>NC_136059.1:965975052-966575052 GCF_964261635.1 Lissotriton helveticus
TGGCTGTGTGTGGTTGTGTGTGTTGTGGTTGTGGTTGTGTGTGTGGTTGTGTGTGTGGTTGTATGTGTGATTGTGTGAGGTTGTGTGTGTGGTTGTGTGTGTGGTTGTGTGTGCTTGTGTGTGTGTTTGTGTGTGGTTGTTTGTGGTTGTGTGTGTGGTTGGGTGTGTGGTTGGGTGTGGCTGTGTGTGTGGTTGTGTGGTTGTGTGTGGTTGTATGTGTGGCTGTGTGTGTAGTTGTGGTTGTATGTGTGGTTGGGTGTCGTTGTGTGTGTGTGGTTGGGTGTGTGGTTGTGTGTTTGTGGTTATGTGTGTGGTTGTGTGTGTGGTTGTGGTTGTATGTGTGGTTGTGAGTGTGGTTCTGTGTGTGTGGTTGTGTGTGTGTGGTTGTGTGTGTGGTTGTGCATGTGGTTGTGTGTGTGGTTGTGGTTGTGTTTGTGGTTGTGTGTGTGGTTGTGTGTGTGTGGTTGTGTGTTGTGTGTGTGGGTGTGTGTGGTTGTATGTGTGGTTGTGTGTGTGATTGTGTGTAGTTGTGTGTGTGTGTGGTTGTGTGTGTGTGTGGTTGTATGTGTGTGTGTGTGGTTGTGTGTGTGGTTGGATGTGTGTGGTTGTGTGTGTGGTTGTGTGTATGATTGGGTGTGTGGTTGTGTGTGTCATTGGGTGTGGTTGTGTGTGTGTGTGGTTGTGTGTGGTTGTGTGTGAGATTGTGTGTGTGGTGTGGTTGTGTGTGTTTGTGTGGTTGTGTGTGTGTGTGTGGTTGTATGTGTGTATGTGCTTGGTTGTATGTGTGTGTGCGGTTAGAGAAGGGTGTATGTGGAAGAGAGCAGCAGATCAGCACAGCAGAAGAGAACAGGGAGTTAAAGAAGGAGGCAGGTGGAAGAGAGCAGCAGATCAGCACAGGAGCAGAGAACAAGGAGTTAGAGAAAGAGGCGGAGTGGAAGAGAACAACAGATCAGCACAGGAGAAGAAAACAGGGAGTTAGAGAAGGAGGCGGTGGCAGGGAACAGCAGATCAGCACAGGAAAAGAGAACAGGGAGTTGGAGAAGAGGGCGGGGTGGAAGAGAGCAGCAGATCAGCTTGGTAGAACAGAACAGGGAGTTAAAGAAGAAGGCTGGTGGAAGCGAACAGCAGATCAGCACAGGAGAAGAGAAGAGAACAGGGAGTTAAAGAAGGAGGTGGGGTGGAGGAGAGCAGCAGATCAGCACAGGAGGAAAGAACAGGGAGTTAAAGAAGGAAGCGGGTGGAAGAGAACAGCAGATCAGCACGGGAGAAAAGAACAGGGAGTTAAAGAAGGAGGTGGGGTGGAAGAGAGCAGCAGATCAGCACAGGAGAAGAGAACAGGGAGTTAAAGAAGGAAGTGGATGGAAGAGAACAGCAGATCAGCACGGGAGAAAAGAACAGGGAGTTAAAGAAGGAGGCGGGGTGGAAGAGAGCAGCAGATCAGCACAGGAGAAGAGAACAGGGAGTTAAAGAAGGAGGTGGGGTGGAAGAGAGCAGTATATCAGCACAGGAGAAGAGAACAGGGAGTAAAAGAAGGAGGTGGGGTGGAAGAGAGCAGCAGATCAGCACAGGAGAAGAGAACATGGAGTTAAAGAAGGAGGCGGGTGGAAGAGAACAGCAGATCGGCACAGGAGAAGAGAACAGGGAGTTAGAGAAGAAGGTGGGTGGAAGAGAGGAGCAGATCAGCACAGCAGAAGAGAACAGGGAGTTAAAGAAGGAGGTGGGGTGGAAGAGAACAGCAGATTAGCACAGTAGAAGATAATAGGGAGTTAGAGAAGGAGGCGAGGTGGAAGAGAGCAGCAGATCAGCAGAAGAGAACAGGGAGTTAAAGAAGGAGGCTGGTGGAAGAGAGCAGCAGATCAGCAGAGGGAGAAAAGAAGAGAACAGGGAGTTAGAGAATGAGGTGGGTGGAAGAGAGCAGAAGATCAGCACAGCAGAAGAGAACAGAGAGTTAAAGAAGGAGGTGGGGTGGAAGAGAGCAGCAGAACAGCACGGGAGAAGAGAACAGGGAGTTAAAGAAGGAGGCGGGTGGAAGAGAACAGCAGATCGGCACAGGAGAAGAGAACAGGGAGTTAGCGAAGGAGGTGGGTGGAAGAGAGTAGCAGATCAGCAGAGGGAGAAAAGAAGAGAACAGGGAGGTAGAGAAGGAGGCGGGTGGAAGAGAGCAGCAGATCAGCTCTGGAGAAGAGAAGAGAACAGGGAGTTAGAGAAGGAGCTGGGTGGAAGAGAGCAGCATAACAGCACAGCAGAAGAGAACATGGAGTTAAAGAAGGAGTCGGTGGAAGAGAGCAGCAGATCAGCACAGGAGAAGAGAACAGGGAGTTAAAGAAGGAGTTGCGGTGGAAGAGAGCAGGACATCAGCACAGGAGAAGAGAACAGGGAGTTAAAAAGGAGTCGGTGGAAGAGAACAGCAGATCGGCACAGGAGAAGAGAACAGAGAGTTAGAGAAAGAGGCAGGTGGAAGAGAATAGCAGATTAGCACAGAAGAAGAAAACAGGGAGTTAAAGAAGGAGGCGGGTTGCAAGAGAGCAGCAGATCAATAAAGGAGAAGAGAAGAGAACAGGGCATTAGAGAAGGAGGTGGGTGGAATAGAGGAGCAGATCAGCACAGCAGAAGAGAACAGGGAGTGAAAGAAGGAGGTGGGGTGGAAGCGTGCAGCAGATCAGCACAGGAGAAGAGAACAGTGAGGGCGATAGAGTGAGGGCGACAGATAGATAGATTGAGGGTGACAGATAGATAGATAGATAGAGTGAGGGTGACATATAGATAGATAGAGTGAGGGCAACAGATAGAGTGAGGGCGACAGATAGATAGAGTGAGGGCAATAGACAGATAGAGTGAGAGCAATAGATAGAGTGAGGGAGATAAATAGAGTGAGGGCGATAGATAGAGTGAGGGCGATAGCTAGAGTAAGAGCAATAGATAGATAGATTGATAGAGTGAGAGCGATAGATAGATAGAGTGAGGGCGATAGATAGAGTGAGGACGATAGATAGATAGATAGATCGATAGATAGATAGATAGATAGATAGATAGATAGATAGATAGATAGATAGATAGATAGATAGATAGATAGATAGATAGATAGATAGATAGATAGATAGATAGATAGATAGATAGATAGATTGATAGATTGATTGATTGATAGATAGATAGATAGATATATAGATAGATAGAGTGAGGGCGATAGATAGATAGATAGATAGATAGATAGATAGATAGATAGATAGATAGATAGATAGATAGACAGATAGATAGATAGATAGATAGATAGATAGATAGATAGATAGATAGATAGATAGATAGATAGATAGATAGATAGATAGATATATAGATAGATAGATAGATAGATAGATAGATAGATAGATAGATAGATAGATAGATAGATAGATAGATAGATAGATAGATAGATAGATAGATAGATAGATAGATAGATAGATAGATAGATAGATAGATAGATAGAGTGAGTGAGGGCGATAGATAGATAGAGTGAGGGCGACAGATAGATAGAGTGAGGGTGATAGATAGATAGATAGATAGATAGATAGATAGATAGATAGATAGATAGATAGATAGATAGAGTGAGGGTGATAGATAGATGTGTGTGGTTGTGTGTGGTTGTGTGTGTGTGGTTCTGTGTGTGTGTGTGTGGTTGTGTGGGTGGTTGTGTGTGTGGTTGTGTGTGTGGTTGTGTGTGTGGTTGTGTGTGTGGTTGTGTGTTTGGTTGGGTGTGTGGTTGGGTGTGTGGTTGGATGTGGTTGTGTGTGTGGTTGTGTGTGGTTGTATGTGTGGTTGTGGTTGTGTGTGTGGTTGTGTGTGGTTGTGTGTGTGTGGTTGCGTGTGTGTGGTTGTGTGTGTGTGTGGTTGTGTGTGTGGTTGTGTGTGGTTGGGTGTGTGGTTGTGTGTGGTTGTGTGTGTGGTTGGGTGTGGTTGTGTGTGGTTGTATGTGTGGCCATGTGTGTGGTTGCGGTTGTGTGTGTTTGGGTGGGGCTGTATGTGTGTGTGGTTGGGTGTGTGGTTGTGTGTTTGTGGTTGTGTGTGTGGTTGTGTGTGGGCTTGTGGTTGTGTGTGGGGTGTGGTTGTGTGTGGGTGTGCATGGTTGTGTGTGGTTGTGTGTGGTTGTGTGTGGCTATGTTTGGTTGTGTGTGTTGTGATTGTGGTTGTGTGTGGTTGTGTGTGTGGTTGTATGTGTGGTTGTCTGTGGTTGTGTGTGTGGTTGTGTGTGTGGTTGTGCGTGTGGTCGTGTGTGCTTGTGTGTGTGCTTGTGTGTGTGGTTGTGTGTGGTTGTGTGTGTGGTTGCATGTGTGGTTGGGTGTGTGATTGGGTGTGGCTGTGTGTGTGGTTGTGTGGGTGTGTGTGGTTGTATGTGTGGCTGTGTGTGTGGTTGTGGTTGTATGTGTGGTTGGGTGGGGTTGGGTGTGTGTGGTTGGGTGTGTGTTTGTGGTTGTGTGTGTGGTTGTGTGTGGTTGTATGTGTGGCTGTGTGTGTGGTTGTGGTTGTATGTGTGGTTGTGTGTGGTTGTGTGTGTGTGGTTGTGTGTGTGGTTGTGTGTTTGTGGTTGTGTGTGGTTGTGTGTGTGGTTGTGTGTGGTTGTGTATGTGGTTGTGGTTGTATGTGTGGTTGTGTGTGTGGTTGTGTGTGTGGTTGTGTGTGTGTGGTTGTGTGTGTGGTTGTGCATGTGGTTGTGTGTGTGGGTGTGGTTGTGTGTGTGTGTGTGTGTGTGGTTGTGTGTGTGGGTGTGTGTGGTTGTATGTGCGGTTGTGTGTGTGATTGTGTGTAGTTGTGTGTGTGTGGTTGTGTGTATGTGTGGTTGTGTGTGGTTGTATGTGTGTGTGTGTGTGGTTGGGTGTGTGGTTGTGTGTGTGGTTGTGTGTGTGGTTGTGTGTGTGATTGGGTGTGTGGTTGTGTGTGTGATTGGGTGTGGTTGTGTGTGGTTGTGTGTGTGATTGTGTGTGTGTGGTGTGGTTGTGTGTGTTTGTGTGGTTTTGTGTGTGTGTGGTTGTATGTGTGTGTGTGTGCTTGGTTGTATGTGTGTGTGTGCGGTTAGAGAAGGGTGTATGTGAAAGAGAGCAGCAGATCAGCACAGCAGAAGAGAACAGGGAGTTAAAGAAGGAGGCAGGTGGAAGAGAGCAGCAGATCATCACAGGAGCAGAGAACAGGGAGTTAGAGAAAGAGGTGGGTGGAAGAGAACAACAGATCAGCACAGGAGAAGAAAACAGGGAGTTAGAGAAGGAGGCGGTGGCAGGGAACAGCAGATCAGCACAGGAAAAGAGAACAGGGAGTTGGAGAAGAGGGCGGGATGGAAGAGAGCAGCAGATCAGCTTGGTAGAACAGAACAGGGAGTTAAAGAAGGAGGCTGGTGGAAGAGA
Source organism: Lissotriton helveticus (assembly GCF_964261635.1). NCBI lineage: Eukaryota > Metazoa > Chordata > Amphibia > Caudata > Salamandridae > Lissotriton > Lissotriton helveticus. The sequence continues at coordinate 965,980,419 of NC_136059.1, forward strand.
GCAGCAGATCAGCACAGGAGAAGAGAAGAGAACAGGGAGTTAAAGAAGGAGGTGGGGTGGAAGAGAGCAGCAGATCAGCACAGGAGAAGAGAACAGGGAGTTAAAGAAGGAAGCGGATGGAAGAGAACAGCAGATCAGCACGGGAGAAAAGAACAGGGAGTTAAAGAAGGAGGCGGGGTGGAAGAGAGCAGCAGATCAGCACAGGAGAAGAGAACAGGGAGTTAAAGAAGGAGGTGGGGTGGAAGAGAGCAGTATATCAGCACAGGAGAAGAGAACAGGGAGTAAAAGAAGGAGGTGGGGTGGAAGAGAGCAGCAGATCAGCACAGGAGAAGAGAACATGGAGTTAAAGAAGGAGGCGGGTGGAAGAGAACAGCAGATCAGCACAGGAGAAGAGAACAGGGAGTTAGAGAAGGAGGTGGGTGAAAGAGAGGAGCAGATCAGCACAGCAGAAGAGAACAGGGAGTTAAAGAAGGAGGTGGGGTGGAAGAGAGCAGCAGATTAGCACAGTAGAAGATAATAGGGAGTTAGAGAAGGAGGCGAGGTGGAAGAGAGCAGCAGATCAGCAGAAGAGAACAGGGAGTTAAAGAAAGAGGCGGGTGGAAGAGAGCAGCAGATCAGCAGAGGGAGAAAAGAAGAGAACACGGAGTTAGAGAATGAGGTGGGTAGAAGAGAGCAGAAGATCAGCACAGCAGAAGAGAACAGAGAGTTAAAGAAGGAGGTGGGGTGGAAGAGAGCAGCAGAACAGCACGGGAGAGGAGAACAGGGAGTTAAAGAAGGAGGCGGGTGGAAGAGAACAGCAGATCGGCACAGGAGAAGAGAACAGGGAGTTAGCGAAGGAGGTGGGTGGAAGAGAGCAGCAGATCAGCAGAGGGAGAAAAGAAGAGAACAGGGAGGTAGAGAAGGAGGCGGGTGGAAGAGAGCAGCAGATCAGCTCTGGAGAAGAGAAGAGAAGAGAACAGGGAGTTAGAGAAGGAGCTGGGTGGAAGAGAGCAGCATAACAGCACAGCAGAAGAGAACATGGAGTTAAAGAAGGAGTCGGTGGAAGAGAGCAGCAGATCAGCACAGGAGAAGAGAACAGGGAGTTAAAGAAGGAGGCGCGGTGGAAGAGAACAGCAGATCGGCACAGGAGAAGAGAACAGGGAGTTAGAGAAAGAGGCAGGTGGAAGAGAACAGCAGATTAGCACAGAAGAAGAAAACAGGGAGTTAAAGAAGGAGGCGGGTGCAAGAGAGCAGCAGATCAATAAAGGAGAAGAGAAGAGAACAGGGCATTAGAGAAGGAGGTGGGTGGAATAGAGGAGCAGATCAGCACAGCAGAAGAGAACAGGGAGTTAAGGAAGGAGGTGGGGTGGAAGAGTGCAGCAGATCAGCACAGGAGAAGAGAATAGAACAGGGAGTTGGAGAAGGAGGCGGGTGGAAGAGAGCAGCAGATCAGCACGGGAGAACAGAACAAGGAGTTAAAGGAGGCGGCGGGTGGAAGAGAGGAGCAGATTAGCCGAGGAGAAGAGAACAGGATTTTAAAGAAGGATGCTGGTTGAAGAGAGCAGCAGATCTGCACAAGAGAAGAGAACAGGGAGTTAAAGAAGGAGGCGGGTGGAAGAGAACAGCAGATCAGCGTGGGAGAAAAGAACAGTGAGGGCGACAGATAGATAGATTGAGGGTGACAGATAGATAGAGTGAGGGTGACAGACAGATAGATAGATAGAGTGAGGGCGACAGGTAGAGTGAGGGCGACAGATAGATAGAGTGAGGGCGATAGACAGATAGAGTGAGGGCGATAGATAGAGTGAGGGCGATAGATAGCGTGAGGGCGATAGATAGATAGATTGATAGAGTGAGGGCGATAGATAGAGTGAGGGCGATAGATAGATAGAGTGAGGGTGATAGATATAGTGATAGATAGATAGAGTGAGGGTGATAGATAGAGTGAGGGCGATAGATGGAGTGAGGGCGATAGAGTGAGGGTGATAGATAGAGTGAGGGCGATAGATAGAGGGCGATAGATAGAGTGAGGGCGATATATATATGTAAGGCCAGTTTTCTTTTAAGCCACGCCCTTAATTACATTGACCACGTCACTTTGAGAGACCCCCCCCAGTTCATCTCACTTAAAGCCTTGCTGAAAGGAGCACCCCAACCTGCAGCCTTTATCGTATAAGCTCTGCAATAAATGTGGAAATATGTGCACGTGAGCTCAAGCAAAGCCTGCGGGTTTACAACCACCTTTAGAGTTTCAGAAAGACCACAAGACCAGCTCTTTCTGTGAGAATGTAGTGCTCCGATGTTAAATGGGAGAAGCTTTGCTGATTTACTGCTGATGAGGAGGTTGCCCGGATATTGTTTGTATATTTAGCTCTGGCATGACACCACATCTTCACCATGCATAATCATCAGTCTCTTCCAAAGAAGCTGTCAAACAAGTGGGACATCAAAGTGATACCCTGTTTGAGAGTGCGTGTGTTTGCCAGTGCATGTGTTTGTCAGTGTGTGTGTTTGCGAGTGCCTGTGTAGCTGTAGCCTGTGAATGATTGAAATGGAGGGGGGAGGGAGAGCGGTGGGTGAAAGCAGAACCAGTGTGCCACTTTGAAGTCCCCATAAAGTCTTTCAACACGGATGCCAGCAGCGCCGAAGGATTGTTTGTGCCTTAGTAGCTCATGAGCTTAGAATCCTCCAGGAATATGATGGATAAATAAAAATCCATCCGAAGAAACATATTGAAAGTGTCTTTCGGTTACCAGTGTATATTAGTGTTTAATAACGAGCGGGGTAAGTGGGAAATGTACCTCTCGTATCGTCCTGCGGTTTGGCCAGACTCTTTAATTAATGGCCAGTTGTGTCAACATTGCAACAGACGTGGCTTCCATCTGGCGCCAAGGGTCGCAAGCATTGATTTTTGGGAGGGGAATGAGGCCTTGTCAATTGCTCCCCTCCACGGCCAATTGTTGGGCAAAGGGAGGGGAGGAAGGCTGCAGCCAGAGGCCACCATCCTTGCAAACACACAGTCGTGCAAGAAAGAACTACTATCCACACTAAAAGCCAAATGAATGTTGTGCCAAATGAATGTTGTGTAATCGTGCCATAGACGTGCAGTCAAATGCGCTCGCCACTGTCTTTGAAAGCGTTTATAGAGGAACACTCTATTAAGTAGTGAGCTTTGCAAACTTAAAAAATATGTATTTAACAAATGCGTTCTTTCAGTATGTATTGATTTTAATGCCTATTTTGAAAGGGTTGTGGTCATAAAACAGTACATTGTGTCAACGTTGGAAGCATGACCTGCAGAGTCAGCCATGCTTCGATGTAAAGTTCAACTGCAGGTTAGAAGTACGTATCCGGGTGGGGCATGCAGCTCACTGAGCTATCTTGGCAGCCAGTTTAAGACGGGGCACTTTAAAAGCGGAGAGATGTTGGTGGATCAGCCGTCTTACTGTCCCAGTAAGTATTGTCTGAACACCACCAACGACACCGAGGCTGGGGGGGGGGGACACGATGGAAAGCCTGGCAGGGAAGAGACAGTTTTTTTTTCTCAGTCTGATGTGACATTGTTTATCACAAGCGGAGGCTGAGGGGGGATACACGATGGAAAGCCCGGCAGGGAAGAGCCAGTTTTCATCAGTCTGATGTGACATTCTTTATCAAGGATCCGTGAGAGCATTTTACTGCAATAAAACTAATTACGGTCATGGAAGCGGGGAAAAATACAAGGAGATGAAGACAGAAGAGAGAGCTGGCAAAAGAGAAATAAATAAATATAGGTAGAGCGAAAGAAATCGAGAGAGAAAAGCAAATGAAGACGGAAGAGAGAGAGGGATGGAGAGAGAGCGGGAGAGAGATGATGGCAGGAGAAGAAGGCGGGTGAGAGCGCGGTAGACAGAGTGAGGTGAATATGGACAGAATGAAAACAGAAGACTCGAGGTGGGAAACAGAACAGCAACAAGCTCTCGGCATTGCTGTGGCAGGAGGGCGGGGGTGCGGCAGCCTTTGAAGTCTGATGCTGAGGCACAGACAAATGGTGGTGCGTGATGTGCACGTGGGGGGGCGGGGGAGCGGCAGCCTTTGAAGTCTGATGCCGAGGCACAGTCAAATGGTGGTGTGTGGTGTGCAGATAGATCACATGAACTGTATGTGATCGGCAGCCGTTTTGGTAGACTTTTCTTTTCCACTTACTATAATCTCGCCGGAGCAATGTGCAAGCACATTGGTTCAGGCGAGACCTAAAAAGGACGTATACATTAATAATCGGAGTAACAGTTACCTTGCGATAGAAGAGATTCAACGAAGAAACTGGAACAAGCACTAGATATGAGATAGTGTTCCAAATATGTAGCTCAATAGGCATACACAGTAAAGGCCTTATCTAAAAAGGAATGCAACAAAATATATCTATGAGCGTGTATAACTACAGCTATAAAGTAAACCAAGGTCCCTATAACTACAAACTAGTATGTACCTGATAAAAGAAGGCTTCAGGTAGGACCAGGCTGATGATCGCTGCCGGTAATGCCTTCGGAAAAGAGTATCAAATGTGTTGGGGCCATTCTACACATTATATACTCAATGGCTGGTCACATGATAATCATGTGATTCTAAAAAGTGTCATGTGACTGAAGTGATAATGGTCATGCTTAGGCATGCTCTCTGAAGCGATGAACTGTATTCTATATATCAAGCTTCTTAGTTCTGTTACAGACGTTCTAATAGGTTGAGTGGGCCTTAAAGCTGTGTAAAAGATTAGCAGGGGTTCTAAGATACAACAGATAATGAACAGACAACATATTTATAAAGCTAAAACATTTTCTCTGCATGCTTCTGTGCTAAACCTGTAATTGAATAACATGCCAGGTCTCATAAATTATTACCCATTATTTGGCCTTGAAGTCTGAATGAAAGCAAGATCTAACTTATCTAGACAAAATGTTTGTTCAAGCTAGAAATTTTAGCTTCCATATTTGTATTGAGTACTTGTGCTAATAAGGGATTATTAAGCATTGAAGTCTAGGAATACTCAAGATGTGAATCGTCTCTCCAGAAAGCTATTTCCCTTACTGGAGTAAGGTAAAAATTTGCCCATGGAGGCACCTAGAGATATATAAGGGAACTAATATCCAAACTCACGTGTATATTCTGCTAAGTAACAGAGGTCAATACCTTTTTTAACTTCAGTGGGGGCTCTTCATAGAACTTTCAATATTTGTATTTTGAAGCAGGTGGAACACTTTGCTCTTTAGACAAAACCTCTGAACTAATGGTCTTTATCAGAAAATAAATAAATGAAGTATTATTTTGCAACATACAATGCCTCCCTTTATGTGCAGACCCTACGCTATGAGAAGGTTGAGGATGCTAAAATATCCCTGGACTGAGGTGAAGAGCTGGATTCTGTGAGTGTTCGGACTACATACAAAATAGTGGCAGCAGGACAGAGTACTGATTGCTACTCAATTGCTGCCTTGGATTATGGTTGTTGCCTCCATAAACCTGTGAGGTAGTACATTAGCAACCAAAAATGATTAGCGGTGACTGATGGGTACATTTGTGCCATGTAATATGAAATATTGATCTATGAGTCATGGTGCGAAATCAAAGATGTCAGCCATTTCTGAGTTCAAATTAAGATCCGTGATCATGGAAGCTACTCACTGTATTACAATACTACGTCTAAATAAAATGCAAAGTAGCACCTTATACTTAGTTATCCAACTTTATGATGTCCATAACATGTAAACAAAATGGCATCAGTAGATTCTAGGATCTTTAAAATGGTTGGCCATCACAAATATCACTAGCATGGTGTTATACTTGCTGCTCAGCCAGTGTGAGTATGGAATGTTGGTGCATGGTGATGCTGAAGAATGTCGTGGAATGCCGTGTCTCTAGCGCGAGCCCCAACATCTAGAATCTGTGGTGAGGTGAGGGGCCCTTACGCCATACTGCACGTGCGTGCCTGGAGCCGCCCGGGACGCTTCTGGCGTATGTGCTGCCAGAGTGACACCATCTTGGCTTTCCATCAGTGTTTTCGGCGCTTCTTGTTCTCTCCAGGTACAACTCTTCAAAATTACTTTTCGTGGTACTTCCGTTTTCTACAAGGACTATAGGACAGGTAGTACGGAGAAGGTTACCCTTGCAGATTCGCCTTCCGTGAAAGTAACTTTCTGGGGCTCTAATGTTTGGACTTGATTGTGTGGCAGCGTTGTTATCTCGTACCACCTGCATTGTGCTTCATCGTATTCTGCAAGAGTAACATTCAGGGGGTTCTAAAGTTTGGACTTGCCCAGCGGATTGGTTTGTGCAGCAGCTGTGTTTTCTTGTATCTGCTCCTGTGCTTCATCGTCCTGTATACCCTCATCTCAGGAATATCTGGATTTCTTCTAGTGTGCGGCAGAGGTCGTTTGCCAGGAACTGTCTTTCAGCAGGGAGCGGTACTTTACTAATATTGGGTTTATTAGCCTATTTTGAAAGGGGGAAGATGTGGGCCAGTGGACTCTTTGTGCTTTCTTAATGAATGTTTTTACCTTCCCCAGTTCGTTGCCTTTATTTAATTTCTAGTACATGGGTGAGCATTGGCATGTAAGATCTCATATCTTATGTTAACATTCAAGTAAATTGTTCATCCTTCTGTAGTTTCTTTGCATTTTTGGTGTAAACTTGTATGCCCACTTGCCATGTGCTTTCTTTACTTTTGTTCTTATCTTGTATGCCCTTTAGTCATCTTCAGGCCTATACAATTGGTCCTCATGTTATTTCTAGGCATGTGCCTGTTACGAATGCGTACTTTTCCAAGGACCGGTGCATTGTGTTCTGGTTCACTCTAAAGAATGGAGATGTGTTAAACTTGCTCCTCAGCCAGTGTGAGTGCGGTTTGGAATGTTGGTGTGTGGTGATGCTGTGGAATGTTGGGTGAGTGAGGGTGGCAGTTGGTGTATGGGCTGAGCAGCAGGTTCGCTGCTCCTGGTGGGGCTCTCTGTACTTCTACTCTTGTTGTTACCATCTTAATAAATACTACATAAGATACCCTGGAAACCTGACCTTCATTTCATTATGACACATTCCTACATGAAATACCAATATTATGCTTCTCTTCTTGTCCTATTACACTTTCTTCTCTGATAATACGCTCTCCTCTTCGTCTCGCTGTGTTAAATTGTCAAAAAGCATGTAAACTGTGCCTTCAAAAGCTTTCAAATGCACACATCCCACCTTTTTTTCTTCGTCCTTTTTGCTACAGACACCACTGGGTCAAAACATTTAAGAAACCAAACAACTCTTACTTGCCCATCCTAAATGTTCCTATTTTCTATTTCTATATGCCCAGTGTAAATCTGCTGTATATTGCTCAGAACCATAACATCCTCAAAGTCCAACATATGGGCAAAGTCTCACTCTCACCACCACATTAACACATATATATCTCACACCTGTAGAAAGGCTTCTCTCCTCTGAAAATTTCCTATTCTTTTTGACTATTTATGTCATTCACACTACAATCCCTTCCTTGGCTCTTAACGCGTGTAACACATATTTTAAACCTTTTCTAACTCAGCATGTGTACAAACCTAGTGAATGCTCCATAAAACATAAATCGGTGAAGCACCTGTCTTAGCAACGTTGCACTGCCACCAAATGGCAGAGGCATACTCTAGAAAAACGTTGGTAGGTTACAGACACATGTTACATAATTAAATCATTAATTAAAGCTATTAAGAAATATTAAACATGACTTGCCAGCCTGAAGGTCTATCTATCTACAAGTACTGTGGTGGGTCCTTCTCCTATTTATTGGTGTCTGCTCAGTGGTGCTGCACCTAGTACATAGAAGGTACATGCCCGTCAATTGGTAAATGAACCCACACACATGCCCGCAGCCGACACATCTCAGTGGGATTAACATAGGGTCTGTTGCCTGCTGCTAACATACAGAAGCGGTGTTGATACAATAGAACTAATAATGCTGCTACTTCCCTTGTAAGAAACATATACCGCAGCCTGGTTAAGTGGAGGTTGGCCTCTCTCTGTCCTTGATGCTCTGCCATGCTTCTTACAAAAAAGAAAAAGAAAATAGAACTAAGGCAAATTACAATCCAGAAAAAAACACAATATCCACACTAAAATGACTAAAAATTAAAAGGATACAATTATGAAAAAGCCAGCAGCAGTCAGGTGAAAACAAAGGCAAAAAAGCACAAAAGGAAAGTGAGAGGTAAAGAAAACAATGCCACACTGATGGTGAAAAAAAAAACAGAACAGGATCCAGCAACTACTCCTTTATCTCTTTTACGAGTGCAAAAAAGATTGAAATGTGAAAACTCGCATCAAGCAGCATCATCATGTGATTTGATGCACAGGAAATTTGTGAACTTTTTGAACTTGCGTACATACCTTGAGTATACTTGGCTCTTATCAGACTGAACAGATAAGGGAAACTTGTTCATGATCATTCTACTAATGACAGAGGGTAACAAGCTGAGGCAAAGGTGATGAGTCTTAGCGCTACGAGTCTGAGCTATTGACTTTGCCAAGGCTTTTTGTCAATGACATGCAAACACATGTATCAAGACACATGCACACGCATGGCTGTGAATCTGAAAGTGGATTTTTTATTGAAAAACTCCTTCCAAGATGGCAGCTGATGCACACTCAATCAGATTGATGCATGTGCACACGTGCCGTGACACAGTGTGAGCAAGGGTTGTGACTTGTGGCAGACATTTTTTTATGTACTTTTCTAGCTTAGTGGGTTGCCATGTTCAATCGGTAAATTAGTGTTCCTAAAGTGATAAAAGAAGTGTGATGAAAGTGCCTTACAGCACTTTATAGTTGATGGTCCCTCAAAAAAACCCAAAAAAAAAAACCATGTAAATGTGAATGGGATGAGCAAAAGAAAAGGGTGAGAGCATTGGGTAGGAGGGGAGTTAAGGGGTTGAAAAAGCAAGGAGAGAGCTCATTTGCAAATAAAAGAAGTCCCTTAAAGTAAACAGTGGAAGGATATAACACATTCATCTATTCATTCAGAGCATTGTTAGACCATAATGTTCCTGAGATGGACAAGCACAATAATTTGGAGGACAACAATCAGCTCAAGAGCAGACAGCTGAGATATATAATAAGGCCATCCCATCAAGAGCAAGGGCCTTACCCCAAGCCCACATTTAGTAAATGTAATTTATTGGATGCAACTAGGGGTGGGCGAATTTCCGTAATCGCGTCACGCAAATCTCCACAAAATGGTAAAAAATCTCCGCGAACACGCAAAAATTCCGCAAACACGGGGAATTGCTTGTTCGCGATGCTTTTTTCCTATGCGCAATTGCTGTTTGCGTGCTCGCGGGGAAATATCTCGAGAACACGAACAAGCAAAATATTTAACAGAATTGCGGAACGCAGAATTTTGAGCAATTTCGCGTTCTGCGCGGAACGCGAAATTACCCAAATTCCGCGAGCGGAACGGAATTTACCGCCCAGGTCTAGATACAATGGGGCATATTTACAAGCCCCTATTGCCACAGTAATGTTACTTTCCTTGATGTTCTTGTGGTAAATCGGGCTCCACCTTATTTACAATTTATGTGCAAACAAGGGAACCCAATTCAAAGTCGGTCAGGGACCTTTGGGTACAAATATTTTATATAGACATTGGTCCTTCACAACACGAATAGAGGTAGGAATTGCTATAGAAATACAATGAGATCTTTATGAGTTTGCCCATCCGGGCAAGGAATCTTTAATATGTTTATCTTAAAGTTAAAAAACAATCAATGTTCAAGAGGGAACACCTACAACATAAAAACTAAAAAAGGAAATGGAAGGCTCAGGCATTTACATACGCTTTGGTTTAGAATACACAATGTTCCAAGCAACTGCACAAAACAGCACCGTGGCACATTACAATGAAAAAAGAATAATGATTGTGTTAAGTTTACAAAGTCAATGCCATTTCGATCCCATAAAGCAAGATACCGGGATCATCATCAGGACATAAGAATGTAGGCCTGAGACTAATGTCTGTTGATCTCAGTCATGTCAGAGAGCCCATGTCCTGAGTGGGACCGGGACGAACTGACATGCCAGGCTAAATTTAACTGCAAGCACCAGCACCCTTGCAGCGTAGTGCAAAGGGGCTGCATTGTGGGGAATGATTGTTTATGTGCAGGAAGGTTTTCCTTTTTATGTGCAGTAAGGTGTTCCTTCCCGCACATAAACAATCTAAAAAGGCAATTTGTAACTTCTATATGTGCTGCTTTGTTCAGCACACATACAAGTTGCAACTAGACATTTTTAAAATGATTTTTATGTCCAGAAAGGGACACCTTCCTGCACATAAACAATCATGCATGGCATTTTGCTGTTTTTATGTGTGGTCACAATGCAGCACACTTAAAAATATAAAAAATGAGGAGATATAAAGCATTTCTCCTCATTGTGCCCTTTTAAGACCAGGTTTTTCCTGGTCTTAATTTTGGCGCCTCCCTATATTTATGCCACTCTTGCAAATATGGGACAGTGTCAAAATCAATGGGTGTTGCGGCGGACCGCCCACCACAACACCCATTGTCCACCCCTTTCACGCTAAGTATAACGTGAAAGGGTGCCTTATTTTCAATGTAGAGTTAATCCACGTTAAATGGCTTAAAACTATCTTGTAAGTAAGGTGAAGCCCATATCGCCACCACAACGTCAAAGAAAGTGATGTTCTGGGATCGATGGGGCTTGTAAATATTACCCCTGGCCTCAACATGGCACAACTAGGAGAAATGTTTTATTTCTCCTTGTTTTTGCTGTTTGTATCTGTGCTGCATTGTGCAGCACACATAAAAACAGTAAAATTACATGCATGATTGTTTATGTGCAGGAAGGTGTACCATCCTACACATAAACAATCATTTTAAAAATGAGGAGTTGCAATTTCTATGTGTGATGCACAAAGCAGAACACATAGAAGTTACAATTCACCATTTAAGATTGTTTATGTGCAGGAAGGGACACCTTCCCGGACATAAAAAATCATTCCCACACGCAGGCACCCTTGCACAAAGGGTGCCTGCTTTGGCTTTAGGCAGCTGTAATTAGTACCAGCGCATGGGGAACGGAGAGCTGCACCGTATTGTTGTAAGTACGGTGCAGCCCTGTGTTGCAAAAGTGGCAGAACATGGCGTTAAGCCAAGAAGGCTAACGCTGCGCTCCGTCACTTTTCTTGTAAATATGCCCCAATATGTTTTACCAATAGACAGCTAAACCTACAGACAGCTGAGACCTACAAATGGGAAGTTAGCTTTGCTGTATAAATAAACACAACATAACTTTGAATGAATACTGTAACTAATGTAGAACTTATCGCTCAAATATTAAACAATTGAAACCTAACTTTTTATAAAATTCCAAGCTTTAACCCTCCCTTTGAAACTTACCTGGGAGGGGAGGGAGGGATAATGCTAGCCTCCGTGTCTTTAATGAAATCCAGATTCTCTGATCAATTAAACTTGGAGAATCTACATTTCATGCCAAGAGGTTAGCATTATGCATGTTCAAAGCTGTGATAACACCACTGCTGAAACATGTTCTGTAGGCATCAAATAAAATTTTGCAAACACACCCGAATTAGGCCAGTCTGCCGCCTTCAGGATCTCTTCAAGGCGACCACCACACGTGAACACCATACTCACCTTAACCCCTCTTACTTAATGAGCTCCAAACTTCAACTTATCCACTCGTAATTCTGACATACACCATTTCACCCAACAACAAAATAGCCGCAGCACTTACTGCATTATATGACCTAACATACAAAATCAATGACTGATTCACTCCATCCTTCCTGTATTCAGTCATTATACTCTCATATTCCTTTACACATTGCACAATGCATAATTGTGGCTGTTCATCAAACCTAGGGTAAAGAATTGATGATGGAATTGTCTTAGTTCTTTTCGAAATATTAAATATCACCCCATCCGGGTTATACAATCTATTACTCACATCGAAAGTACGAACATCTGACGCCCTTCTGAAAGATAATATTAAACACGAAAGTGGCCACTCAATTGCTGTAAGGATAAAAACCTATTAGAAGGCCAACTCTCTATCTTTCTTAAAATTAAATTTACGTCCCATAAATTACTATATCTAGGTTTAGGTGGTCTACGTAACTTGATCCTCTTCATCACTCTACCAACCAAAACATGTCTTCCTATTGAAAACCGTCCACTAGTGGATGTCCTGCTGCTACCATAGACCTATAACAATTGATAGCCCTATAAGAAAATCCCTTCTCAAACTTGAAAAATAATTTGCAAAAACTACGGGAGATGCCTCCACGAGATCCACATCACTCTCCATGTACCAATCAACCCATTTCCTCTAAACTCGAATGTATCTCTTTCTTGTTCCAGGTGCCCAAGATTCCTTGAGCAACTCCTGAGCCTCTTCCGAAAGGCCTTCAAACTGCTTTCCTCCCCTGAAATCTTCCAAATAAGAAGGTTCAATGTATCGTCTAGGACTGACGGATGAATCTCTCCTCCTGGCCCTATTAACATTTCCTCTGACATAGGAATTAAATAATGCTCTTCTACTACCGACTGCAGCAACTCGGGAAACCAAAATTGTGCTTTCCAAAACAGTTTGACATTTATGCATCCTCACTGTCACCAGTCTCTGTATCATAGAAAATGGAGGAAACGCATAACCTAGAAAATTCTTCCTAACCTGTTTAAAAGCATCCACTGCCTCCGCCTCAGGATCCGCTCTCCAACTGAAATATTGAGGCAACTGGAAAGTTAACCTCTAGACAAATAGATCCACCTTTAAGTGACCCCAAACTTTCTGAATTCTTATGAACTCATTCACACTCAATTTCCAGTCGCTGTAATCCCGGCGGTACCTTGAATTCCAATCTGCTGCGACGTTAAACAGACCTAGAAGAAACTCTGCCTGCAACCTCCTTTCTTTCAAATATATCCACCAAAAACTGCTTTCTCTAGTCTTTTCCTTTTTCTCTTTTTTTTGTAACTCTCACCAAGTAACTAATACACCTGACCACCATCACTAAAAGCTTACGTCTCCATCTGACAGGGTTGACGAGAATTCGTCTTTAAGACAACCCTGTACGCTCAATGTCGTTTTTAAAAATTTTTTATTTTATGATGCCACAAATATTCTCAAGACTCAGTAACATCTGCGCATTCCCAATGCACTCACATCACTGCTCTATGGAGCCTGCAAGGGTTCACCCTAGATGCGCCCGAGCCTGCAACACGTACATTGACCTTAGCGCATCCCCAACGCACAATGTCACTGTGCTACAGAGCTCGAGAAGGTCCAATTCAGTTGCTCTCTCGAGTTTCGCAGCATTGAAGCTCTTCCGTCTCGTGCTGCAGCCTCTTTCAAATCCGACACGGCGCGAGGTAAACAAGTTCCTTAATTTAATATTCACATGTTCATGACAACCCAAACCTCAGAAAGCATTCCCCAAATTCAACAACCTTATAAATTAATAAAACTTTCCCATAAATCGGGATAAAATGAACTAACCCTCTAAACAATACAATCTATTCATTAAAACAAATAATCATAACTTAACACATTATAAATATATATATAACTAAACAAACATTCATATTGATTAATTCTAAAAAAGTAAACCAATCAAGGGCTAGCAGATACTTAACTGACTAGAGCAGCAAATAAAAGAGGAAGATAGCTGCTGTATTCTGTTTTATATGGATTGTGGTGATGTTCTAATTCTGGACTTTTGAATTTGTTTAAGAAATGCTTTAAAGTGCTGCAGTTTGGAGCAGCAATAAAAGGTTATGCATAATGCAAGCCTCCAGTCTTGACATGAAATCAAAACCACTGGTCGCAATGTCTTCTTTTCCCCACTGTGGAGGTTCATTGCTTTTACTTTGATGATGCACTGTTCGCACGTCTAGGCATAAACTTCCCCAGTATTACCATAGAGACACTCGAGCGCTTCAGTCAACTGTATCGGAACAGAGGCTCCCGGCCTGCTAGAGATGCTCTGAACATCACCACACAGCCACACAGTATATTTTTCTAGTCGCCTTGACAATGTTCCAAGATGTTAAAGTTGACATGAGGAGTATGTGCACATCACATGAACCTCACACAAGCAGCTCTCAATAACTTGTGAAAATGCTTGTGTGAAGTCAGTTAGCAAATGCCAGTCTAGCACAACACTGTCCTAAAATGTTATACTTGAGCCTGAGCTAGGTGGTGGAACCTGAACTCTGACGAAGTTTGTCCAGTTAAATATTCAATCGAATTCCTTCTCACTTTTTTTCCACCTCAAGAAGTGTCCCTATGCATCAGTAACTCCAGAATGACACCTCAGATTCTGATGGCCTCAGCTCGGATCACTTCTTCAGGGATCGACAAGTACCTTACTTGTCTCCTTTGAAATGAAGTCTTAGGCACAATGAGAACTAAGATTCTTCAGTGAAGTAATATCTTCACAAATCAACAGAAAACAACATGGACTTTAATCTTCTACTCCACCCTTAACTGCCACAGGTTCATAAGACATAATCTGCACCTATCTGCCACATTCTACATTCCAGAATTTATGAAGATACAAGAATATACCTCACATGCAGGAATGCAATAGGGATTGTGAAAGTGAGTGTTAGAAGTGAAGGGAAACTTTGGAGAAGTAGTGGTATGAAGACATTTTCTTTTCCCATGGAGTCATACAAAGTTCTAAATACCGACTTTGTTATGGTTGCAAAGTTTCCTATTTTCCTTTTAATTAATGCATATAAGACCACCAGTATAACACAAACAGGCAACATCAATTGCATACAGGCCTGAGCTGTGTGGCAGTGCACAAACCAGACGGCCTACATCAGCAAGACACAATTCTAATGGTAGACTGCATTTTACTAGTACTCAAAACATAGGATAAAATAACATAGCACAGCACATGTTCCCCTTTTCCATTAGATCAATATGAGCACAATTTAGAATTCGAGCATTTTCCCTCACATTTCTTTGCCATATTACATAATTTATATTTTAGTACAATATTTGTCATAACAAGCTCTATCCACATTTTTAAAACTTTAGGCCGATGTTTTCCAACCTGTGGGTCACCAGCTGATATTTGGAGGGTCTTGAAAGTCCAAGCAATTAATAAAGATGCTTTCAAATTCTGTATTTGTCTTGTCACATTTGCACTTCAAAGACAGAGATCAAATTGCAGGCTATTTTTTCAAACAAATTGCTGCTTATGTGGTTTTAAGATAGGGATTGCTGTTTACAAGCTCCTCTCACTTTGCAGTCAGAGAAAGACAAAAAAGAAAAGTGAAGCGTTTTATGTGACAATCATGCTGGGGTAGAGGGAGAGTGGAAGGAAATGCTGTATGATGTCATTGTTTTATCACACAACAAAATGTACTTATCTGTAAATAAACTGTGCACATTCAGTAGTTCGGAAAGCAAAAACAAAGCACATTTTTTGTAACTCTGAAGCAAATCAAGACACTTTACTTGGTGATGCACAGATAATAAAATAAATATTCACTGAAACCCGATGTCCACACATTATTATTTGTGTGCAATTTTTAAAAAATCACACACCTAATACCCATTACAGCCAGGCCTTTTGCAAAAGTTTGTCGGTCTAGAAAGTAAGTCGTGGTTCTAAAGAGTAGAAGCATTGCTTTTGACTCTATTAACAAAGCGCCTGCTATACTACTTCAATCAGCTAACCTTTGTCCTCACAAAACCTGACATTATGTCGTAACTTTTACCCTTGTATGAGTGCAATGGACATTTTCTCCGATTTTCTAAAATCCTGGGTCACTTCTGTATTAAAAATGAAACTGTAAATGTATGCCTCCCTCAGTAAATTTGGCCCCTGGGCAATGTACAGTAGGTAATCCCCAATTTGCATAGTGGTGTGGCCCACTGTAAATGAAATGTGTGCTACATTTCCGATGCAGGTACCTGGAGAATGATGCCACCTAGAGATATGTTAACAGTGTGTCATCAAGGTGGTGGTGAACAATTAGTTGCCCTCTTCCGGATGCCCTTTGGGAGGGGTTAGTGAGGGTGCTAGGGACCCCTCTAGAAGCCAGGCAAAGGTACACATGCAAAGACACTGAACATGTGCAGAGTGCCAGGTTGTTAGAGCCCTTCAAGGGCACTGTGCACCCCATTTTCCGAAGGTGGGTGCTGAGGGCATCTACAAAAACGGGTGGGGTAGGTGACTGCCCCAACCCTTGTGGGGACTTGATGTCTTCCATCATGGGTCGATAGGGATTCCTATTTGAAACTATGGGCTCCAAGGCACTATGGGCCAGATGTACGACCCTACCAGTTTGCAAATCGCAAATTGTGTAGTTTTGCGAGTCACAATTTGCGACTCGCAAATTGAAATGTACAACAGTGTCTCACACACTGTTTGCGATTCCTAATGGGGTAATATTCATGAGGCAGATGCAATTTGCGACCCAATTAGGAATGACTAGCATTCCCACGGATGGTGGCCTGCTGGAAACTGCAGACCACCTTGTCTGTGACTGCTTCTTAAATAAAGCAGTTTTGTTTTTAAAATAAAGCCCATTTTCCTTAAGGAAAACAGGATGCAATTAAAAAAAGAAAAATGTAACTTTTACGTTTCATTTTTAAGGGAAAGCAGTGGTCCCCGGGACCACTGCCCGCTCTTAAAAAAGTATTTTTGGAGCCATTTACAAAGGGGAAGGGGTCCCTTGGGGACCCCTTCCCGTTTACAAGTGCCTTAGCCTTAGCACCTACTTGAAGTAGGTGGTAGACTGCGAGTGTTTTGCAGTCACAAATGCGGTCGCAAAACAATGGTACATTCCATTGTGACTCACTATTCCTAATAGCGAGAGTCACAAACGCTTTCTTGCGAGGTTGCAAAATAGCATTTGTACAAGCCAGAACCATTTTTGGGGGCGCAAACGGTCGATTTCCCATTTGCAACCATAAAAACAGTCGTACATCTGGCCCTGTATGATTGGGAGTCTGTTCGCCTTTTTCTGAACTTGAATTCAAAGTTGGAAAATAGCCCAGTGTGAGGGCTCACTCCAAAGCAAATGAGTGGTTCTCCTGTTAATGGGGACAGTGGAGAGCATGCCACAAACCTAAACTAGTCTATGATGGTTGGGACTGGAAAAGATCAATCATCGTCTGTCATTACTCTTCCAGAACTAATAGCATAACCTTATTGCACACTGCTGAGAGCTGCACTGGTTGGTAAAGTCCCTGAACCAAGTCACAAGGTTTAGGGCCTTTAACAACCAGTTCAGCCCAAGGACTATAAGGCTATAAAGAATTTTCCACCCTCTGAAAGAGAAATACAAACATTGGAATGTTGGACCAGACATCTTATAACAGTCCCTATTAGCCCTAATTCACTTCATTGTCTTCAATGGAGCTCCCAACATTCCAAAGGTCTAATTATTTGTTGAGAATGTAATATATTAGTGACAGATGAGCAGTTGTCCTTTAGTTATGACATCAGTTGCTTTATTACAAATATGTGAAATTTCAGGAAAATTAGTTGAATTTACACATAATTTCACAAAATGAAAATATACGCTAAGTGCTACATTTTAGTGTAAAATGCATCCCATTTTGGTTGTGAGGATACATTTTGCGCAAAAAATAGTACTAAAAAACACAAGCGCCACAAACCATAGACTCTTGTTTTTTGGTCATTCTCATTGGTCTCATGTTCCCATGCTAAACTTTTCCAGTAAACGTGGCTTAAGTACAAAATGTGTCTTTATTTATGGAACTTTGCGTAACAAGCACATTGCTAAATACCCAAAATTACATGAATTACATCATAAAAATGTAAACTTTACCCGGGCCTATTCAACATGTGGAGTCACTCTGGTCTCCCACCCATCCCACATGCAGTTCAATGTGTACAGGAAACCATTGCATGGTTTGTTGGATGAGCAATTGCTATGTTTCCATATTAATGCAGATGACATTTATGGCCCAGGGCAGCACAACAACTCACCTTGCTGCACTGCCCTGTGTCACAGGGAAAGGGCAGGAATACGCCGTATTTATCCAATACGTCGCATTTCTGTCCTTTTCACCTGTGCTGGTGCCATTTTGGCAGCCTAGTGCCTACCCGGGTACGCTTGCACCATAGTGTAAGAGTGCCTATGTTGTAGGCAGGATTGTTTTTATGCTGGAAGGGGCATCTTCCTGCACAAAAATAAATCTGAGATGTGTATTCCCCATTCTTTGTGTTCTGCAGAATGCAGCACACATAGAGAGAGGAAAAAACAAGGCAAAATAAAGAAATTTCTCCTTGTTACACCTCTCCAGGGGAGGTGTATTTTTTGGACATATTCCCAGGTTTACAGGTCCTTTTAAATCTAGAAATGTTTCTAAAACCATGGAAGTTACGTGGGAACAGTCATCACAAGGCCCATGAAGTGCCTCCCTTGTGCACAATCAGGCAAGACAACAATTTGCAATGTGTTGTCTTATTCCAGATTTTTGGAGTCATTCAAAGCCACTCACAGTGGCTTGTCATGGCTTCATAAATCTGGCTTAGAGGTTTTCATCATGCATGTACCATATTGAGTGGTGCAAGTATGACGCAAAGCTCTCATAAATATACCCCTCAGCTTGTAATGGGATGCCTGGGTCAAGGAGGCATCTTGAAAATTTATTGAATATTAGTGTGCAATTTCCATGATCTGAAAGTCAAATGGGAGGATGACCTAAGTCTATAGGTAAAGCAGACTGGGGAAAGGCGCTGATGGCCCCTCAAAGCTTGCCGTCTCCGCCACTCTGCAACTTTAATCGATAAGTAGATGACTTGATTAATTTGATTAAATGCTAACAGATTATAGGCATCTTTGAACTCGGATCAGGTGGAGGTCCCTAAAATTAAGTGAGCCAGCTTCGGGGGAAACTGATGTACGTGGTAAGGGGTCAAGTGGTGGACCTTCAGAATGTGACTGGCCTTTTTATCCATGGTTATGTCAGGTTTTGGCTTGCTGCTCCAATGGATGTGAATGTACTTGACGTTACTTGATTCCTAAACTTGGAGAAAATATCTGATTTCTTTGGACTGCAGACTGATTTCCAAGTGTACTTCAAGGATACAGCCAGTGGCAGCTTCCCTGTAATACTCATGGGCATAAACATGCATGCATTGGAAAATGTGGCAAGTATGCGTTTCCGGATGTGTAAATACAAGGGGCCCCATTTATGAGAAATGACGCATCGCTGCGTGAAAGCAGCGATGCGTCACTTCTCAGTGCGCACTCCTTGCGACATACCTGATGCGTCATATTTAATGTATGACGCATCATGTCGCAAGGAGTTACAGATACGTCAGTATTTCTGACGTATCTGTAAGCGCAAAAGTGACGCATTGCTGGAGTGTGTCACAAAAGTGACGCAACTCCAGCAATGCGTCCTTTCACATGGGGAAAGCCCCATGTGAAAGGGCTTGCGTCAGTCTTACGCCTGCTGTGAGGCAGGCGCAAAAATTTGACGCAACATTGTCCTAAAAGTGACGCAGTGAAATCTCATAGATTTCACTGCGTCACTATTACGAGGCTTTTTTGCGGGGGAACGCCCCCTCTGCATACATTATACCTGACGCAGGTATAATGTAGCGCAGGGGTTTACAAAGTGACGCATCTGCTTAGATGCGTCACTTTGTAAATAGTGCACAACAGGAGGCCTGTTTTACGCCACCGATGCGTCACAAAAAGTGACGCATCGGAAGCGCAAAACTGACGCAAGGCCTCATAAATGAGGCCCCTGGGCCCTATCTTTGGTAGCTTCTGCAAGTGGAAGTGTGTTGCTTTTCCAAGAGACTACCCTTCAAGTTTCACCACTGCACAGGTAAGCATCCTTTTTGCCGTTTCCACGCGCGCTTTACAATAACCCATCTAACCCTGTATTGTTTTACTCTCAGGCTTTCTGATTTATTGTGTCATTTTTCTAGAAACAGAAGTGACTGCTTCCATTCTGACATAAACCAAAATTGCATCGTGAAAGGGAAGCTTGGAGCCTGCTGTGACATGACACCTGTAGTAAGCGTGTACAGGGGGACTTTAAAAACAAACTAATTAAAACAGGAAGGAGAATTTGCAGAATTTACGAAATATTCCACCTTGTAAACAGGCAAACGAAAACTGAAATTCAAAATCGCCTGCTATGGTACTTCAAGCAGCTAACCTTTGTCCTCACAAAACCTGACATTATCTCTTAACTTTTACCCCTGTATTAATTTCTGTACACCTCGAAATAAAAATCAGTGTACCATATCTTCCCATGCCATTTATAGATTTACAGCTTAAGTAAATTTACCTAGCAATGTGTGCCATTAATGATTCACGAAAGAGATGAGAGCCAGAGCGGTGAACCATGACCAGTAGCTCTTCTCTGAGCACCTTATTAAAGATGCTGGAATTCTTTCCACACGACTAATAATGCCAACCTCATGCATGAATGCAACTGTTCAGAGCAGGATGTATAACAACAAAACTGTGTTCTAGCAGTAAAAGGGGAGCATTATGAAATTCTGCCTACGTTGCACTCCATTATTGGTGAATTTCAGGGCTTCGTCCGTTTTGTGGTCATTGAACCATGGCAAACGTTTAATTGCACGTTTTCCAGTGAATTTCGTGTATTTTTTATGATGTGCTGCATCATGTACCCATTCTGCATTGCATTGCATGTGTGTTGTGCATGGCCTTTGGCAAGGCATTGCACCCAACGACCTCAGGAAATGCACAGCAGCAGGGGTTGGTTACACGGCTGGGCTGGCTTTGCATTGGGGATGTCTTTGCAAAACCGTAACTAACTTTTAACCATATATTTTTAGTGGGAATCAGTCCTATCTATCTATCTATCTATCTATCTATCTATCTATCTATCTATCTATCTATCTATCTATCTATCTATCTATCTATCTATTATACCATATAGCCTTAGGGTGGTCTTCCCTCAAACCTTTTGCCTACCTCCTCTACTTTTTTGACATTTGTTTTTCTTGGCTTTAGGACTCTGAAAACCTTACCGCTGCTATCCAGTGCTAACGTGCTTGTGCTCTCTCCCCTAAACATGGTAATATTGGCTCATCCCCAACTGGCAAATTTAATTTACTTATAAGTCCCTAGTAAAGTGCACTACAATGTGTCCAGGGCCTATAAATTAAATGCTACTCGTGGACCTGCAACACTGGTTGTGCCACCCTCTTCAGTAGCCCTCTAACCCTGTCTCACGCCTACCATTGCAGAGCCAGTGTACGCAGGTTAAACTGCAATGTTAACCTGGCACAATAAACAGTTTGCCGGTCTAAACCTTCTCTCTTTATACAGGTGTCACCCCTATGGTACGGCATGGGTAACCCAGAGGGCAGGGTGCAATGTATTTAAAATGCCGGACATGTATCTTTAAGTTTTACATGTCCTGGTAGTGAAAAACTCTCAAATTCGCTTTTTACTACTACCAGGCCAATATCTCCCGTGGGACAACATTGGGATTACCTTATTACAATTAATTTATAAGTGCAATTCACAATTATAAAAGATAGACTTTTTGAGTTTTGTGTCTATGGAATCAAAATGTAAAATCCAAACTCATGATGAAGTCCGATTTTAAATTGCAACTCTGAAAATGCCACTTTTAGAAAGTTATATCAACACCTAACTGATTCACTTTGGGTAACCGCAGCCGAAAGGACTGAGACTATAAACATAAATGAAAACACATATTTAAAAAGGTACGTAAGCCTAAGAAACAGGACAACCAAACGACTATACATCTGTAAACACAATTGGGCAAAAGAATACTCAATTACTCCCTTAGCCAAAACATATGACCATTAGGAAATTATTACTAAGATTTGTCCATTGAAAAATTGAAAATTTGTCACAAGAGAATTTTAATCAAAGACCCAAATTGAAAGCAACACAGATAATGCTCACATGAACTATACAGAGCAATAGCCTGTCATTAATTTCAACAAAAGAACACCAATCATTGAATCAGACAACAAAATGGAAATTTAGAATATAAAAATCTCCCAAATCAATTATCAGGCCGTATTTTATAAGTCCAGGTCGACTTTAAGCCCAGAGATAAACTTTACCAGGGCCATTCAGGGTAATGTGTTGCAAGAACAAACAAGGTACAATTTTGAACGTAAAAAAGACAAAGGGAATATGTTGACAATTAGTACAAATAATAATATTTTATGCATCATAAGCACACACCCTCATATTGGTGACATGAAAGAACAGACAAACAAAGAGAGAGTGTTACCACCACCAAATATTTAAAGTTTAAAAACCAATCAGAAAAAAGGGAAATAAGATTAAAAAAATGTGACCAAAAGAGTGGTACTAAAAGATCCAGCTATGTTACCAAAGGTAGAAGTGCAACCAGTATCTACCGGTTCCAAAAAGAACATAAATGTAAACTCACTAATTAAAAAGAATTGAGAGCGGCGCAAAGCTGCAAAGACAATCCGAAGGGTATTGTCGAAAGAATGTGGCCAAAGACCCATCCAGCTAAATCAATTTAGTAGTACATGCACTGAATCATTTGAGGTTGAAGACCAGCCAAAGGGCGTCAACAGTAAAGCTACATAACAGAAACCTATTTAGTGAAGGACAACGCTGAGGTAGACCAAGTAAATGTGCGTTTGGTCAACCAGGGAGAGAGTGTAGCTTGTGGATGTACTGGGAGATTAAATCTTGCACAATGGTCACCTAAACAATTACAAAAATACAGCATACATTTAAATTGAATGGCAAAATGTAATGCTCTAAGTGTATTTAATTAAATAGACCTTACTTTAAAAACGTACTTTTTAAAATAATTAGACCTTACTTCAATTAACCTTCAAGATGGATACCGGTCCACCAACCAGGGGTGCCCCAAGGAATGTCACACTCTCAATCAATCAGAAAGCAGGCAGCTTCCAGAACGAGGGAACCAAACCCTTGTGTATCCTATTTAAAAACAAGAAGATTAATTAACATTGGTCAAGGAGAGACTAATAAAAGGGTTAAGAAGATGGAAAGTAGACGCAGACTAAGGGGGTGATTATGATGGCGGTGATTTACCGCCATCGTGCGGCAAATTACTGCCCGCCAGATCAGGATGTCGGGCGGTGTGCCTGGCAGGCGGAAAGCCCATCTGCCACCGGCCCGATAGAGGCAATTGTTACGATTGCCCGTTGAACCACTGCGCATCCACAAAATGGTAGTTGTGCCTATTTTGGATGCTGCATCCCTGCCAGCCTGTCTATGGCGGTTCAACCACCATTGAAAGGCTGGCCGTATGCTCTTTGGGCACCCCCTACAGTTCCCCGCACCAGGTGGCAGGCACTGCATGGTCCCTACCACGTAGTGCAGGGAAATGCACAACATGCATTTTTACCATTGCCGCAGGTGCTGCAGCCAGCAGCACCTGCCGCAATGGTAAGCAGCACAATGCACCACCACGGTAGCAATCACATTGTAATGTCATGCGCGGGACCACCGCCATATTGGCAGCCCGTCCCAATCCCCGGGACGATGGCGGACGGACTGCAGTCCATCAACCATCGTAATGAGCCCCTAAATGCTTGGAGTGCCTGCTTTCGTGATTGAGGTATGGGATGGAGTGATTGGGGTATGTGGCATGATCCACTAGTCATGTTCAATTTTAGTACTGTTGTTTTTGTTTTGATTGGTAAGGCGGGGAATAAGATGGCCGTTGGACAGGAATGAAGCTACTATGTCATGATGGGGTTTATGTTATGTGTGGAGAGGTCGCCTTAGGCATTGTTTAAACGGTGCTGGTTAAGCAGGATGCACTTTTGTTCTTTATGTTTTAAGTGGCCTTTTGTCCCTTTTGGGTTCTTATGTATTCTAGTTTCTCTGTTTAGAGTAGAGTACTTTGTGAGGACAAATCTTATAGCTGTTGTTTTCATTTGACATTATCAAAATGTCAACAAAGAAGTATATACAAAAAGAACTTAAATAATGACCTATTCCCCATCTTGGGGTTGGGAGTTATTTTTGTCTTTTTTGTGTGAAGCTAAGACTGTGCTTATAGTTGGTCTATGAATTCCTGTCTCTGCACATATTTCTGTTTTTGCACAGATTGCAATTCCTGCACTGAAGTGGTTACCACACCCCCTCAGAATTTTCCACCACTGCAGGTTATCAAAATTTACAAGATTAAAAATATGTAGTATACACAGATACGTAAGGATTAACCATGTAATTCCTCATTTTTTGTGGAAATTATGAATTTACCTCACCAATTAAATATCACACCCCACATGCTAGTATTTACTGGGTGTAGTATATACTTCACCTTTTCCCAGTTTTGTATTGTGGTAAGCTGTATTGTGGGAGGTCAAAGGTTGCTGCAGAAGCAAAACATCACGTGTACACTCAAGGTAGCAATCTTTAATCATAGAAAGCCAGTTTTGCTAACCTGGGTCAAATAATCTTTTTTCATTGACAGCCTTTCATTTACCTTTATATGTCATTATACAGTGGTATGCAGACTTTTGAAAGAATATTATTTCGCAGACGTTCTAAGACGGACAATGACGCTTCGGGTCCGCGGAGCATGCTTTAACCCTGGTTTCATACTACAGAGTTTCAGCTATGCAAGAAGTTAAATAAGGAATGTGACCCTTCTCGGCTATGTTCATTCACAGATAAATATTGTTACCATAAAGCTACATGATTGAAATTCTTGAGAGCCATTTTCAAGATTAATTATTGGAAGGACAGAGAACCAGTGGAGGGAATATCCTGATGGGAGTGTGTGTATCGAACCGAGAACGCAAAAAAAATGAGAAAATGAGTGACTATTTCACTGTGCTTTACTATGTCACTGCTGATGTTTCCTTGAAAATACACCACAGACAGGTCTGTTCTGCTGGAACCTTTCTTGGGAGTCACGCCAGTGCTTAATTTGTAAAGCAATAAATGCTGATGACTGAAGTTGTGCTCGGACGCCCGTGGCTGGCACTATGGAAGTTTAGGTTGTCGAATACTAAGGGGCATATTTACGTCTTCTGGCGCATCTCTGCAAATCAGCAGGGATGCGCCAGAACCAATGCGTCATGCAATTCCCTCCTTGCGCCACCACAGATGCGCCGCATTTACAATGCGGCGCACTATGGTGCAAGGAAGGGCAGTTGCGTGACGCATCATGTGGTGTACGGGCGGCGCATTGCTGGAGTCGCGTCGCAAGCACGACGCAACTCCAGCAATGCTCAGGGCCGCCCAATACTTAACATGCTGCGTCAGTTCTTACGCCTTCTTCAAGCAGGCGTAAGGAATTGACGTAGCAGCGTCGCAGAAGTGCCTGCGTGAAATCTTGTAGATTTCACGCAGACACTTTTGCGAGGCACACAGGTGCCGGAACGCCCACCCTGCGTGGGAACGCCCCCATTGTGGCGCTGGGCTTTATAACGTGACGCATCTCCCTAGATGCGTCACATTGTAAATGCCTCGCAGGGATGCACCACGTTTACGCCGCTGTTGCATGACGCAAGGCGGCGTAAACGTGGCGCAAGGGGCTTGTAAATCTGCCCCCAAGGGTGCTTAGTCTGGATTCCACATCAAGCCTATTTCCTTCACCACCAGACACTCCCTGCCCCATTATTTCACTCTTGCTGGATATTTTCCTCTATGCTTTATCTCTTTGGGCCTGTGTTTCCGTCTTTCTCTTCCCGCTGCTTTCCTCCTTTTGTGTTTTCTCTCCTGCACTGGGTCAAAGACTGTTGGGAAAAAGTAAGTGCTAGTCTGGAAAAAGGGTGCTGGTGCGCCTCACCTGCAACCAACGACTCATATTAAGCACTAGTGTCACTCCACTGCGGCACATAACTGCACCACAGAAGAGAATGAAGAGGTGCAATGGTATATGCTCTACTCATCCTTCCCCCACACCTCGAACGTGTTGTCCTCAAAGGGGAGATTTTTTTTAAAAAGACACGCAATGCAGCGCAGCCCCCCTGCAAGGCTGCACTGCGTTGCACAACAGGGAGGGAGCAGGAGAGTGCCATATCTTCAGAAATATGACGTTCTCGTCCCCTTTCTCTTGCGCCGGCGCTGATTTCAGATTCCGTGCGCCATGCACATACCTTAGCGCTGCAGCGCTAGGGTGTGTGTATGAGACTAGCATAGGTTTTGTACCGCAAGATTACCCTCCCTGTACAAACTACTATTGCTAGGCACGATTCAAAGATTTTTCCAAATTGCGTACGTGCTGCACAGCGCAGCACGCTTGGAAAGTCGGAAAAGCACAGAGAAATTAAAACATTTCTCCTGTTAGTGCCTCTTTTGAAGGGGTGTTAACGTTTGGCGCAAAACCATGCTTACAAACCTTTGTAAATACGGTTCTGGGTCAAAAGGCATGGGTGGTTGCATGGGATTGCCCATGTACCACGTATGTAACGCCCTATCGGCGCAAAGTAACGCAAAGTAGTCCTTTGTGCTGCTTTGCTCTACTTAGAGGGT
This sequence comes from Lissotriton helveticus, assembly GCF_964261635.1. Classification (NCBI taxonomy): domain Eukaryota; kingdom Metazoa; phylum Chordata; class Amphibia; order Caudata; family Salamandridae; genus Lissotriton; species Lissotriton helveticus. Next base: position 966,006,908 of record NC_136059.1, read on the forward strand.
GCTTTCCAGCACAAAACAAGCTTTACACAGGAACGAAAATAGAAACAATTGTTTTTGGCAATAGTTAGCTACTTTTGTGATGCTAAACCAGTGCAAAAGGTTTACAAATCTCCCCATTAGTATGCCACACGTTCAGGGCCTCATTTACAAGTCCATTGAGCCACCGGTGCATAACTTATTTTAACGCACAGGCGGCGCAATGAGCTGGCCCATATTTACAAGGCCACGTAAAGTCACCCTGCGTGACTTTTCATAGCCTTGTAAATATAGGCCCCTTTCACGCATTATTCTATTTCTATTTCTGCAGCACACATAGAAAGAGGAAAATGCCATCAATGATTATTTTTGTGCTGGAAGCAATCATGCAGCAAAGAAGACACCCTTGAAACTTGACGCAAGGGTACCTGCGCTGGCGCATGGCAGAAAATTTTGCACCAACGCAGGAGAAGTACCCAGATGCGTTGTATTTTTGTTAATACGCACCTCTATGCTTTTAAAATGACGCAGCGAAGCACAGCATTTCTTGTGGCACAATGTTCCTTATGATTCCATAATATTCCCCCCTTGAACGCACCTAAATAAATGTGCGTCCTGTCAACCAGGGAAAGAGTGTAGCTTGAAGATGTACCGGAGGATTAATTCTTGCACAATGGTACCCTAAACAATTACAAATATACAGCATGTATTTATATTAAAGGGCAAAAGGTCATGCTCTAAGTGTATTTAATTAAATAAACGTTACTTTAAAAACGTAAATATTTAATTAAATAGACCTTATTTCAAAACAATTAAGCTTCAAGACGGATACCGGTCAACCAACCAGGGGTGCCCCAAGGAATGTCACTCACTCAATCAATTAGAAAGCAGGCAGTTTCCATAACGAGGCAACCAAACCCTTGGTTATCCTTTTTAAAAAAGGGGAAATTAATTAACATTGGTAAAGGAGAGACTAATAAAAGGGTTAAGAAGATGGAAAGTAGACACGGACTAAGGGGGTGATTATGATGGTCGTGATTTACTACCATTGTGCGGCCAATTACCGCCCGCAAGATCAGGATGTCGGGCGGTGTACCTAGCAGGCGGAAAGTGCGTCCGCCACGGGCCCGACAGAGGCAATTGTTACGATTGCCTGTCGGACCTACCACGCATCCACAAAATGGTAGTGGTGCCTAGCAGGCACAGGCTGCCAGATTTGGGTGCTGCATCCCTGCCAGCCTGTCTATGGTGGTTCAACCGCCATTGAAAGACTGGCGGGATATACTTTGGGGGCCTGTTGTGGGCCCCCTTGTGCAGGGGCATGTGAATTTTGCACTTGGGGGCACCTACGGTGCCCCCTACAGTTCCCTACACCAGGGGGCAGGCACTGCACGGTCCCTGCCATGTAGTGCCGGGAAATTCACAAAATGCATTTTTACCATTGTGGCAGGTGCTGCAGCCAGCAGCACCCACCGAAATGGTAAACATGCACAATGCACCACCACGGCGGCGGTCACATTGTAATGTCATGTGCGGGACAACCGCCATATAGGCGGTCAGTCCCAATCCCTGGGACGATGGCGGATAGACTGCATTCCGTCCGCTTCGTAATGAGCCCCTACGTGCTGGGAGTGCCTGCTTTCGTGATTGGGGTATTGGAGGGAGTGATTGGGGTATGTGGGGTGATCCATTTGTCATGTTCAATTTTAGTACTGTTGTTTTTGTTTTGATTGGTAAGGCGGAGAATAAGGTGGCGGTTGGACAAGAATGAAGCTACTATGTCCTGGTGGGGTTTATGTTATGTGTGGGGAGGTTGCCTTAGGCATTGTTTAAACTGTGCTGATTAGGCGAGATGCCTCTTTTGTTCCTTATGTTTTTAGTGGCCTTTCTGTCCCTTTTGGGTTCTTATGTATTCTAGTTTCTCTGTTTAGAGTAGAGTACTTTGTGAGGACAAATCTTATAGCTGTTGTTTTCATTTGACATTATCAAAATGTCAACAAAGACATATATATAAAAAATAACTTAAATAATGACCTATTCCCCATCTTGGGGTTGGGAGTTATTTATGTCTATTTTGTGTGAAGCTAAGACTGTGCTTATAGTTGGTCTATGAATTCCTGTCTCTGCACATATCTCTGTTTTTGCACAGATTGCAATTCCTGCACTGAAGTGATTATCACACCCCCTCACAATTTTTCACCACTGAAGGTTATCAAAATATACAAGATTTAAAGAATGTAGTATACACAGATATGTCAGTATTAAACATGTAATTCCTCATTTTTTGTGGAAAATATGTATTTACCTCACCAATTAAATATCACACCCCACATGCTAGTTTTTACTGGGTGTAGTAAATACGTCACCTTTTCCCAGTTCTGTATTGTGGTAAGCTGTATTGTGGGAGGTCAAGGGTTGCTGCAGAAGGAAAACATGACATGTACCCTCAATGTAGCAACCTTTAATCATAGAAATCCATCTTCGCTAACCTTGGTCAAATGATCTTTTTTCATTGACAGCCTTACAATTACCTTTATATATCATTATACAGTGGTATGCAGACATTTGAAAGAATATTATTTCGCAGACGTTCTAAGACGGACAATGATGCCTTGGTTCCACGGAGTATACTTTAACCCTGGTTCCATACTAAAGAGTTTCAGCTATGCAAGAGGTTAAATAAGGAATGTGACCCTTCTTGGCTATGTTCCTTCATAGATAAATATTGTTGCCTTAAAGCTACATGATTGAAATTCTTGAGAGCCATTTTCAATATTAATTATTGGAAGGACAGAGAACCAGTGGAGGGAATATCCTGATGGGATTGTGTGTATCGAACCGTGATCCCAAAAAAAGAGAAAATGAGTGACTATTTCACTGTGCTTTACAATGTAACTGCTGATGTTTCCTTGAAAATACACCACAGACAGGGCTGTGCTGCCGGAACCTTTCTAGGGAGTCACCCAGTGCTTAATTTGTAACGCAATAAATGCTGATGATCAAAGTTGTGCTCGTACCCCCGTGGCCGGCACTATGGAAGTTTAGGCATTCTGCAGCACACATAGAAAGAGGAAAATGCCATCAATGATTATTTTTGTGCTCGAAGCAATCATCCCTGCAATTAAGACACCCTTGTAACTTGACGCAAGGGTACCAGCGCTGGTGCATGCTAGCCAATTTTGCGCCAACGCAGGAAAAGCACCCAGATGCATTGTATTGTTGTTAATACGTACCCCTGTGCTTTTAAAATGACACAGCAAAGCACAGCATTTCTTGTGGCACAAGGTTCCTCATGGTTCCCTAATATCCCCGTTGAATGTACCTAAATGGCTTATCCTGGAGAAAAATATCTTGGCCCCATATCCACTAACTGTGTTTCTTACCATGGCAAATGGTTCTTTTGGTAAACATTTTTGCCAACTCTAAGACTGCCCTTTTATCATTTGATAGTAGCTTTTCTATTACTTTGCCATCCACTAAAAAAGTTTCTCTTTGGTTCAATCCTAAACTCCAATATCATAAGCATATTTATTTTTGAAAGTTATGGATTGCTGCCGGTGTTTATTTTGTTGCTGACATCTGTCAATATGATATGTTTTATATATTTGATATGATTCAAGCTAAATACAATCTACCTTTGTCTCAATTACACAAATATACATTACTATGTGATACTTTTCTTAATGCCTATCCGCAACTACTTTTTAACCCCCAGATTCATCATCGTCCTCTTTTGCGAGTCCTTAATAGCGATTATTAAGGAATCGCTATTAAAGACTCGCAAAACGGGATGCATGTACAAATCGCAATTAATTTTGCGATTTCTACTGCTTCCTTATTTGCAATTAGCTAATTGCTAATCGCAAATAAGGAATGGCTTTCCCATTCATTCCTATGGGCCCGAAGGCCCATAGGAATGAATAGGGAGTCATTCCTTATTTGCGATTAGCAATTAGCGAATCTCCAATAAGGAAGCGATTTCAAGGGTGCCAGGGTGTCCAAAGGACACCCTGTAGCACCCCTGAAATACAAATGTACACATGTGTGTGTGTAACATACAACTTAGAAAAATGCACTAAAGTGCATTTTTAAAAGTTTTCGCTATTTACCACGAAGTTACACTTCGCGGTAAATAGCGGCCCCATATTACGAATTCGCAATTTTAAAAAGGTTCATGAATAGCATTTAAGGAATCTCTAATTGAGATTCCTTAAATGCGATTCTTCGCAATTTAGCGAGTTCTGTAATTGCGATTTTTGCATTTGGGATGATGAATCCCAAATGCAAAAATAGCGCTCGCAAAGGGCCGGATTCTCAGAATCTGGCCCTTTGAGAGCCGATTTTACTTTGATGAATCTGGCCGTATGTCTCAGTCCTCTGGTAAAGAGCTTTGTATTTCTGTATTCAGCCGTTCAGGACATAAAGCCTCTAAAGTATATAAAAAACTTACCACTTCTAACTCCTTCTTCTCACATTTTAATCAAAAATGGTCATCACACATACATTTTCAATCCCATAAAATAGCTTGGAAGGATATTTGGAAATCCAACACAGCGAACTATCTACCGGCTACTCTTATACAAACTAATGTTTATGTACTTTACCAATGCTTCTGGACTCCAGATAAATTATTTAAACCTAAACTTCTCGATACTCCAAATTGTCGGCATTATAAGACTGTAACTGGTGACCTAAGACATTTATTTTTCAATTGTTCTATTATTCATCAGTTTTTATTGGACATATGGAATATTATATAAGTATGGGCTGAAAATTCGTTCCGCTTGCGGAATTTGTGGATTTTCTGCTATTTCGCGATCCGCGAATCTCGCGCAATTGCGGTAAAATCCGCGAATCAGCGGGGACGAATTTTCAGCCAAGCACTTACAGGGTTACAGCAGCAGGTGCAAAAGTTGAAGCTAATTTTTTGTAACCTTTTACAAAAGGGTTACAAAGAAATTAACTTCAACTTGGGCACCTGCTGCTGTAAGCCTGTAAGTGCTTCCTGGCGCCTCGTTGCCTACTTGCAACTATTCTCTGACCCTGCTCTGACCCTTGAAGCAGGATCAGAGAATAGTTACAAGTAGGCAATGAGGTGCCTGCCACGAAAATTAAACCTCAACAGGAAGCACTGACAGATATAAAAACAAGCATTTGCAATGCAATAGGTCTCGCATTAGGAAAGTTTGAGCTATTGGTCTTGTAAATGACAATTTTTTTTATTTATGTGTTGGTTTTGAAAATAGCTAAATTAATAGCTTTGTCATTTACAATGCCAATAGTTATAACTTTCACAAATGTGACACCTATAGCATTTGTAATGCAACATGTTTTGTATTTACGTGACTTAGCTGTATTAATATTACAAATTACAATGGCTTTTAATTTTTTTGAATAATTAATACTTAAATAAAAGTGATTTTAATTTATAATGGCAATAGCTTTAACTTTTGTAAATAACTTATGTGAAGATTATGTTCAGTGTATTTTATTGTGATGAAAATCCAAGAACAGAAGTGAAATATTAACATCTTTTTGTGACATTTATAATAAAGTTTGAAACATTGAGAGAACATATTTGAACCAGTTGTTGTTGAATGGTTGCGCAGATTGATGCTGGGGTGGCGCTGAGTGGTGCCGTGGTGATGCTGAGTGGTGCTGTGGTGGTGCTGAGTGATACTGGGATGCTGCTGAGTGATGCTGGGGTGGTGCTGAGTGATGCTGTGGTTGTGCTGAGTGATGCTGTGGTGGTGCTGAGTGGTGCTGTGGTGGTGCTGAGTGATAATGTGGTGGTGCTGAGTGATCCTGTGGTGGTGCTGAGTGATGCTGTGGTGGCGCTGAGTGGTGCTGTGGTTGTGCTGATTGGTGCTGTGGTGGTGCTGAGTGGTGCTGTGGTGGTGCTGAGTGATGCTGTGGTGGTGCTGAGTGGTGCTGTGGTGGTGCTGAGTGATAATGTGGTGGTGCTGAGTGATGCTGTGGTGGTGCTGAGTGGTGCTGTGGTGGTGCTGAGTGATAATGTGGTGATGCTGAGTGATGCTGTGGTGGTGCTGAGTGATGCTGTGGTGGCACTGAGTGGTGCTGTGGTGGTGCTGATTGGTGCTGTGGTGGTGCTGAGTGGTGCTGTGGTGGTGCTAAGTGATGCTGTGGTGGTGCTGAGTGGTGCTGTTGTGGTGCTGAGTGATAATGTGGTGGCGCTGAGTGGTGCTGTGGTGGTGCTGAGTGGTGCTGTGGTGATGCTGAGTGGTGCTGTGGTGGTACTGAGCGATACTGGGATGGTGCTGAGTGATGCTGGGGTGGTGCTGAGTGATGCTGTGGTGGTGCTGAGTGATGCTGTGGTGGTGCTGAGTGGTGCTGTGGTGGTGCTGAGTGATAATGTGGTGGCGCTGAGTGATGCTGTGGTGGCTCTGAGTGATGCTAGGGTAGCCCTGAGTGATGATGTGGTGATGCAGAGGGCAGAAAGGCACAAAAAACAGTCTAACAAAGGGCAGAAGGGCAGAAAAACAAGGGAAAAACGAGTCTAACAGAGGGCAGAAGGGCACAAAAAACCAGTCTAACAGAGGACAGAAGGGCAGAAAAACAAGGGAAAAACGAGTCTAACAGAGGGCAGAAGGGCACAAAAAACGAGTCTAACGGGGCAGAAAGGCACAAAAACGAGTCTAACAGAGGGCAGAAGGGCACACAAAACGAGTCTAACAGAGGGCAGAAGGGCACAAAAACAAAGGAATAACAGAGGGCAGAAGGGCACAAAAAACGAGTCTAACAGAGGACAGAAGGGCAGAAAAACAAGGGAAAAATGAGTCTAACAGAGGGCAGAAGGGCACAAAAAACGAGTCTAACAGGAGGCAGAAGGGCAGAAAAACAAGGGAAAAACGAGTTTAACAAAGGGCAGAAGGGCAGAAAAACAAGGGAAAACAAGTCTAACAGAGGGCAGAAGGGCACAAAAAACGAGTCTAACAGGGGGCTGAATGAATCCCGCCCTGCGTGTTTGTCCACGAAGATGCCACCTTTTTGTGCAATACCTCTACTCAACTGGAGTACTTTCTACTGTCTAATAAGTAAGTGCTCCCTCGTTGGCTAAATGTATAGGGGCAGATTTACAATAACTGGCGCATCCCCAGGGATGCGCCAGTTATTGTGCGCCGCAGCTCCGCCACCCATGGTGCGCCGCATTTACAATGCGGTGCACCATGTGGCAAAAATGGCACAGATGTGTCACGCCTCTGTGCCATAAAAGCAGCGCATTGCTGGAGCTGCGTCGCGCTTGTGACCCAGCTCCAGCAATGCTCTGGGGGGCCCGATCTCCCCAATGCTGCGTCAAGCCTTGCGCCTGCTTCAAGCAGGCGCAGGGTTTTGACGCAGCATTGGCCTAAAAGTGACTGAGTGCAATCTTGTAGATTTCACTCAGCCAATTTTATGAGATGTTCCTGCGCAGGAACGACCTCCCCTGCGCCGGAACGCCTCCTGATGGCGCAGGGCTTTACAACATGACACATCTCTCAGATGCGTCACATTGTTAATACCCAGCACCATGGCGCATATTTTATGCTGCAGCTGCGTCACAAAAGGTCTCGGTAGAGGGTGGCAGTGGTGAACCAGAGGGTGGCAGTGATGAGTCAGAGGGTGGCAGGGGTGAACCAGAGGGTGACAGTGCTGAACCAAAGGGTGGCAGTGCTGAACCAGAGGGTGGCAGGGGTGAACCAGAGGGTGGCAGTGATGAACCAGATAGTGGCAGGGGTGAACCAGAGGGTGACAGTGGTGAACCAGAGGGTGGCATGGGTGAAGCAGAGGGTGGCAGTGGTGAACCAGAGAGTGGCAGTGGTGAACCAGAGGGTGGCAGTGCTAAACCAGAGGGTGACAGAGGTTAACTAGAGGGTGGCAGTGGTGAACCAGAGGTGCTGTGATGAACCAGAGGGTGGCAGTCGTGAAGCAGAGGGTGGCAGTCGTGAACCAGAGGGTGACAGTGCTGTACCAGAGGGTGGCAGGGGTGAACCAGAGGGTGCTGTAATGAACCAGAGGGTGGAAGTGGTGAACCAGAGGGTGGCAGGGGTGAACCAGAGGGTGGCAGTGGTGAACCAGAGAGTGGCAGTGCTGAACCAGAGGGTGACAGTGGTTAACCAGAGGGTGGCAGTGGTGAACCAGAGGTGCTGTGATGAACCAGAGGGTGGTAGTGGTGAACCAGAGGGTGGCAGTGTTGAACCAGAGGGTGACAGTGCTGTACCAGAGGGTGGCAGGGGTGAACCGGAGGTGCTGTGATGAACCAGAGGTTGGCAGTCGTGAACCAGAGGGTGGCAGTGGTGAACCAGAGGGTGACAGTGCTGTACCAGAGGGTGGCAGGGGTGAACCAGAGGGTGCTGTGATGAACCAGAGGGTGGCAGTGGTGAACCAGAGGGTGGCAGGGGTGAACCAGAGGGTGGCAGAGGTGAACCAGAGGGTGGCAGTGGTGAACCAGAGGTGCTGTGATGAACCAGAGGGTGGCAGTCATGAACCAGAGGGTGGCAGTGGTGAACCAGAGGGTGACAGTGCTGAACCAGAGGGTGGCAGGGGTGAACCAGAGAGTGGCAGTGCTGAACCAGAGGGTGGCAGTGGTGAACCAGAGGGTGGCAGGGGTGAACCAGAGGGTGGCAGGGGTGAACCAGAGGGTGGCAGTGGTGAACCAGAGGGTGGCAGTGGTGAACCAAAGGGTGCTGTGCCCATACACGACCACATGGGTAACTTCGCCATGCAAGCTGCCTGCGAACACGCAAAAAGCCCCGCAAACACGCAAAAAACTCCGCGAACACGCAAAAAACCCAAAAATCTACAAATTCGCACAAATTCGCGTATTTTGCGGATTGCGAATTCGATTTCGCGCAAATTCGCGGAACGCTAATTCGCAAATTTCGCCCATACTTAATATTATAGCCCGGATCCTTAGGATCCAAACTTTATCTTTGCATATTCTAATTCTCAAATCTTCTCTTTTTAAATCTACATTACTCCCTATGGATTGTAAACTGTTTGATTTCCTTATTTCTACTGCAATCAAATCTATTACTTGTAACTGGAAAACGCTACATTACTCTCAGTTAATGCATGGTAGGAATGGACTCTTTTTCTTAGACGTTGGCAATGTGCTTTTCCACACTCTCCTAATGATTCTTCTCCTTCTAGGTCTAATATGTGGGACAGTTTGGACTCATATATTATTGCATGCACTTCAATTTAAAATCTGAATTTATTTTAGTCAATTTTTGTTTAATGTAGCCCTTTTTTTGTTTGTATTAACTTTTATATCTACTATGTAACTAATAATGCTGGTATAGGTATTCTATTTCATTATTACTGGTTGTTTATATTTCCTATATTATGCTATAAGATGTACCTATACTTTATTGTTCAGTATTATTCTTTGTATTGTGTTTTCAAAATGTATGAAAAATTCATTCAATAAAATATTTGAACATAAAAAAAATTACGCAGCAAAGCACAGCAAATTGGCTTGTGGCGCTCCGTTATTTTATAGTCCGACTGATTATCCGAATGATAATAGTCTGAATGATTATCTGAATGATCATCGATTGCTAGATGACTCTCAGCACGGCTTTAGAGCCCTACATAGTACGGAAACCGCCCTTATGGTGGTTTTTAATAATATCCGTATGCAGGTGGATGCAGGCCATACTACCTTGCTCATCCTCCTTGATCTTACAGCTGCCTTCGATACCCTGTCCCCTGTGAGGCTAGTAGAGCGCCTCAGGGAGATAGGGATCGGGGGCTCAGCGCTGGAGCTTCTTTCTTCCTTTCGTAGCGACCGGACTCAGATGGAGAATCTTGGGCCTTTTTCCTCTGTTCCCAAGACCATGGTTTGTGGCGTGCCTCAGGGCTCTTCCCTGAGCCAGACGCTTTTTAATATTTATGTAACCCCGCTTGCCAAACTTTTGAGATCGTTTGGTTTGGAGGAACTATCTTACGCAGATGATACACAAATTATGGTATCAATTACTCATAACATCAGAGATGCGTCTTCCAACTTTAGGCTCTGCATGGAAGCAGTTGCATCCTGGATGAGCTTAAACTTCCTTAAACTAAACTGGGAGAAGACTAAGGTGTTGATTTTTGGCAGTAGTCCTGATATCTGGTCCGGCAATTGGTGGCCTGACTCGCTGGATGCCTGTCCTTGCCCTGTCCCAGTTGAAAAGAATCTTGGCATCATGGTGGACAACTCTCTCACCATGAGGCTACAGGTGAGCAGGACAGTCTCCACCTGTTTCGGGATCATTAGAACTTTAAAGAAAATGTCACCTTATCTTTCATTGGATTCCCGTAAACAGGCTGTGGCCGCACTAGTGACATCCAGATTGGATTATTGTAATGCCCTCTATTTGGGCATTAACAGAGGTCTGATTCAGCGGCTGCAACTGGTTCAGAATGCAGGTTTGTGTTGAACCTACCTAAGTTTCATTCCATCTCTTCCTCCCTTGTGATGTTGCATTGGCTTCCCATCGACCATAGGATTCGTTTTAAAAACTTATGTCTAGTTCATAAGGCTCTTTTTGGGTCTAGTCTAGAGGGTATAAAGCCCCTCGTACATCGCTATACTCCCTCTAGGAATCTTAGGTCAGCGGATAAGAACCTGCTCATAGTGCCAAGGTTCAGTAAGGTCAGATAGGGAGGCCAAGCTTTTTCTGTGGTTGGTCCCAAACTCTGAAACTCCCTTCCCCAGGATCTGACCTGTCTTTCTTCTCATTTACTCTTTCTCAGGGCCCTGAAGACGTGGCTCTTCACACAGTCTACAGCACAACTTTCTCTGTTTCCATCTCACATAGTCCGCTTTAGCGCCTTGATGCCCTTGGGCTATATTCGCGCTCTATAAGACCAAATTTCTTCTTCTTCTTCTTCTTCTTCTTCTTCTTCTTCTTCTTCTTCTTCTTCTTCTTCTTCTTCTTCTTCTTCTTCTTCTTCTTCTTCATAGTAAATGAGGCCCTCAATTCCTCATAAGTAACCTTCTCATAATCAGCCTAGATATTCCCCCCTGTCGGATTCATGTCATTAAAGTTTGTGTTCTCTGTACTGGATCATAGTCGGGATCCATAGAGTTCTCAAATATGTCCTTATATACCTACATCAACATTACACACCAGCACATATGCTATTCCTTTATGCAGACATCCTACTCACTTATGCAAACAATTGATCATACTTACATTTACTTAGCTATACACCTAAACAAACACCACTTTATTTATTCATAGAGAGAGCAACTCATACTTAGGGGTTTATTAGGATGGCGGGCGGGCACCCTTTTGGTAAAGTGGACCGCCCGCCTACAGGGCGGGGGTCCCGATTTTGGCATTAGGATGTGCCCGCCACACAGGCGGGCGCATCCTGTATATTTACAATTGCGGCGGGCGGAGCTGAAATCTCCGCCCGCCGCAATGGTAAAAATGAACGTTGTGCATTTCAAAGCACAACATGACAGGCACAGTGCCTGCCATGTTGCACTTTGAAATGCGGGGGTACCATAGGTACCCCCCATGTGCACCTCCCAAGCCCCGGACTCCCATGGGGCCCACAAGGGCCCCCCGCAGGGAGTCTCCGCATGCCAATGCCGCCACGGAAAAGCATTTGAAAATGCCCATAGTAATATGGCGGGCGGTGTCTAACAGACACCGCCACCATGTAACTCATTGTCCGCCCCGGCCGCAAGGCAACTGGGGCGGAAAACGGGCGGGCGATGTTTGACACCACCGCAGTCCCCCCCGCCATCCAAATATGGAATTGGCCAGTGGATGTCGGGCGGATTTTCTCAGCCTGACGGAAGAAATCCGCCCGACATTGTAATGACCCCCTAAGTGTGTTATAAAATCAGTATTACAAGTATACAGTTATCCATACATCACTCATACAATCACCGAGTATTATTTATACTTATTTATGTACAATAACTGTCACATACACTGCCTTTTATATTTTTAGTTTGTTGGACATATATCATTGAGAAATATATTTACTCATCACCACACCCATAAAGAGATTCACTCACCCAAACAACTGTTTCCACATACAGTCTTAACCTCATATACTTACTAAATCAACTATTTACACATATTTCCACAGTCACACACGTCCCACCCAACCACACACACATTCATTCACTATCCCATACAAATACTAATTTAACTAATTAATAACTAATGTAGACTTTCACATAGGTAATAATCAACTTATGTAGTAGTTTACACAACAAGAGATAGAGTGATACAGGTATTCATACAGTTTAATCACTATCCCATATATTTAGTGAGACACTTAAAATTCCTCACTTAGACAGTCAATCACATTGGTACTAAATCCTCCATTCACACACTTATACATCCACTGAGTCTTCAAGGCAGATTGTTATATATATAATACATATTCAAATAACGAACCAAAACACTTTCACTGGATGATGTCATCAGTGATGTCATTTGACATGTCATCTCTGATGTCATCAGTGATGTCACTGACCATGTCATGAATGAAGTAATATGTGACATCATCAGCAGTGGATTGCGGGCACGTGAGTTATAGTTGGTACAACTAACTATAATGGGGGAATTTCAATGGTTTTATACGAGTGAAATGTGTAGCTAACTATAACACCCCTAAAACCTATGGTTTTTTCAGTGAATTTCTAAGGTTTTTTAAAAGCTAATTCCTAACTATAACTTATCTGAAACCTATGTTTTTTTCAGTGAATTTCAAAGGTTTTTAAAATGCTAATTCCTAAATATAACATGTCTGAAACCTATGGTTTTTTTCAGTGAATTTCAAAGGTTTTTTAAATGCTAATTCCTAACTATAACATGTCTGAAACCTATGGTTTTTTCAGTGAATTTCAAAGATTTTTTAAATGCTAATTTGTAAATATTTTTATTGTTTTTTATATATTTTCTAACTACATTTTTTAAATCTTTTTATTTTTAGATGCAATTTTTTAAAATACATTACACATTTTTTGTATTACTTTTTTTACATAAAAATATTTTGTTTTCATTATTTTATATTGTTTATATTATACTTAAATTGTTTTATTATTTTTTTCTTTTTTTTTGCAGTTGCGCACCCTACGAACACCCTACTCATTTACTGTGCGAAACTTTTCCCATGCAGTTGCTATGTGACGCCTTGCGCATACGCGAGATGTACGTGCAACGTGACGTGACGGACACGCGTAAGCGCGTGACGTCATATACATATCAGACGCGGTGTGTGCGCGACTTCCGCGATTTTTTCAATGTTGAAAAACGTATTTATATATATTTAATATAAATATTAAGACAAGAGATTATCTGAGGTTATTATTTTAATAATTTTCTTTAACTTTCTTAAAAAGTACATCACTGTTATCCTATGGGTAGAAATTCACTTAGCAGGTAAAGGTAAATAGTGTTATCGCTACCTTTTCTTACTCAGTGGTGGATCCTAGATACAGCACTGCTGCATCTCCTCTAAACAGTTGTAAAAAACGAAATTTACCAAAGACTCGCGGAAGCCTACGTCTTTTTTTAAATTTAAAATATCGCTAGAATGCGCGGATCATTTGCGCACCCCACGATTTTTCCCAAAAAAAGAAGAGAAAAAAAATAGGGGCCCTGGGAGACCTTATGGGACCGCCTGAAGAGATCTAGAGGATCAGGGTGTGTCTACCCTCCCCTTATCACGTTTTAAACACATATTTCACATGCTTCTTCAGCCTCCTTTGTACCGAGACATAAAATGGCTGCCAACAGTTTCTAGTTTTGAATGTTAACAACCACTTGACAGCCAATTAGCCTTCAGCGCATGATCGGAAGGGTGCGCTTATGGTACAATGACAATAAGCGTATACGTATTCAATTTTTTTATGGGAAGTGGGCCACGTGGCCCCCCTCCCGTGCCCAATTCCGGGCACCGGGGTCCCCAGCCCCCGGGGCATGGCTAATTATATATTATTATTTTATGGAGGAGGTCTGCAAAGGCCCCTTCTGAAGCCACTTCAAGACCACAGGGACATCCGAACTCCATCTATGTATGTACTTCACTTTGCGCATGGATGTTTGTGATAGCGCATGCGTGTTAATGTTACGCATGCACACAATACGTCCCACTGTCTGGCTATGTACTCCTAATGTATTTCATTTTATTTGCGCATGCTCAATTACAACATGCCCAATCACAGCTCTCACACCCAGTGACATCATGCTCAACCAATCATTCTTCTGCAAAGCATTTATAAGCTGCCAACCTTCTTGAACTTTTCCTATTCTGCAGTCACAGCCATTGAGAGTATTCATATCCACTTCTTCCTAGGTGAGCACTTTTTTTAAGAGTAATTAAATTAATTAATCTGAAAAATCTTTTCTAACTACATTTTTTTAATCTTTTTATTTTTAGATGTCATTTTTTAAAATACATTACACATTTTTTGTATTACTTTTTTTACATAAAAATATTTTGTTTTCATTATTTTATATTGTTTATAATATACTTAAATTGTTTTTTTTAGTTCTTTCTTTTTTTTGCAGTTGCACACCCTACAAACACCCTACTCATTTACTGTGTGAAACTTTTCCCACGTGGTTGCTATGCGACGCCTTGCGCATACGCGAGATGTACGTATAACGTGACGTGACGGACACGCGGTTGCACACAATACGTCCCACTGTCTGGCTATGTACCCCTAACGTATTTCATTTTATTTGCGCATGCTAAATTACAACATGCCCAATCACAGCTCTCACACCCAGTGACATCATGCTCAACCAATCATTCTTCTGCAAAGCATTTATAAGCTGCCAACCTTCTTGAACTTTTCCTATTCTGCAGTCACAGCCATTGAGAGTGTTCGTATCCACTTCTTCCTAGGTGAGCACTTTTTTTAAGAGTAATTAAATTAATTAATCTGAACAATCTTTAAAAACAGCGTAAATGCAGATTTATGTTCGAATTGGCAATGCTGTTTTTAAGCACGATTTCCTGCTTTTTTATATCGTTAAAGTTGACTTTGTAACTTGTTTCTGTGCAAATCAAGCGCCACGTGGCTTCTCCTACAGCAGTGTGCTACGTGCTGCTCAAGTGAATACGATCTAGTTTTTCTCATGTAAGTAGTGCGTCATGTGCTCCATGCATTGCAAAAGTAATGTCTTTGGCAATAGTGTATTTTAGCATGGTTTCCAGCTCTTATAACTTAAATATTTTGACTTGGTAGGCGATGTTTCAAGGGCAAATCACTTAATCCTGCCGCACATAATTTGTTAAGTAGTGCGTCACATGCTGCTTCCTCCCCATGCACTGTACATGTAATTGATTGGTCAATGTTGTATTTTAGAGCGCTTCCATATTTTTTAATAACCTTAAACTACATTTGCCCCCTGTTCTATCTCATTATACAGATATCTCAACCATGAGACGTACTGGTTGCTATAAGCTGTCCTGCCCATACACTATACCACGTGGTGGTGAACCAGATCCACTGACTGCTCTCCATATGCTATCAGCCAAAAATTGCAATGGACCTAATGGAGTTATGAGGTTTGTCTTCAACATTTCATGATCGAAAACCATTCTGAGATAAGCATTTGTGTATTTCATGTGTTTGCAGACGGATAACTGTGTTATTGTCATGTTTTACTAGAATTCGTAGGCATTTTGAAATCAACCAAACGTAAAAAAAAGCTTGCCCTCCCGATTTTATTGCCCAAATATGTGATTTAAAATTGAACAATGTATGAGTTATAATTTTTCTTGCTTCTATCTTTTTATAAAATATAAATCTGCATTGTGATAGTCTTATAGACGTTTCTTTCTGAAACCCATTTCTCATTTTAATGCTCGTTACACGTTTTCAGCCTGTACTTCAGATTCAAAGTAAAAATGTTTTTTTTTTTGTAAACTTGTCTTTTAATTTTCCTTGCTATTTGGGGGCGTGGCCACAGCGGCGATCGGAATGGCCGCCTTTCCGTGAAGCTCCTCCATGCGGGCTCCTGACGGCGGCGACTGGGCTGTAGTCCGCTATTTCTATTCTACACATCCTTCCTGATCCGAACACTGATGTCGCCCCGACCATCTGGGTGACTCGGGAGTGCGTGGGAGCGGCCTGGGGAGTGTGCTCGGCGGAGGAGAAGCGAGGCCTCTCGGACCTCGGCGCCATCTTCTCTGACTGCGCCGGATCACTGGTGAGTGCCGCGCGGCGCCTGGTTGCCGGGCCCTCGCCCTTCGGACGTCGTCTGCGGGATCTCCTGCGTGCTGCTCATCCGCTGTTGGCTCCTGGGTGGGGGCTCCCAGTCCCTGTTGCCGCCGCGGCCTGCTGGCCCGGGGGTGGGCCGAGGCCGGGGCCTCGAATTGCGGGCCTGGGCTGGGTGCTGGGTGGCGGGCGGAGACTCTTGGACGGCGGGGGCGGGGGAGTGCGGTGGCTCGGGAGCCGTGGGGCGCTCCAAGGGGGTATTCGGTGGCCCCGCCTCAGGCGCACTCGAGGGGATCTTCAGGTCCCTCCATTACTCCTGCTCCACACGACGGGAGAGGGTCGTTCCCCGCTCCATTGCCCAACAGTGGGTGCAATCACTGCATAGAACCGGGCCCACGCTGAACCCTGGACTGGGCCTCAGATGCTGCCTAGAGCCATAACCCTCCATGTGAGAGACTGTCCTAGAGCCTATTCACCACGATTAACCACTACTCACAGTTGAACGCTGAGCCTTACCTGTTTGTGGCACTGACTGGAGCTTTGGTGTTGTACTGCCGCTTTCCCCCCTCGACGAGTTGCCTCTGGTGTTTCTCCCCGACCGCGCCCTCCGTGCTACCGCGGCGATGGGTAAAAGAGACCCCAATCAGAGGAAGCTTAGTTTTGATAAGGCCTCCCTTCTCGCTACGGACCCTCCGCCTGGTTCGGCAACTATTGCTTCCGGCTCGACAGACATGGGGGACGCCACGGCTCTAGTCGCCGCCATGATGGGTGAAATGCACGCCGGCTTCAAGGCGCTTGACACCCGCTTCGACAGCCTAGACCAAAAGCTTGCGGACATGGGTGCCAAAGTACAGGCCCATGACAGGAGGCTCGACGTGGCTGAATCCAGGATATCGGACAACGAGGATGGCGCCTCAAAATCCCTTAAAAGACTGGAGCGGGTGGAAAAAATCCTTAAAGACGTGGCCATCAAAAATGAGGACTTGGAGGCGCGTAGTCGCTGCAATAACATTCGCATTCTTGGCGTGGCGGAGATGACTGCCACGGGCCAGTTTGATACCTTTGTTGAACGCCTCCTCATTGAATTATTCGGCAGGGACACCTTCACAGCTGGCTTTGTAGTCGGATGTGCACACTGTTCTCTGGGACCTGTACCTCGCCCTGGCCAACTGCCACGACCTATTATCGCCAGGATCATGAACTTTCGCGACCGCGACGCGGTGTTGCGCGCGGCGCGGGAGGCTGGGGAGGTCCAGTGGGAAAGCAGCAGACTGTCCTTTTTCCCGGATTTCACACTGATGGTCCAGGAGGCACGACGCAAGTATAATGGAGTTAAGGCCACCCTCCGGAATCTTGGTCTGAAATATGGCATGCTGTACCCGGCCAGGTTGAAGGTGGATGTGAACGGTAGATTCTGCATTTTTGACTCTCCCTCGGAGGCGCAGGACTTCTGTCAAGGCTTCAAGAAACAGGGCTCGTCGGTAGCTGCCGGCTCGGCGCCGCACACCTCTCCTTGCAGCGACACTCAGTCCAGTGCTGACCTTTTTGCTGAAACTGGCCAGGGCTGAATGTTTCCCGTTCCCTACTTCTGGCACCCCTTTTGATATGTTGTCTATTGGATGTAGACCTTCCAGCATTTATTGACTGATCTCTAGTTCGGGATCCGCCTGTTGGGGCGCCCGCATGGCGTGGCGTTGCTACCCCCTAAGGCGCAGGCCTTGTTGTTTATGTTTTCTGGGGCTTTAACAAAATCTTTTTTTTTGCAACGACACCATTTCCTTGTATGGTCACTAATGTCTTTATTTTGCATTGTCGTTCAGCGATTGATTGGGGATGGCCTCTCTGGGGTCTTCGGGAGGCTGGGTGGTGGGTGGGGGTTGGGATGCGTTTTGTTTCATTGGATATCTATGTTTGTGAGCAGTTGCGAGGAACATGGGAGTAGACTGTCATATGCACACCTGTCAAAGATTTTCTATAATGTGACAATATGGCCAGGATAGGTTTGCAGCCTGGCCCGTCCAGACTAACTTTGATGTCTTGGAACGTTCGTGGGTTAAACTCCACGAGGAAGCGCAAGCAGGTACTGAACTATGCAGCGCGACATAGGGTAGATGTCCTCTTTATGCAAGAGACTCATTTGGTGCAGTCGGACACGGTCTCCGTGGCTAGGGGTTGGGGGTCACACTGTGTTTTCCTGTTACAGCAAATACACAAGAGGTGTTGCAATTCTGGTGCACAAACGTGTCCCCTTTGTTTTGACTGGCAGAAAATCTGATGGGGAGGGCAGATACGTGCTTATAATGGGAGTACTGTTTGGTTATAAGATCGCAATGGTGGGAATTTACGGTCCTAATGTGGATTCCTCTGCTTTTTTCCAAGACCTGCAAATGACGCTGCTTCACTCTGACATGGATTTATTGATCCTGGGTGGTGACTTCAACTTATTGATGAATCCTGACAGAGACAGTACCTCTCCCTCTCCGGACAGTAAACCCAGGGCCCGCTCAGTGTTGGCGGAAATTTGCACCCACTTTTCATTATTGGACATAGAGGCTAGGCTTCACCCACACACGCCTGATTACACACATCATTCTGGTTTCCACAATACCAGCAGTAGAATTGATTATTGGCTTCTCTCACCGGGCATTGCGGGCTGGGAGGACGGCCTTTCCACACTACCTCGCACCCTGTCTGACCACTCTCCCATAGTCTTGACTTTGGCGATCCCCAGGTTGGGGGGCTATGAAAGGCAGTGGCGATTCCCTGGCAGGGCTCTGCTGGATCCGAGTTTCAAAGAGAACATCCGAACTGCCATCGACGACTATTTTGATATCAATACCGGCTCTGTCACCTCCTGGGCCACGTTGTGGGAGGGCTTCAAGGCCAACTTGCGTGGGGTTTGTATTGCCAAACACGTAGGGTCCCTGCGAGAGATTCGTTCAACACTGACTCGCATTGAGGTGGACATCACTGCACTAGAGAAAGAGATCCTTGAGGATCCCTCCGCGGACCGTGAGGCCAAACATCCTCCTCAGAAACTTAAAGTCTATGAGTTTATGTCTGCTGTTAATGGACACTTCTCTCGTGGTGGCACAACACGCCGCCCATTGATCATCCGTGATCTGGATGCCCAGGTCGTTCTCCCAAGCGGAGCGCACCGCTGTGTCAGAAGATGAGACTGTTTCATTTCCTATTGCGCCATATTGTGAATGGAATTGTTTTTTATTGTGCTGATTGTACTGCTCTACTGTGCTCGCAACCTTACTGATATGTCTTATCTCTTGCACACTGCTTGTATTTTTTTTCTCCAGTTTCTATTTGATTTTTCTTTTTATTTCAAGTTTCGTCAAAAGACAAAATTGTATTATTGCACTGTGTCATTCTGGTGGTTGGCAATCCCTCTGTGATACATTTCATAATTGGATGTGGACTCCGCTACTACATGTTGAACTTTACCTTGTCACATCTGTATGTGAAAGTGGATTGCTTTCTGGTGCAATAAACAGAGTTTAAAAAAAAAAAAAATTCCTTGCTATTTATTTCTGAATTTCTGGATCATGGAAGTCCAAAAAGGGTTCTATCAGATCAAGCCCAGGAGTTTGTGAATGAAGTGAGTGACCAATCTCGGCCTAACATTTGTATAATGCAATACTATTTCCTATTTTGCTGTCCAAATATAACCTCTGATAATGACTTTCATTCCCAATCCTATTGAGAACAGTTTTTATGAACATTAAAATTAAGCTTGGACATATGTACAACATATATATTTTTAACTCTTTTTTTCAGTTACCACAATGTTACATAAGTCAGTAGCAAGTTACCAATATTGAAGAAAGTATATTCTCCTGATCCAGTTCATTTCTCCGATGTCTCAAATATGATATGAGCTAGTTGTATGAAGCCAGAGAGATTCAAAAAATTTTAACTGACAATTTTTGGGTAAATCCTCACAATACGACTACTCGACGAAGTTAAAAAGCAACGCATATAAGTACTTGAGGGGTTTTCGGTGGCAGATAATCTCAAATTCACACTTGTACGGATAGGTCTGATACAGGGTAGATACCTGTATAACTAAAGGATGATTAGGTATTAGGATGGCATACGGAGCTACCAACCTTCTTACTTTTTTTCTTAAAGGGTTCCAAATTGGGGACGAATATTAGGCTGTGCAGTAGAGGTTGACGGTGTTGTTTCACTGGTACTTGGGCCTCCTCATGAAGCAGGAGGAGCCTCTCTCAATCTCCTTAACTCTTCCCTTGCAAAGTTGACCGGATTCTTAGTCTGCAAGTGCTTCCGCATACTTGCAATTCCACACCAGTCCTCTTTATTTGGGTCTCCTCTTGAAAGCAGTCTTGCATATGCGGCAAGTAACTTTTCTTGCATTCACTTTTTTAAGACTTGTGAAAATTAATTTCAAAATATTCAATAAATACGGTGTCACTATGCATTGTGTCAAATGCTTTATTAAAAATATGCTGAAAATGTTCCCTTTAATTGTTGTTAAGGTCTTTGCAAGAGAATTGGAAAGGAGAAAGTAGGAGATGAATAACAGAGGTAGGACGTTATATCTCAAACAGCAAAAATTGATAAAAAGGCTGGACCAAACTCTGCATGTACAATGCCAGCGGAAGCGTTTCAGGCACACTGCAAACATTTAAAAATCTATAAATATTGTCAAGTGTTACTTTGACCTGTAATGTTTGACCTCATTTAGTCACCTCAATCTAATTTTAAACTCTAATTTTCTTTTTTGTTTTGCAGATTAACTACAATACTTCTGTCCGACTCCATATATATGTTGTTTAATATATTGTTTTGTTAGTTATAGTTCTAGTTATTTATTGTATTGTTATCTTTTAGTTATAGTTCCAGTTATTGTTTTAATAGAAGCTAATAAAAAAATACATAAGTCTGTTTTTGGGGGGGGGGGTAGCAGACATCAATAGAAATGATATTTATAATTTGAAGTATAATTCTGAGGCCACCTCATTAGCAACATAGTGTGATAAACTTTTAAACTCTGTGCTCACGTAACTGTTCCATGAACTGTTACTATGGTAACAGGCAGAAAGCCGTTTGGGGGTAGGGTTAAAAGCTACTGGCTGTACAAAAACCGTTATATTTAAACAGGATCTTCTACATCACAGAAAGGAAAGCAAAGTAAAACAAAACACTGTGTACCAGATTTACAACCCCCTTGCACCACTTTCGCATCCAACCCACCCACAACATTACAAGTATGTGGGCTTTAACGACCTCCCTCAAGCCCCGGGAACCACCACACCCTGAAATTTGTGAATTATGGGACGCAAACTGCGTGGCCTATGTTTATATTTATTCACATGCCACCTTGCGTGATGCACCACTAGGATGCAGGAGGCCTTCAGCCCCAGGAGCCGCAGCGTCAACCTGACCGAGACCGGGATAAAAGCTGAAAGATCAGAATCAGAGCCTAAATATCCCAAACCCGCTGTTCAGAGTGAAAACCTCGAAACTGTGCTGAGTCCAGAATCGCTTCGATGCAGAGGAGCTTCTGAGAGAGGCACTTATGCGACCTAGACATGTTGATGGACAACCCCAGCAGGTGCAAGAGGTCGACCGTAGTCTGGTGGTGTGAGACGACTGTCTGTGGCGAGCCCACCTTCAACAACCAGTCGTCGAGATAGGGGAAGACTTGAACACCAGATCTGCGCAGACAAGTGAATAAACATGTGAATAAATCTTTCGACTTTTCTACGAGACTATAGAATATTGTCCACATACCACAACAATCTGCGTTTCAATATGCATGGCATCTATTAGAGAGATAGTGTACAGATGAAGGAAACCGAGTCTTCCTCATGAACTTTAGACTCTGCATCTGTACTTACTTGTAATTATTAAATTCTCTCAATAAACACAAGGGCTCTTTGTAGAACCACCCAACATCTATACACATAAGCTTGATATATATCATAAAAATATATTCTTCGTTTTTTTCTTCATCCAAATGCACGGATCCTACGCACATCTCGCAACTTTTTTTGTAAAAAAAATGTCTTACTTTTTTTGCCCTACGGGTCCCTATGTCACCCCCTGGGCAGGCCTAGGGGGTCAGGGTGTGTCTAACCTGCCCCTGTTCACGTTTTGCCAACATATTTCACACACTTCTTCACCCTCGCTTCTACCGAGGCACAAAATGGCTGCCATTAGTTCCTGGTTTTGAATGTTTACAACCGCTTGACAGCCTATTAGAATTCAGCGCGTGATCAGAATGGTGCGCTTATCCTACGAGGCCAATCCTCGAACAATCTGCGGATCCTACACGCCCATAAATATATAAATGACTTTAACCGTAATTTTCAAAGAAACTACTGAACAGATTGACACCAGATATGCCAAAGGCACAAGTCGGAACTGAGGACTATCTCTCTGCCAAATTTGACGTAATTCCGTTCAGCCGTTCGAGCTGTGGCCGTGGCTAAAGGTCCTATGAGAAATTGCATGGGGAAAACGATCCCCCTTTTTTCTCGGCTGCAGTGTTCAACAGCACCTTCCCTGCATGCAAACGATTTATACTTTCCCAGTTCACTTAAAGGTGAGTTTCCGGTCTGTGGCATGCTGGTGCCTGTAGTTTGATAAGTGTTACCTCAGTGGGTTCAGTTTTGATTCCTTTGTCGTTTTGACTTTCTTTCAGCCCCAGTGGGATGTGGACTTGAATTCCCGGTTTTCTTTCTTTGAAACACAGCCGTGCCAAAGGTTAAGCACCATTCAAAACCTCTTGGGCCCCTCGCTCTCTCACAGGGAAAGTATAAATCGTTTGCATGCAGGGAAGGTGCTGTTGAACACTGCAGCTTTATCCTGAGTCATTCTCTGAAGAAGAAGCCCTCGAGCTTTGAAACGCGTAAGAAGAGACTTTTCATTTTGGAGCAGCATTGCCGGTTTTAACATTAAAGGCTTTCCTAAGCACACAGCTGTTTGGAGGCGTCTTTGTCTCAGGGCAAATATCTGTTGGATTTAAAGCACGGCAGCCTGGCCGTGAAGGACGCCACACCCTGTGAGAGAGCGAGGGGCCCAAGAGGTTTTGAATGGTGCTTAACCTTTGGCACGGCTGTGTTTCAAAGAAAGAAAACCGTGAATTCAAGTCCACATCCCACTGGGGCTGAAAGAAAGTCAAAACGACAAAGGAATAAAAACTGAACCCACTGAGGTAACACTTATCAAACTACAGGCACCAGCATGCCACAGACCGTAAACTCACCTTTAAGTGAACTGGGAAAGTATAAATCGTTTGCATGCAGGGTAGGTGCTGTTGAACACTGCAGCTTTATCCTGAATCATTCTCTGAAGAAGAAGCCCTCGAGCTTTGAAACGCGTAAGAAGAGATTTTTCATTTTGGAGCAGCATTGCCGGTTTTAACATTAAAGGTTTTCCTAAGCACACAGCTGTTTGGAGGCGTCTTTGTCTCAGGGCAAATTTCTGTTGGATATATATATATATATATATACTAATTACATAAAATCTCATAAAAAAATTATATTATAAATTAAAACATTGAACTATTCAAAATTCTTTAAACTTACATTT
This sequence comes from Lissotriton helveticus, assembly GCF_964261635.1. Lineage (NCBI taxonomy): Eukaryota > Metazoa > Chordata > Amphibia > Caudata > Salamandridae > Lissotriton > Lissotriton helveticus. The sequence continues at coordinate 966,030,642 of NC_136059.1, forward strand.
CCCACTACAGTCGGGAAAGTGTTGGATAGGGAGGGGTATAAATTACTATTCCCACTTGAATGAGTGAACAATTAGGGAAAGTGTTGTATAGCGTAGGGGTAAAAATTACTATTCCCACTCCAGTGCGTGCAACAGAAGGGAAAGTGTTGGATAGGGAACAGTTAAAATCTACTATTCCTACTCCAGTCAGTGCAACTGTAGGGTAAATATTGGATGGCTGAGGAATAAAAATGACTATTACCACTCCTATTAGTGCAACAGTATTGAAAGTGTTGGACAGAGGAGGGGTAAACATTGCTATTCCCACTACAGTGAGTACAACAGAAGGGAAAGTGTTGGCTAGTGGAGGGTTAAAATGTACTATTCTCACACCAGTTAGTGCAACAGTAGGGAAAGGTTTGGATCGCAGAGGGGAAAAATTACTATTTCCACTCCAGTGTTGGAAACAGTATGGAAACTGTTAGATAGCAGAGGGGTAAAAATTAGTATTCATAACACCAGTGAGTGTAACAGTAGGGAAATTGTTTGATAGTGGACGGGACATAGGAGTCTGCAGCTGGGCGTACAGTTCAGAATTAGTATTGCAATAGGTCATACTGTACTTCCATCCATTCAGTGTGGGAGGGCGTAAGTTTCCCCAATGGCTATCGACCTCCCTCTTAGCAAAAAGCAATGCAAGGGCGCAGAAACACATGGATGATATGGGGAGCCCTCCAACATAAACCAGTAAGGCCATGAGGAGGGATGGGGGAAGGGTTGTTCCAGCATTAAAGACAGCTCCTTAAACACTTTTCCCCCAAAGGAAGGCGACTTTGGTGCACGCCCGCGCCATGTGTGGGAAATCAGCCATGGGTGTCCATACGGTGGACTGTACTTGGCGTTACATATGCCCGACATAGGAATTTAGAATGTAGCAATTTATGTCTGTAATTACAGGAAACTTTACGTGTTTGTGCGCAACAGAAATGCCTCTGCTCATCCAAAAGGGGGTAACCCAGATTGCGATCCCCTGCCTGCCTCAGTTTCGAATCCCCAGGCGGGAGAAGAGCAATAGAGGCCCTGTACATTTTAGACATTAAATGATCTCCTCCGGCATCCTTGATTAGGAGAAACAGAGCGTGAAAGTCAGGTGGTTCTATCGGGTAAGTCGGGATAGTAGACCTAAGCGCGCTCAGTAGTCTGCGTAGTATAAAGTGGTCTAAAAATGTGGTGTCAGTGAAACGAGTGTCCTTGTATCGAGCGAGAGAAAATGTGATTGTTCGGGAAGAGATCCCCAAATGTTCCCAAATGGAATTTGGAGAGAGTGCACTGCACTACTGCCTCTTTGGTGATGGGGAGCCAAAGGTTGCCCGCAAGTGGGAGGCAAGGGGGAATAAAGCAGAGGAACCCCCGCTGCCTGGGCCAGTTGCAGTTCCATGCCCAACTGGTCGTGGAGAGTGTCTGCAAATCCTGTGGATCGCGAGGCAACCCGATCGGGAATAGGGCTGACAGAGAAGTAGGGAGAGCGAGGTCTGCTTAAGGCCTGAGATACGGGATCGGGGCATTGGAGTGGAACCAATGACGAAAGAAGCTGCTGCTCAATCAAGTAGTAAATGTGAAAGTTAGGAACCCTGAATCCCCCACGCTCAAAAGGTAGAGCTGGCATCCCAGCTGACCGGGATTTGGCCACCCCCCCAAACCAACCTCAATAGTTGTGAGCGAAGGGTCATGAAGAAGTTCCAGTACAAGGGTATGGGATGTTCTGAAACAAGTACAAAAATTGTGGGAGAACAACCATTTTAATTGGAGCCATTCTACCCGCCATTGACAAAGGGAGTTTCAGCCATCGGTCAATGTTGTCGGATAATTTCACCATGGCCGAACCATAGTTAAGCTGAAGGATTTGTGACTGGTCCAGGTGTATGTGGATGCCTAGATACTTGACAGAGTCGTCACACCACTTGAGGGGGAACTCCGAGGAGCAAATGCACGGGGCCTCTGTCAGGGGGAAGACCTCAGATTTACCCCAGTTAATTTGTAATCACGACAGGGCATCAAAGCGAATAAATTCATAAAGGATCAGCTCCAAATTATTATCAGGGTTCCTTACGTAAAGAATTACATTGGCAGCATAAAGAATAAGCAACAAAGGACCAGCATTACATTGAATACCCCTGTGAGAGTGCTTCTCTAGATGATGAACAAGTGGGTTCATTGCAATTATAAAGAGGAGTGGAGAGAGGGGGCAGCCATGTCTGGTCCCTCTGGATAATTTGAAGGGAGGGCAGCGTGTGCCATTTAACCGAATTCTAGCTGTGGTGCGCATGTATATTAGTGAAACAACTGAATTGAACCTGGGTAGGAGCCCGATCTACACTAGGGTGGCTCTTAGAAAGAGCCATTCCAGCGAGTCAAAAGCTTTTTCGTCATCCAATAGGACCGCCGCAGCCGGGAGGGAGGGAGGGATTGATTCGATGGAGCGTGGCAAACAGTGTGCGCAGATTCAGTGCAGTAGAACGGTGGGGAATATCTGGCCTGCGCGGGTGATATCATCTTATCAATGATCACGGAGAGTCTATTAGCAAGCTTTTTTGCCGGAATTTTACAAACAAAATTCAACAGTGAAAAGGGCCTGTAGGATTCACAGTGCTGCAGGTCTTTGCCGGCTTTGGGGAGGAGAGTGACAACTTCTTCACGAACCGTGGGGGTAGTTCCCCCCGTTCAATGGCCTCCTGGAACAGATCAATGAGGTGTGGGGCTAAGGTCTTTTTAAAGACCTTGTAGAAACTTCAGGGGAACACATCTAGGCCAGGTGCCTTTGAGCCATCCAAGTCTCTGATTGCTTGGGTCACTTCGTCAATCATGAAGGGTTCAGCTAGGAAATCTCTGAGTACCTGTTCCAGCCAGACCAAGGCCACCTCATCCAGGTTTTCGTTACTGGCAGCCGGGTCAGAATTAACCCTGGTCCTATAGAGATCCTGAACATAAGAGAAGATCCTGTGGACAATGCCCGCACAGTTGTTGATCTAGTCGCCTTGTGGGCCAAACAGGTTAGTGATATATGAGGGTCCGCTATGGGGATGTATCAATCTGGCCAGGGTGGGTCCGGGATGTTCACCCTCCCCATACTGTCTAGCTATGGCATACTTCCCCAGGAAGTGGGCCTCCCTATCTGCCACCTCCTGAAACTACACCCGGCAGTGACGCTCTTAGTTAAAGATTGGGCCGGAACGGGGGGACTCTTGTCTAACGTCTAGAGCAGCCAACTTGATCTCGATCCCTACCAGGGTGCGGCGGAGATCCTTCAATATTCCAGCACTTTTGAAAATACTTATCCCTCTTATATAGGCTTTAAAGGCCTCCCACAGGTTGGCCTTGAACTCAAACGAGTTCAAATTGAGTTCAAAGTATTCCTCCATGGCAGTGTGTAGTTCTTCCTCAAAGACAGTCTTGGAGGGCCATTTTGGGGAACTGCCATTGCCCCAGCCTGTCCCCGGCCCCGGGGATCTGCAGCCTCAGCACCACTGGAGCATGGTCCGAGAGAGTGCGCGGAAGATGTGCAATGGAACTTGATCAGGTAGCAGCACTAGGGGAAAGTAACTAATAATCCAATCGGGACCAAGTGTTGTGGAGGGTGGAGTAGTGTGTATATGTGTTCTGAAAGGCAGCCGCCTATGCACAAGGATTGAGATCCCCCGGGAGTAGTTGCTATACCCCTTAAAATATCTATTGGGTCTCCAACTGCTGGCAAAGTTCGGAGAGTAGTAAGGGGGAAAGTGAGTTTCCTGGAGAAAAGCAACATCCGCCTGATGGTGCTGTAAATCATTTAAAACGTGTTTGTGCCTGCAAGTATGACATTCCAGGACATCAGGGTGATAGGTTCTGTATGAAGAGCGTTATGTGAAATTGATAAAAATGTTTACAAAGCTGCGATAAATACAACAATTAGAATGCGTAACGAAAGAAAAATCATCAACCTACAACATTTCCACCCCCCACCCATCCCCATACCCGTTACGTAGGGGAAATCCCAAATCCCATTTAGAAACATGTTGAAACTTCACTACAATCAAACCTTATGAATACAAATAGGCGCCAAGCACTGGGGGTGTTGTAATTTGGCAGCGATTGGGTTAGCATTAGCAGAAGCCATGCTATATTTAGAGGCTATCTTGTCCGTTTTGGGGAATCCATTTTGTATTTCTGGCAGCCATTTTGTTTGCCATGTGCTACCAGCCGCGGCCGGCAGTGGGAGTAAATGCAGGGCGGTGATGTGGGGAAGGGGAGGGGCAGGGTGGGGGATAGTAATGTATGGATCACGGAGTTTTACAGGTAAGTAAACATTTAAATAAATACACTGAATTTCGATGAGTACACTGCATCCCAAAATGCGATGCAGTGCGCGCAACGAAATTAGTTTTATTTATTTAAATGTTTACTTGCCTGTAAAACTCCGTAATCCGTACATTACTATCCCCCACCCTGCCCTCCCCCTCCCCACGTCACCGCCCTGGATTTACTCCCACTGCCGGCCGCGCCTGTGTGCTACCATGTGTATGCCATGTGCTCTGTCCTACCTTGCTGTTGTCTGCTCTTGAAATCTGCCTAGAGACAGGTTATATTTAGCCTCTTCCACTTTGCACATGCTCAGTTGAGCTTGCAGCTGTCCATGCAGCTGCTGTTAGTCTGTAAATGTCAGGATGTGTTCACCAGAATTAGCTCCTCCCACTTGTTGACTGTGCATTTTCTGTGAGACTTTATATGTGCCTAAAACCTACTTCTTGTACATGTACTGCCTTCTTTTGGGCCCCTGTGTGGGTATAAAAGGACCAAGCTCCTTCCATTCAGCGTGCTACTTCATACATTGCTGAAGGGTGTTGTGTAAATGTAGTTCCACCTCATGAGGTTAATAAACTTTGGATTTTCTATTCCAGTTTCTGTGCCAACTTCTATCCTATTGGTCTGAGAACTTGTGCAGAGAAGGGCGAACCCCTTGCACTGGTAGGCCTTGCTGAGTCTCACCACCACAAATTGGCGCCCAACGTGGGGATCGTCGGCGACTCGGATGCCCGAAGGAGTGGTTGAAGCGAAGGATTCAAATCTCGCTACGGATGATCATTGCCCAAGGAGACCCGCGTCTTGGCAAACCACGGAGTTTTTCCTTTCTTTCTGATCTGACGATCCAGGTGGTGACAGTCCTCGACTGAGATCTCTTCTGTTGATTCGCTGTGCAGTGATCGTTTGATCGATTTGAGAACTTGGCAGTTGGAATCTGGACACCAAGGGATTGGTAAGCGTTGTTGTGCTGCAACACTTGCTTTTGGTTTGATGCCTGGGATTGGTAAGGTAGTTTAGTAACACTTACTGTGGCTTTGGAACTTTGGAATTTGTGTTGGCCAACTTGGATTTGTATGGATTAATATATGAATTGCAATTTATATAGGCAGGTAATGAGGAGAATTGTTGAATTGATTTGAACCGCACAACGTACTACAGTACCTTAAGTGCTACTTTGGTTATAATACTGCATATTCTGCACTATTTTTGGCTTGCCTGTTTCTAGCACACTTTGCAGGATGTGTTGCTTTTGTAGTGGTACCAATTTGAGACTCGATGAAGCACAACCAGCCCCCCGGAGGGGACGCATAATAGGGACATTTATATTAAATATGGTATTTCTTCTATAATTTACAGCACGTTATGGAATAAATATACTCGTAAGGATCCTGAGTTGCGTTGGCCTATGCATGGGTCATTTGATTTACGAAAGATTCAGTATGTGGAACAATGTATGCTTGAGCGAACGACTAGCAAAATATGTTTGAGTGTGTGCGATTGTGGGAGAAAGAAGTGCGTGAATGAATGAAGCGTGAACAAGCCTTGATTGAACAAGAACAGCGAAAGAACATCCATGCAAAAGCATTAGAAATTAAAAATAAAGAAATAAAAGAACTAAAAGAGAGGGAAGATAGGGAGCGTCATTTCGGCGACCACCCTATCCTATCCTTAATAAACCTCAAGATGATTTCTTGTTATTAGATCGTTCTCCACCTCCGTATACTCTTCCTTCTGCTCCTCATGATTCAGATGAGGACTCTCCTACAGACCAGGACATAACACGAGAAACTCATTCTATGTTGTCCGCTGAACGTGGGTCTCAGCTTAGATCTGCTGCTCGCAAAGCCGCCCGTAATACTGCTTCTGCTTCTGAACTTTTAGATAGCGGGACGGATTGGCAGGAAAGGGAGCAAATATATTTTACAGAGGTGTTTGGCACGGAAGTTGTTGAACGGTTTAGGAAATATTCTGAAGAATTGGAGCCTGTTGATATAGCAAATGATTATAAGCAAATGCGTGATGGTCTTTTTGTCTTTTCTCAGGTGGCTGACTTAATCAGACGTTTGGTTAAATTACGTGTTGAGACAATCCATTTGCGAGAGGAGAAAAAGGCAGCAGACGCAGCTGCAAAAACACCTCAGACCGGCGTGGCACAAGCTTCTATCTTCAGAACAGATAAGACTATGATAGTTCATGCGAAACCTATGCGGGAAGCCGCACCTTTGTATGTCACTCCTAAAGGAGCAGGTACGAGTAATGATAAGGCTTCCTCTGATGCAAAGGGATATTTTATTTATAATTGGGTTTACACTCCTTGGAATAGAGCGGATGTTATGGCTCTTAAAACTGCATTGGCCAATCCGCTGAAAAATCCAGCAGCTTTTTATGAGGAAGTTGAGGGTGCCATTAGTTCTTGTACTATGACTCGGCCTGATATTGACCTGTTTTTCGGATTGATATTACCCCCTGATATCTGGAGAACTGTACGTAAGGTTGATGATCATGTGACTTTTGGGGCATTATGGAAAGATTTAGAACGACTGGATGTAGAGAGGGAACCCGCACAGAAAACATGTCAGTTAATTTTAGATCTTCCCGCAGCCATATTAGTTAAGTTAAAAACGATTATTCCCCCTAAAAAGATAGATTGGACAGTGTTAGCGTCTTGTAAGCAAAAGGCAGATGAGTCGGTTTCTGACTTCTTCACACACTTTGAAGAAGCATTCCACGATTTGAGTGGCCAGTCATTGACAGATGACACAGGCAGGTATCTGTTAGTCGATAAATATGTCGCAAACCTGTTGGCAGGAATAGTTAGTCGCCTAAAGGTCAGTGAGAGCTCATGGAATACCTCTTCTCCGGTTTCTCTTTTAACTATGGCTCAGTGTAAGAACGACGGGAATTAGAAGCGAAAGGCAATGAGGATAAAAAGACTAAAGAATTAAAAACAAAGATTATGTTGGCTCGGGCTTATGGTCCGCCTTCTAGAGGCAATGATAGAGGTGGACGTGGATCTTATGGTTCGTCCTTTTCTTCTTATACTCGTTCGAATTTGTCTGTTGATCATTGTGAGTATTGCAAGAAATTTGGGCATTGGGCTTCTGATTGTCCAGCATTGCGTGCTCAGCAGTATCCACGTGGACGGGGACAAATGAGAAATCGCTTAGGCTATTCAGGGCCTAGAGGAAGCATGGACGATCATGCTAGGTTTGATGCTAATGCACCTGGACAGGATGGGTTTAACACTTTTGATAGACGAAATCAATATCAAATGTCTGATTATGTACCGTCTGATTTGAAATATTCTGCTAATGCATAAGATTGCCTAGGATGGGGTAAGGAATCAGTTGAAGTTGCAGTAGATCAGAAGGGTCCCTATGTTACTGCACATGTTTTGGGTTCTACTCATCAGTTTCCGGTTGACACAGGAGCTACTTATAGCGCCTTATCTAAACACTTGATTCCACGGGCTCCCCGGTCTGGCTTAACCATTACATCAATAGGTTTCGATGGAACACCTTCCCTTAGCCCGTTATCACAACCACTTGCATTTCATGTTGATAAGTTTACTGCTCCATGTCCATTTTTGCTTTCTCCAAACACACCAGATAATATTGTGGGTCTTGAAATGCCTAAATATTTCAGGGCTACGATACGATGTTCTCCTGAAGGTGTACGTGTTATTTTGAATGACAACTACCCCGTGATTGAGAGATCTTGTCTTGTTAAAGAGGATATTGCATTAGCTTCACTCCCTAGTACTTTGTGGGCTACTTCAGACACAGATGTAGGGCAAATGGTTATTCCGCCAGTGCATATTAGTGTCAAGGAGGGCGCTTCATTGCTACGATTGGTGCAATATAAAATTTCTCGAGAAGGTGTAGAAGCACCCTTCCGAATTGTTCATGATTTGATTAAAGTGGGGGTTGTGGAGGAAGTTCCTTACAATATTTGCAGCAGTCCTATTCTTCCTATCTTGAAAAAAGATACTGACACTAGGATTTACAGATTCATCATTGATTTGCGAGAAGTCAACAAGATTGTAGTACCCCAGTACCCTGTGGTTTCAGACATAACAACATTACTTACCCTAGTTCCTTAAACAGCAACTACATTTTCTGTAATCGATTTGAAGAATGTTTTCTTCTCGATTCCCATTCATCCTGATAGCCGATATTTGTTTGGCTTCACTTTGAATAATCGATCGTATAGATTTTGTAGAATTCCTCAAGGGTACACTGAGAGTCCTAGCATTTACAGTCGAGCATTGAAAAGACAACTTGATTCCTTTACTTTGTCTGAAGGAGTGGCTCTCATACAATATGTTGATGATATTTTGTTGGCAGCCGATACGCCTGAGCAGTGTGAAAAATGTACTTTGTCCCTACTTTCTTTTCTTGCTACACACCATCATAAAGTGTCACGGAAGAAACTGCAATATTGTAGACCAAAGGTAACCTATTTAGGTCACCTTCTGTCTAAGGAGGGTTGTGCACGTACACCAGATCGCATACAAGCAATTTTAGACACACCAGTACCTTCTACTCAGAAAGATGTCCGTGCATTCATTGGTTTGACTTCGTTCTGCAGGCAATGGATATTAGGATTTTCACACATTGTTAAACCCCTGCTAGCGCTTTTGACTAAAGACACTCCGATGCCCCTTCCATGGACAGATGAATGTCAGAATGCTTTTCATCAGTTACGTCAAGCTCTTTGTTCTACACCAGTGTTAGGCACTCCAGATTACACAAAGGCCTTTACACTCTATGTACACGAGAAAGATGGGTGTGCACTGTCGGTTTTAGTATAGACACACGGTGACAAGCAGCGTCCCTGTGCGTACTTTTCAGCAGTTCTTGATCCTGTTGCTCGTGCATTGCCTGGGTGCTTCCGTTCAGTTGCAGCAGCAGCTGTGCCCATACGTCAGAGTGAAGGGATAGTTTTGTCACATAAACTGTTGGTGCTAGTACCCCATGCGGTTGATGCCCTCTTGAATCAGACGAGAACGCTGCATTTAACTAGTGCTCGTTTGACAGGATACAAACTGACACTGTTAGCCCCTCACATTACATTGAAGAGATGTGCGACACTGAACCCAGCTACTTTGTTACCATATCCGGTGACTAAGCCTCAGTCACAGGAGTCTCATGATTGTATGTTCCTTACTGAGGAACAGACAAAGGGTCGCGTCGACTTGCAAGATACGCCCCTTTCCGATGTAGATGGGGAACTGTGGGTTGATGGGTCCTGTTTGAAGTTACCAGATGGGAAGAATTCAGCTGCATATGCAATCACGACACTTGAGACAGTAGTGGGAACAGCTCGCATACCACAGAAGTTGGCTCAAGCAGCTGAGCTAATAGCTTTAACACGAGCGTGTGAACTTAGCACTGACTTGCGTGTGAACATTTATACAGACAGCCGCTATGCTTTTGGAGTGGCCCATGATTTTGGCCTACTTTGGAAGGAAAGAGGCTTCCTTATGTCCCACGGGATGCAGATAATGCACGGAGAACTAGTGCATAATCTTTTGCCTGCACTTACATATCCAAAGAAAATTGCTATTATTAAGTGTAGCGCGCACAAGAAAGTCATTGATAAGATAGGACAAGGCAACGCCTTTGCAGATCGCGTAGCTCGTGAGACTGCAATGCAACGAAGCACTACTTCTATGTAAGTAGTGAAGTCTGAAGCTGAGCGATGGCATGACGCTAGGCAGGAAGTGTTAGATGTACAGAGATCTGCTTCTGTAGCAGAACTTGAGCAATGGGCTAAAGAAGGAATATTGGATGATGAGGGTTGTTGGCGCAACAAAGGCATGGATAAAGGGAAACTACCTGCAGCCTATTTACAACCTATGGTTCAAATGGCACATGGGTTGGCACATGTTGGAGCTCTAGCAATAACGATATTGCTTACGCGAGTTTGGGAGTATCCTGAAATTGCCAGCACAGCTAAGAGAGTAGTACAGTCCTGTTTGATCTGTTGGCAGTATAATCCTGGTAAAGGGATACAAACTCCTACAGGAGGGTTTGCTACACCGACTGCACCTTTTGAAATTAGCGAAAATACTGGCTTCCATGTCTCTGAAATGGCCAGATGCACTACCTCTGGCATTGTTGTCCATAAGATCGGTGCCACATTCACGATCTGGACTTACACCATATGAAGTGGTGTTTGGGAGACCGATGAACATTTGGGGAACTCCTAAGCCACGCCCCATACATGATGTACCTTGTGTTCTGATGAATGATTATTTGGCACAGTTAACCAACAGTTGGATCTCTATTCATCAACAGGTTTGAGAAGCTCTTCCTGACAGATCTACAGGTGAGGCCCAGGATCTCCGGCCTGGAGACCAGGTTATGGTCAGAATATTGGAGAGGCCGAACAGCTTGGAGCCGAGGTGACGAGGACCAAAGAAAGTGCTTTTGGATACGAGGACAGCAATTCGAGTGACGAACAGAAAGAATTGGATCCATAGCACACACTGCAAACGTGTGTCGCCTACCTTGCAGGAACCTGCTGTGCTGACCGACCATCGAGAGATCCTGGATACGGGGAAAAACCAAGCCCTCTCACCTGACGAATCTGAGGAAGTCTTCCCGGACCACATGATTTCTGGAGCATCGAGATACCAATTGAGACCACGGAAAGAGCCTGCATTGTCGAAAAAGACTGGTTGAGCTACCGCCCTGGGTTGGTGAAACGGAGTGCCAATGTGGCAAGGGGGGCGTCAGTCCTGCGAAGTGAAACCCGTCTTGATCCTTGGTGAGGAAATCAACGGCTGCCCAGGGATAAGAGCTCCAACGAATGTTTTTTTTTTGACGACGAAATAATCATGTCTGCTGAAAGATCAAAAGTTGCTAATATCTGCAATAAGAAAATCATTTGTGCTATAGGGTTTGTTGTTGCTATGGTGGCTATGGCAGCAATAACTTGGTTTGTTGAGAAAGTGGCTCCTGCTCGACAATTGCTGATTGCCACTACTTCTGCACCAGTTGAGCATCACTATTTCACGCTTCTCTATCATGAGCAGAAGCATCGACAATCCTACCTAAACAATACATTTATCCAGATGTTGCATCACACACATAATTCCACAAATACTACCGACTGTTGGGTGTGTGGGATGATACCTGCGTACCAAAATAAAGGAGGAACACCTTTTATTCCTCTTCCATTCTCGGATTTGCGCTTTTGTTTGCCTCTGAAAGGGCCAATATTACAGAGTTGACAGTAGGACAGATCAATTATCACCTTAATAAAGAATGTTATCCTGATGCTAGAGGAACAAAATGGGAATGGGAGGAGTACCAACCTGACAATATTTCTATGCCACATGTCTTCACAAATACAAAGACTATGAAGAACAATGGATCTTTTGTGATTTCTGGGACAAGAGCTAAAGCAGACTTATGTATTAGTAGTGTTGGGAGAATTCCAGTGGGGAGAAGTGAATGTACTGTAATTCTGACAATTCAAGGTACCAATAACAGCGGTTTTACGTCTTCGCGTAATACATACTTTGTTTGTGGTAATAAGGGATACTACCAACTACCTGTGGGGTGGTCTGCGGTCTGCTACGTGTCCTTTCTGTTGCCCCTGTGTTTCTGGCACCTGCATCGTATCATCTCAACTTCAAGCTATACAATGACATTTCCAAGAACAGAAATAAGAGGACAATAAGTATGGATGAAGTTGACCAAACTAACACTGCTTTGCAACAATATGTCGACTTTAACTTGGGTTTATTCTTTTTTGTAGGTGCAGCATTGAACAGCAGAAAGATAAGGCAATTGACTCGTGTTGTGGAAGCTGTTAACAATCAGATAGCAAAGGCACTTGGGAACATTATGGAAGAGCTACAAGTTGCGAGGATTGTAGCACTCCAGAATCGCATGGTACTTGATGTGATTTTGGCTGATCGAGGTGGTGCATGTCGTATAATCGGCAGCAGCTGCTGTGTTTTCATTCCGGATCACTCGCCTTCAGTATATGATGCAATCTCTAAACTACATAAGATTGCTGCAGAGATTCACCCAGAGACTGGTACATGGACTTTTTCGAACTTGTTGTGGACACTCTTTATTACTTGGGGCTGGAAGCTACTGACTATGCTATGTATACTATTGGTGATACTATTTACTTCTGTATATATATACAATGTGGTCCCATGCTTTGCTCTATTTGCATCATTGCTTGTACACCTGCTAAAAGAAATGTTGCAGAAATGAAAGCACAACAAATGCTAAATAAAGAGGTCACTGAACTGATGAGCATTGATGTACAGGATGCATATCTAGATTACCCCAGATGAACGAATGTCTTCAGCTAATGCTAAAAGGGTCGTCTGTTGTAATTTGGCAGTGATTGGGTGAGCATTAGCAGAAGCCATCCTGTATTTAGAGGCTATCTTGTCCATTTTGTGGAACCCATTTTGTATTTCCGGCAGCCATTTTGTTTGCCATGTGCTACCACGTGTATCCCATGTGCTCTGTCCTACCTTGCTGTTGTCTGCTCTTGAAATCTGCCTAGAGACAGGTTATATTTAGCCTCTTCCACTTTGCACATGCTCAGTAGAGCTTGCAGCTGTCCATGCAGCTGCTGTTAGTCTGTAAATGTCAGGATGTGTTCACCAGAATTAACAACTGTTAGCTCCTCCCACTTGTTGACTGTGCATTTTCTGTATGACCTTATGTGTGCCTAAAACCTACTTCTTGTACTTGTACCGCCTTCTTTTGAGCTCCTGTGTGGGTATAAAAGGACCAAGCTCCTTCTATTCAGTGTGCTACTTCATACATTGCCGAAGGGTGTTGTGTGAATGTAGTTCCACCTCATGAGGTTAATACACTTTGTATTTTCTAATCCAGTTTATGTGCTAACTTCTATCCTATTGGTCTGAGGACTTGTGCAGAGAAGGGCGAACCCCTTGCACTGGTAGGCCTTGCTGAGGCTCACCACCACAGGGGAAAGGAGACGCTTCAGCCAATCACCAAGATCTGAAAAGAGTCTCATGAAATCAAATCGATGAAACCATAAACCAGCGGAGCCATGGAAAAAATAGTGAGGGAAGCGAGTCATGAGAGAAGGTCAATACTTATCAGCTCATCAAAATGCAGGGGTGATATCAACTTGCAGAGAACAGGTCAACACTAGCGCCGGAGTCCAGTAAGCAAGGTGAACAATAAAGAGTAGGCAAACGATGGACCTGGGAAATGTTCGACTTGTGTCAGAGAATCTCCTGGACCTCTGCTGGTGAATCGAAGACCCTGGACCTGCCATCGACATCCACCTTCAGACGGGCAGGGTAGAGAATCCCATACCACAGACCCGCCTTTCGGAGGGCAAGCTTGACTGGACCAAAATTCCGGCGGGCTTCCTGTACCATTGCGGTGAAATCTAGATACAGAGAGATTGTAGAACCCTGCCAGTCCCGAGATCCACGCTCTCAGGCCAGGCGGAGGGCAGTGTCCCTGTCCTTGAAATTCAGGAGCCGCGCCATAATAGGGCGAGGGAACAACCAGGATTGGGGCGGGGGCCGAGTGTCCGGTGCACAATTTCAATTACAAAGGTGGGTGTGAAAGAATCACGGCCAAACAGGTCACAGGGGAGGCCCTTAACGAACCCATCGAGCCCAGTGTGCGTAAACTCTGGAAAACCCATGATACGTATGTTGTTGCACCTCCCTCTGGCTTCTAAGTCCTCATTTTTCATTGCGATGGTCTTGAGCCCCTTCTCCATCCTTTCCAGGTGCTTGGTCGCCTGGACTGAATCTGTCCTCCAGGTACGAGATTCTGCCCTCAGCTGTGTCGAGGCAAGCGTCATGTTTATCCAATCGAAGTCCCCATTACGTCCAGATCCCCGTCCAGAGCATCAAATCTTGTGTTGAGCACTTTAAATCCAGCCCACAGTTCTGCCATCAAGGCCTCGTTACCCACACCAGGTGTTTGGGAAGGGCACACTAAATGACCCCCTACGTCAGTGCCACCCGCCGACTTTTTGAATGGCAGCTTGCGCTGTTTGGGATCGACCTCCCCATGGCCCAGAATTAAAGATGGCAGTGACTGGCTGCCTGGAGTGGAACAGATGGGGAGGGTTGGCAGGTCCGGGCGATCGCGTGGTAGTGGCGCTCCCTGGTTCCGGAGCGCTGCTGCAAAAAGGTATGGAGGAGTGCTGGCCTATCAAATTATTATGGGCTGTTATTAGCTCCAGTACCACAAACTTAGCTGGCCATTACAGATGGGCCATCATCATGCAGAAGCGGAAAGTGCCAGGGTGTAGAAGTCTGTGGCCCAAGTCGTATCACCCATGCACATTTCTTTCAGGACAGTCAGGGGAGCCAAGCAGCGGGAGTAGGAAGCAGAGGCGGAAGGGCCACCGCAACGATCCGGCTGGTCCCCAGGCCCGCCATCCTGTGGACTCCCCAGAGCCTCCGGGGGTACCGTGCAGGCCTACCTGCATGCTATGTGCATGGAGGGCCTAACTCCCGCCAGTTTCCCCATGCAGAGACGTGGTGGGCTCCCCATTGCTGATGTCTAGCATCCACAGGAGGCACCCAAGTGTGGAAGCGGCAACTTCCAGTCTTGCTCACAGGGGTGTGGTCCAGCTTTGGCGGCATATACACAACTTTAGTCCCCGGCTCCACAGAGCGCTGTAGGCCCGATGCGAATGTCGGCACTGCAGCAGCTGTGAAGTGCGGGAAGATGAAAGGCAGGGCTCGACAGAAACCAGGGTCCTTAGGGAGCCGACTGCTACCCTCGTCAGCTAACTTGTCGAGCGGAGCTACGTGGCAATCTTGGTCCATGGTCCGGCCATGTCCCCAATTAACTTCCCACACTTGACCCCTATAATCCCCACAACCCACAGCTAGAATTACACTGTAAAATAATTAATTACACAATTAAAACGATTTTTCAATAAAAAAACACTAACAGTATTTAACAACTAATTATAAAGTAAGTAAAATTAATTTACTCACCACCCTTTACCCCTATGGAAGAAAACCCACACACCAAAAATGATTACCTTAATTAAATATAAATTAATTAATAATATTAATGATCAACTAATTAAATGAATTCCCACCCAATACCCATATAAACCCCACAACCCGCACCTAAAATTAATTACACAATTTCCATATTTAATTTTCAATTACTTAGGTCATATTAATTACCAACTAATTATTAATCAAAAATAAATTACAACCCCACAACCCGCACCTCAGATTAATCACACAATTTCCACATTTAATTTTTAATTAATTAATTAATATTAATTAACAATGTATTAATAATTAATTAAAAATAAATTACTTCCCACCCTTTACCCCTATAAACTCCACAACCAGCACTTGAGAAAATTACACAATTACCGTAATTCATTACTAATTAATTAATTAGTATTAATTAACAACCAATAAATAATTAATTAATAACAAATTACTTCCCACAATTAACACCATAAAATCTCAATTAAATAAATAAAAATGCATTTAAAAAAATCATTAATTTATTATAATTAAATTACTTCCCACCCTATTCCCCTATAAAAACACAACTCGCTACGGAACTAAAAAACGCAAAATGTAATTAAAATAAAATTTATAACTACTAAAAGCTTAACACATATATTAAAAAACATAAACAATTCTTATACAAGAGAAAACCATCACATACATTTAAAATATATACTAAAATACATAACACTAATAAAAAATCGATACTTTAAATAACTTTATTTTTGCAAACGATATTAATGACTTCTATATTTTTTAATTTGATATTATTTACCTTCAAAACGATATTCTTGACAACGATATTCTTGCACTCAATTTTTCCACTCCACGATATTTCAGACTCGATATTCATGTAGTTAGAATTCTTTCCCCTCAATGTTCTGTCTCATTGCCAGTCAGAACACCATCAGGCTGCCGTACCATACCCATCAGGACTTCTCCAATGTTGCTCCTGTAAAGAAAAAAGTTGAAGATACACCTTATTTTAGAACTCTGCATCAGTGAGCAGTAAGGTTGCACACCTTCTACAAGAAGACAGTTACCCCTTCAATAACTTGTTCACTATAGCATGACCATGTACAGTACTCCATTACCTTTTGGCTAGGTTCGCGCATTACAAAAACTACATACATGCATACTTTAGCAGAGCCTAGTTGATCAGTTCATGAAACTAATAAATGCATCCTCAAGGCCAAGGGATAATAATCTGAATTCAGAATGTTTCACTTGTGTGAAGAAGACCAACTTATAGTTCAAACTGCCTGCTAGAGTAATCTTCCAGTACCTAAATTTGAGTTCAAAGAACATAGGGAATTGTTCCCTCTAACTTGTCTAGGAGCTCATCTTCTTTTGTTATTGGGTGTCTATCAGGAAAGGACTGAATTTTCTGAAGTGCATATAAGCTCATCTTCAAGTTATGTTATGTTAAGAGTTTCTCTTATAGCGCCAATGTCACTTCCAGAAGAGTATCCGAGCGCTGAGGCAACACTAAGTGATCCGACTGTTGTGAGATAAACCAACAGTCCACTGTTTAGAAGAACCATGGGACATAGTTATAAAAATCAGCGCAGTGTAGCAAGCCACCTTGTGTTACAGGGAAAGGGCAGGAATCCACTGTATTTTTCACAAAATGGTGAACTGCTGTATTTTCCAAGAGCTTTTGCACGATGTGCTGCCTTGCACCAACGCAGGCACTCTTGCACCAGGGTGAAAGGGTGCCTGCTTTGTAAGCAGGATAGTTTTTGTGCAGGAAGGGGCACTTTCCTCCACAAAAACAATCCCCTGAGGCATTTTTCTCTTTCTATGTGTGCTGTAGAATGCAGCATGTGTAGAAAGAGGTAAAATAGGGAGAAATTAAGATATTTCTCCTTGTTACGCCTCCCCTAGAAAGTCAATAGAATTTTGGAACATTTCAAGGTCAACTCATTGTAAATCTGGGAATGCATCAAAGTCCATGGATTTTGCAAATGAACACCCATGCACCACCCCTGAAATACTTTGCTGGGGCAGAGTAACACAATGCAGCGATTTGCACTGCTTTGCATTACTCTCAATGTAGGGCCACACAAAGGGGACTGATAAATCGCATGTTAGGGGTTGCTCCGTTTCTTCACCTCGTTGCATGGTGCCAAAGCGATGCAAATCCGTGATAAATATGGCAGCATGTTCTTTGAAGTTTGATTGTAGTCTCAAGTTTCTGGCATCTACAAATGTTAAATCGAAGTTTGTTCCAATACCAGGAGGCCAGCTACGAAAAAAATTGGCCAACACTCCTAACTCCATGAATTCAGCGAAGAATCAACAGAGCCAGAGAAGATGACCAAAGAGCCCTGCTGGAATAGTTAAAAGTGACACAAGTGCAGAAATAGTAAGAACTGTCAGTGTATGCGACTCATTGTACATGACAGAGAAGTTTATTTGCTCTATGTTAAATGTTTTCTCGTCTGTTATTTTTAACAATATATGTTTGCTTATCACAGGACCATATAAAAAACTGCAGCAGAAGTAAATTAGTCTCCAGCAGAAACATAAAGATTGGTTATTTAAATTAAGTGCACTGGTTCTTTTCTGTGATTGTTTGTAGCCTAGGAAAGTAGGGATCCCTGGTCCTTACGAAAGACACAGACCTATGTATGGGTATTGGATCCACCTGAAGCAGGAGTAAGAATCACTCCTCTGCATCCCTAATACATGTTAATCATCCTGTTGCCCTTCTATCAATTAAAGGAATTTCCCTAGAAAAACAGCAGAAATTTTTACTTATACATTTTGGATCCCTTTTTCCAGGTTTTATCCATAAATGTTCCCAGCCAACACAGGGGATACACCCACCATTAGTGGATTATTTGGCCAGTGTGGATGAACGATGATGAAGCATGACATGCAGAGTGGTGTGTGAGATGATCCTTTTCAAGGTTTTGTAATTCTAAGGTCCTTTTATGTCATAGGACATTTAGGGATTCCAGGGTCCCCACTCTAGAAGTAATTGCTTGCTTGGCCTCTTTGTTAACCATGATGTCTCATTTGCCTTTTTTTGTGGAAAAGGTTGTGTTTTTGGGAGCTGTATTTAGATGTAGAGTTATTAAGGGGCCCACAAACCAAAAAGGGTCAAAATCATCTGTCAAGTCTTTCTGGATGGGCTCCCATCCTGGCTGAGGAGAATAGTATGTTGTCAGATCTGCAATATGGCTTTATGCCCGGACAGGGTACCATTGAGCAAAGTCTGAATCTCTATCTGCTTGTCTGTAAATATACCAAGGCCAACAGGGGTGCAGTTCACCTGGCATTCATGGATCGCAGCTCGGTTTTTGACAGAGTTTACCTGTCTAAGCTGTGGTTCATGATGGCACAGAAGGGGGTTGAGCCGGTTCTAGTCTCTTTTTTGCATAATTTGTACAAGGACCTTTCAGCTACATGCAGATACAGCTCTAATGAGGAATGCACACCACACTTTAATCTGAAGCGTGGGAGGGTTGCAGAGTCTTTCAGATTTATTTATGGATTTCATGGGCAACTTGGACATCGCTACAAATTTCTCCAAATCACATGTGATTGTGCTTTGCCCTCATTAAATCAAAACTTGATATTTTTCATGGAGGGTCACCATATCAGTCAAGTGGACAATTTCTATTATTTGGTTGTTCAATTGGACTATACACACACATAAAGGGGTGGAGAAGGAACAACCCCAAGGAAGGGTTGAAACAAGCAGTGGCACAATTATGTGTTTTGGAAAACTGCCCTCACTCACACACAAATGTGTGTGACATGCTTCATCATCGGGTCTGCTTACAAAACGCCCTGGCGTTGCCACACACAGGGCGGAGCATAGGGAGGGGGGAACACAAAAAACAAAGAAGGAAACAAACTTAGATGTGACAAACAGTGTTCACATCAAAAAGTGTTAACCCAAGACTGGGTAAAGTGATAGAACAAAGTGCAGTCAAGATAGTGAAGTTAAAACTGGCTCATTGATACCTGTAATGCCTTTATTCATAGGTTCCAAGGTCAGGATTAAAAGTATGGTGAAGGATGGTAGTGTTAAGGGAGGAAATCAGGATCCTGTAACACCCCTCCTTAAACTGCTATAGTCAACATGTTTCGACCTTATAGTGCCACCATTCAACAGGTCACGTCGGTCTTCTTCAGGACGTCTATCAGTCCAAACTTTTCTAACCCCTTACCTTAGTCAGGCGCTATAGAGGTAATAAATGATCAAGTCGATCTGGACCATGTGGAGGGAAATCCGCCAACACTGAATCTAAATACGAGTTTATTGGAAGATTAAACCCGAAATGGCGCCAGGCGGGAGGAGCTCCAAGGAACACAACTGCTCCGATGTAGCCTCCGGCACCTCTTGTGCCCGTTCCAGTGGCGCTGTTCAATTGGACTCTCGTCTTAATTGGCGCCTATTGATTAACAACAATGTAATGTCTTTCAATAGGGCTATTCATAGCATAGGTGATTTCTCCCACAGGCTAGGGTGCACCCACTTAAACAAAGTTTGGGATATTTTCAGCGCTAAATGTATCCCTATAGTCAATTATGGGTGTGGGATCTGGGGACATGGGGTCATCGCCCTCATTGAAATCGATGAAAATAAGTTCCATATGGTCCCACAAAGCACATCCTCTGAAGTAGTCCTTGCAGAGCTTGGTATGGACTATGTCACTGACTTTGCCATTTGCTGCTTGGGATTTCTATCTGGACAAAAGGGCAAGCTGGAACTCAAAAGATTAATTGCTCATGATTGCTTGGCCCTGGACAATTCCTCACAAACCCTTAGTTAAATTATGTATTAACCACCCTGAAAATCTTAGGGTGACCTGAGCTATATTTGGAGTCAAGCGTATTGTGAAAACTGATCGCACACGGGTGGAACAAGTGTTTAGAGACAAGATGGTAGCAGATCGTGAGGCATTAGGTCTGAGCAAACTCTCAGTACGTCGCGCGATACTGGTGAAAACTGTGACTGAAATGGAGCCTTACCATGCTTTGGAGATGTCTAGTCACCATTGACGATTGCTGACTCTTTTTACGCTCAACCTATTCCCAAGGGTTATGTTTTCAACCTCGGCTGCCATAGGGCCTCTATCCTGCCCATATGTGCATGTGACAACACATCTATTAGCAATTTGTCCGAGGTTTAGCGTTCTGCAACATACATTTATATCGCCCTTTTTGTTGCCCACGAAATTCAACCAAGTGAGACCGGCGTATTGTATTTACAGTTTGCAAATACTCCTACCGTATATTATGCTTTATCATGGCAAACTGGTGTTTTAATAGCATGTGAACCTGTGCTTGTTCTTTTATTGCTGTAATTGTGTAGTCAAAGTATTTTATTGTGTTCGACCTTTATGTTTTTATTTTTAAAATTGAATAGCGTATATATGGATTGATTGATTGACATTCAGGTATCGTGTCACACACACACGCATACACCCCCCCCCTCACACACACACACACATTATCAAGACTTGGGTCAAAGAGCGGACAAGCTGAAGAACTGCTGCAGTAGAAAGTGGGTTGAGAAACGTACGCCTATTACTGAATCACTTTTTATTTACCATGTAGCAAGTGGAATAGGACTTCAGATTCCTTATTTTCCTCTTCTGTTGCTACCTATAACTGAATCATGAAAGCACAGATGTAGTCATGTTTAAGAATTTTGCCAGGGAATTTTTTGTTACGATACATACATCATTTCATGGAGATTAATTAAAGCACTGATATGCTCCAATACTGTGTACGGGTGGGTCATTCATATTGAAAGGTTTTAGATTCCACATGCTCCACTGTATGGATATGTACGCATAAGAACTCGATCACACAACTTATTGACCAGTTACAGACAGTTGCTGAAATCTGCTGTGTATTTTTCATTATCATAAATTAAAAGTATAAGTGCATTCTAAACTCAAAGTCCTACTGGTATAGTTTGTGTTTTGAGATACTCTAAAACAACTACTGTGCACAAAATATTCTGGAGCCGGCTATGTGGTATCAATTGATGCATCAAAGAGAAAGTATAAAAAGGAGCCAGAAGAAAAATCAGCAACTGAAGAATTTAGAACAAACATTACAATTCAAGGCACTAACAGGCACATGCATCAACCTGTTTGCGACCGCAAATGGTGCAATTCGCAAAAATCGGCTGTTTGGGCCCGCAAAAAGGGCCTCTGTGATGCATGAGACCGAAAGGCTCTCACAATTTAAGAAATCACAATTTGTTGCGATTTCTTAAATTGCGATTGGATTTAAGGAATAGCAAATTGCAACTCCTTAAATGCAATGCATGATGAAATCGCAAATAGCGATTTTGCTAATAGGGGGTGCAAAATACCTTCAATTTGAACTGATGATAATTTGCAAAAACTTTGAAAAATGCACTTCAGTGCATTTTTCAAAGTTGTGGGTTACACATACAGGCCCTTCAGGCATGTGTGTAAAATGTATGTACAGTTCAATTTCAGGGGTGCAACAGGGTGTACTGTTGACACCCTTGCACCCTTCAAATTGGGCGTGCAATCTCCTATTCATTCCTATGGGCCTTCATTCAGGAATGAATGGGATGGCATTCCTTATTTGCGATTCACAATTTGCGAGTCGCAATTAAGGAATGTTTGGGAATCGCTAATTTTATAGCAATTCCTACATGCATAGGCTTTTGCAATTCCTTAATTGCAATTCCTAATAATCGCAATTAAGGAATTGCAAAAGCCTACATTGATGCATGTGCCCCGAAGGTACTCTTAGAGCAGATTGAGAAGCAGATTGAAGACTTTTCACCACCAACATACTAACTCATCATCAATAAAAGTATAGGTACATTCTAAACACACAGGGGCTTATTTACAAGAAACAGACTCATCTCTGTGTTAGAGCAGAGATGTCTCAGTTTTCTTGCGACGGTCAAAGAAACCCTTGTGCCACCATGGATTCGTCGTATTTACAATACAGCGCACCATGGTGCAAGGATTGACAGATGCGTCCGAAATTCGTACGCATCTGTCGACGCAAAATTCACGGATTGCTGGAGTTGTGTCAAGCATGACACAATGCCAGCAGTGCTTGAGGAGGCCTATACTTAATACACTGAGTCACTCCTTACTCCATCTCCAAGCTGGCATAAGGTTTTGACGCAGTGGCATCCTAGAAGTGGCGCAGTGAAATCTTGTAGATTTCACTGCGTCACTTCTACAAGGCTTACCTGCATTGAAGCACCCACCCTGCATGCATTATACCTGATGCAGGTATAATGTGGTGCAGGGCTTTACAAGGGGAGCATCTCCCTAGAATTGTTACACTGTTAGTTGGGTACAACCTGGTGCATTGTTTACGTGACGCAACAGCGGCGCAAAAGTGTTGCAAGAGGCTTGTAAATTTGCCCCACAGTCCTACGTGTCTAGTTTTCGTACTGAGATACTCTAAAACAAGCTACCCATAAAAGACAGTATGTGTAGGTTGTTTTTCTTGAACTAGATCAAGTAGTCTGCACAAAATAGTCTGGAGATTGCCATGTGAAAGCAACTGTGCTTCAGAGAAAAAGTTTAAGAAGGATCTAGAAGAAAAAGCAGCTCTCAAAGAAGTTAGAACAAACATTACAATTCAGGACACTGGGGTACTCTTGTAGCAAATTGAGAAACAGATTGAAGACTTTGTTGCCAACATACTAAGTCAAATATAGAGAACTGCACAATACACACAAAAAAACTAAAAAAAGCTCAGGGTCAATTAAGGAGTTTGTGACTTTCTCAAAAACATATTTGAGCTGAACCAGAAAGAGCCCCCATTTTTGAGTTTGAGGCCATGAAGAAAGCAAACAAGAGGACAATGCAGATCTGGAGAGGTCAGAGTACCCAGAGAAACATACCAGTAGTCACACACAGAGTTTGAATTCAGTACATACATTTTGAAGAAAACAATAACTAACCATTAGGAAAAAGGGTTCTCCTTCGTACCAACACAAACCAACAAACTTCATTAATATAAGGATGTAAATTCAGGAATATTTCCAAAAATGAGATTCAAGGTGTTTTGAACAACCAAGAAAACTAAAGCTCTGACAAAGCCAGTGACCTGAAAAGAAGATTTTTCGTTCCACTGTCCACCAGGATGCCTCCAGAATTCAGAGACATTCGAAAAAGAAGTACTAGGGGACATTGATAGCCTTTGGCGATGGAAAAAAATGTGTCTCCCCCCTCCAATTCGTCAAAGGAGCAATTCACACTCTCACTGACCTCAAAAAGCATGATCCAATCACAATTACACCTGCACATAAGGAGGGATACAAAGACAAAAAAGATAGCAGATATCAAGTCTTATAATAAACAGGCATTGCACAGCTATAAAATTCAAACCACAGCAGAAGAATACTTTACAATATGAGCAAAGAAATACAGAATGTAATCATGTAAATTCTAGCTGAAGGCCAAATGGAGGAATGTGTATCCCAAAGGAATGTGATAGCATGAAGATTAAATATTCGGGAACAGCAGTCTTATATGTATCACTTAAGATACAAAGAGATCCAATCAACCGCCAGAACCGCCCATCACGTCAGGGTGTGGGGCACCACTGGAGCCAATGTAGATAATTTTAAACCATTTGTTTCAAGCACTATACCCTTTCTGAAAGATACTATTGATGCCATTAATGCACTAGAAGGGGTCCTTTTCAATGACAATGATCAATTAGTGGTAAACATGAATGTAAAATTACTATATGCAAACATTCCACAGGCTGTAAGTTTGGATGTCATGATGCTATATCTAACAGGAGAACCAACAACAATAGGCTCTGACAAACTTCATCCTTAATTTAGTATAGATCAACTTAGCTAATGTTGCTAAGATTTCAGCTGAACTAGTGGTGGAATATGAAAACTAATGGGTATATGGGGCAACCTGTTCAAGACCAAGATCATTCACTGGAGAAAATGAAGTAGTGTGAATATGAGACAGCCGCACAGAAGAACTCAAGACCTTCATTGATTGGGTAAATTGCCAGTGAAACTAAATGCAGTTTATGGCATCCAGTAGCAATATAGAATTTTTTCTGGATTTACTGACGAGCCATGAAAAGGAGAAACTTTACAAGAAACCCGAAGATAGAAACACGCTGGTTTATTTTACGAGCAATAATCATGCAGACTGAGAGAATATTGGACTGCAATATTCTGTGCATGAGCAAAAATTGAATGAAGATAGAGGATTACTTTACATAGAAATACTGCAGCTGAATCATTAAGGGGTGCACTGTTTCACAATTGTGCACCAGTTTTTAAAACATTGCACTGTATGAAGTGCATAAAACTGAGTCTGTAATTAGTTTGTGCATGAACTGCAGATACAGAAAACTGAAACAATTTGTTCCTGCGCCCAGTTCAATAAAGAATGAATGTACATAATCAATAGCAACATTTTAGAAGATAAATCTTTACATGAAAAATACATTCTTTCATCACTGTTAATACTGAAATTTCCACAATGTCCAACTATCACATTGCTTTGTCTAGTAGAGCAACATTCACCAAGGAGCACTCATGGCATCTAAAACTGAGCATTATTAATACATTATGAAGAATTAAATATATTTTAGCAGTATATGACAGAAAAAGTGGACAGAGTAATATAGAAATACATGAAACATAAACGGGAGAGAATTTGGGGGATTCTTTGCATTCAGCTTATCTACTCAAAGATTAGCCAACATCTGAGTGGGTGGCATCAACATGCAATTCTCCCATTGTAACTAGTCAAACTCAGACAGAGGAAGTGGGGGGTGGTTAGGTGGAGTTTGTTGTTGTGTGGGCAGGGTCATCAATTCTGCTGGCCTTCCCAGCTCAAGATGGCATACACAGCATCAACTCGTTGAAGCAATGCATTAGTGTACTACTATTATGGGTCTTGCGTGTAGCACATCACAACACTGACAGCCTGTTTTTTCAGGCAGAGCAACAACATGAAGCAAGGTGCTGCAAGCAGAGTAAAATGATGTGGGGTGGCTGGTAGGATTGTCTTTGGGGTGGGTGTTGAGCTGCTATGAGGGACAGGGTGTAACTTACAGATGCAATGCATTAGGCATTTATGGCCCCACAAGCTATTGTGGTCCTAGGGCCCCTTTCGGAGTACCTAAATCATGAAAGAGTTAAACAGGACAGAAGGCAATGGGTTATGCATATTTTGGAGGACATGGTGTTTGGAGGAAGGGTAGACAGTGGACTGCCATAGGGTGGGCCCACATGGAAGGAGGAGATCATAGACAACTTTAGAGTGTGACTTGGCAACCAGGCAATTTAAACTGCAGCAAGGCTAAGTCTGCGAAGGGAAACCAAATCTCATCAGAGGGCTTTGATAAGCCACTAGGAGCTTCGTAAAGGTGGCTGAGAGCCCAGTGCATTGGAAAGAGGAAGTAGTATTTCTAGTGTCAAGAGGTTTGAGCTGTAAAGTGTTGAGCTTGTGAGGTTCCTGTTGAGCATGAAAACCCCTGCCATCCCTGAACTCCCATGCCAGTGGAAATTTGACTAATGCATCTGTAATAGGATTCTTGGGAAACAGAAAGGGAGTGGGAAAGAAACACTGTACTGGCCCTCACTTCCTGAATGGATCATCACAGACTGTGGAACAGTATAGGGTAACCTCGATATGAGTGGACTGTATGCTGTAGACCAAACAAGAAACCACTGGTAAGTACATGGTATAATCCTTATCAAACTAGATAAACGTATAAGCAAATTAAACTTAACAGTTCTGTCAAGTGATATTGCTAGGATGAGCTCCTGGTCGACCAGGATACCAGGCGAGAGCCAGGGGATGCCACCACAGACCAGGCAAGAGATGAAGAGGGTAAGAGAAAGAAAATACACAAGGGTACCAAGAACAATCAATAACAACAGGGAATATGGATCTAAAGAGAACGTTAACACAAAAGGACAGAGAGATAGAAAATACGGGGAACATCCTTTACAACTCAACTTTTACTCCGCACTACCATTACGACGAAGCTATTACAATGCAAGTCGTTACAACGACTTACGCTGGAGGGCGCTGTAGGATAGGGAATAGTTTAATTTTCTATCCAACACCTTCACTACTATCCACGGGGACTGGAGTTGGAATAGAAAATTAAACTATTCCACTATCCAGCGCCCCCCAACGCAAGTCGTTGTAATGACTTGCGTTGTAAAAACTGCGTTGTAATGGCATGCGGAGTAAAAGCATGCGTTGTGATGTCATACATCCGAAAAAACAACATATATGGGGAATGAGTAAATGGGTGTGAAATGGTATGAAGTGGAGAGCTATGACAACCAACACATTTCCGGTTTCAAACTCCATGTGGATGTAGCTTTATAAACAGTCACTGCCTTGAATGCTCCAAAAGTGTACTATACCATAGGAAGTGAATGTCTAATCATATCAGTCAGTTTCCGGTCTGGTCTTCATCACACCTTTAGTTTCCAGTGTACCGTTCTCATCAATCTCCAGCCTCGACTCAGCCTCACCATCTGCTTAGCCTATGCCTTATGACCTAACCACGTGGCACCTGAAGCCTGACAAGGCTAGATGCTTGTGATGGATTTGTGAAATCTTCAGCTGACCTCTATGATTCGTGGATGAAGGGAGCCAGCTGACACAGGTAATAGTAAAAACAACAGAGGGTACATCATTTCTCCTTGCTTGCAATAGTAGTACTTTTGTGCCCTGTCAAAGCACAGACTCTTGTCTTCCCATGAAACCGTGAAAGAGGAGTGCCAGGGTATCTATGCAAAAAGAGCTGTTAAAGGGGGAGAAGGAGAGCTTGTGAGCAGAAAATTGAAGGGAAGAATAGAACTAGGGACGGTTGATGAGCAGGGCTGCCCGTGACAGCCTCTCTCCTCATACACTGGTGTGGGTGGGGTGGGTTTGTTAATAACATCAGTTTAAGGGGCTAATTGGCAGTCTTGTTTAGTGTTTAGTTTAGTGTTAATGTTCTGATTTTGCGTGTTGTTATTTTTTTTTATTTGAAAGGGTCGACATAGTGAATGATTTTAGAGTGTTTAGGATGTCGCTTGTGGTAGGGATGGAAGCGTTGACCTGGAAAATCCTATTCATGATGGTGAGATTTGAGGAGGAGGAGCAGAAGAAGAATAACAGGAAGGTAAATTAGGTTATCACATATACCAAATGGATAGCCACAAAAGTTGACTTTTAAGTGTGGTAACGCGTTAGTAACTATAAATATCACACATATTTCCCACTCAATATGCTCAGTCTGGAAATCATCCACTAATGATACTAACACATATGTGGATGGTCGAAATATTTTCTTAATTATTTTATTATATACAAAATGTCATTTCTTATGCCATAGTACAGCAAAGGTATGCACCACAGTAATAACAAATAAATCAATATTAAATTCATTGTAACAAGCCACACAACCATATCTCAGACACACATATCTCATTCACACCCCTGATTGATTCATAACAAATCAGACATCATTCAAGGGCCTCCTTTTATCCCCAAATCAGGAGAATACATAAGTCTTTCTTCCACACAGCCAGGTTACAGTCCTTGACTCTCAATAAAAGCAGTTGGCACACGTTTTGGTGGCTCTATTTATTGTTGCGCCACCTTCTTCAGGAACTCATATATTAGAAAGATTTATTCTATTCCCGAAAGACTGGACTTGTAATATTGTTTTCCTGATATATCATATCACATAGTTGTCATGCCATTTTCTATTGTTAGTTTTCTCAGGATCTCAAATTGCTTCTTTATTCTGACCAAATAGTTATATAGACAAACCTCTGGAATTTATCAATATTTCCAAAATGACTTAATAGTTCACCCACACATCTCAGGGAAAAGTGAGGCAGTGCAGCTTCTTCTTTTTATATTTTTTGCCTCAATATGTGATCCAGTCATAGAGGTCTAGTGATTTGATAATACATCAATATCATAAACCTTCAAAATTATGAGTCACGATAATCTGCGGAGACATCTGAATTCACGCTGACATCAAAATAATCTTAATTTCAATGTTGCTGTGAATTCAGAGGTGTCCACAGGCTACGGGACCTCGTGTATAATGGCTAAGAAAGTTTGATATTCAAAGATAAATGAGATCGTAACATTAAATCAGGGGAGGAGACAGGACATGGAGTAGATAATCACAGATAGGTGTATGGGGTTGATAAAACAATTAAGGTGTCAGAAACACATTTGGGGTCTTCTGAGTCAGAAAAACAAATGTCTAGCGAATCAGAAAAGGAGCCATTAATGGTGTCCATGGACGGTGGGAATAAGGGCGCAAAGGGGATAATAGAAAGAATCAAGAGAAGGCTTGAGCTGACCAAAGCAGAGAGATCACAGGCACATAAAGTCATGTCATTGAATGAAAAAGACAGCAAAAAAGGCGAGACAGAGCAGAAAGACATAGTGAGAGAAGCAGCAGCAGGGCAGAGAAAAAGAGAGGAGAAAGCAGTTGAGGCCATCTTGGAGGGCTGGAGAGAAGGAATTGCAAAATGGAAGGGACAGAACAAAAGAAGAGGGTAGGAGATGGAGTGTGATGAGTAGCTTGACTCTAGTGTAGAGAATCATCACATTTATGTCACAGCCACATGGGATAAATTTAGGGCAAGTAGAAAGAAAGGTGGTAAGAAGCGGGGTGCAGGATTACCTAATGTAGGAAAAGCAGGAAGCCAGGAACAGAGAACGTGAGTCCTTCAATGAGAGGGGTGATGAAAAATGGGAGACCAGTGAGAGAGATTGTAAGGAAAGCAAATGATGACATGACAGCGATTGGAAGGTCATGCAGGAAGGTGGGCCATAAAAGAAAAAGGATCAAATAGAAAGGTGAGACAATGCTGAAACATCTTGCAAAGGAATAAAGAACACACGGAAGGACTGCTGAGAAGGACCGGAAGCAGAACCCATGTGAGAGGCTGCGACTAATTCTGTCTGCTCCTGGAGAGAATGCCAGCTCCCAGAGAGAACGGAGAATGGAGCCTGTACTGAACCAGCACGGAGCTGAAGCCCGCGGAGGCCGCAGAGATTGCTGAGGTCACCAAGCCCAGCTCGTGGCTCAGTGGCTTGGGCAGCCCGCAGCGGACGGTTGGCAGCAGACCGGACAGATTGGACAGAAAGACAGAAGGGGTGAATCTCATTGCTGCCTGACTTGCTTGGCCGTGCTGCTAGATGAAATAATGACCGATATACTGTTGTAGATCATATGCTTAATCAAGAGCTGCTACAGAAAGTGTCTTCCCCTTCACAACTACGCTTCCTGGCTTCTATCTGGCAGCTACCCAGCACCTGGTCTCTTGTCACCCCGACACTCCTTGATAACCCCCAGACCCTGCTGAGATCGCAACAGTGGGCAAGGCAAGGACAAAATGATGAGACAGCATGGGTGCTCAAGCTGCGGTGGTAGTAGCTACCAGCTACCTGCTGCTGTGCGCGAGCCCAGCTCCCAGCAGATGCAGTCCAGCCAGGTCTGGGTGCAGCTTGCAGGACATCTGCTGTGTTCCCACTTGGACGCCCCGCTCCCCCCCACCCAGCGCAAGACAACCCTGAAAATATGCTTCACAGGAAATGCTCCATTACCATTGACTCCTGCTACCGCCACTCCTGGGAAGGGACAGCAGGCCAGAGAGCCCCGAGGGGGCCCTGTAACGTGATCTGCAACAGAGGTACAGAGGAAGCGAACACCCCCAAAAATACCAAACTATACAATACATAAGGAACAAGTAACCACAAAAAACCCAAAACAAAACCAAACAAGCCCACTCTAAGGGAAAACAACCTATAGAGGGAAAATGAGATCAGGAAGAATTCGTCAGGCGGCAACAAGAAAAAACAAAAAAATACCTCCTTAACGGTACTAACCGCCTCATCAAGCAAAAAAAGGAAGACGACCGGGCTGAGAGAGAGGCTTGTTTCGGCACCAACGTCAGAACCAATATTTTTTAACCTTTGCAGTAAATCTGGAAAACAGAAATGTTTCTTTTTGAAGGGCCCAATGGCTTCAATCTATGCTCCAACAGAAGAAACACCAGGTCTGCCAAGTCCAATAATTCCATATAAATTGGACATAAAAAGCTACCACAACTGTTAAAACTAGCTCTCGCCTTATTCAGTCAGACAATAGCAAAGCTCAAAAAGAGCAGACAGCCACACAAGGAACAACTTCAGCAATTTCAGAAAGCAGAAAATTAACCACAACGACACAGGTGCACCAGAAAACTCCCACAGCAAGTCAAAATAAAGAAATCAGAAGAAGATCAAATTCGGGCAACCTAAACGAGCTCACGGAAGATCCATTAGACAGTTCTGCCAAACAGGCAGCCCCTTCGGACGAAGCTTGGACCTGCTCTTTCTCCTTATCTAACAATGCCAACCTCCTCCAAATCTTGGAAATTAACATGCTAAAACAAGACACACCAGAAACAGCAACTCAAGGGAAAAATCCCCCAACTGTCCCCCCAACGGGATGGGCATCTGGCTGAGGGGGGGTAGCCTCCACCTCCCTGAACCCAATCCACAGAAATGACCTTCAAGAGAGAATATCAAAAGATAAAAGCTTCTAAATAAAAACTAACACTAACCAGATAAGCCTGTCATCTCCAATAACAATCTCATCAGTAAGTCGGATTGAACTAGAGTTGGGGTCATCAGGAAAGTCCCCCCAAGAGATACCAACTGCCCAATGCAGTAAATCCCTGTTAGGTACCTTCAATCAAGCAATAAGGGTATTACATTTTCAATCTGACAAAATGGAGGTGCAGATTGACCTCATAAACCTAATTGCAGAACACGTCTCAGGCATAAACAACAAGCTAGACCTAATCACGACTATCCTTAAAAGCAGGGGTAGCTCAAAGCCACAACTAAGTAACCCTCAACAGCCATTTAACTGCGGTTGCGGCAAAATAATCGATAAACTGGCCAAACTCCCTTAAACACTAACATACATACTAGGGGCAGTACAACATCACGAAAGGCACAACCAATAGCGAGTACGCAAAAGAATGAGAACAAGGAGACCTCAAAGGCAACAAAAATAACAAAAGTGACAAGTGGTAAAAATAAAGAGGAAGCAGAGAAAGAGGAAACAGAGGATGAGTTGGATTTAGGGGACAACCAAGTTCAAGTTCAATACCACTTTATTCGATTAATAAAAACCATAAAAGTCACAATGCAAAGGGAGGGGTTACATTAATACACATTTAAAATTTTTAAAATATGTATATACATGTGCAATTTATATTTTTCTTTTTTTTAACACATATTTCATTTGACGTAATAAATGTACGGGAGCAGTATCAAATAATCTATCATGTTCAGTTTTATACAGCGAATCGATGTCACTATAAAGTTTGCCACTCCGTACATAATTACTGGAGAATCCATTAGCTGCAGGTAAAATAGTGCTGGTCTGACTTGCAGGAATCTCTTTCCCTTTAGCAATGGAACAATAAACTTTCTTCTAGGTGATCTATACAAAGGACAAAAGAACATAAAATGACTAGTGTCCTGCAGAGAGAACCATCACACCTACACCGGGGGCATCCGCCGGGTTACACCATATTTTGCAATCAGTAAATAATCTATGCAACTGATTAAATCTAAACTTTGTCAATACCCAACGATTCAACGGTATCGTTACTATAGTAAGATAAGGTTGGATAGACAAAGTCGAGATCAATAAGTAGTGCCCCCTAACCATAGATTTTCTCATTTGTTCCATCTCTCTCTCCTGCTCTCTAACCTTAATAAAATTTACTTTAAACCATTTTAAATCTGCTTTTGCCAGGGCCTCAGGATTTGTAAAAATTTCAGGTCGTCCCATGTCCTTAGTGATTGTTATAACGTACGATAGCCACTGGATGTCCTTGGCTTTCTCTAGGCTCATACAATCCAGCAATATGAGATGGTTCAATGTGAGATTGGGATTCAGCCAGATTTTTATCCATAAGAGGATGGGTGCCATATTAATCATATCAACAATGTAACCCATACCTAACTCCTGGTGGATTGAGAAAGTGGCTGTAGATTGGGGTAGGCCAAGTAGGGCACGCAGAAATTTGTTTTCTTCATTTTGGATTAACTCACAGTTTTTGTAACCCCATATTGCAGCCCCATATCTGGCAATGGCAATTGTTTTTGCTCTATAGATGGCCAGGATTGCTTCGCAAGGTTTCCCTCCTAACCGCTTGGCGAAACCCAAAATTGCAGCAGAAGATCTTCTAACTGAGTTAACCTTGGATTTAATTTGGGGGACCCAAGCACCTCGATCATCAAATACTACACCCAAATATGTAAAAACCTTACCTCTGGGGATCACATCACCATTACAGTGGAAGTTGTTAGTACTGTACTTTCTAGCTCTAACTGTCATCACATGTGATTTTCCCACGTTGACCACTATTTCCAAAGACTTCATAAACTCTCCAAAAGAGTTTAATAGCCTTTGTAGACCCAGAGGAGTCCGAGCTAAGAGGACGGTATCGTCCGCGAACAGGAGTACCGGTGTCGGGGTCCCTCCCATACGCGGAACATCAAGCGTGGCCTTCCCCAGTGATTCTTCCAGTGAGTTAATGTACAGTGTAAATAAAATTGGGGCAAGTATACACCCTTGGCGTACCCCTCTCCCTGATTTAAATTTTGCAGAGCATTTACCCTCCTGGGTCATTCTAATTGAGGCATATAGATCTTTATGTAATTCTGCCAAGAAGTACACAAGCTCCTTGTCGAGGCCCAGATCCAGCAGTATTGTCCACAGCCTTGACCTATTAACTAGGTCAAAGGCTGTGGACAAATCCATGAACTCCAAATAGACCGAGCCTCTAGAGGCAACTGTGTACTTATTTATTATTAGGTGCAGGTTAAGGGACTGGTCTTCGGTTCCTCTACCCGCCCTAAACCCATATTGGGCATTAGAAAGGAGGTCTTTCTTTGAAACCCAGCCATCTAATTTTGCCAAGATGACTTTCCCCAAAATTTTAAAAGATGAATCTAAAAGAGATATGGGCCTATAGCATCTAGGGTCTCCTCTTTGCCCCTTTTTAAATACGGGGATAATTGTTGAACATGACCATGTTGCAGGGAATCCCGAGCTTACTGCGGAATTAAAAACGTTTGTTAGAAGTTGGGCCCAGTATCTAGGTTTTTCTTTGTACATGTCCACAGGGACACCATCTGGCCCTGGGGCCTTACCTCCGGATGTGGTCATGATGGCCTTCTCGACCTCCTCAACCGAAAAACTAATTTGTGGCCCCGGTTGAATAATTGGGACAGCCTCAAAAGGTTCTAAAACCTTCTAAAACCAGCTAGGGGACAACCAAGCTGAGGCAATATAGACTACTGTCATTCCTTCGCCAATCAGAAAACCTACTAAAAGGCAACAAAAATGTGCCAGGAAGGCTAGTCTAAAGCACAATAATCAAACAGTCACAGGTCCTGGGACTATCTACTCAATATTTACTAATCAAACGACGCTTAGAAAACAAAATAGGACACATAAAGAAGCAACGTTAGACACCTTAATTTCATAGTCTGACCTATCAAATAACCCAGTCGACCTTAACAAATCAAACAAAATTCAAGTGCTCCCTCACATTCAAGCCCCCAGTAATCAAGAGAACATGAGCCAGGAACATCACACAATCACTAACCAACAAACGGCCAATGAAGCGGTGCAAAAGCCTGGACCTGAAAAGGGAAGACCAGACCCAAAAGAACCACCAGACAATGGAGAAGGGGTAGCAAAAACCCCACGGGGCCTGTCAGTAAAAGCTCCCCTAGGTTGTAGAGGCCCAAGTCCAGCCTAGGGGGCACAAAGAACCAGCACAAAAGAGCTAGAACAGAATTCGCTCAAACCAGCAAACATAGAAGAAACATTAGGGGAAAAGGCTCACGACAAATCAAAAAGTAAGGAAAAATACACTCAAATTCCGATAAAAGTCACAATAAACAGAAAGGGCTGTACCTGCAGGCTTTCTCCTACAGTGTTAAAAATCAAGACTTCATGGCTACCAAACACTCAAAAAACCCGGAAACCCAGAGCCAGAAACAAAAGAAAAAGCTACCATTGAATTTCTCGGGCAAAAAACTCACACAGGTTTCAAAACATATGACACTCAAAAACAGCAACAAGCCATAAATGTAATTGCCCATTCTCAAAACATCACCAATTCCCAAAATATCACCAGAATACTCCACCAAAAGAAGACAAGATATACTGAAATGAGGGAACCTGTTAACGCTGTTCAAAGAGATACCAGAATTAAAGGGGATGACATCACCTGATCTTCTAGCCGTAGAATTCCGGCAAACAGCATTGGCCCCAGAAAAAGAAGAGTTCTTGAGAACTTGGACTTCTAAGGAACTAGTGGACAGGATCTATACATCCAGAACAACGTTCGAAGCCTGGTGAATCACCTTGAGGCTTCATAAACAGCCAAAGTACCCATATCCCCTCTTAAAAAGAACTGCAATTCCAAATACAGAACAAACCATCGGGAAAGGCCAAAAAACATGTTTAAGAGGTGCTCGAAACACCATGCCACTCAAGCAAAACATTTCAACACAGGACAACTTAACAGCAAGTACCTTATATTCTGAACATCAGTCAGGAAACAGTCTGGACTGGTCCTGTGTGCCAATGGCCCTAAATAAAAAACGTAACTGACCAAAACCTAAGAACAAGTCTGGATGACACCACACAGGTGCAACCAGGCAGGAACAACGGGGATGAATTTAAGAATTGCACCAGGAACAACTGCTTTTCCGGAGTTTCAGGTTAGGAAACAATCCGGATCTGTTCATGGAATGTCCATGGCTTCAAAGAAATGGGCCAAGATCTGAAACCTCGTCCTTCTTGCAAAAACAAGATCTCATCTTGCTCCAGGAAACAATGGATAGGAAACCTGTTCCAATTCAGGGATACATCGAACACCATATTCTTGCAGAAAGATTCTGAAATTTTGGGCAGCCTAGAAGAGGACTATCAACTTACACAACTGTAAAATATGGTTGGCTAACAGAAGAACTAGACACAGGCAAGCTTCACTCTAATAAGTCAAGTTGGCAACTAATATTAATTATAACTCCTGAATTGGAAGCTCAAGGCCTGACTATCTTGAACGGCAACTTAACCGGAGATAGACCAACGGCTATCATGCATTTGAGCGGAAAAAGTCAATCAACCATAGACCTCACCATCACCAGCAGTAACCTTGTCCCAATAATTGATTCATTTCAAGTCTGTCCACGCCCAAAAAGCGACCACTTCCAGCGCATTACAAACATTAACATCACACTGGTACAGGTACAAAAATCAAAATCCTTACTACAACATACAGAAAAGTATAACCTCAGGAAATTAAAGTGGTGAGGATCAGACATGAAGATAATACTGGACACAATCCGGGATTATGTGAATCAAATTGGGAAACAGAAAAAAGAAGATATCGAAAAAAACTGGGAACACTTGGGCCACGTTATTATTAAAAAATTCCTAGTCAATCCCCAACGCCGAAAGAAAACAGAAACCAGGGGAGAGCCATGGTTTAACATTAAAGTGCGAGATCAAAAAAGAAGGATCGCAAGAGAGGTGCGACTTCAAGCAGTGGCAGCGAGAATGGGAAAAAAGACAATGGTAATCTGAAGGAAATGTGTATAAAATACAAGAAAAAACGTGGGGCATAAAAAGAGCGCTAAAGCGACAATGGCTTTAAAAACACCCAGGGGATAGAGGTTTGAAGCAGAAAAACCCACTCTCCATCCTGAGGAAGAATGTAATCAAAAAGAACAAGAGACAAACAGTAATGAACAAAACAACTTAACCGACATTAAACAACTAGGAATAATAAAAAAACTTTAAACTGAGAATATTTTATGCCCCTATTTAACTACATTTACAGCCAGAATAAGGTCCTATCTCCTGGAAAGGGAATATAATTCATCCCATATTTAAGCAAGGAAACCATAGTAGCCCAGAAAATTACAGATTGATATCCTGATTGACATAGAGGCTAAACTATAAGCATCATGTATCCAATCTTCAAGATTGGATAGATGAAAAGAGCATAATTCCAAAGTTTCAAACAGGCTTTAGGCCTCGGATGGGAACAATCACTAATTTGGCAATTCTGGCACTTTTAACAGAAAAAGCAGCAAAAAGGAAAACTCAACTCTACACATGCTTCATCGACCTGAAATCAGCGTTCGATGGAGTGACCAGAAACCAACTTTGGGGAAAACTAAAAACCTGGGTGTTACTGATCAAACTATTGGATGCAATTATCACCCTACATAGCGAAACCTTGGCAAGAGTAAAATTAGGCGATGGGAGTAGAGTAACAGCCAGTATAAACACAGAGCACAGCCTAAAACAAGGCTGCGTCCTGGTTCCAAGCCTATTTAACCTGTGACATAACTAAATACATGCAATCTGCCAAGTGCCACCCACCAAACCTGGCCAAAGAGCCAATTCCTTTCTTACAGTATGCAGACGACATTGTGGTGGTGAGTCAAAGTCCGATTGGCCTGCAAAGAGCAATAAATAACCTAGCAACATACCTTGACCAGGAAAACCTTAGTTGAACAAAAAGAAAACTAAGGTTGTACTCCTAGTGTACCTCAAAAAAAACATGACACATTAGAGGGGTGTTAGTTGAAGAGCAAGCGTCTTATGAATATTTTGGTATAAAACTGGGGCGGTGAGCAACCTACAAGGAACAAAAAATGGACCTAAGAGCTACAGTCAAGTCACTAACCTTCGCTTACAGACTACTGAACAAAAAACTGGGCTGCCCGGCCCACAACCACCTCTTAAAAGTGATAGCAGCTCAAACTTTACCCACCCTGTCATACGGCCTAGACACTTGGGGGTTCATTAGTATGGCAGGCGGACTTTGTCCACCTGCCATACCCCCGGGAAACGGGACCTCCCGCTGAGGGTGCGACAGTCCCGCACTCCCAATTAGGATGCACCCGCCACACTGGCGGGCGCATGGCGCATCTGTAACATTCCTCCTGAAATGCATTGGACCACAGGCAATAAATTGTGACATGGAATGAACCCCATGCGTCTGAGTGCTGTTTAATATGCGTAAAACACAGATTGAATCAAATGAATTGATCTAAAGATAAAGCATGGTTTATATGTGAGGAGATAAAGTTAAAAGAAAAGAAGATTGTAACAAACTTGATTCATTGGATTTCATCCAGAAACTTGGCTGTGCAGCTTTTGTGGAACCGAAAATGGGCCAACCGTACTTGTAGCATTTGTAACATTGCCACACCGCCCGCTGCAATGCCACAAAGGCAGGTTGTGCCTTTCAATGCACAACGTAATAGGCACTGCGCGGTGCCTGCCATGTTGTTCATTAAAATGCAGCGGGGTACCATAAGTACCCCCCATGTGCACCCCCCAGAGTCCTTGGGGACCCGCAACAGGCCCCTGCAAGCAGACTCCGCATGCCTTTCCGTGGCAGCAATGCCGCCACGGAAAGGCATGTTCCTGGCCACATTGTAATATGGCTGGCGGTGTCTACCAGACACCGCCACCATATTGAACACTTTTCCTCCCGGTCGACTTGTCGACCGGGCGGAAAAGCGGCGGACGGTCTTCAGGGGCGATCCGCCCGCCATCCTAAAGGGCCCCTTGATGTGGAAAGGAGTCTGAATTATTAAATGAGCTCCAGACCAAGGTCCACAAGGCCTTTTTCAACCTCCCTAAGTCTGTATCCCCTGCACAGGTACTGCTGGAATTCGGCCTCCAGAATCAGATATTCCGGGGCATGAATTCCTTTGCGAAGCTGTGCCATAAATTTCGATCATCAGAGCCCGGCTCATTGAACAGTCTATGCTGGGAAGAGATCAAAGGCCAGATGGATCAAGAAACATCAAACACATGGGGAGCTTACCTGGTCGAACTTGACATTCAACCAGCATGGGACAGCATGCTAGAGCAGGTCAATTTTAACAAGCCCAGGAACGATTTAGCAAAGAAAAAATCTCTCTTAGAAGATAAAAAACATTGTCCAAAAGAGGTCACGCTTGGACAGTGATAAATTCCTATACACATATAAGCTTATCTAGCAGCCCATTTTAGCATTGAGATAAAAAAAGAGCTTTATTCATCATCACTTAGGAACGCATGACTGGAGGGACCTACAGCCATCATGGAAAAGCAAAGACCAAGCGGCGCGCTGCCGATTATGTGGCTACTCAAACGAAACAATAACTCACTTTTGTGCATGCCCTACAGTCAAGGATCTGAGGAAATTGCTTTTCAAATCCAAATACTGTTGCACCTTATATGTCCACATAAACAAGAGTCGCAGGCATAATTTATAAACAGGACAAAACTTACAGCAGGATTTTGAAGAGCGACCAGCATTTTTTATTAAACACAATCAAAATGTACAGATCATCCTGTTTTAAAGTTTTTTAAACACAGATAGACACAAGCATCACGGCGGCAGCTCATATCTTATAGGCCCAACTGCTCTAGGCATTTCAGCACATTCAAAAAATGGCCTGAGTTATGATAACATCTTCAGATTAACTCAGCCGCCTGAGCTTCATTACACAGCGAACTCTTACGGTTGTGTTTACGAATTCTCACAATGCTATTTTGCACTCAGAAAGACAGGACTCATTTTAATGATATTTGCACTTAGAAGAGCACACGCGTGTGGCATAGCACTTTGCACTTCTTTAGCTCAAGACCCACTCGTGTATCACATTTTTATACTGCTTGTATTTTATTAATCGTATGTCGTCTGTTAACGCCTCGTGAATAATGATTGTTATGGTTCAATGGCTATTGTTGTTGTGCATGTCATGACATTTTTATTTCTTCGTAAATTGTAATAATTTTAAGTATCACACAATACATTTTGAACTTGAATAAAGAACACCATGAGCTTATGGGGCCAAGAGCATAAGAAGAAGGCAAGTATTATGCATAGAAGGGTTTTCTCAAACTTGGTCAGCTGATACTATATGGGATTTTCCCTTGCAGCAAGAACACCTTTGGTGACATGAATGGTTGTGGGGGTGATGGTAACATAGCAGAGCATCTGTCAGGGGAATTGAAGGGGAAAATGATAACGTGACAGTACTTTCATCTGTTTGTACTATTCCCAGCAGAAGGAAGAGAAAATACATTTCATAGTTGATCCGATCGCTATAGCTAAGAAACCTGTGCAGTAGGACCTATCTGAAATGACTCTCTGAAGTTATGACTCACATACTTTTACAGTTTCAAGTTCAAGTTTATTTTATTCACGCATAGTTAATTAAAACCACTGCACGTGTATTTACAAAAATAGAAACATTTTTCAAATTAATACTATAGGCAATTGAATTTTAAAAAACAAATACATATTAAAAAAATACAGTAAATGGCGACTTTTCAATGAAATATTTAAGGTTATAAATTTAACAAACAAATGTCTTTAGCAGGCATTTTTAATTTAAGGGGTCCAGTTTTTTCTCTACCTGACACAAAAATATAATTATTCGTAAATTTAAGGCAGTATTGTTCGCATTTAATGAATCTATGATTGCTTGTCTACAAGGTGGGGACACTCCTTGAATAAAAAACCGGGCGCAGCTGGGCTCTTCGCTCTTTCAAAAGTGCTGTGCCCTTACAAATAACATGGATGACGGTTTCTGGAGTTTGTTTGCATCTTCTACACACATTTTCATTACTAGGAATTGACCATTTTGGGACAAAGTTTAATGTCGGTAATCCACCAAATCGATAGGTCATGAGTTTCTTTTTTTATATATCAAGTAGCAGATGTCGAGTTACAGTACTGTGACACGTTTTTACAATTGTCACGAGAATAAAAAGAAAATGCATTTCACACTTCATCAGAACCAGAGAAAGAAATGGCAAAGAAACCTGTTCGCAGGACCTTGCTTAAGTGGTACTCTGCAATTATGACTGGCATCCTTCTGTAGGAAGGACTGTCTGATACTTGAGCATCATATATATGAGAGTTGGCTGAAGACCTGTACCGTGAGTGAGAAGCACAGCAATAGATGGTGTGTTTGTTAAAACACATTGATAAGAACTACATGGTAAGGTGGGGAGACGCACTGCAGGAATAGCGGATGGATGCAACATACAGACCTAACTTGCCATTTTGGTCCAACCTCTCCCGGAGGCTTCAAGAGACTTCAAGTGTTAGGTGTACAATGTTCAAACCTACAAAGCGTGAGTCAGGCAGCACAGTAAAATATTCATTTCATGCGAAAAGCAGAAGCCCGTGCCACTGACATCTGATCACCTATGAATTGCTTTTTGCATACCGAAAAGTATATTTGCTTTATGTATCATGCACAGTATGTCATTCTAGGGGAAAACATAGCTGATCCCCTTCAGAGCAAGAGAATTTCACAATAACTTACACATCTTATGACAAGGCAGTGAGGATGGTGTGTGTGTGAGAGAGAGAGGGAGAGAGAGAGGGGGGGGGGGGGTTTCATTGCTGGCCAAAGCTGATATACAGTTTGCCTTTAAATAGGGAGCTACCATTTAATAGGTTTGAAATAAAATTGATTGGCCATCCTATTTGAAAGGTCTTTAGCCATACAGTTCCCTGATGATACTTATGGCATGTTTGATCGCTTCAGTACATTCTTAGAACTGCGTTATGGATAGGCCAACGTAGTGCACTGTATAGCTGATGTTATAGTTGTAGTGGACTTGGAAGCAACATAGGAGTGTAAGAGGTCCATGAACACATTCAGGGCTGTGTCTTAGAGATTAGGGATTCCTTTAGCTCTATATAATACTCAAAGGGCTGCGGGGTTTTCAGATTTCCTAATAACACACATCAATACAGTCACAGGAAGAACGGCTGCTGTTGAACAATGTCAGGGCATTTAGAGTCACGTATTGCTTATCATCCAGGAAGATTAACTTGGAGCAATTCAAGTCAAGTCAAACAAACTTAGGGGCACATTACGATCGCGGTTTTCCCGCATCCTCCAGGCCGGCGGAAGCCACCGCTAGCCCGGATGACGCGGGAAAACCGCCGCGGAGCCTCCAAAGACCCACCGCCAAATTAGGATGGCTGGTGGGTCTTGGTTTATGGCCGCCGCTTTATCGCCGCGGTCGGCTTACAACCGCGGCAGAAAAGCTCTTATATGGTGGCGGTGTCTCTCAGACACCTCCAGCCATATTAGGATTGCGTATCAGATATGCTTTTCCGCGGCGGGTTCTCCGCCGTGGAAAAGCATACGGATGTGCACTTTGGGGGCCTGTTGCGGGCCCCCAGGGTGAAGGGGGGGGGGTGCACATGGGGGGTACCTTTGGTACCCTCCTGCATTTACATGCAGACAGTGGCAGGCACCGCGCGGTGCCTGCAGCTTTCTGCACGTAAATGCAATGCGTGCTTTGTTACCATTGCGGCGGGTGCAGGTTGAAGCCACACCCGCCGCAATGTTAAAAATAGAGGATGTGACCGCCAGGGTGGCGGTCACATTCTAATTGCACAGGAGGGAACGCTGCAGCCCATGCGGACGTTCCCTCCTCCTCAGGGGTCGCGGGCGGACTCAAGTCCATCCGCGATCCTAATGGGCTCCTTAATTCGGCTTTTACCAAAGAAAACCCCATAAAAGTTTAGGTTTACAATAGATGTTCAACATTAAGAATCTATAAAACCACCTGTAGGCCACTCCGCACCTTGATATCTATACAATAACTCGGAGCAATTATAGTCTGTCATTTGGCTGCTGAACGTTTCTTCTGAGGTGCATCAGTTGTAGTGGTAAGCAAGTGTAATAAATGGTCTGACATTTTAGGCGCCTCTTCTAATAACAATCGAAAGGCATTTTAGCGATTAGTAAGTCTAAGCAGTGGGTATTTATGGAAGTCAGCTGAGATGTTAATTTTGCCCTGTGAGTGGGTCGCCCAGTTTGAGAATCTTTTCTCCTGTGTGCATGAAGCTGACTTGACCTGCCCTAGTACCAGCGGAGCCACTGTACTTACATCTCCTCCTACTCCCTTAGTTTTTACCTTATCAGAAACTCCTCATGCAGTCGTATCGCTAATGCGAGGGAAGGCTCCTGGACTAGGTAAGACCTTTTTTAATCTGACGCTAACATATGGGTCCCTACATTAATACTGTCACAAACACAATTGCAGCAGGGACAGTGATGCCCACTACTTGAAAGGAGCAGAGACTGTCCCTATCTTCAAGAAAGGAAGCCTACACACCCGAATGTACTACCACACAATCCTCACAATTAACCTTTTGGATAACCTGCAAAAGGTTTTCTGCCAACAAGTCCTGGAGAGACTTTTGGATTGGATCAATTAAAAACATATCCTGGCTGATCTCCAGCCAAGATTTCAATCTAAGACCAGTTTGATAGACCAGGTCTTCTACTTGCTTTTGGTTAAGTGAAAGACTGTAGATATTGGAGGGGTAGAAATTTTTGTAGCATTTATTGATCTTCATGCTGTTCTCGACGTGGTACCTAGGAAGGAATTATGGAAGATCCTTTCTGGGATAGGAATTACCTGTAATTTGCTAATCATTATTATGCGCCTCCAGAAGAAGAATTTGGCTAGGGTCTGATATGGCACGAAAGGAGAACAAACTCAGCTAATTTCTGTTAATAAGGGGGTGTGTACCAGGGCTGTGTTTCAGCTCATACTCTAGTCCTCCTTTATAACCACAATTGTGTCAAGTTTTTGACCAATTGTGTTAATGATTCCCCCACTCTTTCAGGACAGAAAGTTCCAGCTCTTTTCTTTGTTGATGATACCCTTTTTTGTTTAAAACCAGGGTGGTTCTCCAAAATCTTGTATACAAATTTAATCTGTTTTGTTCTGAGCATGGTCTTGAAATGAATGCTTCCAAAACAAAGCAGATGCTTATGCCAAGAAGAAAAGGGTGAAAGTCACAGTAAGTATGGGATGGAAGTACTAGAAAGGGTCAGGGACTTTGACTCCCTCGGGGTCGGTCTGGCGGAGTCTGGCTCTTGGGCCCTACAGATCCATAAAAGCTTGCATCTGTTAAATCACAGATCAGGGGCAACCCTCAGGTTTGCTACAAAGGCCTCGTGCTTTCTGATTCTTCCTGCAATGGAGATCTACAAGACCCAGGCAAGGGGTACGGCACTACATAGTGCTGAATTATGGGGATATAGCCATATGGGTATTTTGGGTATAGTGAAAACAACTTTATCAGAACCCTTACTAATCTAGGGTGGGGGACTCCCCTGGTGCTTTTAAAACTGGAACTTTATCTTAACCCTTTTTCTCAGCTGATTTCCCTAAGGCCATTACTCCATTGGTTGCGTATTTGGGCACCTGAAGAACTTCACCCCTCTAGAGAGGGTCAATGAAACTACGATGTTCCATTAAGATCAAGTGACTGGCCTATGTTATAAAACATGGTTTGAGTTAGACTTAGCCAATTTCTGGGAAGACCCATCATCTATCCTGGTTGCTGCAGTGGTTAAATCTAGATATTGGGAGAGAATTGCTGCCTAAAATGAAGTGTCTAGCCACACAGGGAGCTTTCCAAGATGTTTTTACTGCACAAATCCACGCCTAGGGCAGAAGAATTTTTAAATTGCATCTGACCTGTGCATGCTCAATTATTGTTCTTGCAGTTTAGGTATGGGATTCTCCCAATTGCTGCTTACACTTCATCATGGGGCTCTGTATAGTCTAGGTCCACTCAGTGGACCTAGACTATACAGACTATCACTCAGCTTCTGAAACTGAGGAACATTTGTTGTTTTGTCCAAAATACATCAAACCTAGAGCCAGGTGGATTGCCCCCCTATGCCGGCTTTTGGGCCTAACAAATCAAATATATACCCTTAAGATCTGCAAAAGCAATTTTTCATCTGTGATTGTGGAGGCTCTATCAAAATTCCTGTACACAGCCTGGCTTATTAGGCACAATCTGTTAGCTTGGCTTTGAAGCTTTTATGTGCATTGTGTCTACTTCCCAGGGGCTTTTAGGGCATTTTTAGTGTTTTATTCATGTGATGTTGGAATTATTAGATTTTATTTAATTTGATTAATTGTTATTGGTTTTAATGACTTTATCTTGCTGCTTGTTTTGTGTTTTGATGATGAAATGTACATTTTTGATCTATCAGAGTTTACTAGAAAAATTTAATTTAGTGATTCTGCAAGAAACATAGTATATGAACCTGATTCACAAAGGTAAACTTACACTTTTCTGTAAATTTATGATTGTTTGCTATTAACAATGAGATTTATGAGTAGTATATATACGAGTGTGGACTCCCCACACATAAAACGACCTATATTTCTGTGTGAAGACTCCACACTCTTAAATATACTACTCGTAAATCCCTTTGTGAATAGCATACAATTGTAAACTTACACAAAAGTGTAAGCTTACCTTTGTGAATCAGGCCCTGAGTCGTCAATTCCTCTGCCCGATTCTTAGAAATCTTTTGTCTTGCCGTCAAGTCACTGAAGTTCAGAAGCCCAAAAGGGAGTCTCGCTGTCTATATTTCAGTCTCCATAAACTGCCACAGCAATTCTTGGACTCTTGACTATTGAAATATATTGTGTTTCATTCAAGGATTTGCTTCCAAACACAC
The DNA here is from genome assembly GCF_964261635.1 of Lissotriton helveticus. Lineage (NCBI taxonomy): Eukaryota > Metazoa > Chordata > Amphibia > Caudata > Salamandridae > Lissotriton > Lissotriton helveticus. Next base: position 966,075,597 of record NC_136059.1, read on the forward strand.
ACAAAGCACTGTTATTGGTCAATGTAGATATATACCTCCAAAGCCAAGAAAAAACATTGCTTAGTGAACTGGATACCTTATACACTGCACACTGTAAATGATCAGAAAATGATATGGCCAGAAAAGTTAATTAACTCCATTGAGGCCACAGCATCGCATGTGTGTGAATCCTGTCAGGTAGCGGGCTTTAACGGCCTTCAAAAACTGGCTCCTGTAACCGAAGTACTAATACAGGGGTACACCAACTCTACACTGCACAGGCCCAGAAATGCAGAACAGCCTAAAATCAAGAGTTAGGAAGCTATCACCAGCTTGCAAACTAACTGGTAAATAAGAAGTTTACTAGAGCACTAAGGAAATCACCAAACAACCCTGAACAGTTCTTACCATCTCAGGAAATCGTGAAGAAATTTACTCTGGAATGAGAAGAAGAGAACCAATGAGGCTTTGTGCGTGAAATGATAAACCAAATTCAAAAAGCTTTTGGAAAGAAGTGAGCAGCATTAATAAAGCTCCCTTTGCAATCAATAACTCCAACATCTCTGAAGGCAATATGGGGGCCCTACCTCTCTACTCATTTCAAGCCCCCTGTGGGAGACCAGCTTAAATATCCTAGACGTGCTCACACAAAGGATGAACCAGAAGAAATCGATATATACATTAGCAAATCAGCATCTATGACAACAGGCGTTGCCAATCACACCCTCACAAAAGGAACAACAAGGATAATCTCATCTTAGATTAAGAATATAACTGCGCAAGGACGTCAGGACAGAGTACTCTACAGACCCAGACTATCCCTTACTCCTGAAGAATCTACATTGTGGACGTACGTGTTGGCACGGGACTTTTTTGGAGGAAGCTCGGTAGATAAAACAACGACCCTGGAGCAGTTGGGAAGAAGTATTCTGTAAAAGAAACATAAGAAGAATAGAGGAGACTGAGTCCAGAAAAAGGCCACTACAGAAATTGATTAAGACAAATAAGGAGGATATACATGAAAAGAATGTACTGTGGTAAATAAATAATTAATTACCGGTACTATTTTTGAATACATTGAATAAAACAGATAGCTCAATAAATAAGAGACAGGATTCGAGGTATCTGAGTCTAACAGGCTTTAATCAGGCATAAGGGAAGGGACAGGAACGGGATAGCCTGCACGGAAATAGAATGGATGGCAGCTGCCAGGGAAGGGACAAGGGAAACTGGGTGGCTAATTGGCGAATTGCGGGCTTTTAATATGGGTGCACAATATATATACTTAAACAAATACATTACATTCAATACAGTAGGCGTAGCAGTAGGCGTGACTCGTAGCAGTCGCGAAAGATAAGGGCAAAATGATGTAACAAGAAGGCGTGTACAGGGCGTATACATAGACATGTGATGTAAACGTAACAGAATATGTCATAAACGGGGCGGAAACATGGAGGGGGCTACCTGAGCAGCTGGGACCTCTAACCTAGTGGTGCGCGCAAATGGGCAATGACGTGTGACTAGGAAGAACTGGGGGCTATGACTTCTGCACTAGAAGAGGAGACTAAAGTCTGCAGGGTCAAGACGACATGTACCTATGGCATATCTGGTATCTTGTGTTTGGAGTACATGTTGATAGAAACTAAAAGCTATCAGGGCAGAGGCTACTTGACTCTAAGGCTGGTGCATGCATATATTCTACATGTATTGCGTGAGCTAGAAATATTAATACAGTATTTCTCCTGCATGGAGACATAAAGACTAGATCATAGCTGAAACTGTTTATACGGTTCAGTAGCTAAGGAATGCAAAGACGAGGAGCTGAACTGATAACTAGAAGCATAACATACTCTTGGCAGACAGGCAGGCAGAGCCAGGCCGGGCCGGGCACTGCGAGGCATGAAGTAAGCTAAGGGTCAAGGATACAGGTGGGGGTTGTATCGCTCCTCGGAGAGGGTTCAGGAGACAGGAGCTGAATCTGGTGTCCGGGCCCTTTTGAGGCCTAGAAACGGGGACAATTCAATGAATTAACGTGTACACTGTAAAACATGGCAACATAGGCCTAATACTCGTTGCTTTCACGAGAACTGGAAACTGGCATACTAGAGATGGACACAACTGTAATTGCGTCTTTAATCGATCAGAGGGGAATACATGCATATCGATCATGCACATATAACATAAGATGGGGAACACGTAGGCACATATAACATGGCAAAATTTACTTTTCCACATTCCCTCCTTGTGCCCTACGTTTCCATCAGGAAACATCAATATTCATGATACCATCTATCTGTTCATATAGCATCATTTGCTCGTCTCGAATTGTCTTGGAACGGGATTTAGGACTAGGAATACAAGAGGTAGCACACATGCCGCAAATCGCAGGGCCACATTGTATACAGAGGCAGCAACTGAATATGATCATTACTGCAATACCTAGAAATGACAATACTTTCCATCCCCAGGCAGATATGATACTCCAGAGCCAACCGGACCATGTCCAGGTGCCTGGATCTTGGTGTAACTGATGGGCAATTTTATGAAGTCTGGTTATAGCTGAATATACAGACGGTGCGTTATTAGGAATGAAAATGCAGCAACTAGATCCGATGACTCTACATGCTCCTCCTCTATCGGCCAGTATGACGTCAAGAACGAGACGATTTTGGAGCACGACAAATCTCATAGCAGATTGCTCTTCAGTTAAGTTACCTAGAGCAGAAGTAGTCTCATTCACTACAGCTTCAAGGGTTCTGGTTAACCTACGTATTAACTTACTATTCTGGATAGGTCCTATAAAGAAAAAGAAACCTTTATTGAAGTCTGTATACTGTTCTAGAGTAGTTTCAGTTTGATCGACAATTGGGGACTCGATCTCCCTTCTAGGTCTGACGTGTACTAGATGTGTGTTTCTGTGATAATCAGATGGGGCTAGAAAAACTGGTGGCAGTAGGAAGGCAATATAACATGTTCCATCCCAATCGAGGGGCAGACAAACATATGCGGTCTGACCACAAACAAAATAAGAATGACGTGAGGCTTTGAAAATAGATTTCCCACTGTCACTATACTCGACAGTAGTAGTACAATCACTATGTCCTACATGTGCGGAACCATTCTTTCTGACACATAATTCGCCTTTGACTGGTAGTACTGAAATAGCAGGTAAATCTGGAGTAGTATCAGACTGAACATTCAGGACTATGAAATTCGAGGAATAATTACCTAAATCATATACTTCATTTTCTAGATCTAACCCTGTTCTATGGGAAAGACCTTGCTTGTCTGGAAAACATGTTCTATTCAGAAGGGACATATCATTGGAGGATGACGTTAACGTGGACCATGCTCCACACGAACCGTTATGTGAAAACGGATAAGGAAAGAGTGGCAGAACTCCCTTCGGTGTCTGGAAAGGGGGGAGTCGACCACACACCCAACAATTAGTGGCATTGCTGGTCTGGTGTGAATAGTGCAACATTCGGATGAATGTGTTGTTACGCATAGCAAGACGATAGGATAGCTCGTGAGGAGGCAGATCACTAAATGTGTGCTCTACTGTAGCATTAGAAGACATATGTACATGTGAAATTGGAAAACATAAATGTAAAGCATAACTTGTGCAGGTAACCATAAGACTCAAAAATAATAAGAAACTTAGAACGATAATACATATTTTAGAGTTTTGACTAACTCTCTCACTGTGGGGGTCTATCTCATACATGTCAGGAACCTGTCTAACCGTTTCACCCGAGAGGGACTTAGACAATTAAACTGGCTGACTTATTTTACTAGACCTGAGTTTCTCTTTATACTCCTGTTGCGGAGTTTTCTCTAACAGAGGAACTTTGAGTTCAGAGTCTGTTTTTAGGCAGTCTTTAGGAATAAGGCAGTCCTTAACAAAAGTCTTTTCTCGTAATCCATGGAATTTCTTTATGTGGCTCAGGTGGACCCACCCCTTCCTGCCCTCGAGCTTTACGGCGGTCCTTGTTGTTAGTAAGATCATGCGAGGCTTCTTCCAACGGGGCTCCAGCGGACTTGAACGGTCAAAATTTCGGACGAATACAAAATCACCGGGAACGACTTCATGCGGTTTCACCTCGGTGTTGTCTGGAAATGCGGCGGCAACCTGTGAACGACAAGAGTGTAGGGCAGACATCAAGGAAGCTAGGTAATCTGTCAGCATATTACTGGAAACATCTGTAATACTGCGGGGTCTAGGTGTACCCCACATGTTTGGGGGGCGGCCGAATACGACCTCATACGGGGACAGACCTGATCTGGAATGGGCAACCATCCTCATATAGAACAAAGCAACTGGCAGGGCTACTAGCCAGTCTACACCTTTTTCTCTACATACTTTTGCAATGCGTATTTTCAACGTCTGATTATGTCTCTCTACGAGACCGGCTGCTTCAGGATGGCGCACACAATGGAACTTCCACTGGTACCCTAACAGAAGGAAAACATGTTTCATGAGCTCAGATGAGAATGGCTGGCCGTTATCTGAATACACGACCCTAGGGAGTCCATAGCGGGGAAAGAACTCACGAACCAACTGCCTGGCAGTGGTCGCAGCTGTGTAGTCTGGGACTGGATATGCTTCTGTCCACCTGGACAAAGCGCATACAACTACGAGGACATACTTGAAACCTCGACATCGCTCCATCTGAATATAATCCATCTGGAGGACTTCAAAAGGGTGGTCAGGAGGTTGGAATCCACCTTGTTCCACCGGGACACTTTTACCTGGATTGAACTGACAACATATCATACAGGTACGGACTTTCTGCTTGGCTGCAGCTCGTAAATGCTTGTTGAACCAAAGGTTCTGAATACTGTCTAACATAGCTTTTTCTCCTAGATGTGCTGGACTATGTGCGGTATTAATAATGACTTGAACCATAGAGTCGGGGAGAAACCATGTGGCCTTTCCCTTCGTCAACCATCCTTGATCTGTCTGGACCCCTCCTTGTTCGGACCATTTCTTGATTTCTTCGGGAGTAGCATGTAACTGTATGTCTATGACATCTTGTGTAGGGTCCTTAACTGTCATACAGGTAGTCTGATCTGGAGTGAGTGTCTGTGTCGTGTTAACTGGAATGTCTGGGGTCTGAGCTGTAAGCTTGGCTGTTCGATCTGCTAGATCGTTACCTTGGGAAATGATGTCAGTAACTTTCGTATGTGCCTTGCACTTCATGATAGCAATAGCTGTCGGTAAATGTATTGCATCTAACAGAGCTTGAATGAGGAGAACATGCTGAATCTTGGTTCCATGAGAAGTCATGAAACCTCTCTCCTGCCAGAGCACTCCAAAGTCGTGTTCGACTCCGAATGCGTAACGTGAATCTGTATATATGTTTACTTTCAGGTTCTTGGCACGTATGCAGGCTTGGGTCAGAGCGATGAGCTCTGCTGCTTGAGCAGACAGAGTATCAATACGGTGTGTTTCTATAACTTCGGTTTCAGTAGTCACTGCATACGCAGCTACTAGTTCTCCTGTACTTGTTCTCATACATGAACCATCCACATAAAGTGTCAGGTCGGGATTAGGTAATGCAATATCTGTCAAGTCTTGTCTTGGCTTTGTCATGGTGTTAACAACTTCCACACAGTCATGTGTGGCAGGACTTGAAGTAACTGACGGTAACAATGTAGCGGGATTTAAAATGTTGCAGCGTCTGATGTCTATGTGTGGCTGGAACAGTGTCAGTTCATAACCTGTTAAACGTGCAATGGTCAAGTGCTGAGTCTGTGTTCGGTTTAAAAGAACTTCCACGGAGTGTGGAACTTGTACTGTCAGGGAGTGTCCTAACACTATGGAATCACTTTGTCTGATAGCTAGAGCTGTGGCTGCAACTGACTTGAGGCACGCAGGCAGAGCCTGGGCTACTGGATCTAATGTGCTCGAAAAATAAGCACAGGGCTTGTACTGTCCTGCTTGGTCTTGTGTGAGAACAGATAATGCAGTACCATCACGTTCTGTGACAAAAAGTGTAAAAGGCTTACGGTAGTTCGGTGTTGCTAGAACAGGTGCTTGGCATAAGGCTTTCTTTAATTCATTAAAAACAAGTGTATGTTCCTGGGTCCAAGGGAGGACAGTCGATACGGCTGCCTCCTGTGTCGTTAACTGTATCAGTGGCTTGGCTAGAAATGCATACTGAGGAATCCATTGTCTGCAGTAAGAAGTGAGGCCAATAAAAGCTCGTACCTCCTTCTGTGTCTTGGGCTGTGGAAGACTCGCTATTAACTGGATACGGTCTGGTGTCAACTGCCTACCCCACTTGGACAGTAAGTGTCCTAAGTATACCACTTGCTGGACACAGAATTGTAATTTGGAAGGGGACACTTTGTGCCCCTGCTCGGCCAGAAAATATAGAACCGTGAGTGACGCACGCTCGCAGTCACGTTCAGAACGGGCTGTGATCAGTAGATCATCGACATACTGGAGCAGGGCAGTGTCAGTTGGCATGCGGATATTGTCTAGTTGTCTCTTAAGTGCTTGACTGTAAATACTAGGACTTTCTGTGAAACCTTGAGGAGCTCGTGTGAATTTATAGCTCCTTCCATTTAAACAAAAACCGAAAAGGTACTGGCTGTCTGGATGAATGGGGACACTGAAAAATGCGTTCTTGAGATCGATAACTGTGAAAAACGTGGCTTCAGAATCAATGGCAGTCAATAGGGAAGAAATATCTGGGACCACTGGGTACTGTGGTATGATACATTTATTAAGTTCTCAAAGGTCAATCACTAATCGATACACTGGAGGTGCATTTGGATCAGTACGTTTCAGAATCGGAATGATAGGAGAATTACATACATTGGAGTCAGTTTCTACAACCACTCCTTGAGCAATAAGCTCGTCAATAATTTTGGATAAGGCTGCTACAGCCTCAGGTGGCAATCTGTACTGTCTGATTCGTGGCAAAACTATACCTTGTTTGAGAGTCACACGATGGGGTGTGATATGCATACAACCTACATCAGTTGGACCTTGCGCCCATAAATGCTGTGGTACATTCAATAATCTTGGATCAAAATCACGTAATACATAATGACCTTTAAAGTCTCTCAAAAACAATCGGACCCCTTCTGGGGAGCAGCAAATAACTGCTCCTAATTCTTTCAATGTCTTAATGCCTAACAAATTTTCTGGACAAGATTTCGTGAGTAACAAATCAGTAGTTCGGGACAATGGACCAACTTCTAGAGTAACTGGTTTCGAAATTTCATTAACAATTGGCTTTCCTGAAAATCCAAGGGAAACATTTCTTGAGCCTGAGAGCGGAGCCCCTGGAACCTCGTCATGACTGATGGTAGTCCTACTTGCCCCTGTATCAATCAGAAACTTTCTGTCTTTCCCTAATACTTGACTATGTACATAGGGACCCTCTTGATCTACAGGAATCTCGATGAGAGGCAAGCCTACCTCCCTCTCTAGGCTGTTTCATGAATATGGCTGATAATCTGGATACTCTGACTGTGCATACTGGTACATCTGCTGTGTAACGTGCTGTGTTGCAGCTATAGGCTGCGGTACTGTAACTGTCTGTTGTGCGTTCTGCGGTGGCTGGGAAGTCTGTAAAACTTGTTCTTGTCTAGGCGGACGCGGTCTCTCTTTAGTCTTACCAGTAGCTATGTTGTGTTTCAGAACTGCACATTCGTTTATAAAATGACCTGGCTGTTTACAATAATTGCATGTCCCTTTAACGGGAGCTGTAGGATGACTGGCTTGATTCGGACCCCTCTTCTGACTGTCTTGTGGAACAGACTGTGCAACTAATACTTTCATTTTCGTGTCTTTCATACGTCTTCTTTCATGTTCCTGCTCTTCCCTGATTCTGTTCTGGTGATACTGGAGCATCTGGAGCATCTGTGACGGAGTATTAGCTTGCCAAGAACTCTCGACTTTCAGTACTCGATTTTTAACTTGTGGACTTGAATTCTCGACTAGTTTGGTAACAAAAAGATGAGGGTACGATTCACTACTTGTTTTCAGACCACTATTAATAATGAAACATTTCTCGAATCTAGAATAAAAGTCACTAGTATCTTCGTCTTGTTTTTGTTTACAGGCTGAGATGGCATCCCAATCTTCCTTTTTCGTGGCTAGTAATCTTGGCAAAACTTGTATTAACAGTTCGGGCAAAGCTTTAGCTTTATCCCCAAGACCGGTACCTGGTACTCGTGTATTATCTTCGGCTTCTAATGCGGACCAATCTATCTTATTCTCTCCCACCTCCCATTCTTTTTCTTTAAGTTTTTCATATATGCCCGCAGGCAACAAGACCTTTAACATTTTAATGATATCAGGATACGTGTATTCTCCCATACGGAGCATGTCTTTTAGTTCACGGTGGAACCCTGCTGGATCTTTATCATGACAGGGGATTAACTTCTTCATTTCTAAGAGTTCTATTTTCGTGATGGGGGTGTAAACAAATACTCGTTCTAGAGCACCCCCCGTTGTCCTAACTGGATGTACTTCTCGTAACGGATTCTGTCTATCTATGTAGAATGACTTCCTTACTGGGGGTGGAACGGGAACAAAATGCGGAGTCAGGAACGTACTGTATTTGTGGCGCTGTTCTAGAATGACATTAATTAAATCGGTACCTAGACCTTTCCATCTGTACTGGAGTAACTCGTTTAATACATCATGTAAAGGACCTGGATCAGAATGTTGATCCTCATATAATGTAATGAGGTGCTGGATCATATACATACCCACCAGACGTTGCTCGGCTGGGGGCAGTTTCAGGAACATTTGTGCCACTATTTCGTCTGGAAAAGTGGTAGAATCAGTAGTCCACCGGACTGCTGATCGGGCTAGTTCTTGTTCATGCATGGTACTAAGTTCACTATAACCGATTCGTGATTTCAGAATGTGATCGGTAGCTCGGAATACTTGCTCAAGAGAACCTTGTTCTGGTGCTGGAGGAGGGAAAACTTTCTTGTGATCTAGGCGTGAATGTCGGTCAGGAAGTCTAGTTCTACCTACATACGCTATTCTGGAGGGATTCTCGTCGTCTACCTCTTCAGTAGACGAGTTGTCTTCTTTCTGGGTTACTTGTGCCGCTTCCCGTTTCTCGTGTAACTTTATTATTTCCCTACGGATTTTCTTGTACATACTCTCTATACAGTTCTGTGTCTTGTGTCTTCCCTCGGCTATATGGTCATTCCACCTGGTCAGGACTTTCATTTCTTCTGGATCTTTATCCGGATAATCTTGTTCCCTTATTAAACAATTAATTAGAAACTTTAAAAGCATGAGCTGAATCTCGACTTTCCTTTGTACCATGGCATCGCCAATACTTCCTGGATCTACTCCTGTACGGATGAAACGATATATTCTGTCTAGATAACCTTTCATATTCGGTAGGGTGTCCAAATATTCGGTCACCCGTCTTACACGTAATGAATACAGGACCATATCATCATCGCCTGGGACTGGATCATAACGGCATTCGGTAAGTGCTCGCTTGATATCTGCAACTGACTGAAGTTTGGGCGAACGCTGTAACGCTCGTGCATGTAGCTCGAGTAACGTGATACGTCTGGGTTGAGGCGGGGTTCCAGGAGGACTACCCCCCGTGGCCCCTAGACTAGAATCGTCAACGGGTACTGTACGTGCTGGGAGAGTGACTGATGTAGTCGGTACATGTACTGTAGGCTGGACCGGGGGTACCGTAACAGGTGCTGTAACGGGTGCCCCGGTGGCTGGAGGAACAGGAATTACATTATTTACGGAGCAGGCGGAACAGGATTAGCATAGGCTGGGACTGTGTCGTCCAAATAGGACGAGAGAAAAATATCAGCTGCAGTCGGTTTGTGACGTAGCTTAATCGGAACTAATGGCGGCGGAAAATTACATGGTGCTTCCGGGGTTGCTTTCGGCAAGCCCTCGGCAAGAAGAGGATACATACCCTTAATAAGGGCATTTCTCTGTCTGTCTGACTGTTCGGCTTTAACTCGTTCACCTACTTCAATTAATTCCCTTTCTTGGGCTCTTTCTGAGGATTCCCTACTTAATTCTGCTTTTCTGATTTCTTTTTCCGTTCTTCTATGAGATTCTTTGCGCCATAACTCGATGGCATCTTTCTGGGACTGTCTGGATTTCTTTTTCCATAATGCTTCCTCTACTCGCATGATGCACTCGGCATCCCACGTACCCGATACGGGCCATCTATATTTCTCTTCTAATTCCTTGGTATAATCCACCCATAAGTCTAGATATAATATGGCACTTAAGCCATGCTTATGATACATAAAATGACCTGGACTGTCCCTAGGCGGGACAGGAACTGCTTCCTCTAATAACCCTTTTCTGGTTTTTAACTGACGTAGTTTCGAGAATAGAGGCATTGTCTAGGCTGGAATCTGGACACAATACAATACACGATAAACACAATAATAACTGGAAAAACAAATCACTCATACCACGACATTGAAAACACATGAAATAACATTTAAAATAACAGTTTGGACAGAACACATGAATTTCTCGAGAACAGAACTTACTAGAATGACTAGATGCACTGCTAAAACAGCACGAAACTTACCGGTCCCATAAAGAGACACGTCAGGACCCGCGTCCACCTAGGTGAACACTTCGTGTTGGATTTGCGTACCCAAACCCACGGACCAGAGACAATTTAATTTGACCCTGTCTAGATACTATCCCAGCAACGGTACTCACCGGGCAGCAAGAACGGAAAGCCTCGGACTGGACTGGACTGCTACGACGTCGGACTACGAACTTCGGACTTCAGTTACAGGTGGGCCTCCGGATACCTCGGACCTTGTACTCTCGGCTTGGGCTCTGGTCGGGACTCGCCGCATTCCTCACCGCCTCGTCTGGATGCTGGACCGCAGTCTCCGTCTCCTCCGTGGGCCTGAGGGATACTTGAAGCAGAAATATCTGCACGTGCACGGTATGGTTCCGTCACGGCTGCAGAGGGTCAGGGGGCCTGCGTGGCTTCGCCGGCGCGTGGGGAGAGGGCAAGTCCCTATTCGGGCGCCATTATGTGGTAAATAAATAATTAATTACCGGTACTATTTTTGAATACATTGAATAAAACAGATAGCTCAATAAATAAGAGACAGGATTCGAGGTATCTGAGTCTAACAGGCTTTAATCAGGCATAAGGGAAGGGACAGGAACGGGATAGCCTGCACGGAAATAGAATGGATGGCAGCTGCCAGGGAAGGGACAAGGGAAACTGGGTGGCTAATTGGCGAATTGCGGGCTTTTAATATGGGTGCACAATATATATACTTAAACAAATACATTACATTCAATACAGTAGGCGTAGCAGTAGGCGTGACTCGTAGCAGTCGCGAAAGATAAGGGCAAAATGATGTAACAAGAAGGCGTGTACAGGGCGTATACATAGACATGTGATGTAAACGTAACAGAATATGTCATAAACGGGGCGGAAACATGGAGGGGGCTACCTGAGCAGCTGGGACCTCTAACCTAGTGGTGCGCGCAAATGGGCAATGACGTGTGACTAGGAAGAACTGGGGGCTATGACTTCTGCACTAGAAGAGGAGACTAAAGTCTGCAGGGTCAAGACGACATGTACCTATGGCATATCTGGTATCTTGTGTTTGGAGTACATGTTGATAGAAACTAAAAGCTATCAGGGCAGAGGCTACTTGACTCTAAGGCTGGTGCATGCATATATTCTACATGTATTGCGTGAGCTAGAAATATTAATACAGTATTTCTCCTGCATGGAGACATAAAGACTAGATCATAGCTGAAACTGTTTATACGGTTCAGTAGCTAAGGAATGCAAAGACGAGGAGCTGAACTGATAACTAGAAGCATAACATACTCTTGGCAGACAGGCAGGCAGAGCCAGGCCGGGCCGGGCACTGCGAGGCATGAAGTAAGCTAAGGGTCAAGGATACAGGTGGGGGTTGTATCGCTCCTCGGAGAGGGTTCAGGAGACAGGAGCTGAATCTGGTGTCCGGGCCCTTTTGAGGCCTAGAAACGGGGACAATTCAATGAATTAACGTGTACACTGTAAAACATGGCAACATAGGCCTAATACTCGTTGCTTTCACGAGAACTGGAAACTGGCATACTAGAGATGGACACAACTGTAATTGCGTCTTTAATCGATCAGAGGGGAATACATGCATATCGATCATGCACATATAACATAAGATGGGGAACACGTAGGCACATATAACATGGCAAAATTTACTTTTCCACAGTACAGTTAAAGAATTTTAAACAAAAGAGAAGCAGCACGTGTCCACCTTATGCTCAAGTTATGAAATGCCTGCAAAAGTTATAAAAGCACAAATTGGAGAATTAATTAGGAGCACATGAGAGAATTCCGTAGTAATCCCATGATTGTGAGGATACTGAGGCGGAAGACAAAACAATTTTCCTGGGTGTAGAGTTTCTATGCAACACTTTGACGGGTCCTGAAGAAGGTGGTTCAATCATCATCTACCCCACCGAAACGCGTTGACCAAGTCTATTCTTTCCCTACCGAATGTAGAGAAACCAACTGTTATTTTTAGACAACCAACTGAAACGTGTTAACTCGTGCAGAAGAAGTGTGATGTATGAATAGTTTGTGTGTGTAATGTGTATGCTTGATGATGGTTGCATGTTGTCTCTACCCAGGTATTGATAAGATTTAGAAGGAGTGAATCCCACATTGTAAAATAGTTTTTGTAATATTATTGAATTATTTGAAAAAGTTTGTTTGTTTGTACTACAAAAATCTTTTTAAAAAAGAAAAAAGTGATTGTAAAAAAGAAAAAAGGAAAAAAAGACGACCGAAGTAATCATAAAAAAGATAATGAAATAAATTGAAAAAAGGAAGTAAATAAAATAAATAGTTTCCTTGTATTTGTTAGTGCCCTGATTGGAATTCGTGATATGAATCCTTAAAATAATTGGGTAGTGAGGGAGAGTTCTTATAGTATTGCTTATTGTCTTCCCCTCTTCTCCCTGACCCGCAAATAAAGTATTTCAGAGGGGGTTCCTATTTTTTCCTTAGAATCTACATTGTTCATCAAATCTTTGAGAATGTCAACAGGTCCAAATCTGGCAACCATCGCCTAATAGCCCTAATTGACATTGAAGCAAAGTGCTTTGCTCACTGCTTTTTAAGGAACTCCACACTTGGTCCTTGGATGGAAGTATTATACCATTAAACCAAACTGGCTTCTTTCATGGAATTGGGACCTCCACCAACATCAATCAATCAGTCTATCAATTCGGATTTGTAGAGAGTGGCTAATCACCTGCTATAATATCCCAGCTCTAGGTACTTGCTGGGATCAGTCGAAGAGCCAGGACTTGAGTTCTTTTATGTATAACATATAACATAACTCCTGCAGAGAGGATGATGTTCAAAGTGGAAGGTTGTTCCAGGACTTGGTGGAGAGGTAGGAGAAGGATTATTCTCCACTGTATCTTCTGCAGATGCGTGGAGTGTATATACGGCCAAGGGAGGCAGAGCGCAGGTGCCTGTAGGGTTGGTGGAGGTTTAGGTTGATGTATGCTGGTCCTTGGTTGTGGAGGGCCTTGTAGGCATGTGTCAGCATCTTGAATTGGAACATCTTTTCTGGGTGGGGAGCCAGTTCCTAAGTTCCTTAGGTGGGGGTTGATGTGGGTCCGTTTGGGGAGGTCGAGGATGAGTCTGGCAGCGGAGTTCTGTATCAACTGATGTCTCTTCAGGAGTTGGTCCAGCCATCTGGCGACAAGGGCTTGAGGAACAGACTTCATGGTCCGACAGGGAGCTATCTGAAGATCTTTTGCAGCATGCGGAGGTTGTTGAATCAGGCAGGTGAGACTGTGCTGATCTGGCATTTCATGGTGAGTTGCTGTCCAGGATGATGCCAAGGTTGTGGGTGTGGTCTGTCGGTGTAGACGTGGGTTCGAGCTTGGAGGGACACCAGGTTTCATTCCATGGGGAGGTGTTGTTCCCAAAGATCAGCACTTTGACCTCATTCTTGTTGATCTTCAGGCAGTTGGTCTTCATACAGTCGGCGACACTTGTCATGCAGTTGTGGAAGTTAGTCCTAGTGGTGTAGGGGCCTTCTGAGAGTGAGAGGATGAGCTGGATGTTGTCTGCGTAGGATATGATGTTGAGGCCATTGGTTCTGATGATTTCAGCTAGGGGCGTCATGGAAGTGTTGAATGGGGTGAACTGAGTGATGAAGCTTGAGGGATGCCGCAGATCGTGCTCTTTTGTTCCGAGGTGAAGCGTGGTAGGCAGATTATCTAGGTTCATCCTGGGAAGAAGTATGTGATCAATTTGAAGGTCTCTCCATGGATCCCAATGTGGTGGAGCATCTTAATGAGTTTGTTGTGGGATATGACATGGAAGGTGTTATCCGAGACAGTGATCAGGGTGTTCTCAGTGCTGTAGTTGGCGCAAAAACAGGATTTGAAATTGTCCAGCAGGTTGTTTCTCTACAGGGGTTCGGTGAGCTGGAGGCTGATGACCTTCTCGAGGACTTTGGTGGGGAAAGGGAGCAGCAAGATCAGATGGTAGTTCTTGAGTTCACTGGGGTCAGTGGAGGGCTTCTTGAGAAGGGGTCTGATGTCTGCATGTTTCCATCCGCCGGGGAAGGTGGCAGTGGTGATGGATGTGTTGAGAATACGGGTGAGTTTGCAGCTGATTTCTTTGCTCCCGAGGTTAAAAAGGTGGTGGTGGCAGGGGCCTGTGGGGGCACCGGAGTGGATGGAGTTCATGATGGCTGTGGTGTTCTGCATGGTGAGCTGTTCCCATGCGGTGAGCAGGTGGTTGTGGGTGGTCTCCCTTGGTTTGTGCAGGTAGATATCAGTGGGTTGGGTTTGAAGTTACTGTAGATGGTGGATATCTTGTTGTGGAAATAGTCCGCCAGGGTGTTGCAGAGTTCCACGGAAGGAGAGATTGTGTTCTTGTGGCTCACAGGCAGGCAGGAGAACTCTCTGACAATGGTGAAGAGTTCCTTGCTGTGGTTAGAACTTCCTTGGATATGGACTGCCAGGGTGAGATGGCTAGGCCTGTGGGATCGCTACTGGTGTGCCATCTTGTTTTTAGTTGTTTGCAGTTGCATTTTATTGACCTGAGATCTGGTGTATACCAGCAGGCTTGTTTGGGGGATCTGCTGTTCTTGACTGGCTAGATGGGAGTGACTTTGTATGCACAGTTAGGTGATCCAGGCGGAGACATTTTTGACTGTGTATTCCAGGTTGGTTGCAAAGTTGGCCTGGTGGTGTTGAAGGCATATGTCCATTGGGTCTCTGTCACTTTGTTCCAGCTGTGGTGGGAGGAGCTGGGAGGCCTGGTGGAGGTACATGGAGATCCTGTGATGGTGAAGTGGACAATGGCATAGTTGGTCCACGTGAGTTCAGTGACATGACTGTACTTGACTCTGTCAGTAAAGATTGGGTCAAGCGTGTGTCCTGCGCTGTGCTGGTTGGTGACAAGTTGGGTGATGCAGCTGTTGCTGATGCTTTCCAGGAGGTTCGCGGAGTTAGCGTCTTAGGCATCATTGAGATGGAAGTTGAGGTCACTGAGGTAGTTGTAGTGCATGGATGGAATGGCTAGCAGGGCATTGAATTTGAGGATAACATTGCAGAAGCAGAGGCAAGGTTTGGAGTTGGAAGTTGAGGGTTCCGTCTTTGGTGGTGGTGTAACGGATGGTTTCTTTGTGGACGGTGGTGATGCCTCTTCAGTGCCTGTTGATGTGGTTCCGGTGTATCATCTTGTAGCCGTTGGGCGTTACGTTGGCAATGTCAGGTGGAAGAGGGGTTGAGCCAGGTCTCTATGGATCACGTCGGAGGTGAGGGTGGTGATGGTGTCCCAGATTTTGGTGTGTGGTGCAGCAATTGTTGCAGCATCAGGTGTCCCGGGTTCGGAGCTCTGCGGCGGAGTATCTGCGGGTGGACAAAGTGTGCAGAAAGGCTCACGGCTGCGCAGTTTCACCTTGACAAATGTTTGACTATAGGAAGAAGCTCCCACACCAATACGAACAAGTACTCTTGCGAAGGCCCCAGACTAGAATGTGTCAGACCTCAATCTACCAACAAAGGAAGGTAGGAGAGTAGGAGACATAAGGGATCTGAGGTCCTGAAGAAAGCCGGAAGACCGTTCTTGAGCCTAATCAAATAAGCTGAAACGTGTTGAAAGACATGCAGATAGGAGGGATGTAAGGCCATTTACTCGCCTTGACACTACCAACATATATTATATATTATTCAATCCTGACCAGGAAGTCCAAGAATGAAATAAAGAGTGGAAATTCCTGTGCCCGCTTTCACCTAATTTCTGCACTATATCTTTTGTCAATCCCTGATATTATTTGCTTATATTGTCTTATCCCCTCCCTTTTGCTCCATCCCGAGACATTAGTCTGTAAGGGGTGTTGTTAGCAGGCCCAATGATGATCCATGCCACAAATTGAGGGTGAGGGCAGTGCATGCGCCATACTCTACTTGTGTTGTATATTACCTCATTCTCCTACACCTTTTTTGTGTGTTTGGGTGGCCAGGTTTTCTGGCACTGGGCATGGTCCAGGTGCAGACAAGTGCAGTTGGGCTTGTGTTTAGTGCGCCTTTGGAGTGCCCACTGCGCAGTCGCACTGCGACCTCCATTAAGTAGGTCCCGGGAGGTGGAAGGGTCACTGGGAGGGTTGGGCGGGACTGGCTGAAGGTGGGAGAGAGACAATTTAAACAATCGAGTGGGCAGCGGGGGGAACAGAAAAGATCAAATACAAAATAAATCAGGTAGTAAACAAAGGAGCAGACCACACAGAAGTAAAAAGACAGATGACCAGAAACAAATATGAGGAAACAAAGGGGAAGAAGCTGACAAAGCGATCAGAGGCATCAAGGGGGAACAGACACAAGGACCTGCTCAATGGGGGACGCACTGCGACCTCCATTAAGTAGGACCTTGGAGGTGGGAGGGTTGCTGGGAGACGGTGGGTGGTACAGGCGAGAGGGAGAAAACAGCAGGAATCTATCAGGGGGAACATAAAACAGCCAATACAAAATGGATCAGGCAGTAAAGATAGGAATATACCACATAAAAGTATAAAAGGCAGATGGCAAGAAAGAATTATGAGGAACACTAGGGAATAAGCTGGTAATCAGCTGCAGCAAAAGGGAGTGGACACGAAGATGCCATCATGGTGTTGGCTCTAATTATTGACCAAATGCTATCTAAACAACAGCCACTGTATTAATCCTTTACTGACTTTAAAGGCCGCATTTGAATGTGTATCACAAAATCTTCTCTGGTCCAAACTATTAGACTGGGGAATACCACACATTTACTGTGAGCAATACAATTACTATACACAAGGTTAATATTAAAGCTTGGTAAGGGCACTCGACTTTCATGGAAAATCACCACATACCATGGTCTGAAACAGGGATGTCTGTTAGCACACACGTTTTTCAACCTTTTTGATGGCTGACAAGAGCACCGCCCTAGACCAAGTCAAATCACAGGTGCAGAAGCTTGGTGACTTTCAGGTTTTGAATTTCTTATATGCTGATAACACAATTCTACTAAGTCAAACCAAAATCAGCATCCAACGTTTACTTAACAAATTAAATAAATACTCCACCATCAATGGGATGTTTATATATCAGTCTGAATCCATAGTCATGGTGACCAGTAACCAATTCAAGGGTCACCTCTGATGGTACCTGCAAGGACAGCGCTGAGCATGGTGGCAGAATACAAATACGTAAGTTTTTTTTCAACCAAAAATGTTCCTTTCATTCTTAAATATTACTCAGCTCATGGAAAGAACAACTCAGGTCCCCCTTACAAAGAATATTGCCACCACGCTTCTATCAACCTTGACCTATGGCAGAGAGGCACTGCGTGGCCACAATGCCACACTGCTGGATACTACAATCTCAAAAGTGTCAAGGAGCACCTGTAATAAAAAAAAAATGCCTCACCAGCACATATACATCTAGAATTTGGGATTAGTAAACAGCCATTAGCCAAACAGGGAGCTCATATCAAAACGGGTATGGGCTAAAAACTACAGCTAGCTACTCGATTAACGCAATATTGTGGTCTAAGTTAGTTAACTGTTCCTCAATCCTGCCAAGTTATATCTGGGCTCTGCCTTGCAATCCTTTGGACTGGATTCCTTTTGGAATTTAAATATAGCACACACCACCATAAAAAATTTACTAACTTTTGAATGAAGAAGCTCTCCGTAGCTGCAAACAGGTTAAAACTTTCCAAAAGATCTCACGTGTGGATGTTGTTACAGAACTACAAGATCCTAAAATCTCAGTCCTATTTGAGTCTGGCTTCTCTGTGTACTCAAAGCGTAAGTTCATGCTCTTTCACCACTAACAATTCCTGCTGCATAGACTCACATGGCAAAGTACCAGTGAATCAATCAGTTGCTGTTTATGGGGGCCTTGTAAAAAGGAGATAGTCCACCTGGTTTGCAAATGCCCACCTTCAATGCAGGACAGAAGGGACCTCTTGAGGTTGGCATTTAACTAACAAGTAATTTTCTCATGCTGTTAAGCAATCTTAGCATGCTTTAATCCAAACAAACACAGTTTAAACTGTTGTTTTATAAACAATTTTTAAGGGATGCACACAAAATGTATAATTTTTCACTGTATACTTTAATGTATTGCTCTTCTCCTGAATTAGTTTCTTACTTGTATGTAATGATTTTAATAAATCGTGCATAAGAAAGTAAACTGAAAATGAAACAGTAGTCGTATAAGAAAAAAGGGGGAAACACCACTGGAAGATGGAAGTATCATTCATGAAATTAGTATTTAAAAAGGGGAAAGTAAAATGATGTGCTAAGGTTAGACTAGTGGTTCTATCTTTCCTAACCAAGGTCATTGGAAAGGTCAATTGGCTTCCGATTTGAAATGATAATTAGTTAGACAAGGCATAGAATGGTCATCTGGATACAAAGGAAGGTATCTCTTTACCAGTTTTTGAAGGTCTGTGGTGTTGCTATTTCAAGTATTATTATCTGGGAACAGAAATTATTTGCATGCACATATACCCTGGTTTTCTACATGACACAGGCCTTATAACTACAGTGGTCCATCGGACCGTCGTGGCCACAATGGAGATGCAGCTGCCCCATTAAGACTCGGGCGGTCGGATCACATTGGCACCACTGCAACCACCAGGGATCAGAAATCCCTGGCGGTGTTGTGGCGGTCTTGAGGCCGCAATATGCTTGGCAGTTCCGCTGCGGCCACACCAAGCATATTACCGAGTTTCCTCTCTGCCACAGTTTTCATTGCGGTGAGCCTGCCAAGAAAAGTGTGGCATAAAGGAAACAATGGGGAATGCATGCAGTGGGGCACATTGTGTGCCCCCTCTCTTCATGCACCCCCAGTTCCTGCAGGGCATTGACTTAATAGTACGTAGTACCGCCTGACTTGGATTCTAGTCTGAATTCAGTTGGCGGTCCAATTATGACTTAGGTGGGGCAGGAGTGGGGCACTGGCATGGCGGTCCACTCCTGCCCTGCTAAAGTCATAATAAGGCCCTATGAGTGAGTGTCCGGAAAGAATGGGTGTCACAGAAAGCTCATGCAAGTCAAGAGTTATTGGATGGAGAATGATAGGATGGGTCAGGATTCCAAAGTTCAAGACAGGTCAATGGGCATTGCTGAAAGGAAGCACCAAGAGCCCTCTCATTGTCATAAGGGTATTATTATAAAAGAGTTTGTATTTAGCTGGAAGGGTAGGGAGAGATGACAAAGTGTCTCTATTTTCATCTGAGTTGGCCTCCTTTGACTATTTACCAGTATTAAGAATGATGCACTGTTCAGTTGTGGTTTCTGGCGTAGGTAATATGACATGCTTTCTTTCAAAATGAGAGTTATCTTGGAGGAGCAAAGGATGGAATGGCTGAAGAAGGGATAACGAAGAGAGTCCATTGGTAGTCCAAGTGGTAGAAGTAACACATTAGGCAATTTCATTTGGCACCAGGCACCTGAGACAGTATTACAGAAGAATGCCACAAAATGGTAGAAATAAACACCCCTTCAGCTAAATGGCTGCAGATGCTTCAAGGTTAAGATTCCTAGGTGTGGCACATTGGTTTCATTTTATGTGGTGGTGATAATAGATACTGTATCTTGAGGGTTGCAGTTTACTGGGTAAAAGACGGCCACAGTGAAGGAATTTAGGGCATTAATAAAGATGATGAGTTTCTGTATGGGCCATGGAGCCTATGGTGATCAAAGAGGAGGGTATTTTAGCCACGCATAAAGACTTGCTGGCCAATAGGGCTTGTTAGAAAATGAGTGTACTAGCCACAGGTGATTAGTTAAGAACATATCAAGTTGGGAGCACTGCTCTTTATTGTAGATCAGCAGGGGAATTTATACTTCATCCTTTTGCCTATGGGTTCACAGGTTGAAAGATATTTTTGACACTCTTGATTAAATGAATCAGTTAACAGCTGTAAATAGGTTGCCAACAGCTCTTTAAAGTGAGTAAGATTGTGTTTTGTGTATTATTAAGTATAATACTCTGGCTAACTTGGGATTCACCAGGTAACAGGGTGAGTGAATTGATCACTACTGGCTGCCCAGCTAATCAGTGTCTCCTTGAAGGCCAGCTATGCTATGTTGCTGGGTGGTATTTTTATTTCTGTTCCTTGGTGGTGATAGGGAGAACAGAGATCCTCCTCCTATCAGTTCCCCTGTCCCATCACAATGTCTCTGTCACACATAAGCTTAAGCAATGGGAGTTGTGGGGAAAGCATCAATGTGATAACAGAATTATCCTAAGATATCTACCCCGCTCTGGATGGTGGCCTTGGCATCCTGACCCCTAGAGATGACAAATGAGTCACTGACATAGGGGCACTGGATATAATGCACAATATATCAGTGTGGTGATGCAGCAGCTGGTCTTTCATGCAGAGTGGCGACATACCGTGAAAATCAACCCCCATTCCTATAAGTCTGTTAGGATCTTGGTAGCATTATCTATTGCAACCAGGAATGATAAGCAGTACTCACTTGTGACCTGGTGGCACCACTGGATACAAAATATTGTGTCAAGAAATCTTGAGACAGATATATGGTATCTTGAATATCATGATGTCAAAAACAATTCTTGAGACAGAATATTGGTTGTAAGTATATAATTTTTTTTATTATTTTTGTTATAGTTAAAATATTGCTGTATATCGTATTGTTGTGATGTATATTTTCAAGTATATGTATTGTATGTTATGTTTTGTATTAACATACATATTTTTTAAAGAATGTAAAAAATTATTTTATGAGTGAGATATTGGATTCACAGGGCAACATGGTAGGCAGTAAATGTATTTACATTATTTATACCATTGTTAAATTTACATTTTTTCTTTTTTTATCTGAATTTTTAAAGTGTAAAATACTTTTTTATTTGAGTTGATTTAGTTAATCAATGTTGAAAAATAATTTTGATTTTTTTTATGTATATTGTATGTTTTCATTTACATTTTTAATTATTTTTTATTTTAAAATGTAGTTAGTTTGTTAGGATGTTTGCCAAATATTTTATTAGTACCTTTTTATGAATGCAATTTTTTAAACACATTTTGTTCAATGTTATTTACATGAAAAAGCTTGTTTTTTATTGTTAAACTTTATTTTGCTGTACTATAATAAAGGTGTTTTTGTAATGTATTGTTTACATATTTTCTAAATGTATATTTTATGCATTTTATGCACCCCCAGTTCCTGCAGGGCATTGACTTAATAGTACGTAGTACCGCCTGACTTGGATTCTAGTCTGAATTCAGTTGGCGGTCCAATTATGACTTAGGTGGGGCAGGAGTGGGGCACTGGCATGGCGGTCCACTCCTGCCCTGCTAAAGTCATAATAAGGCCCTATGAGTGAGTGTCCGGAAAGAATGGGTGTCACAGAAAGCTCATGCAAGTCAAGAGTTATTGGATGGAGAATGATAGGATGGGTCAGGATTCCAAAGTTCAAGACAGGTCAATGGGCATTGCTGAAAGGAAGCACCAAGAGCCCTCTCATTGTCATAAGGGTATTATTATAAAAGAGTTTGTATTTAGCTGGAAGGGTAGGGAGAGATGACAAAGTGTCTCTATTTTCATCTGAGTTGGCCTCCTTTGACTATTTACCAGTATTAAGAATGATGCACTGTTCAGTTGTGGTTTCTGGCGTAGGTAATATGACATGCTTTCTTTCAAAATGAGAGTTATCTTGGAGGAGCAAAGGATGGAATGGCTGAAGAAGGGATAACGAAGAGAGTCCATTGGTAGTCCAAGTGGTAGAAGTAACACATTAGGCAATTTCATTTGGCACCAGGCACCTGAGACAGTATTACAGAAGAATGCCACAAAATGGTAGAAATAAACACCCCTTCAGCTAAATGGCTGCAGATGCTTCAAGGTTAAGATTCCTAGGTGTGGCACATTGGTTTCATTTTATGTGGTGGTGATAATAGATACTGTATCTTGAGGGTTGCAGTTTACTGGGTAAAAGACGGCCACAGTGAAGGAATTTAGGGCATCAATAAAGATGATGAGTTTCTGTATGGGCCATGGAGCCTATGGTGATCAAAGAGGAGGGTATTTTAGCCACGCATAAAGACTTGCTGGCCAATAGGGCTTGTTAGAAAATGAGTGTACTAGCCACAGGTGATTAGTTAAGAACCTATCAAGTTGGGAGCACTGCTCTTCATTGTAGATCAGCAGGGGAATTTATACTTCATCCTTTTGCCTATGGGTTCACAGGTTGAAAGATATTTTTGACACTCTTGATTAAATGAATCAGTTAACAGCTGTAAATAGGTTGCCAACAGCTCTTTAAAGTGAGTAAGATTGTGTTTTGTGTATTATTAAGTATAATACTCTGGCTAACTTGGGATTCACCAGGTAACAGGGTGAGTGAATTGATCACTACTGGCTGCCCAGCTAATCAGTGTCTCCTTGAAGGCCAGCTATGCTATGTTGCTGGGTGGTATTTTTATTTCTGTTCCTTGGTGGTGATAGGGAGAACAGAGATCCTCCTCATATCAGTTCCCCTGTCCCATCACAATGTCTCTGTCACACATAAGCTTAAGCAATGGGAGTTGTGGGGAAAGCATCAATGTGATAACAGAATTATCCTAAGATATCTACCCCGCTCTGGATGGTGGCCTTGGCATCCTGACCCCTAGAGATGACAAATGAGTCACTGACATAGGGGCACTGGATATAATGCACAATATATCAGTGTGGTGATGCAGCAGCTGGTCTTTCATGCAGAGTGGCGACATACCGTGAAAATCAACCCCCATTCCTATAAGTCTGTTAGGATCTTGGTAGCATTATCTATTGCAACCAGGAATGATAAGCAGTACTCACTTGTGACCTGGTGGCACCACTGGATACAAAATATTGTGTCAAGAAATCTTGAGACAGATATATGGTATCTTGAATATCATGATGTCAAAAACAATTCTTGAGACAGAATATTGGTTGTAAGTATATAATTTTTTTAATTATTTTTGTTATAGTTAAAATATTGCTGTATATCGTATTGTTGTGATGTATATTTTCAAGTATATGTATTGTATGTTATGTTTTGTATTAACATACATATTTTTTAAAGAATGTAAAAAATTATTTTATGAGTGAGATATTGGATTCACAGGGCAACATGGTAGGCAGTAAATGTATTTACATTATTTATACCATTGTTAAATTTACATTTTTTCTTTTTTTATCTGAATTTTTAAAGTGTAAAATACTTTTTTATTTGAGTTGATTTAGTTAATCAATGTTGAAAAATAATTTTGATTTTTTTTATGTTTATTGTATGTTTTCATTTACATTTTTAATTATTTTTTATTTTAAAATGTAGTTAGTTTGTTAGGATGTTTGCCAAATATTTTATTAGTACCTTTTTATGAATGCAATTTTTTAAACACATTTTGTTCAATGTTATTTACATGAAAAAGCTTGTTTTTTTATTGTTAAACTTTATTTTGCTGTACTATAATAAAGGTGTTTTTGTAATGTATTGTTTACATATTTTCTAAATGTATATTTTATGCATTTTAAAAAAAATGTGATTTTGGGAATTTTTTGTTATATTTTTAGATTTATTTATAAGTATTCTTGTTTTGGTAATGCTTCCAGTTTAGTATATTTATTTAACATGTTTTTTTAAGATATGTAAAATTGATTCCTATAAAGTATTATATTTAGTAGAATGTGTATTAGAATTTTGCGATAACGTGGTTACTTACAAACTCTCAAAGTCCAAAATTTCTCCCAATATGATTATGGGGTGCCGCTCGAGAGAGACTCTGACACTTGTTTCCTGTACCTCGCTACTGGAGTAGCTTTAAAAGATCCCTGCTTCTTCTTGGACTCCTGGGCGGATTGACTAGCGTTCCTGGCTGCAGAGGAGGTGAGAGGCGCGGCGAGCGGGACTGCGAGGACCAGCATACCTGCTAACATCACCAGCTGGTTCCTCTTCCCGCCCGAGCCGCGCCCCCTCCCAGTGCCACGCCTCCCGCCTGTGTGCTTATCACCTCTCGCGGCCCCCGCTTCGCGGGAGCCGCTCGAGAGAGACTCTGACACTTGTTTCCTGTACCTCGCTACTGGAGTAGCTTTAAAAGATCCCTGCTTCTACTTGGTCTCCTGGGCGGTTTGACTAGCGTTCCTGGCTGCAGAGGAGGTGAGAGGCGCGGCGAGCGGGACTGCGAGGACCAGCATACCTGCTAACATCACCAGCTGGTTCCTCTTCCCGCCCGAGCCGCGCCCCCTCCCAGTGCCACGCCTCCCGCCTGTGTGCTTATCACCTCTCGCGGCCCCCGCTTTGCGGGAGCCGCTCGAGAGAGACTCTGACACTTGTTTCCTGTACCTCGCTACTGGAGTAGCTTTAAAAGATCCCTGCTTCTTCTTGGACTCCTGGGCGGATTGACTAGCGTTCCTGGCTGCAGAGGAGGTGAGAGGCGCGGCGAGCGGGACTGCGAGGACCAGCATACCTGCTAACATCACCAGCTGGTTCCTCTTCCCGCCCGAGCCGCGCCCCCTCCCAGTGCAACACCTCCCTGTCATTCATAAGCGCCCCTGGTTACGCGCACCGCGGGACGCGCGCGGGGCGGAGCCCGGGGCGAAGACCGGGCAAAGAGCGGGCCATTCGAGGACGCAAGAGACTGGACTGGGCCAATCTCCCTGGCCATATCCCACTATAATATCCGCACTGCTAGTTGAACACACTGACCAGGCACTATGTCAACACGAGAGTATAGAGACAGGGCTGCCAAGACCAAATTGAAAAACGGCACACTAGATGACTTCATCACCAGGACCCATACAGCCATTGACTCGGAGATTGCCAAAATGCAACACAGAGTGTCCATCGAACTAGACGCTGCAAGAAGGCTATCACAGGAGCTAGCAGCGACTAAAAAATCCTCCTTAGGGTCCATAGCCTTCGCCAAAACACCTGATCGCCCATTTGGCCCTGCTCGTACCTTGATCGTAACCCAGGCAGATATCCATCAGCCACTAGTACTCACGACATTTACACCTAAGGGGGGGTCCCCACTTGCATCTACTAATTCCTTAAGATCTTCACTGGGTGGGGCAGTTGGGCAGGAGAAGGAGGGTGAGGGGGGTCCCTTGAAAACGGCGCAAATCACAAAAAATATGGAATCGGGCGGGGGGAATTCGTGCACCCCACAAAAAGGGTCATATAATAAAAGGAAGCGTAATAACACATCAGCATACTCAAGGAAAAAAGCCAAGATAGCGAAGGCTCAGCTACTCACTAAGGCACCATTCCTTGCCACCCCCAGATCCCTTACCAGGGAGTAATACACAGCAATCTGAACTAAGATCAGAACCCAGCCTTGAACAACCGGCGGCTACACATGAAAATGATAATTTTGTAATGGAAAGTGAAACTAGTGGGGCTCCACTTTGCATTATAAAAGGGAAAGATGTGGATTTTTTAACTATTGTGTGGGAAACACTGAAAAAACTGTTAACTCCCCTTGAAGTGAGACTATCATGCATTGAAACCCAGCTCCTGGAGACGGAAAAAAGTGTTTTGAACTTAGCAACCATTAGCATGCAGGACAAAAAACTAACCTGTACACAGGAATCCAACAATATCACACCAACACTTGTTGTTGAAACACCAGTTGCTGCTATCCCCTTGGGTGCCATGAAAGCCAAATACCCGGGAAGTACCAATACCACATCGATACCTGCTGCTTTAACGCAGGTTGCTGTTACCGCCACTACTGTCCCGAAGGTTAAACCAATTCCAAAACCTCGGCAGAAGGTTACTACACATGCACTCACCTCCGCCAATAGGGCAACGGTGGCCATAAACCAACCGGCGGTTGCCAATTTGCCACCTTTGACAGCCGCGGCTGGTCAACCCGTACTACCCTCGACAGAATCTGTCATCCCGAGTGTTACTGCCAACAACAACAACTATCCTACTACCCAGATATTAAATACTAACATTAACCGTCACAGGGGTTATGTCGATCTTCCCCCTGAGGTAAGACGCTATGTAGTTGTGCTGACAGGGGTAACGGAACTGACCTACCACCAGCGGGAAGACTTTGGTTCATTAAAGAACAAAGTAACCCACTGGCTCAATATCAACAGGCCAATACCAAACCATTTGAGGAGTAAAATCCTCATGGTGCGCAGGGTTCCGTGGGTGGGCACCTCACATAAGTCCACTTGTGGCAATTGCGTAATTGTCTCATTTGAGAATCCCAACACTGTGCATGCCATATACTCCTGGAATTACAGTGCAAATTCACCCATAGCATCTAGACCCCTTACATATTTTTACCCACCTCATTCATATCCGAACTCGGGAGGGAACTGGAGCTGGATCCCGGAGAGAAAAGGTGGCTGGGGATGGTTACCTAATCACTGGTCGGATATACATGGTGGGTGGACCGGGGTACCGATCTTAAACAGATATGGGTGCCTCGAGGAAGTGGACTGACTTTTAGACAGATCCACTACCACTCCACCAGTACCTAACCTAACCAGTCGCTTTATCCATCCCATGGGCCAACCAGCTCCTATTACACCAAAAATCCCAACCGGGTCGATTTGTTTTTCCCCCACCAGAAAGTCAGCTGGGGTATCACAATCAAACTGCTGAGGAAGGCAGGCACAAGGGTAGGGCATTCATAACACTCAAGCCTACCTATGATACAACTAACAATTCTGTTAAGTTCAAATCAGAACTGAGTAATAAGGACAGCCCCTTTTCCGAGGTTTGCCCGAAAACAATGTTAGTGCCAATAGTCATACCCCCCCCTACTAGGCAAGGCGAATCCGGCCCACGCAAGTGCTCTCTGATATTAGCCACCACTGATTCGCCGGAGGCTCCTGGAGTAGTGTCCATACTCTCCTGGAATGTCGCCGGGCTGGCTAATAAACTAGATTCACCTGAATGGGGGGAACTCATTGAAGGGCACGATATATGCCTTTTTCAAGAAACGTGGGCAAGAGAAAAATACCCTCGCGTAGGATATGCTACCTTTGAGATCCAGGCAAAATGGGGTGGAAAGGGTCGACCATCAGGGGGCCTTTTGATCTGGGTGGGCTCCCATCTAGGTTGCAGGGCTACACATCTGGAAACTAATTCAGCAGATTTCCAGTGTGTATCTCTGGATTGGTCGTGTGGTGCAAAAGTAACACTGATTAATGTTTATTCGAGAGCAGTTGGGATAGGAGCCACCTCGGGAACAATTGAGGATCTAGCACTGTTCCTTGACTCCACCACTCTTTGCTCTCCTGTAATTGTTGCTGGAGACTTTAATACCCAGTACGAACCTCTCCCGGACCATTTGGCAGGTATAACAAGCGAAGAGGACGAACTGTGGAATATCCCCACTTTGATGGGTCCCCAGATAAAGGCTTGGACACCACTTGCCACCCAAATAACGTCTTTCTCGCTCTGTCATTCGTTGAGGGCATGCAATGGGCGAACTGAAGGGGATATCCCACCAAAATACACCTTTAATAGACCTGGATATGAGTCACGTATTGATTATATCATGGTCTCAGTAAGGGATTGGGATAAAGTGAAGGACTTTGGAATAATTTCCAGGTCAGACAGTGACCATAATCTGCTCTCACTTAGATTTGAGATCCAGGGGTCACACACGGCCCTGGCAGAAGAAAATTCAGCAAATCAGGTAGATCTAGCACTATCTAGTAATAGGCGCAGAATTAAATGGGCAAAACTGCAGGAAAATCCGTCCAACATCCAAAGGCTATATGCGCTAGTCGTCCCAGCCCTAGAAAAGGTTGAGGTTTGCTTGCACCATCTAGCCAATGACATGGACCCTTCCGCTCTGGAACGGGCCGAGGTACCTATGCCATTGTCACCTAATCCCGTACAGCTTTATACGCTTGGTGCTATCCACTCTGATCTATGTACCAACTTGGCAGAAGTGTTGAACCCTGTGGCCAGGCCGAAGAAGCCTAAGCAGAAAAGAGCTACATGGTTCAACGCTTCCTGCAGGAGAGCGAAAGCCACATTACTAGAATCCCTTAAAAATCGAGACACCTCAAGCAAGATAAGGGAAAAGCGATTGGCTTATAAGTCAATCCTTCGCAGTGCTAAAGTGGAATGGGATGAGGGAAACTGGACAGAAATGTCAGCCGCCCTAGCATCACGAGACGCCCGAACTTTTTGGCAAATTGTCAAGCATGGTTCAGTTGAACCCCTTGCTGCAGTAGAGGCTAACATAGCACCCTCTGTATGGGAGGAACATTTTAAAGATCTATACAAAGTATATAACAGTGACCAACTGGTGAACACATCAGAAGACATAATGCACCAACCCATCGAAAGTGTAGCTCCCATGGATGGATTTACCGTAGTGGAAGTCACTACGGCAATCAAGTCCCTGGCTGCTGGAAAGGCGCCAGGCCTTGATGGGTTGCCTGGGGACCTTTACAGACAAGAACCAAAAATCTGGGCACCGTACCTCAGGGTGATCTTTAACTCAATCTTGAATGGCATGCCAATCCCTCCAACTTGGCTGGGGGCAGAGATAGTCCCAATCTATAAGAAGGGATCACCTCTGCTCCCAGTCAATTATAGGCCAATAAGCCTGATAGACGTGTGACAAACACTTTTTGCCAGGCTGTTGCTGAACCGCCTGCTGGATTGGACGAGGCAATGTAATATCTTGAGCCCTTTCCAA
This sequence comes from Lissotriton helveticus, assembly GCF_964261635.1. Lineage (NCBI taxonomy): Eukaryota > Metazoa > Chordata > Amphibia > Caudata > Salamandridae > Lissotriton > Lissotriton helveticus. The sequence goes on from NC_136059.1 coordinate 966,104,786, forward strand.
GCTGGCTTTAGGGAGAAGGTTTCAACTACAGACCAGGTCTTCCGGCTCGTCCTCATTGTCTGGAAAACGGTGCAGCTGGAGGGTGGCAGCCTCTACACTGTATTCGTGGACCTGAGGGCGGCCTTTGACCTGGTACCCCGGAAAAAGCTTTGGGAGGTGCTGGCCAAATTGGGTGTCCCTGAGGGCCTGTTGAAGATGATTGTTTGTCTTCACAGTGCCAATTTTGCACAGGTGAGGTGTGGCAAGATGGGGGCACTGTCTAGTAGGTTCCCCGTTGGCAGGGGGGTAAGACAGGGTTGCGTGCTCGCACCGACCCTGTTCTGCCTCTATGTCAACGGGGTTATCTCTCACCTAAACGGGGTTGTTAACTCTGACGCTCCTAAATTGGCTGGTGTAAGGGTGCCGGCTGTTATGTTCGCCGATGACACCCTGCTGCTCTCAAAGTCTGCAACGGGTATACAACGGGTCCTTGATGGTTTTGCGGACTTTTGTGAGGACCATGGTCTAGAAATTAACACCTTAAAGACCAAATTCATGGTCTTTAATCCCCCACCGAAACTCCACTTCAGCCCCAAAATTGGACAAAGTAGGCTTGAGAGGGTGAAAACTTTTGAGTACCTTGGCGTCATGTTAAATGACAGACTGTCCTGGAATACGCATCAGGATAAAGCTCTCCTTAAATTGACCCAATATTCGGGGGGCATCATGAATCTTCTGGCGAATAACAAATCATCGATCAGGCCCTTAGGTCCTCCGATACAGATCTATAAGATACAGGCAAGGGGGGCTGCCATGTACGGGTGTGAACTCTGGGGCCATGTAGGTACACTAGAGCTACAGAAAGAGGAGAACAAATTCATCCGAAGGGTTGTAGGACTCCCTCCTAGTACGCCCCTTTTCCCTCTCAGGCTGGATCTGGGGTTACGACCGCTAGATGAAGAACTGGCTTTCCGCCCTTTGGCTTATTGGCGCAGGCTGTGGGCAACCCCAGAATTGGCCACCTACAGACAGGGATTATAGGAGGTGCTCGCCATGCCCAATGCGGGGAAAATTAAGTGGATAAAATTTGTTAAATCCGAACTGGAGAGTCTGGGACTTTCGAAGATGTGGTCTGATCCTCTGGCTACTTGTCCACTTATCCCCAAAAAGGAATTGGCTAAGGCATATCACGACAGTAAATTAATGGATCTTTTTAACCACCAAAAAGCTGGTTCATTGACTGATTCGTTCGTATGCTTTAAGGACACTTACAACTTCGAACCAACTCTAGATAAATTGCACCCTCCTTTGCTCAGGAAATTATATTTGCAGTGGAGACATGGGTCTCTCCCCATTCGATCATTAACTAGCAAATGGAGTGAACATTCAACCAGTATTTGCCCAGCATGTAGAACGTCTGATGAATCTGAACTTCGCATACTCTTTTTCTGTCCGGTTTACCGAGAGGTTCGCAAGAAATGGATAGTTCCCCTATGCAGAAATCTGGGTTTTGTGGAGTGTTTGGTTGCTCATAGAGTACTGAAATCCAATCTGTCTGACCATATTGTGTTTGCAGTGGCCAAATATCTAGGTGCTATCTGGTGTTTGAGAAGGAAATGCATTAGGGCTGGCAACTGACCCTAAAGCACTAAGGACTTGACAGTGTAACATGGAACTTTGTTTTTAAACGACAATGCTTGACTTCATATTGTATAAATTTCTATTTTCAAACAAAGATTTAATGGATGTTTTAACGTCTTTTATGGTAAAAATTTCTGCCGAAATAAAGATTTTTTTGAATTTGAATTTTGATTATGCCCGCCTCTCCAATTTGATACATTTGTAGCTGGAAGAGTAAATCTGGCCCTTCCAAAGTATAACACTTTCCACATTGTGGTTAGGTTTGGAAGGGGAATAGTAAATTTGCCCTACCCCAAAGAACTATACTTTCTCTTATAAGGCTATTCTTTTTGTTGAAATAGTGGACGTGAAGTTCAAAAAGTATTAGGATTTGTTTTATTTTTATATATTTTTTGTTTAATACAGTGTCTAAGTATCTTTTTCAATAAAACATTTTTTTACAATAATTACAAATTGTCTGTATTTATTTTTACATGAAATACATGAAATATGTACAATATTTTAGATTTCACGAATGAAAGAAAAAATATTTGAAGCGTCGTTGATCTTGTATCTTTAATACTCGAAACTAGATAGCACCAGCCGACACGTGTTTCGTCTGAGTATACATAAACTCGGACTCTTCAGGGCTTCTACTTGTATGTAGCCAGAGGATCAATCCCCCTTAACCGGTGATAATTCCAACCCGGTCAGGGTGTGGATAGGATGTTGCTCGCAGGTGTCAATCACAATGACAGTCCGCTCTGTTGCGGTGTGCTCATCGATAATAACGCCGTATTAATCAAAAAGGACAGACCAAAGAATTATTTCAAGTCAAATCTAGTGTGCAAAATTTGGTCTCGCGTATGGAAATCCCAGCAATGGGGCTGTATCAAGTCGGCCTGTCCGGCTGCCTGTTTTGGTCCGCAGCGTGCTCTGCAATGGCGAAGATGTCTGTTGCAGAGCACGCCGCTGACCAAAACAGGCAGCCAAACAGGCCGACTTGATACAGCCCCATTGCTGGGATTTCCATACGCGAGACCACATTTTGGACACTAGATTTGACTTGAAATAATTCTTTGGTCTGTCCTGTTTGACTAATACGGCATTATTATCGATGAGCACAACGCAACAGAGCGGATGGTCATTGTGATTGACACCTGCGAGCAACAATCTATCGACAGCCTGACCGGGTTGGAATTATCACCGGTTAAGGGGGATTGATCCTCTTGCTATATACAAGTAGAAGCCCTGAAGAGTCCGAGTTTATGTATACTCAGACGAAACACGTGTCGGCTGGCGCTGTCTAGTTTCGAGTATTAAAGCTACAAGATCAACGACGCTTCAAATATTCTTTCTTTCATTTGTGAAATCTAAAATATTGTACATATTTCATGTATTACTATATGTGTGTGCACAAGATACTGTTGGTAAATGACACAGTTATTGTTTCACACAACAACTCCCGAGGGATTTTTAGGGTCATCCCTCCTCTTGTAACACCATTTCATCACGCCACCTTTTCTGATAATTTAACAGGAATAGAGCTGTGCGCAATAACTCCCTCACACGTCGAACCCTGTTCCGTTGGTAGCATATTTTTTTATTTTATAAACATTAATAAATAAAATACATTTATTCCTATGGGATGCAAGTATTTTTAGTTTAAAATAACCCCCATTTTTTTCCTAGTTTCTCAAAATTTGTGGACTTTCTTCACTATTTTGAGCTGTTCAAGGAGTTTGCTGTCATTGTTCCTATTGCTGGTCTCCGGTTCAGGTATGACTATTTTACAATTATTTTCTAAGGCTTTAGTGGTGGGGGAAGGTGTTAAGAGTTGGTTAGGCTGGTCTTTGTTACAGAGTATTATTTTAGTGTGTTGTTTGTTAGTGCAGTATGTGTTAGTTTATGGTAGTGTGGTTTGCCTCGTTAGAAAAAGTAATATTTATGTTTATTTTACATTGTTTTTAATGCTAATCTATTGGGGTGTATTTAATATGTGGTGTGTAAATCTTGTTTTGGTTGGTGCCCTGCCTCTCCCCACGCTCTGATGTTGTATTGCTTAGCCATCCGACATTAGGTTCGCAGCGCCCAAAGAGGCAGGGTCGGCGAATACCGAGGTGGGAGATGTTTGAGCACCAGCGGCTCTTCCGCTAAGGCAGAGGAGCGTTGCCCCCCTGCTTTAAGGGCAGTGCATAGGAAAATTAAAATGATAATAAACAAATGTTATTATCATTTTATTTTCCGTTCCTATGTGCGTGGCTGGCCAGAGCAGGGGCCTGGGGGAAGAATGCTGAGCACACTCAAAGTGTGCATGACTGTTTGACCAGCCATCTTGGGCCGCCCAAACAGTCATGTGCACTTTGCATGTTCCCCACCAGGCTACATTACACAGCTTGGTGGGGAACATGCACAGGCTCTGTCTCCCCGTGTGAGTGCCGAACCACAGCACTCAGACCAATCCCAACACTGCATTGCAGCGCTGTGATTGGTTTAGGGAGCCTGGGAGCCAGAGTGCTTCCTGCGAAGGAGGAGAGGCGGCAGCTGGCGACGTGACCAGCAGGTAAATTTCCTTTATTTTTTCTTAATTTTTTTATTTTCCACCTCCCCACCCACCTGCCCCCCACCATAGTTCCCTACCAACCACCACTGTGTTTGAGCTGAACATACGTGTGCCAGCAGTCCCTGGCTGCCGTAACAATGCAACAAGTGTGACATGGGTCCCACTGGGAATCTATGAGCCAGTCATCCACAGGGCAATTACCCAGGTCACTCTCCATGACCAACCACTCTGGCCTGGGGAGGTCCGAAAGGAAGTGCATCAGCCAATGCAACTGCACAGCTGTGTAATACTACTCATATTGTAGGACCCCCCACATTCCAGTGGGCCATAGAGTTCACCTTGCACCACTCTCAATTGACCCTGTCCCTAAATCGGGACCAATAGGACAAATTCTAGGACTCTGAAAACTTCTGCGGCAGGCAAATCGGAGGGCCTATAAATGGTCCCCAGATTAACCTGTATGGGATCATCATCAGCATGATAGATCTTTATGCCTAAGTCCTGAAACGAGTCAATGCACTACTCCACCACCAGTGGATGTTATACTTTATTTTTGATCTAGGATGCATTTTATTCAGGAAAAATACTTAGGGGACCATTACGATGTCAGTTGGACCGACATCGTAGCAGAAACAGGACCAACTGACAAGGAGTCTGCGGTCCCGCTTCCATTATTATAATGTGACCGCCTTCATGGCATCGGAAAGTGTATTTTTTCTAGTGCGGCTTGTGCTGTGGGCTGCAGCACAAGCCTCAATAGAAAAAATACCCTTTAAAACATCCATGCACCGTGTGGCAAGCACCATGTGGTTCATGCCACACAAATATTGGAAGTTGGGGGACACCATAGGTGACCCCCAGGCCCTATAGCAGAGGCTGTGGGGAGGACGGGGGGCCCTGGTAGGTGCCTCCAAAGTCACTTGCCGACCGCCTTTCCGTGTCAGAAAGGCAGCCATGAAAAGGCTGTCAGAAACGGACATCATAATTCCGATGGCAGTGCCTGAGCAGGCACCACCACCATGTGGGGATTATCTATCCGACCAACGCCCCGACGGAATCTCTGTTGCTATAGGAAGGCATCAGTCTATCCCTCAGGCCACAGCAGTCTGACTGACCTCATCGTAATGTGGAGGTCAGACAGCTGAGTCTGATTGTTGGACGGACCGCAACTGACAGCCTGTCCACCAGACATCGTAGTAGGCCCCTAGGTTATTCTTTTTACTCAAACTAGTTTTTTTTTAAACTTTCTCCTTAATTTATTGGTGTTCCTGAAGCATTTATTCACTTGTTTCTTAATTTCTGGGTTTTGGAGGGATTCCCTGGATTACTGGAGTGATATTGTATGCTCTATTTTTTGTCTGTTTTATTGATACTTTTTTGTGATTTTTTGTTGTTGTTGCTCCTTTCACTTAACAAATCTCCGGAAACAAAATTGTGTTTTTTTTAATTTGTTTTTCGGTTGGCAATGTCAATTTCTAATTTAGTGATGTAACGCATGTTGATTTACTTTTTTTGAAACAAGAGGACAGCACCGGGTTCTGTGCATAAATATCTAACAGACCAACAAAACGTTGTTCACTTGTGAATATATTTGACGACAATGTAAGTTATTTGAAAAACTATTCTTTTTATTAAATTATATTTTATATATATCTTTTCTTTTCCTTTTTAAAAAAAGTTTTTCAACTTGTAATTCTATCTTTAGTTTGATACTCAGTCTCATATGTATATGTAATCAATTTTCAACTTTCATTCCATTTGATATATACATCATTTCATCAGATGAATGGATAAAATTACAACAACTGGATTACAGTTACGTTGATTATATACAGAATTGATTATATCCAATGTCAACGCGTTTCGGCATGTGCCTTCCTCAGGAATTCTGTATAGAAGTATATAATAACTATGAGACAAGAAAATATAAACATTAATATTTCTAAAGTGACAACGTTTTAGAGATTACACAAAATTACAGTTACTAATTTTACATAAGGGACATCTAGAAAGCAGGGTGGAAAAGACTCTTTTTTACATGTAAACTGGAACTTGCTACTTCAAATAAATAAATAATTATTTCTCTCAATTCATTTTCAATTCGTGCTATACAACTAACCACTATCTTTACAATTCATTTACATTTTATATATACAATGTCAACCTATATACACATTTATACAATGTGTACACATTTAATGACCTATTTACAAATATTACAAAACATATACTTGAGCAGTTCTCATAAATGGCTCTACGCTAACTAAGGGGCCTTTCCAAGTGCCAATACCTGTGGAATCTAATACCAAGTGACCAATGTTCCATGGTTCCATGTATTTGTCAACGCGAACGCGTCCGACATCCACACGTACCCATGTTTGAGTCTGGAGCAGCAACGTCAACTGTTTCACTTGAATGCCTATCTTCAGAGAATGGACCAATTTTATCATCTACAACCAACAATGTCGGTTCAAAATGTATTTGGTGACTCATACTGATGAGCTGCTCCCATGGTATTTCCATGTTTAGTCCTTTGGTTGCTGTTTCTAGAATAAAATCCAATACACCTCACGCATCTTTCTAATTTTAGCTGGGTCTAATCCTATTTTGTGGCGTATCCTCTCTAAGATGTACCATTTCATGTCTTCAGGTGCGTGATTGTTTTCTACATAGTGACTGACCATTGGGGCTGCCATTTTGTGTGTCCGGATGGCTGACCGGTGTTCGGTTAGCCTCACATTCATGGCTCGTCCTGTCTGGCCTACGTACCCTTTATTACAGGGACAAATCACTATGTAGACTACATTCGTAGTCCTGCAATTATTCAGATCCACCGGAGTTATGATCTGGTTGTTAAAGTGTAGGGTGGTGCCCTGTATTGCAGAGTTAAATGATTTACAGTTTGCGCATTTATATGTATCTTGCACTGGTTGCATGTTATTGAGATCCCGTTGTGTGCTGGATGTATTTTGGAGCATACGAGATCTAACAATATGATCTTTCAGGGATTTGTTTAGTTTATATGCAAACATAGGCTTAGGCAATTGAACTGGGGGTCGCGTAACTAGTTAGCATGGAGGAGTCTCGTTCGTTATCGGAATTAACCAGACAAATCGCTCCACCAACTAAGAACGGCCATGCACCACCACCCACAGAATCGAGAAAGAGCTATCAATCTGTCAATCCTTTCCGTGACTGGGCCGGGTCGGTGAGGTTTCCTGTGTTGATTTACTAAGTGTTTCTATTATTTGTCATTGTATTTTGAAATGTGTATTGGTGAATGAAAACTAGTTAAAATAATGGAGGTTATTTTGCCTGGAATATATATTTACTTTAAATATTTACTATAAAAAAATTAGTTATCTATCTGACTGTTTCTGTTTCGCACATTGTATTTTTTCAGATTGGTATGTTCAAGTTTTTTCAATATTATTTAAGCACTGCATTTTAGGTGCTGAAGCTAGATCAGTAGGGGAGACTTCTCTTACTGTATATAGAGTCATACCATTATACAGCACATATTCAGCACGCTACTAAAGTGGCTAACTGCAGATGACAATCGGGAAAGGGATCTACTGAGTAGAACATGTTTTGGAGATTTTCTATCTGAGTTGCTCATGAGGGGCAGCAGGTTTGATAGCGCATAGCCCTATGTGGTGCAGCAAACTGTGAGAACTTGGGAAAAGATGGAGGTAGGAGAGCCTGCCAATTGCTTGGGGATTTTCTCCTGGAGAGACTTTTATCACCTTTTAGGGGGCACTGGACTCATTTGGAGTAGATCCAAGACAGTTTCTACTGTGCACTAAGTTAGGTGGTAAGGCTAAAGGGACCTGGACAGATTTCTTCAATGCCTCTCCCAAATCTAGTATTCTTGAAGATATTCTGCAGTTGGTTAAGGTGCGAAAATTAGGGCATCATTATGATGCCAGTCGGTTGGGCCACCAGCCGATATTGCGGCAGTCAGGAGATCTGCAACATTCATGTTGGTGGTGTGACCGCTGTATTGGGATGCGGCCTCCGGGCTGGCAGTCAGAAACATAATGGGGGTATGCTGCAGCCCTGGGACAGGGCCACAGGACATGCTGACACCGTGCATACACCTCCTGCATGTCCATGCACCATGTGGCATGCACCATGTTATGCATGGCACACGGTACATGGAGGTGAGTGGGGAATACACTTTTCAGTGGCCCACGAAGGACGGGGGGCCATGTTTGGGGCCCCTATATCACTTTCTGAAAACATTTTCAAGGAGGTGTTCCCCCATGAGCAGACTCCCAGAAAGAGATATTGTATTCCAGACTGTGGTGCCTGCATCAGCAGCGCCACCATTCTAGGACGCAGCTCTGACTACCTACCTGTCGGGATCTCTGATCCTGGCGGAGGCGGCGATATTGCATTCGACTGCTGAGGGTCTAACCGTCAGCATCATAATGCGGCGGTCAGACCGAAGGGCTGTCAGCAGTCGGACCTCCACTTATGGCCTGTTGGCGTTCTGACTGCCTTTATCATAATGAGGCCCTAAGTTACACTAATGTACAAAGCCCTGAAATTAGACAGGACTGGGCCAATATTAAAGGATTCGGTCACTTGGGAGGCTGATGTATGTGCTAAGATAGTTGAAAAGGACTCGGCGGCAGGCTGCAGTTTGGCTCAGAAGCTCTCCAGTAATGCCTGATTTAAATTGCTGCATTTAAAATGTTTGCATTGCACATACCTGACACTGATCATTCTGAGTAAAATCTATCCGGCCGGATCTGCAGTATGCCTGAGATGTAGGGTAGATGGTGTATTGTTTCTGCAGTTATCATGTTTATGACTTGGGGTAATAGCTTGCGAACACTACAAGAGTAAATATAGTGACAGTGATCCAAATAACTCTTTCTCCACCTCACTGCTTATTATGCATTATTGTCTAACCAGAACAAAAGAGAATGCAATATACGTCTCTATAGTTTACTTTATTGTTGGCAAATAGACGTATTGCTATTAGTTGGGTGGTTCAAAGGAACTCTAAGCATTAAATTTGTGAGTAGGGGATACAATGGTATGGTCGCTAGTTGAGAAAATACACATTAAAAGTCAAAGAGAGATGACAAGGTTTTGGAAGATCTAATAATATGGGAAGATGTAATACTATAATTCTCTCTAATAGTGCCACATGATACAGAATAGTAATGTTGCTAAGAAAACAGAAGTCTTCCTAGGTGTACTTGTTATATACATGGCCCTATGTGCTGAAGCAGTCACCCATGAATAACAGAAGGACCTTGAAAAGAACCATCATGTATAACAAACTCTTTGTTTTTGGAAAACAGCAAAATAAAGATTTTTTTTTTTAAATGTGTGAGTGTTCGGATTTATGGGCGCTTAAAAGATTTTGTTGTTTAATTTAATGCTTTTAAAGTAGGATTATTGCTATTGAGGCTAGATATGGTAGGCCTTGGTTGTTAGCAAAGAGTGTTACTTTGCATGCTAGGAGTTCATGCATTTGCTTAATTTGTTTGGACATTTTTGGCTGGAGATGTGTTAGGGACTGTTCCATTCTTAGTTCCTGGTGGGGTTGTTCTTAGTATTTCTAGAAATTGGTGGAGTGTAGTGCAGCTTTTCCCAAGTGTTCCTTGAAAGAAATTGTGCCACCCTTCCACTGCTTTATTTGTCTTTCATTCCTGGGACCTATTTATTGCTTTTCTAGACATTTCATCATTTAATGTGATTCTTGGGGTGGCATCTGTGGTCTGATTGGTGCACGCAATCAACCGAAGTATCCTCAAAATAAACCATTAATGGGGTAGTTTTGTTTCATGCTTTTGGTAATAGGGGATTCAATAAGCATGTTCTAGTGTTTAGTGACTTCTATTACTGGGACGTATACTAAAACTATCAGCTTTTCGTGTGTAAATTCTAGGTTAGTTGCATATTTTATACTCAAGGTGGATTTTTGGAGGTGTCCCTATGTTCGTGAAAATTATAGTAGATAGCGTGTTGGCAGTTTTTAAGTATACTGTAAATCATTGTCTCCTTTTCTTTCAAGGGTTATACTTGTTAGTTTGTTGTTTAATGCAATAACATTCATCGTAAGTTTTTCTTTTTTGTTAGGTAACAGTGGATACACTAATATCGTATTTGTATTTTGCTATCCGATATGTATTCTATATACCTGACTGAATGGTGGAGGGTCCGAATTAAAAGTGCCATCTATCATCCATGTGTTGCTTTGTTTTAAGGTTAGCAAACTGTTGTTAGTAGCATAGAAGATAATTATTTCATTGTATTTTGGTTATCATAAAGAAAAAGTTTTCTTCCTTATATGTATGGTGAACATCTATTTCTTCATATTTATTTGGTACTATTGGTTTTTCCCTCACTGTTCAATGTGTTCTGGCAACTAATCTTTTTAGGTTTGGTATGCTTGGGAGTTTGCCTGTTGGCTGTTCGGGAACATTTGGTATATTGTTATTAAGTATTGTTCCTGTTGGCTCTTGTGGCCTCTTCTAGGTCTTCTAAAATATTTTCACTTCTACTTCTGTAATATCAGGGGAATGGTTATGTTTTCTAACACGTTCACTATTTCATTTTTAGTGGTAGGCCTGCTATGAGATGCCTTAGAATATTTAGTATGTTTTCAGTGTTTTTTTTACTGGTGGTCTTCTCTTCACTACACATACATTCTCTAAAACGTAATAAAAGCTTTCCTTTTGGGCATTTGATGTATTTTGATGTTTTAACAATGTATCTGTGATGTTTAGAGTATACAATACATAATAATTAATTAAAAATATAACACTTATATATTGTTTTACATATTTACATTGAAGCTGCCCATTTTACTTACATTTTGGATGTTGTCATTACTTTGTTTTATTTATAGATGTTTGTTTTGCTGGCTTGTATGATGATTTTTTGCACAATTTTTGTTTGTTGAAGTATTTTGAGCTCAAATGGTTTGTTTGTTGTATTGTTTTTTAATGTAATTTTTAGTTTGTTAGTTTTAGATTATAGTTTAAATATATCTAAATGTTACTTGTACTTTAAAGTTAATTTTCAGATTTAGTTGCAATTCTTAAGGCCTGATCACGTTAGCCGTTTTTTTCCTACCCAGGTGAAACCGCTATTTACGCACAGGTCAGAATTACAAGTCGAGTGCCATTTAATGCATTCAAAAACACGTTGAATACAGCAGCCTCCATTAAATTTCAGGAGGTCAAACATGCCGAAATTTAAAACGGGAAACTTAGACAGTAATTACCATATTATGTGGATTTTGGTATGTTAAACACCAAAATCAGCATGGTACTACCCCTAAATTTTAATAGGTGCTTTTATCGCAGCCAATCCAAAATGTGGTATTGTATTTACCAGGTGCGATAAATAGCACCTATACTTGTAATCAAGCGCTATTTTGGAGACATTCTTTATTGTATCTCGGGAATTTCAGAGTCTGTACTTTCATTTATTTTTCCTTTTAGTGCTTTCTTCTACCGGTGATTGAAAAATATGGAGAAAGATATATGCTTTGCATTGTTTTATTTATTTATTTTGAAACAGTTTTCCTTTTTTATTAATTTGTCAGCTATTATTTGTGGTCAAACTTAATTTGTTTGTAGTATTTGGAGGTTCTTTAAATTGCTGAAATCTTTTTTGGAGAGTTGCAATCTGACAGAGTGAAATTGTCTTCCACCAATCATTTAATTGTTGTTCAGGAAGCATTTGGTTGTGCTTTTTTGTGGATTTAAAATTATATTTTTCAACTTGTAACAGGTTTCATTTGGCTACCTGTTATAAATTTAATTTAGTTGAAAAGAAGTTTGACATTTTTTACTAATTATGGTAAACACTAATTACGTCCTTGTTATATATTTCAAATTTAGTAATTTTATTTTGTGTATGTATATATATATATATATATATATATATATATATATATATATATATATATATATATATATATATATATATATATATATATATATATTACCTACTGGCGGTCACCAGTAGGTAGTTATAGTTAGGATTGATTTCCATAGGGAAATCGTAACATTCTATTTGGAATAACTTTGGCGCCGGTGGAGGAATCTGCCTGAAATTTTCAGCAACTTTGCTTTGCGGCGCTCCGGTCCTTCCCTGAAAGTTTGGGGGGATTCGTCAAGCGGGGGCCGAGATAAAAGGGGGGTCCCAAAACGTGTTTTCCCCATGTTAATTTCCATAGGGCGGTCGGTCGCACTTTTAGCTCGAACGGCTGAATGGATTTTCACCAAACTTGGCAAAATTGTAGGGACTGGTAGCCCGATGTGCCTTTGCTATGTCTCAAGATATGTGCTCCAGAGGATTTTGAGTAATTTAGGTTAAAAAAAATGTATATATCTATAGCCGCGCCCCGGTACGCGCACCGGGGAGCGCTCCGGGCGTGCCACGCGACTTGCGTACGGAAAGCTGATTGGCTCTCGGGTGTCTGTAAACATTCGAAACAGTCCGGAGCGGCCGCCATCTTGTGTCTCGGTAGGATCGAGACACAAGAGGTGGTAAAAACAAAGGGGGAAATAATCAAAAGGGGGCAGGGTAGACCCCCCCTGACACCCTAGGTTTGATGTGGGGGCCATAAAAGGGTCCCTCGGGTAAAAAAAAAAAAAAAAAAAATCGATTTTTGCGGGGGGAGCGCCCGGTACGCGCACCGGGGAGCGTACCGGGGAGCGTACTTTGGTGAAAAATAATGAAAATAATAATTTAATATATTTATAAATATATTATTTAATAATATAATATATAAAAAAATAATTCAAAACAATCCCTCTGTGGTCATCCTGTAGCTCTCTTTCTCTTAACATTACTCTCTTTGTGTTCTTTCCTCATGGTAACTCCTTCATTACATTTTTTTTTTCTATTTTTTTGGGGGGCTCGCCCCAGTACGCGTACCCTAAGAAAAAAAATTGACAGTGATTCATTAAAAATATAGGTTTATTTTTATAAATGAGAGGTAGTTCTAAAAAGAACTGTTTTTTTTCTTCTTTTTGTTATTTTATATTTTTTTTTGTTTTTTAGAACATTTTGTACTTTTTTTGGCTTTTCAAAATAGTTTTATATTTTTTTTGTATTTTTTATGGGGAGAAACAAAAAACAGGGAATTGTAAATGGCTCAACAGGAGCAAAAAACAAGAAACGGAAAACATTACTGTTTTTTGGGGCATTTGTGATTGTCACCAGCAAGGACGACGAGCTTCATGCTCTGTTCACCATAGGCGATGAGCTTGCCACATGCAATACATGCGATTCTAAAATCTGCAAATCGTGGCTGAATACAAGGCATCATCTCCGTTGTATCTGGTCCCGATGGAGTGGGTTGCTTTCTTTTGGAGCTGGTCCTTGAACACTGGGGGAGGTGACTGGCCAGTTCCCTGATCTCTGCTTGAGAATAGTTGTTAGGATGCTTCCGGGTCATATGTCGAATCATGGTATTTTTACCAAATGAAATTTTTTTGTCTGGATTGCCCCTTGAGAGTTGTTCGCCACAGATTAGGCAAGTTACCTTGGCCGCATTCACTTTTTTCTTGCCCTCTGGGAGTGAAAAAAACTCCCATACAATGTGTTCTTTTGGCTTGTATGGGGTATTTTGTTCAGGCAGCCATCTTCTCCCCTCCTCCTCCTCCTCTTCCTCCTCCTCCTCTTCTTCACCACCAATGTATTGTTGTGGTGGTCCTCTTGGTGATGGTGGTGGTGGTGGTGGTGGTGCAGATGCTCCAGCTGTTGCTGTCCTGAACCAATCAGAAGTGTTATTTTCAGGTCACAAGACCTAGGCTTTACTCATTTGGGAAAAACAACTGTCCTGAACCAATCAGAAGTGTTATTTTCAGATCACAAGACCCAGGCTTTACTCATTTGGAAATCAAAACTGTTCTGCACCAATAGAAAGTGTTATTTTCTGATCACATGACCCGACGCGCTTACGCTACGCGCCCCGGGGCGCACCCGTGGTCGCGCTACGGGGCGCGCGGCGTGAACGCTTCAAGACGTTCCGCGATTGTATGCGCACGCGTGCTTCCAGGTGCGCTTACGCTGTGCGTCATATGACGCATCACGCGTCTACGCGATACGTCACGATGTTGTTTTCGTTCGCGAGAATAGCGCTAACGGGACGCTCCCCGGTATGCGCCCCAGGGCGCGCCGAGATCGTATGTGCACGCGTGCTTCCGGGTGCGCTTACACTGTGCGTCATATGACGCATCATGCGTCTACGCGATACGTCACAATGTTGTTTTTGTTCGCCAGAATAGCACTAACGGGACGCTCCCCGGTACGCGCCCCAGGGCGCTCTCCAAGTTAAAAATAAAAAAAATTGACATAATTATACAATATAAAATTCGTTTTAAAATGTATTATTTATTATTTTTTATACCTATAAAGATTTGCTATTAAAAAACCATTGAAATTCACTGAAAAAACCATAGGTTTCACACCAGTTATAGTTAGGAATTAGCATTTTAAAAACCTATTGGATTTCCTATGGAAGCTAGGTCCTAACTATAACTACCTGTAATATATATATGTATATATATATATACATATACATATATATATTCACTGAAAAAAACATAGGTTTTACACCAGTTATAGTTAGCTAGAAGTTTTACTCGCATAAAACCATTGAAATTCCCACGTTATAGTTAGTTGGACTCACTATAACTTGCGCGTGCAATGCACTGCTGATGACGTCACATATTACATCACTCATGACATGGTCAGTGACATCACTCATGACATCACTGATGACACCATCCTTGTGACAGAGTGACAGACCTCCTTTCACTGTAATGTAACCCTTGAAACACATATTCAAAAATAGAAACTACAATTTTCCAAAAAATGGAGATACCCATACCAGTTACAACAACCAATTCAGTAATTCCACCATCTATATACACATCCACTCATTCACCAACAGTTCTATGTAGTCACTCATACATATACTCACTCATCATATGTAGTGATACACCTATACATCCTGTTACACACCGACAGTCATCCAAAAGATACTGTCACACATACTCACACATGCAAATAAACTATTAAACATCCATCTATTTGCATATACAGTTATACACACACTACCACTTTACTTTTAAGGAAACTTACACATACTTACTCTCTTAAACAATCACTTATAGAAACACATACTAATTTAAACAGGAACTCTTACAATCCCTCACTCTCACATATACTCACTTATATACATCAATATTCACATATACTACATTAAAACATATGTAGTTACTGATAAAGACACTAGTGAGACAGTCATTCACTCACTAACATACACATATACACACTCATCCACCCATACAGTCTTGCACATGTGCTGTATTCAAAACACATACAAACAGAGAGTCAGTCATTCATGCATCTATGTGCTAAGTAATACCCCCACCAAACCATACAAACACTTATACTGATACTAAGAAAAACATCTAATAACCCATATACCTACACGTGTAGCTACTCACCAACCCATGCAGCCACTTATACACAAAGTGAAACATTAATACATATATTTAAATATTTAAACATTACTCACTAATATTTATTTTTCAGAAAGACACACATTCACTGGATGGTGTCATCAGTGATTTCATGAGTGATGTCACTGACCATGTCATGAGTGATGTAATATGTGACATCATCAGCAGTGCATTGCACGCGCAAGTTATAGTGAATGAATGAATGAATGAAATATGATTTATAACCTCGCAACTTAGCCCAGTGGGCGTCAAGGCGCCTAGCTCAATATCTAGCTGAGTTAACAAGGTGACAGGAACTTACTGGTAGGCTTTACTGAAACACCAGGTTTTAAGAGCTTTCCTAAAGAGATCCAACGAGGGCTGAGATTTGATCTCCAACGGAAGTGTGTTCCATAATTGGGGTGCCAAGATGGAAAATGCCCTACTCCCCCATCTGACCTTCCTAAAATGAGGGACTACCAGTTTATTCAGCTCTAGAAAGCGAAGACATCTGCTAGGCACATAGCGGGTAAGCAGAGACCCAAGAGCATCAGAAGGGCCTGCCATAAGGGCACTATAAGTGAGGCAAAGGAGTTTGAAAGAAACCCTAAAAGGAATAGGGAGCCAATGAAGGCTCTTCCTTGCCATAGTAGCAGATGACAACCATGGAAGGGCCAACACAAATCGCGCAGCAGCATTCTGCACCACCTGCAAGCGTTGCAGAAGGCACTTGTTGGCCCCAGCATAGAGTGAATTACAATAGTCAAGCCTGGAGCCAACAAGAGCGATCACGATCTGCCTGCGTGCCTGGGGGAAAGGTAATGAAGGATTCTTTTAAGGGTCTTAATAACTCCCCAGCAGGTGGCAACTGTCCTATTTACCTGGAGCTCCATAGAGAGTGAGGTGTCGAAGATGACGCCGAGATTCCTGGCAGATTGGGCGGGAATGGGACAGGTGCCAAGAGATAAGGGCCACCATTCCCCCGACCACACGTCCTGGTCCTTACCAAAGACCAGGACCTCTGTTTTGTCACCATTCAACTTTAGGGAGTTAAGGATCATCCACTCCGCAACAAGCTGCATGCAAGACCTAAAGTTGGACGCGGATGTACTCACAGAGTGGGCCAGGGACACCATAATCTGGGTGTCGTCGTTCCAACTAACTATAACGTGGGAATTTCAATGGTTTTATGCGAGTAAAACTTCCAGCTAACTATAACACACACACATACACACACATTTTCTCTACTGTTGGAGCCCCAAACCCTATCAGGACGTCCTCGGCGATACGGGGCCATAGCACCCCTTTCAGTATTACAACCTTATTTCTACATCAGAAGAAACTCACCACACCAAACTACCAGTATCAGGAGACGCTTTATTGGGCATATATACACAGCTACAACATTGCTTAACAGTCCTCCTGGCGTGTTTTGGCTCCTGTACTGAGCCTTGTTCACAGGTAAGTACATTTTCTGATTTTAAGCAAGACCACAGGATGTCATTAACATATCACACATTACCTTGTTGGTATGCAGTCTGAAGGTCATCCACTCAGAGTGCGCTATTTGAATGTCCAATGTGTGGATGACCTTCACGCTGCATAACAGCAAGGCAGACAGCCATACATTAATTACAACATGTGGTCTTGCTGAAATTCAGAGGACTCATGTAGAGTGGCATGTCGCGGAGTGTCTTTTGTCATATATATATTTTTTTACTATATCTCAATAGGCAACACCAGTATGTTCTAGATACTTGCATTTAAACATCCAGGGAGTTTGCTAAACTGCCTCATTTGTTCATCTACATTAAACAAGAGTAATACCCATGTTACGCCACGAAGGCATTCCTCGGACCAATATATATCGCTATGTTTTTGCCCCTTATTACTTAAAAGCTAATAAAAACTATTTAGATCAAATAACAAAAAGGCCTTTTTCTGAACATAATCTATATTCCTGCCAAATTTCATGAAAATCCATTCAGCCATGTCTATGGAAAATGCATTTGTGGGAAAATGTTTTTTGTGACCCCCTTTTTTCTTTGCACCCCTTTAACTAATCACCATGAAACTTTGCATCATCAGTTAATGTAGAAAAAGGAAAAGGTCTGCAAAGTTTCGTGGGGATTCATCAAATGGTGATAAACTTGATCAGAGGCAGACCTATCTCTCGGAATCCTAACTATAACTACAGAGGGGCTTATTTACAAGATCCTTGTGCCTCCGGTGCGTCACTTTTCAAATAGGAAAAAGTGAGATACTGGCAGCACAAGAGGCTTGCAAAAAAGCCCCAGAGTGTCTACCGCAACTCTGTAATATCTATCTATCTATCTATCTATCTATCTATCTATCTATCTATCTATCTATCTATCTATCTATCTATTAAATATATGTATAATATATAGAGATATAGGGGTACATTACGATGGTGGACGGTCTTTCCCGTACCCGCCGCGGACGGTCTTTCCCGCACCCGCCGCGGACGGTCTTTCCGCACCCACCGGGGACGGTCTTTCCCGCACCCGCCGCGGACGGTCTTTCCCGCACCCGCCGTGGACGGTCTTTCCACACCCGCCGCAGACGGTCTTTCCCGCACCCGCCGCGGACAGTCTCTCCCGCACCCGCCGCGGACGGTCTTTCCACAGCCGCCGTGGACGGTCTTTCCCGCACCCGCCGCAGACGGTCTATCCCGCACCCGCCGCGGATGTTTTTCCCGCACCCGCCGCGGACGGTCTTTCTCGCACCCGCTGCGGACGGTCTTTCCGCCCGACATCATAAAGGTTCCCCTGCGGCCAGGCTATGTTCCGGATGGCCGTGATGGGCTCACCGGGGCTCCCATCTCCAGTCCCACGACATGGCAATGTGCCTGGGACGGGATCCATGCATCCCGGGCAGTCCTCCCCCAGGCGTCCGGGCCTGAGAGCTCCGGTGGTCCTCACTGTGCCTGAGGCCCAGCCGGGGTCCCAGAGCCCTGCCCGGCGTGGGCAGGCAGCAGCCCTACCACGAATGCTCGGTGTGGGAAGCAGGGAGTCCTTTCGGTCCCGGCCATCTGGTTGCACCTTTTCCCTCGGCCATCAGGTCACCCGCAATGCTTTCCTATGGGGCGACCAAATGGCCAGACTTCCCTGGAAGTACCGATGAGGTGCCATTTGCCTCCCTGATCCCAGCGAGGGCTACAGGAGGTCGAGTACTTTCACTCCTTGGGTCCCCTCTGTCACCTCGCGTGCACAGATTACAAGAAAGGGGGGTAATTTTCCTCCGGATTACTAGGGACAGGGTACGCCCAGACACCCCTCCAAGGCTGGTGGTTCTCTGCCAGGGGGACCAGATGGGCTATGCCTGGGTAACACCTCCCTAGGCCACCCGGGGCTTCCTTCCTCCAGGCCAACGGCATGGCAAATTGCCCAGGACGGGCTCCATGGCTCTTGGGCAGTCGTCGCCTGGGCGTCCGGGGCTCCATCCAGGCTGACGGCATGGCAGAGTGCCTGGGTCGGGTTCCATGGTTTTCACGGTGGTCCTCCCCTGGGTGTCGGGGGGGGCTCCAGGCCGACGGCATGGAAAAGTGCCCAGGACGGGCTCCATGCGCCCCGGGCATTCGACCCCCGGACGACCGGGGCTCCATCCAGGCTGACGGCATGGCAGAGTGCCCGTGTCAGGCTCCATGGTTTTCACGGTGGACCTCCCCTGGGTGTCGGGGGGCTCCAGGCCGACGGCATGGAAAAGTGCCCAGGACGGGCTCCATGCGCCCTGGGCATTCGTCCCCCGGGCGTCCGGGGCTCCATCCAGGCTGACGGCATGGCAGAGTGCCTGGGTCGGGTTCCATGGTTTTCACGGTGGTCCTCCCCTGGGTGTCGGGGGTCTCCAGGCCGATGGCATTGAAAAGTGCCCAGGACGGGCTCCATTCGCCCCGGGCATTCGTCCCCCGGACGTCCGGGGCTCCATCCAGGCTGACGGCATGGCAGAGTGCCCGGGTCGGGCTCCATGGTTTTCACGGTGGACCTCCCCTGGGTGTCGGTGGTCTCCAGGCCGACGGCATGGAAAAGTGCCCAGGACGGGCTCCATGCGCCCCGGGCATTCGTCCCCCGGGCGTCCGGGGCTCCATCCAGTCTGACGGCATGGCAGAGTGCCCGGGTCGGGCTCCATGGTTTTCACGGTGGTACTCCCCTGGGTGTCGGGGGCTCCAGGCCGACGGCATGGAAAAGTGCCCAGGACGGGTTCCATGCGCCCCGGGCATTCGTCCCCCGGGCGTCCGGGGCTCCATCCAGGCTGACGGCATGGCAGAGTGCCCGGGTCGGGCTCCATGGTTTTCACGGTGGGCCTCCCCTGGGTGTCGGGGGGCTCCAGGCCAACGGCATGGAAAAGTGCCCAGGACGGGCTCCATGCGCCCCGGGCATTCGTCCCCCGGGCGTCCAGGGCTCCATCCAGGCTGACGGCATGGCAGAGTGCCCGGGTCGGGCTCCATGGTTTTCACGGTGGTCCCCCCAGGGTGTCGGGGGGGGCTCCAGGCCGACGGCATGGAAAGTGCCCAGGACGGGCTCCATGCGCCCCGGGCATTCGTCCCCCGGGCGTCCGGGGCTCCATCCAGGCTGACGGCATGGCAGAGTGCCCGGGTTGGGCTCCATGGTTTTCAAAGTGGTCCTCCCCTGGGTGTGTAGGGGCTCCAGGCCGACGGCATGGAAAAGTGCCCAGGACGGGCTCCATGCGCCCCGGGCATTCGTCCCCCGGGCGTCCGGGGCTCCATCCAGGCTGACGGTATGGCAGAGTGCCCGGGTCGGGCTCCATGGTTTTCACGGTGGTCCTCCCCTGGGTGTCGGGGGCTCCAGGCCGACGGCATGGAAAAGTGCCCAGGACGGGTTCCATGCGCCCCGGGCATTCGTCCCCCGGGCGTCCGGGGCTCCATCCAGGCTGACGGCATGGCAGAGTGCCCGGGTCGGGCTCCATGGTTTTCACGGTGGACCTCCCCTGGGTGTCGGGGGGCTCCAGGCCGACGGCATGGAAAAGTGCCCAGGATGGGCTCCATGCGCCCCGGGCATTCGCCCCCCGGGCGTCCGGGGCTCCATCCAGGCTGACGGCATGGCAGAGTGCCCCGGTCGGGCTCCATGGTTTTCACGGTGGTACTCCCCTGGGTGTCGGGGGCTCCAGGCCGACGGCATGGAAAAGTGCCCAGGACGGGTTCCATGCGCCCCGGGGATTCGTCCCCCGGGCGTCCGGGGCTCCATCCAGGCTGATGGCATGGCAGAGTGCCCGGGTCGGGCTCCATGGTTTTCACGGTGGTCCTCCCCTGGGTGTCGGGGGGCTCCAGGCCAACGGCATGGAAAAGTACCCAGGACGGGCTCCATGCGCCCCGGGCATTCGTCCCCCGGGCGTCCAGGGCTCCATCCAGGCTGACGGCATGGCAGAGTGCCCGGGTCGGGCTCCATGGTTTTCACGGTGGTCCCCCCAGGGTGTCGGGGGGGCTCCAGGCCGACGGCATGGAAAGTGCCCAGGACGGGCTCCATGCGCCCCGGGCATTCGTCCCCCGGGCGTCCGGGGCTCCATCCAGGCTGACGGCATGGCAGAGTGCCCGGGTCGGGCTCCATGGTTTTCACGGTGGTCCACCCAGGGTGTCGGGGGGGCTCCAGGCCGACGGCATGGAAAGTGCCCAGGACGGGCTCCATGCGACACGGGCATTCGTCCCCCGGGCGTCCGGGGCTCCATCCAGGCTGACGGCATGGCAGAGTGCCCGGGTTGGGCTCCATGGTTTTCACAGTGGTCCTCCCCTGGGTGTCGGGGGGCTCCAGGCCGACGGCATGGAAAAGTGCCTAGGACGGGCTCCATGCGCCCCGGGCATTCGTCCCCCGGGCGTCCGGGGCTCCATCCAGGCTGACGGCATGGCAGAGTGCCCGGGTTGGGCTCCATGGTTTTCACGGTGGTCCTCCCCAGGGTGTCGGGGGGCTCCAGGCCAACGGCATGGAAAAGTGCCCAGGACGGGCTCCATGCGCCCCGGGCATTCGTCCCCCGGGCGTCCAGGGCTCCATCCAGGCTGACGGCACAGCAGAGTGCCCGGGTCGGGCTCTATGGTTTTCACGGTGGTCCTCCCCTGGGTGTCGGGGGGCTCCAGGCCGACGGCATGGAAAAGTGCCCAGGACGGGCTCCATGCGCCCCGGGCATTCGTCCCCCGGGCGTCCGGGCCTGAGAGCTCCAGTGGTCCTCACTGTGCCTGAGGCCCAGCCGGTGTCCTCGAGCCCTGCCCGGCGTGGGCAGGCAGAAGCCCTACTGCGAAGGCTCGGGGTGGGAAGCAGGGAGTCCTTTTGGTCCCGGCCATCTGGTCGCCCGCAACGCTTTCCTATGGGGCGACTAGATGGCCGGACTTCCCTGGAAGTCCCTATGAGGTGCCATTCGCCTCTCGTATCCCAGCGAGGGCTCCAGGAGGTCAGGCACGTTCGCGTCCAGGGTCCCCTGAGCCTCGCGGTGTGCACTTGTTCCCAGAAAGAGGGGTAACCTTCCTCCGGATTACTAGGGACAAGGTACTATGGGACCCCTCTCGGCCTAGCGGTCCTCAGCCGGCAGCTGGACGGGCCAGGATGTTGCCCCAGCCCCATGTCCGTCCCTGGGCCTGCCGCGTGGCAGGAAGCCCTGGATGTGGTCCGGTACGGCCCGGGGAGGTGTCCTCTGCGCCTCCGGGCTCCAGGCCGGGCCCCGGGTCAGGTGCCCCGGCTCTAGGCCCCCGTCCCCCGGCCTGCCGCACTGCCAAAGCCCGGGACGGGGTTCCGTTGCTTGGCTGGGTTCAGGAGCTCCTCCCGGGGCCCTCGTGGGGCCCCGGGGAGGGCGGCCTCCCCACCCGGGGCTCCGTCCTGGGTCCTGCCGCGTGGCCGGGTGCCTGGGACAGGGTCCGGAGGGCACGGGGTAGGCTTCCCCTGCGCCTCCGGGCCTGGGACCCCCGGCTGGGTCCAAGGGCCCCGCCGGGCCCGGGTCGGGTGCTCCGGCCCAAGGCCCTGTCCCCCGGCCTGCCGCACTGCCAAAGGGCCAGCAGGTTCCGTTGCGCCCGGGCAGGCCTCCCCTACTCGTCAAGGTGTCCGGGGGCCCCGGGTCAGAGGGCCTGTCGGGGCCCCCTGGAAGCCTCCATGGCTGGGGCCCAGCTGGGGCTCTGGGCCTCCGGTCCGTCATGCCCCGGCACACGCTCACTCCTTCGGTGGGGCACAGGGTGTCCAGACGGCTTCCCTTTCTTGCCTGGCCATCTGATCGCCCAGATCCCCTCGGCCATCCGGTCGCCCGGATCCCCTCGGCCATCTGGTCGCCCGCAATGCTTTCCTATGGGGCGACCAGATGGCCGAACTTCCCTGGAAGTCCCGATGAGGTGCCATTTGCCTCCCGCATCCAAGCGAGGGCTCCAGGTCGGGTACTTGCGCGCCTTGGGTCCCCTCTGTCACCTCGTGTGCACGGATTACAAGAAAGGGGGGTAATTTTCCTCCGGATTACTAGGGAGAGGGTCAGTCAGAACTCCGTGAGGTCCGGCGATTCTGAATCAGGGGAAGGCAGGTATGCACCTGCCGCTCAGCCCCTTGCGATGGTCCTTTTTCTCCAAATTTGCTCAGGCAGAGCTCCGTGAGGCCCGGGCATGCCGAGACGGGGGGGAAGGCAGCACCCGGGGCCCGCCCACCCGGGCCTCCAGGGGCCCGTGAACGCACCTGCCTCTCAGGCCCCTACCCGATGGCCGGGCTTCCCTGGAAGTCCCGATGAGGTGCCATTTGCCTCCCTGATCCCAGCGAGGGCTCCAGGAGGTCGGGCGCCCACGCGCCTTGAGTCCCCTCCGTCACTCGGTGCGCACAGATTACAAGAAAGGGGGGTAATTTTCCTCCGGATTTCTAGGGGCAGGGTACGCCTGGACACCCCTCCCAGGCTGGTGGTTCTCTGCCATGGGGAACCAGATGGGCGATGCCTGGGCAACACCTCCCTAGGCCACATGGGGCTTCCTTCCTCCAGGCCGACGGCATGTCAAAGTGCCCAAGACGGGCTCCATGCGTCCCGGGCAGTCGTCCCCCGGGCGTCCGGGTCTCCAGGCCAACGGCATGGCCAGAGTGCCCGGGTCGGGCTCCATGGTATTCACGGCAGTCCTCCCCCGGGCGTCCGGGGCTCCAGGCCAACGGCATGTCAAAGTGCCCAGGACGGGCTCCATAGTTTTCACGGTAGTCCTCCCCTGGGTGTCCGTGGCTCCAGGCCGACGGCATGGCAAAGTGCCCAGGACAGGCTCCATGCGTCATGGGCGGTCGTCCCCCAGGTGTCCGGGGCTGCAGGCCAACGGCATGGCAGAGTGCCCGGGACGGGCTCCATGGTATTCACGGTAGTCCTCCCCCTGGGCGTCTGGGGCACCAGGCCAACGGCATGGCAAAGTGCCCAGGACGGGCTCCATGCGTCCTGGGCGGGTGTCCCCCAGGCGTCCGGGGCACCCACCTCCAGGCCAACGGCATGGCAAAGTACCCGGGACGGGCTCCATAGGCCCAGGGAGGCTCTCCCCAGCCTGGCTAGGGTTCGGAAGCTGGGGCCAGGCCAGGGACTTCTCAGCCAGACAGGCATCCTGATATGGGCCACCATATTAGGCCTGAGATCCGCCCGGCAGGCCATCAGAACGATGGCCTGCCAGCAGAAATGCGTCGGGCAAACGTTACCGCTCCCCCGCCACTGACGGTCTTTCCCGCACCCAACGCGGACGGTCTTTCCCGCACCGGCAGTGGACGGTCTTTCACGCACCCGCCGCGGACGGTCTTTCCCGCACCCGCCGCGAACGGTCTTTCCCGTACCCGCCGCGGACGGTCTTTCCAATCCGGCATCATAATTGGGCCCCCTGTATGTATATATATTTATATTTCATATACAGATGAAAACTAAAGGTTCCGGGGACGTTATAGTTTGGCTCAGATTTCATTCGTACAAAGCCATAGAAATTCTGCAGTTATAGTTACCTGAGCTAACTTTAACTTACGCCCCTGCAACACACTGCTTATGACCTCACATATTACATCACGTGGTCAAGGTAAAACAAGTGTTTTCTATGCATTTACACTGTAAAAAGTTATCCATAATCCTTGATTTAGGTGTTTGCATCCTTTCTTTTCCCAAGCACAAAATTGCATACAATGTCTGTGACTAGGGGGTTCTTTCCTGTCATCTGTTGCTGAGACCAGAGACCAAAGATTGCATTCTAAACATTTAAAAACAAGAAGTATGTACATTGCCTAGATGCCCTGCCTGTTTGGCCCCGCCCCATATACATTAGCGGTATGCAATGTCTTCCCGCCCTTTTCCCGGGATGATGGACAGCTTACTAAAAGGCCCTACCAGTGTGGTTCCCCCTGATTTTGGAGACACTTTCCTCATGCCTAGCAATACGATTGCATCTCCACCAAAAAAAAGCACTTACTTCTGCAAAGTATAAATAATCTAAGTGTGTTTTCTCTGCAGTTCCACTTTGTAAAGCTATCTGGTGAAGACGCTCGAGGAACAACCAAATTGGCAAAGTTACAGACACACAAAGTAACTGGAGACATTTCCTCAGTGTTCTTCACACAGCTGAGGTGTAGGAGATGCAATATTCACTTGCATTCAGAAGCGCTTGCCAAACGCGCCGAGCAGCCCTCCTGACATCCCCTGACACAGCGGATCGTAGCGCTGACACAGGGAAACCCCTCAATCCGCCATCGCGGCTCGAAGGCGTAGACACACCCACAACCAGGCCACGCCCACTTCCCACGCCTCAAATGTGTCGGCCATACCAGCGCAGCGGACGAGCGCAGCGGGAGCGCCGTTTGCGCGCCGAAGGCGCGCCTAAGGCAAGCCCGTCTGTGCCCGTCCACGCACGGCCGGGCTCAGGGCCAGAAGCCATGCCGGAGCCAGCTCCTCCTAGGGTAAGCTACTCGCGTCGGGACATCCTTAGTCTCAGACCCACCAATGACAGCTCATGTAACTATGTTTACAGTTTAGAGGGACCATTTACCAGCTGTACACTCTGCCGCCCAGCTCAGCTACAACTCCCCAGTCCACCCGTCATTCACCCGGCCCTTAAACTTGCCACTTTGAACTGTCGGTCACTCCCTATGCATGCGCTGCTCATTAACCATCTAATAGAAGATCATGAGCTTGACATGCTGTTTCTCTCTGAAACGTGGCTTACGGACCACTCGGACCCAGACGTTGTTACAGCCCTCCCCCCGGGCTTCCTTATTTAGTCCCAACCTCGTCCTTCTGGCAGAGGAGGAGGACTGGCCATCATCTACCGGGATTACCTCTCCTGTAGAACCAACGACGCTCATATCTTGGACTCTGAAAGCCTTTATTTTACTATCCAGTTAGCGCCGACTAGCTCATTGTCAGGCCTCCTAGTATATCGTCCCCCTGGCCATTATGGCCCATTTGCTAGCGCTCTCCTAGAATTCATAGCGTCTCAGGCCCACTCTACATCCAACTTCTCTATACTAGGAGACCTCAACATCCATTTCGATGACCCCCGTGACACAGGGGCAGTCGACTTGATCTCAGACCTGGCGGCCTACGGCTTACACCTTACCAACTCCGGAGCCACACACACTAAGGGGCATCTGCTGGACCCGGTATTTACCAACATCCCCACCCTTCAAGTCAAAGAGTCCCTCCCCCTCCCGTGGACGGACCACTGTTTGGTCCCTCTCCGTCTACCAGGAGCTTTCAAGAAACTCCACAAACCCACTTCCTATACCAGAGACAGGGCATGGTCCAGACTCTCCACAGAGGACTGGGCCAGAACCCTGAACTCTACGACCCCTACCTCTTCGGAAGATCCGGTCACCGCAGATAGGAAATTCAGGGAGTGGATCACCTTGTCCCTTGATTCCATCCTCCCTATAAAAACCCGTGAGGATAAAAACGGGAAATTAGGATCAGCCCCATGGTACACCCCGGAACTCCGAACTCTCCGCAAAGACTGCAAAAAAGCAGAGCGACTATGGAGGAAAGACTGGCTGCACGCCAGCAAGGAAGCCTATTGTAGGTTGGTGAGAACCTACAAATCCACTCTGAAGCTCACTAAAGCCTCACATTACGACACCAGAATAAAAAACTCCACCAACTCGGCGAGAGAATCCTTTCTCATCGCCAAAGAGCTCTTGAAAATACCAGCGCTCCCCTCCTCCAACATATCCCCTGCGGACAGAAGTGATGAACTGGCAACCTACTTCAACTCCAAAATCGCCCGTATCCTAGTCTCCCTCCCCCTCCCTGCCTGCCAAGTCACATGGACAACGATGCATCCACCATCCTTTCAGGAAACAACATGCACCCTCAGTTGACCTCATTCAGGGCAGTATCGTTGGACGAAGTAGGCACAACCATGGCCAAAATGAAAAGCGGCTCCCCTCTGGATCCCGCCCCCATTAGATTCCTTAAAACAGTGGCCCCTGTCATCTTGCCCACTATTACGGAGCTGATAAACATCTCGCTCTCCCAAGGCTCTGTCCCCCCAAGCTGGAAGAGTGCAGTAGTCAAAGCACTCCTAAAGAAACCCCAACTGGACCCATCTGACATGGCGAACTACCGGCCAATTTCACTCCTCCCCTTCATCAGCAAAATGGCCGAGAAACTGGTCAATGGTCAACTGTCCCAGTTTCTTGAATCTCACAACCTTCTGCGTCAGTCCCAAACTGGGTTCCGTCCGGGCCACGGCACAGATACCGCCCTTCTTGCTGTCATCGAGGAGGCAAGGTGCATTTTTGATTCAGGAGGGTCAGTGGCAGTGATCCTCCTGGACCTCAGTGCAGCCTTTGACACGGTAAACCACCGTGTCCTACTCCATCGGTTGGCCGTGGCAGGACTCGCGGGTTCCGCGCTCACATGGATAGAATCCTTCCTTTCAGGGCGCTCGTTCCAGGTGTGGGACGGCAATTCCCACTCAGCCTCCCTCCCCCTCTCGAGCGGAGTCCCCCAGGGGTCCTCATTAAGCCCCACCTTGTTTAATGCGTACATGGCCCCCCTTGAGGATGTCGTCGCCCCCTTCGGGATCAAGATAGTGAGTTATGCGGACGACACGCAATTGGTCGTCTCTCTCTCACATCTTGACAACCACCCAGACAATCTGCTGAACTGCCTCCAGGAAATTCACCACTGGATGTGCGAGTCATCACTCAAGTTAAACGGATCAAAGACAGAAGTCATGCTTATGGGCAAGAAATGGATCACCATCCCCCCATCGGTTTGGCCAGACGTCTTCGGGGAAGTGCTCACCCCGAAACAAGAAATTAAGACCTTGGGAGTCTGGCTGGAACCCGAGCTGTCTTTGAAAACCCAAGCAGCCAAAACAGCAGGCACCTGCTTTGGACTCATGCGCTCCTTCCGCAGGATCCTTCCTCTACTTCCGCCCCTATCTAGGAAACTCCTGGTCCAAGGTCTGATCCTTGCTCGGCTAGACTACAGCAACATGGTCTATCTTGGAGCCCCTGAAGCCACCATGGCAAAACTCCAGCGCACTCAAAACGCAGCTGCCCGGCTCCTTATGAATCTCCCTTCCAGAGTCTCAGCCAGACCAGCGCTCAAGGCCCTCCACTGGCTTCCAATACGTCAAAGGGTAGAATTTAAGGCCCTGTGCACCGCCCACAAACTCCTCAACAGTCTTGGCCCTGGTATCCTGAGAGACTTGGTCACCCCATATAAGGCCCCTAGGTCCTTGAGGTCGGACAATGAGCTTCTGGCCAATGTCCCCAGATTTAGGAAGGCACGCACCGGCGGCCGACGCTTTTCTGTAAAAGCGTACTCAGGATGGAACGCGCTTCCTCGCCCCCTTCGGCTTGAACCCAGCTATCTCACTTTCCGTAAAAAATTGAAAACTCTGCTTTTCCCAAAATAGTGTCCCTCTCCCCCTCTGGTCTCTACAAGTGTTTCAGCGCGGGGATGCCTCCGGGTCACCAGGCGCTCTAGAAATCGCTAAATAATAATAATAATAATATACATTTATCCAACGAGGTAGGACTTACTAATTAGCCAGTAGAAAGTACTTCACTTGGGTAAAGGTGTTGCACAAAACTGGACTTTTCTTCGATAAATACGCAGGACAGGTTTACTTCTTGCATGATGCTCATTTCATGGAAATTAAACCTCAATTTACAGTTAGGAAGTAAATTTCTAAATAATTTAGAAATTCACTGAAAAAACAAAGGTTACAGAGATTTATAGGTAGGAAATTGAATTTAAAAAACACTTAGAAATTCACTGACAAGACCAAAAATTAAAGGGACATGATGGGAGATAGAATTTTAAAAAAACTTAGAAATTCACTGACAAAACCACTAGTTCCAGGGATGTTGGAGTTAGAATGACATTTCACTCGTACAAAACCAGAGAAATTCAGCAGTTATAATTACCTGAGCCAACTATAACATATACCCCTGCAATGTACTGCTTATGTACACATATTACATCACTCATGACATGGTCAGTGACATCACTGATGAAATCTCAAATGACATCAATGATGCCATTACTGATGACATCATCCACAGAACCACTGGCACGCCCATTCATTGACCCATGCAAACACTCATACATCTACTCACTATTCCATTGAGCCACTCACATCAACTCCCCCATACAGCCACAATCGCAACCACTAACTCACATGTACAGGCACTTATGCACCTATAAACTGACCAATATACCCACTCATACATCCAGTCATACAGACACTTACATATCCACTCATACACCCATAGAGTTTCTCACACAGTAAATCAATCATCCATGAAGCTACAGTCACTCACATAGCCACACACTCATCCATACAGTTACTCACACACCCACTCACTCCTACATATACTAACACATGTACTCACTCTCACTTTGTTAGTTTTATTTTGAAATATATTTTATATGTTGTCAACGTAGTTGTTATCTTAGATACTTGTTCAGTGATATTTTGCTTACTGATACTTCTGTTCTCACTGTTTAAGTACAGGGTCAAGCTATTTTGATTGTTGATATTTTTTGGCCAACATTTGGGTGTGTCCATATCGTTAGTCTCGATATTGTGTCATACAACCCTTTAAAAGCATCAGTTGCAATATCATCATCAAGCAGAGTGTTACAACTCTTGTTGAGGAGCAGCATTAGTGTCAGACAATCACATCCGGACCACATAGGTAGCGAGATATCAAATAGTAAACAAATATATCTTCTTTCAGGTAGGCTGGAAAATGGAGCCCACGTAGCTCCTTTTCAGCTTGTTATAAAACAGTCGATCCATCTAAATATTATTCTGACATCAACCCTCAGCCCTCTGAAATGAGAGTCTCAATTTGGCAAGCGTGATATCAATTTTCTAATATTATTGGAAGTGTGCAGTGCTACTTATGAGAGTGTAGGACTTCCAAAACATTTAGTCATATTGAAAATTGACTTTTTTTTCTCTTTGAGCACAACCATAATAGCATTTCTAAAGCTCTGCTGCATTGATCCAGACTTGATATGTATCACAAGGTATTTGTGTGGGTGACACTTTTATAAAACTTAGAGCAAGTAAAATGAAGATACTCAAAAAGGCTTTGTTTTTACCCAATGTCACTCATATTACATTAGTTTAATACTATAGAGCCTTCTGATTCTCGACCAGTGCACTACGACTGTCAGCAACACACGTAAATGTTCTCGGATATACATTTAATTAGTGCCTCAGGCTACAGAGGGATCTGTACTCATTTTAGCCATTCCCTGAAAATGTACAAGATGTTCAGAGAGTAAAGATACAACAAATAGAAATTACATCTTAAAGGCCAGATCAAGAAAAGAATGCTGGGGGTGCTATAAACATGACATAACCTCTTGTCCACCAGTTTTTCAGAACAATTCTTACTCACATGTTGTTTCATTGACAAACAAAGGGCCTTCACCTCTGAGTCACCTGCCATTCATGTGCTGCCTAAGTGCAATTTCATAGATACAGATTTCTGTAGTGGAAGCACAGAAGAGGTCATTGGGTAAAAATGTTGCTTGTCAACGTGAAAATAGAAGAATTAGAGAAAATACTATTCTTTTGGGCAAACAAACAGAAAACAAGTACAGCTGTCCAAGGGGATCAGTTGCTTTCAATAGATTATTTTTTTTTTAAACACATTGTATTCATTAACTCCAGTTAGAGTACATGGAAAAGAAAAAAAGGATTTTTCGAGAGTGATATTCTACATAGCAGGATTACATACATGTACATGGTAATTACATTATTCACGTTTAATTTTACCGTAATTTAACTTTATACCATAATTATAGTCCCTGCTTCTTGGGGCCAAACTGAGCAGTTTACATCTTGCCATCCTGCTATCACAAGAGTTGTACTATATTCCTGGACCAAGATGTAGCTAGTAATATACATTTTTATTAACTCCCCACCCCCCTCCCCTGCTGACGGGCTGACCGGAAACGTTAGGTAGTCCAATCTGTAAAGTTGAATCTAAGAGGTATCTTATAACCATGAAAAAGTATAATCTATGCTTAGTTAGATAGGGTCTTAATGGAATGTAGGTAAAAATAAAAACAAAAGAGATCCGGGCCACCGCAAATACCATGTCTAGGGTGCGAATAAGTAGTCTCACATTTGAGCAGGACCCTGATAGTGGAGTATAGTGACATTTGCGGTGCCTCGTGGGGTAAAGGCGTCGGCCGCTTTAAAGGTTTCTAGTAGATAATCCCAGTTTATTGCGATTGGTACCTTTCTGAGGCCTCTTTTTTTCTCTCTACAAATAGCTACGCTCTCCGCTAATCCCCATTTTTCCATTGCTTCCTTCCAACTGAGCAATGAAGGGGCCACAGGAGATTTCCATCTTCTAGTAACCCCACGTTTAGCAAGAAGTAGGGTCAGATCTGCAAATCTGGCTTGGATCTTATATTCTTTGCATCTTCTATATAATCCTAAAATACTTGTCACTACTTTATGCCATCCCATGTTTCCCACAATCTCTTTTAAAACTGTAGTGATTCCTTTCCAGTATCTCCCCAGACTAGGACAAGACCAAAGCATATGTAATAGATCTGCATCTGGTTCAGGACATCTAGGGCAATGTGGGAGAATGGTAGGGAAAATCGCATGTATCCTGTGTGGGGTCAGGTATGCTCTCTGTGTTATCATATACTGTATAGATTAAAAGCGAGTTTTACGAAAGGTTAGTTCTGGATATGCTAAAATGATTGCCCAGTCTGTGTCTGATACTGATCTGTCCAGGTCCTGTTCCCATCTGGCATGTGTGGCAATTAATGGAGAAGGGCGGTGTTAGCTATGCCCTGATAGAACAAGCTAATTATATGACTGCCCGTTCCCATAAAATACACTAGGTGGACCAACTCGTGGGAGTCTGGTTCTGCCTCATTAGGCACACAGTATTTCTTAACATATTGTAACAGACTTGCATCAGTCATGAACAATGTCTCTGTGACCCCTCATACATCTACAAAATCTGTATGCGGAAGCAACAAATAATCCCCAAAGAGGTCCCCTATCGTCACTCCGGCTTGCAACCAGGGTTCCAATTTCCGGGTAGTAAGTGTTCCTAGATTAGTGGGAATGCCCAGTAGTGGTGTATTTGAAGCATATGCAGTAAGGATGTTCGTGTACTTTAATGCCTGCTTCCAGTATGTGAATGCCGTTCTAAGAAGGGTTCCTGCCGTGTGCGGTATTGATCTGCTTGGGGAAAGTAGTTTATTGTATTGTATTGTAATTGCATTTATATAGCGCTTACTTCCCCTGACGAGGCATCAAAGCGCTTTTTCGGCAGGTAGCACTCTACTTCGGGACCCATAGAGGATTAGTGTTGAATTAGTATAGTGAAACATGCAAGTACATTTTAAGTGGTGGCTAGGTTAGTCAGTTATTTGGATTTGGAATTATAGCAGAAGGATAGAGGAGGAAAAAAAGGTTTGTATTTATATAGCGCTTGTTACCCCTGATGGGGTGTTGAAACATGCTATTCAGGAAGCCCATAAAGGATTAGTGGTGAATTAATATGGTGAAATATGAAAGTAATTTTAGTGGTGGATATTAGTCAGTTATTTGGAGTGAGAAGGATAGCGGAGGGATAAAAGGGGAAGAAAGGTTTGGATTCATATAGCAGTTGTTACCCCTGTTGGATGTTGAAGCTCTTTTCTGGCGAGTAGCAAGCCACTCTGGAACTCATAAAGGATTAGTGTTGAAAATTAGTATAGAAAAATATAAAGTAATTTGCATAGTGGATATGTTATTCAGTTATTTGGGTAGAGCAGGGTAGGTGGCAGGATAGTGAAGGGAAAGAGGTTTGTATGTATATAGTGCTTGCTACCCCTGATGGGGTTTTGAAGCGCAAGTCGCACGCTACTCTGGAACCTATCAGGATTAGTATTGAATTAGTATGATGAAACATGAAAGTAATTTTAGTGGTGGATATGTTAGTCAGTTATTTGGATTGAGAAGGGTGGGGAGGGGTAGAAAAGAGGGAAGAGTTTAGAAAGGTTTGTTTTGGGGGATCTGTATAGTAAAAGAGGTGTAAGATGATGCAAGGAGGGGTAGAGTAGGAGAGAGTCTAGAAAGGGTTATTCTGGGGGTCATCATAGTGGTATGGGGTTTGGGGTTAAATGAGAGAGTGGATGTAGAGGATATATTGACAGATGTATAGGATGAGAGATAGGGTAGTGCATTGGAAAGAGTAGTAGAAAGAAGTTTGATGAGTCAGAAGGTTGGGCTAGAAGATATATTGAGCGAAGTATAGGCTGAGAAATAGGGAAGTGCATTGGAAATCCTAAATTAGAAGAAAGTGATAAATATATAGATCCATAAGTATATAGATGCATAATGGAGGTATGTATATTGAGCAGCATTTCTGGCCCTGGCCCTGGTCAGTCTCGAACAGGCTCAAACAGGCAACTGCCCTTGTCCTCTCCGCACTTAGCAGGCTCAAACATGCAACTGTACACGTCCTCTCCACCCTTAGCCACGAAGCCCGGATGCCCTAAACCTGGCCTTTTATAGCCCTAGTAATCAGGTGACCCCGTCAGCCAATGGGAAACCTAGCCCTAACACTATCCAATCACAATACTAGCCTTAAAAATCTAGAGCCAATAGGAGACCAGGACCTTACAGCCAATCTTAGCCCTAGTCAAAACACCCAATCAGTTCGAAAACCCTAATCTCCACGTACAATAGAGGCCCTAGCCCTACCAGTAGTCACACCCCAAGTAACCAATGGCACAGGAGGCCCTTGTCCCTACATCCAATAGAAAGCCTAACCCAACTCTTAGCCCCACAACCAGTCCAGCAACCAATCACACCAGAAGCCCTAATCGCTACTTCCAATTAAAAGTCTAACCCTAGCCCTAGTCCCACCCTACTCCCAATAACCAATAACACAGGAAACCCTAGTCCCTACCTCCAATAGAAATCCTAACCCTAGCCCTAGTCCCAACCCTGCATTGATTGAATCACAGACTTCCTGCAAGTTACAGCCTGCTAACCAGCCATTGTAATAGTGCTGATAGGCAGTGTGCATAGAAATCTGGGGCCCCCATCCCCGGGTCTGAAGGAAGTTGCAGCTTTACCAAGCTCAGGCTCCTACGTCCTGTGTTCCAAATTAGAGTGGTCAATAGTGTATTCAGGGTTGCAAACACTGTTCTCGGAATTACCACTGGCAGATTTGTAAAAAATTAAAGCAAGTGCGGGAGCATAACCATCTTAGAGATTGCAAGACTTCCAGCCACTGAGAGGCAGTGATGTTCAAAATGCAATTTGAGCCCTCAAGGAGCAGATCGCCTTATGTAGATTGCCCTCTTTAAGATCAGCTTTGGTTCTGTATATCTGAATCCCTAGAGATTTGAAAGTTTTGTGGGCTATTGTTATCTCACTGTCTCCAAATAGTATAACCTGTTCTTCCATCTGTGTACTAAAGGGAAAGGCATAAGATTTCTCATATTTAATTGCTAATCCTGCTACATGTTCGAATTGTGTGAAAAGTTGTGCTGCAGCATTCAAGTTGTTTCGGACTCTTCAAGTGTATAGGATAATAGCATGAGTGTAAAGTGAAAGGGTGTGATGAGCACCGTTTATGTTTATACCCCAATCCGCTGTGGACGCTTACATTTTGTGGGCTAGAGGCTTAAGGGCAAGAGCAAACAATGTGGGAGAAAGAGGGCAAACATGTTGTGTGCTGCATTGTACTTGATCGGATTCTGAGACGTGTGATCCTGAACATACCCTTGTCATGGGATGATGATAGAGTCATTGGATCTAGTGGGTGTAAGCTTGTGGGATCCTAAATTTCTGTAGCGCGGCCCACATATATTCCCAGTCCAATGTGTCAAAAGCTTGAGTAACATCCAGCATGACACAACCTGCCTCAGGTTCTCCTGTGGTGCAGGCAAACATGACATTACATAGTCCACGTATATATAAAGATTTACTACGCCCAGGGATGAAGCCACACTGGTCTATATGTAGCAACTTCAGTATGAGGGCTGCAGGCGATTAAGTAGGATTTTACTTAAAAAATTTTATTCCGTATTCAACTAAGAGAGCAGCCGCAATACGAAAAACTGTGAGTGGTCCCTCCCAGGTTTGGGGAGTGAGGTTATTAGTGCTTGTGTTGTAGAGGGGGGTGGTGTACCTATTTTAATGGCTTCCTCATATAATTTCTGCAGTTGTGGGGCTAATTGTTGTGTATAGGTAGCATAACACTCTGCTAGAAGGCCATCTAATCCTGGAGTTTTATTGTTTGGAAGGTCCTTTATTGCAGCTTTTATTTCCACAAGTGTTATAGGCTCAGCCTATGTCTTATCCTCGTCTGATACCTGCAGGAATTCTATTGTGTCTAGGAATGCGCTGATGTCTGAGTGGCCAATTCGCGGGGGCTGTATAAAGTGCTCTGTAATGGTCATAAAAGGCTTTATTAATATCCATTTGTGTAATGACTTTGATATGTTGGGGCGTCCAAATTTCTATTATAGGCATTGAAGGGATAGAATTTCTCAGGATTCGTGCCAGTAGGGTACCTGGTCTATCTGATTCTGCATGCGTTTTATGAAGGTAAGTACGGTGATCTATTATTGGCCCTGGGCGGAGCTGGCGTAGTGCCTCTAAGCATAGCTCCACAGAGTTTGAAAAATCTCTATGGAGCTACCCATAGCTCCGCTCCGCTCCCTCCTAGCTCCCTACCTGCTCCCAAATGCTTTAAAAAGGTATAACAAACACTACGTTGTAAGGCTTACGCATGCGCTTGCACACTTTCAAGACGTACAATGTAGTGTTTTTTTTATAAGAAGAACATCACGGACGCGAGAGGAGCGGCAAGGTACGGGAGGCTGCAGACATACAGGTAAATGCTTTATTTATACCTTTTTAAAGCATTTGGGAGGAGGAGGGAGCTGCTAACTCCTCTCCGCCATGGAGGCAGAGTTTTGCCTACCTCCGCATTCGCCACGGAGCATGGAGTAGGCCAATCTCCACAAACTCCGCTCGCGGAGCGGAGTTACCCACCCAGGGTTATCTATTATACGCAGTTGATCTACCAGCTCCGCATATTTAATGCATGCTTCCTGGAGGTCAGGTTTTGTCATAGGGTCTTGGGCCACCTTAGTTTCAAGAGTGTGTAGTTTGTCTTCAATGTCCTGCAGCTCCCAGTGTACCTGTTGTCTGGCTCTGGAAGAAGTACTGATAGCTGTGCCTCTTAGTACCACCTAAATGCTTCCCATTCTAGCCCCACAGAGGATGCTGGGCCTGCATTTTCAGTGAAATAATGGGATATGGGGACGGGGATCGAGACGCCATGTGGGGACTGGGGCTGGAACACTTCCTCATGCGAATGTAACCTCAAGTGCACTGTGATTAGATATGGTTTTGCCTACATAGGCAGCGCGAGTGGTCTGTGTAGCGACAAACTGTATAGTATATGATCAATTATTGTATGAAGGACGTGCGTAACAGAATATAATGAATATTCTCTAATTCCCTTATTATGGTTATGCCATATCTCTATAAGGTCTCAACCCTGTGCCCAATTCTGCAAAGTTTTAGATTGTCGTAATGATTGGGCCCTAGCCAAAGGAGGGTGGGATCTGTCTAGAACACTATCTGCCACCGCATTAAGATCGCCTCCTAGTATCCAACCAATGTCTGACCAATCAGCCAGTGCCATACTGACTTGGGTATAAAAGGGTTCTGATCTGAATTCAGAGCATACAGATTTCCCAGAACTATAGGGTTGCCATCTAATGTGCCCCAGATCAGGACATATCTGCCCCCTTTATATATACGTTTTTCTTGAATTACAAATGGGACCCCGGCTTGTAACCAAATGGCTGCCCCTTGTGCAAATGCGGAATAAGTCGTAGTATACAATTGCCCTCTCCATTTATTCTGAAGCTTAGTGGCTTCCATAGCGGTTAGGTGAGTTCCTGCAAAAACATTATTTGTATTTTACGGCGGATCAATTTGGCATGTACCCTATGCCTTTTATGGGGCAAACCCATTCCCCTAATATTCCATGTAAAACAAGTATAATGTTGTGTCATTCCTGATCTAGCCATCTATATGTATGGGAATAAGCCAGCTGGTATAAAATGTTTGTAAATTTCGGCCCATCAGCATCGTAATGTAACACCCCAATACATGGTCCAAATGCGGTTCGACCAAACATTAATAACAATACTTAAGAACACAAAATATTCAACATTTGCTACTGCGTTAGGGGTCACGGCTCAAAGTAACTCTGGGGAGTCACCAATGCTCCAAAGAGTAACTTCACTTAAACAAAAAAAGAAGGGGGGGTTCACCAAACCCCGGCCCCGGGGCCCCACCACCCGTACACCAATGCAAAGTTCAAGGCCCATGATGAAAACAGCAAAGAGCAGACACCCGCCCCCATTTAAGAAAGTAGCATAGTTCTTTGTTGTGCAAGGAGTTCACAAAGTGCCCATAGAACAGTCTTACCTCCTCTGGTGGGAAACCCCGATTTTTTCTCCCATCTGTATGGATATTACTTGCAAACTGCATCCCAAGCAGTCTGCCATCATGGTACAGCTTTATCCCTACCAACCATTCTGACTGTAGACTTTCAATTGAGAAGTGCATTGCCATTATTGGAGGGCAGCAAAGATAACTGTGGCGGGCTATGGTCTGGTTTAGACTGTGCCGCATCTCCAGTAGACGGCTCATCGTCTGTACCTATTCTTGTGTCTCTAAATTAAGCGGCAGAGATGACGGCCCTTCTCTGCTCCTCCAGCAGTACTGCTGGTGTTGGAGCCGTGTCTTCATCATATCATTTGGGCTTTGATCACCAGTGGTCTCCTGTTTTGTGTCTCCTCTGACCACCGATGTGCAGAGTTGATAGGCAGATCTGGAAAGGTGTTTTCAATCCATTCCCATGTTTCCGTTGGGGTATAGAAGAAGTTGCTTTCATGCACATGTAGAATTTTGAGTTTTGCCGTATATATAAAAGGGCATATTTCAGATTTACAGCCTGTAAGTGTTGTTTGATTCATGGTATTGTGCCCCTTGTTTCTGCACCTGGAGTGTGTAGTCAGGGAAAAATGATATACGTACATTGTCTTTTATGATTGGTGCTTTTTCCCTTGCAACTTGTAAAATCTGATTGCGATCTCTGTAGTTGGGTACTCTAGCCACAACAGGGCGGAGCGGCATGCCCGGTATTCTTATCCGCGTTGGAACCCTGTGAGCTCTTTTGATGCAGAAGGTGTCGGTCAAACGTCTCGAAGGCATAAGAGATTTGAGCCAAGTATGTATGTAGATCATTGGGTTTTGACCCTCTGAGTTCTCTGGTAGGCCAATAATGTGCACATTATTATGACGTGACCTTCACTCTGCATCTTCGATCCTCTCCTGCAGATTTACAAGTTTATGTTGCATATGTTACTGTTCATTCGACTGAGCCCAGTTGCTGTTTCATTAGTACACGTGACTGTTGGATTTCTTAGAGAATGAGATCCAGTTTGTCTGGCTGTGTGCCCTCCACCGTGAGAGGTATCCTCTCCGTAGATGTGGTGCTTGAGGCCGCTCTAAGGTCTTTTGTATCCTGATTTCTGCCCTTTGTACGTCTCATGTTGCCACTGGTACGGTATCAGAATTAGGTATGGAATGATGGGGTTAGTATATTTTAAGAATCATAGTCCATACTGTCTTGTCTTTGCAATTAAGGTTCTCTACCACCAAGACTACATCAATTGATCCGGTGCTGGTTGCATCTGTGACTAATATATGACTTCAGTACTAATCTTTCTTGTTTCTTCTAGATGGGCATTATAGTTGCATCTGGGCTTGTTTAAGGAACCCTTCGGGAGTGACGGTCTCGCTGCAGCTATCTGTCACCCATGGACTGGGAATATCCAGGCCCCGTTTAATGTAGGTCCTTGTCAACAGGGTCAGGCGCAGGTGGTACACTCACTATTATTTTCTTGTGGCAGCTCTACTCTATCTGTGGTATGGTTGCAAGACAGGCCCTCGTAAGGAGTAGCTCCCTAGATGCCGTCTCTGCTGCACAATTCCAAGTCGGCCTCCGCCGTCGTCCAAATACACCAATTGTCTTTATCACAGCCAAATAGTACAAGTTATGTTGCAGGCCAGTTCCTAGTACTTATTTCGGTTGACGTCCCGCTGCAACCTGGGCCTTAAGCGATGTCGACTCACTGCGTCGGAAAGTTAGGGGGGAAGCAATCCACCAAGACAAATCCCCTTTCTGAGTTTAGCTCCAAAGGTTTGTTGATGGGTAATACGCCTAACACAAATTCCAAGTACATAGGTGAGAGGTTCAAATACCTCCCCACCCCCCATGGGAGCACTGTTCCAACAGATGTATGGCAGTTCAGTGAGTTCCCCAACCCCGCATCGGGCAACCAGAACATCCAAAGGCAGGTAGGTCACTGCCTGACACAGAGCACCTCTCAAAAGAGTCAACAAGAGCTAATAATTTGTGGATTTTGCTTTACTTTCATGTGTGCTCAACAAGGGCTTTGATGTCCATTTTAAAATGCTAAAAGTATTCAAAGTGGGGTGTAATACCGAGAGCCCCACACCCAGTCTGTGAATCGTTGGAGCCGCAGTGCCAATGGGGGCCAAGGATCTTCCCATAGGCTAAGTTCCTGGGGATCAGTGTGCTAGTTCCAGATATTATTTGCCCTGTGGAGGTCACCTCAGGCTCGGCCTCTAGCAGCACAGCACTGGGCTTTCACTCCTCTGGATCCAGCGCGGCCCCCGCTATGGCATCTCACACAGTCCTGTAACTTCAGTTTAAGTCAACTATATGCTGCTCCTCTCAGGCATGCTGTAGGGGCATGCGTCAAGGTTGTGACAGGGCACTCGCCCAGTAGCCTGCGCCACCGAAGGAGCCGGAGCCCCAGGAGCTGATTAACAGCACGGCCTCCCCGGCAGCTCCGCCGAGTGGAGCTTGCCCCAGCTCACCTTATTTATGAACTTGGCAGGAGCATGACAGGGCAGCAACCTCCCTCTGTCTCCAAGGTAAATGGGGAATGATCAAGGTACGTGATGGCCCCTCTGTGGGCTGGAATCTGTGTGGTCCTCCAACAGGGGAAGACCTGGGCAGCCATCTTCCTCCAGGTCGAAGCAGTACGCACTTTCCACCAGTCGGTGTTGTCCTCTAGAACAGCAGCACCTCAGCATATATTATCGGTCCGCTGCACTTCCACTGCCCCTCACAGTCCGTTTGGGGCACTGTTGCCGCCTCCGTCAGTGTTTAGTGGCATAGAGGAAGGGGCCCGGACCGGGAGCTCAGCGATTATGCGGCTGCCATGTTTGGCAGTTAGCCACGCCCCCTTGCTTTGCATAGATTCCCCTTTCCTTTTCCAGGTATTGCCCTTACTGCCTCTGGTCTCAAGTGTAAGGAAGGCAATGGTAGGAGCAGAAAGAAAGCTGGGATTCAAAAGGCCTATTTACTCTCTGTAGTATGCACTACATGCCCCTTAACATCAAATGTACAGGGGCTACGTACTGGTCACGAAACAACCCTGTAATGTCACCAATTCTCAAAAGTTGTGGCTAATAGGTTATCAATACTGCATGCTTTGTTACTTTAATGCACAGCATAACTGGGCTTCTGTTGACATCTAGCTCCACAGTAGCTGCTTTGGGTAACGTTTTTAGTAATGTTGGTATGATAGTATAACAAAAGGAGATCAACTTGATCACATTTAATTGCACTATTTTTGTTGTATTCGTATTGGCATCAATGGAAGCAAGATTAAGCTAGCAGGCTTCACCTACAAAACTGTTCATACAGTAACCCCAAACTACCTCACCGTCAAATTGATTATCTCACATGGGAAGGGAACCATTGCAAGTCCAGTAATTCTCCCACTAGAAACCCCAGATTTCAAGGAAAAAAGTTTTAAAACGGTTGTTGTTGGAATGCACTTCCAAGGTCTGGAACACTTTGCCACAATCAAAACTCTGGTCTCCTGTGAAACCTTCAAGAAGAAATTACATGATCTACTGTTCCAACACCATTTCCCCTATCCATCCTGTTGGACTGGCCCTTTTAGCAGG
The DNA here is from genome assembly GCF_964261635.1 of Lissotriton helveticus. NCBI lineage: Eukaryota > Metazoa > Chordata > Amphibia > Caudata > Salamandridae > Lissotriton > Lissotriton helveticus. The sequence continues at coordinate 966,145,956 of NC_136059.1, forward strand.
GTCATCCCTGAACTTTTTACCTTCCTCCTGTATTTTTCCAACATGTTGTTGGCTGTTTAATGACTCTGGGCACTTTACCACTGCTGATAAGTGCTTAAGTGCCTATGCTCTCTCTACGGTAAATTGATGTATGGATTAGTGATTCCATGATTGGCTGGTTTGGTTTACTTGACAGACCCTAGTACAGTGCACTCAGTGTCCCCAGGGCTCATAAACCAAATGCTGCTGGTGAGCTTGCAGCACTGGTTGTGCCACCCACAGAAGCAGCCTGTAGAAGTGTGTCTCAGATCTGCCATCACAGAGCCTGTGTGCAGGCTGGTACTGCCATGTTGACTGGGCCAGTACACCCACTTGCCAGTCCCTAAACCTTCCCTTTTCGGCATATTAGTCACTCCTATGGTAGGCCCAAGGGCAGGGTGCATTGTAGGTAAAAGGTAGGACATCAATCAATCAATCAATCAATCAATCAATACATTTGTAGAGCGCACTACTCACGCGTGAGGGTCTCAAGACATGCCCTGGTGTGTCTTGCATGTCCTAATAGTGAATTACAGCCATTTTCATTTTTCGCTATTGCAAGGCTACCTGTTCCCCATAGGCCAGAATGGGCAGTTTGATTATAACATCTTATAATCCTAACTGACTCAGGGAACCAGGTAGAAATTCGAGTTTAGTATGCCTGAACTCAGAATGATAAAATAAATCTTTTAGTGAAGGTGGTTTATTAACACTCTGTGTTTGAAAATACCACTTTTTGAAAGTATGTATTTTCTTGCCTAACTGTCCAAGCCTGCCTCTGCTATGTTGTGTATTCCTTGTCTGGAGTTTGAGTGACAGGGGCTCGGGGATTCCAGGAGACAGGGTGAGTCAGCACAGGGCTGAATAGAGCTATCTGCATGAATAAGGGTGGGAGGAGTTGCACCTGGGACCTGAATAGGGCTGGGCCTGCCTTCCACAATGCTGGCTCCACCTCCTGTGGTGCGTCTGATGTCCCTGGCCCACACTGTCAAAGGAAAGAAGGAGTCTTGTTAACAAAGTGCTCCAGGACTGTGCAGAACTGGTTTGGACTGGGTGCAGGATCCTCTGCCTTCAGAGGACAAAGGATTTGCTAGTATAAATATTGGGACCCATACCCAAGAACTTTACATCCCTCTTGGGAAACAAGGAGAACCTTTGCTGAGGAGAGGAACCAGAAAAACTGAGGAGGAGACTATCCCTAAGCTGAGTGCTGTTTGGGGGATTGGCCTGCAGTGGTTGCCTGACTGCCAATAAAAGGAGAAAGGACTTTGTGCTACTTTCAAATCAACTTGTAAAGGATCTAAAAGGGATTGAGATAGAGCTTGCCTCTTGCTGAAGTCTTCACCAACCAGCTTCCCTGCCTTACCTTGCTGGGAATTGAAGTGCCTGAATTTGAGCTGGACCTTTTGAGAGACTGCGTATTGCTGGGAGCGGCAAGCCCGACTCAAGACGAAGAAGCGCATCGCTGCCGCAGCCATTGTTGTCGCATCACCGGAGAAGAGTGTTGCAGCAGACGTCGTCGCATCACCGGAGAAGCGTACCGCCGCCGCCGCTGTCGCCATCGCATCACCCGAAGCGCCTCGCATCACCAGAGAAAAGTGTCACCGTTGCAGCAGACGCCGTCGCATCACCGGAGAAGCGTGTCGCAGGGACTGTTGTGACTCAGAAGAATCATTGTGTCGCCGCACGGCCGTCAGGTGTGCACTCATCGTTGTCGCATCAAGAAGAAGATGCCATTTTGTTTTATTGCACCGGATCTTCATCACATCATGGCGCTGCTGGTCGCATCGCCACGGAAGCACAGTAAGAAACGAATGCATCACCTCCCCACACGGAGAAAAACCAACGCATCCCCTACGAAGCAGTAGGGACCCGACGCATCACCGTTCTTGCGTGTAAGGAACCCACGCATCACCTTCCCTGCAACACTTTTCTTGTATAATGTTACGCATCCAAAGGTACATTGAACTTAAAGTGTTGCATTTACCATCTAAAGAGAACTAAGCCATTTCTACCATCTTTAAAGTACAGTATTGTGGATTTTTATCGTTTGTGGTCTTGTGTTAAGTCTATATAAAAATACCTTTTTTATACTACAACTTGTGTGATGTACATCTGTAGTGTTGTCACTGGGTTACTGTATGTGTTTACAAATGCTTTACACACTGCCTCTGAGATAAGCCTGCCTGCTCATGCCAAGCTACCAATGGGGTAAGCAGGGATTATTTTAGGAGTATACCCCCTTACCCTGACTAGACACAAGGGTCTCTATTTGGTCAAAAGTACCTACCTCTGCCAACTAGAGACCCCGAAATCTAACACATCCTAACTATAACACTTCATTAAGGGCCAGAGTTAGCTGTCAATAAATGGCAGCTTGCTACAAAGTCACATAGGTGATCTCTGTCACTTATTCTATTCTATATGCCTTTGTTACTGTTAAATTCACTTTTTAAAACAATTTTGTTCGATAAACTTTGTATAGTGCTCTGTCTTGTTTGGTCCGTTTGCTTGATGTGAAGCTACTTATGAAAAAAGTAATTAATTGGAAGATGCAGTATGACTGTTTATTAGATCTTAGTTTCAAGTAGATAAGTAGATAGCTAACCCTTAAGTGCGCTATTGAGCAAGCCCCACCAGGAGCAGCCTCCCGCTGCTCAGCCCACATCTCCAACTGACATTCCAATCCTACAAACATTCTCTATATTCTAGATGACCTCACACACTGGCTGGGCAGCAGGAATTTGGAACACTGAGGAGGATGCATTAGGATTTCACAATGACTTTGTGAGGGTAGTAAATGATCTGAGAGAAAGTGGAGCTGGTTAATGTCTGTCACTCACAAATGTAAAGATTTTGAGCTCATGGCTTCTGTGAGCATTGATCTCTCAGCATGGGTCACCTGATTGTGTGGCGCAGGAGAGAAGCACATCTATCAATGTCTGAAGAATGGTTTCACCTCTGTTCTTATTCCTACACCTAGGATGCGTGGCTCCTTTCCTGGCTGTGTATGTTTTATGTGGTTATGGGAAGCTGACAACACTTCATCTTCAATGAACGGGAATGGTAGGGTCGTAGTCAAATTGTTCTGAAGACCCCATAGAGTTTTGCTAAAGGGATTCCAAGGACAGTGGTTGAGAGCACACTCATTGAAGAGTGTATGCAAGCCTTCAAGCAGATTGAAAGGATGGATTTTCAATGGAGGAGTAGAAATAGGACAACCGGCATCAAAGTTTCAGGGTGATGGGCATTATCACAAAAAAGGGTCTTTAAACAGTCAAATGACTCCCAGATGGACTAAAGTCATGGTTCTTTATAAATAGGAAAATGATTATTAGTTTGCAAAATCAAATTGGTAGTCTATGAATGGTAAAAATGTGTAATCTATATCTAAGTTACCTTCTTCTTGAGTTTGTGGTCTAAAACGGGTACAGTCTGAAGACTTCTTACTGTTGTGGGAAATAGTTTCTAGGATTTTGTTTCCTTTCAAGACAGCACATTCACTACTAGAAGTGTTTAGCTTTATTTATGTAGAAGATGTGGAGCAAGGTAAATTCCACATGGGTTAATTGGCACACAGTGCTTTCAAATTTGTAAATGTTTGATATGATGCACTGCACTCATATGGATAGTGTAAGAGCTCAAGCATTTTGGTTCACTAATTCACTGTTATGTGGCAAGATTGATAAGGAAGCGCAGTACCCCTCCTCTAGGCTATGCTTGGTGTATAGTGAATGCATAGGATGATGACTCATTGCTGAGTGGGGCTGGTTCATAGCTTTGGGAAGTGGAATTTTCTACCTCTCTGCATGATGTTGTGGAATATCATGTTGTTGTTGATATGCTGATATATACAAAGGTGGTGAGTAGGAAAACCTTGTAAAATACTTTGAAGTTTAGCGAATCTAGGAAAGAGTTCTGTAGTGTTTGGTGTGGAATTCTGGTTAAGTGTAGCACAGTGTCATGAGGTTTGTTTAATATGTTGCAAGGGTGGGAAAGAGTAGTACCATGCTGAAAGGTATGCAGTGTGGTGTTGTGAAGCTGGTGAAAAGGCATACCCTACTGCAGTTGGGAAAGAGGAGTACCCTACTGCAAGAGGACGCCAGGGGAAGTGTAGAAGACTCCTACTACAAGACCAGAACAACAGGAAAATCCTTCTCCTAGCTCTCAGCCAAGGCCTGGCTCTTCAGATGACCCCATCTCTCAACGGAGCCGCCCGCCTTTCCCCCAGCGCCTTGAGACCCTCGTGGATGAGTAGTTGTGCTTTACCAACCCTTTACTCTTTAGTGTTGTGGAAGATACAGATTCCATCTGTTTATATTCTGGGACCTGTCGCCACTGTGCACGAAAGGGACATTTTGACAGGTGTGTGATACTGGTAGCAGAGTATATCAAATGAGGTGTTCATGTGTGTTTCTCACCTGTATGTGCTCTGGGACCGGTCTTTTTTTGAACAAATGTGAGGATTTGACAGGTGCATTGATAGCTGTCTTGTTTGTCTTGGTATGTGATTGTGTGTCAGCTTGGATGGACAATGGTCAGTGCATGAGTTTTTGGTTTCAGAAAGTTTATGAGTAGGGTGTAATAGACAGCTGATTCCTGACCCTGGTGCATTAGGACATTGGTCCAGTAATCTAACATGGACTGGTGTTGGTGGTGGAAGTACTAGGCTACTCTGAGGTTCAAATGCTTGTGCTTTTCAGAATCTTGGTCTGTGCATCCTGGAAGCTGTCATCATAATCTACAGCAGATGGTCAGTGTGATGTTTGTGCAGCATGCAGAGGGTATGGTGCTGTGTGCAGATTCATGTGGTTTCTTTGGTCTGGCACTTGGTCATGTTGGCTTGTGCAGCTACCTTGACTTGTTGGTCATGGTGGGATGCTGAACTGTACTTCTGTGTGTGTGTGTGTGTGTGTCTGATTGTGTTGCCCTTGTGAGTATGTGTGTGTAGCTTGTGGAATTGGGAGAAGACAAGAGAGTATGTCTTATTTTTTCTGGATGATTGTTACACTGGTCTGTCACCTGTCCTTTGTGCAAGAAAAAGACACAATGTTGTGATGTGGAATTTGTGGTTTGTTCTGTCTGTAATGAAAGCGGATTATATGCAGCATTCCTCAAACTGCGGGTCACCATCTAATTTCTGGTGGGTCACGAAAGGGTAATGATTAAAGATGCCTTTACATTTTGTATTTATTTTGTCACATTAGCTGTGCTTGAAAGACAGAGGTCAAATGTCAGGCTGTATCACCTGTTATATTGCAGCTTATTCCTTTAATATGGGGATTGGTGGTCACTTTGTTATCTTTAACTGAAAATTGAGATGTGTTTTTAAAGTGAACAATATAACAATCTGGTTGGGGTACATAAAATGTATAAGGAATGGCTGTAGGATATTTTTTTATTGTAACAAACAACAAAATGTAAATACCTGTAAATGAACTGTGCGCATATTTCAGAAGATGCCAGAAATTAGGAAAGTAAAAATGAAACACATTCTTTTGTAATTCTTGTGTGCTGGAAACAAAGATTTTATTAGGATCAAAACAAATCAATACACTTTTACTTGGTGAGGCACAAGTGATAAACATTCTCTGACACTCAATTTACACACATTATCATTTGTGTGCTATATAGTTTCATCAGTAAAACTGTATAACTGTGCAAATTTAGTGGCAATTTCAATGGAAAATGTGCTGTCTATAAAAGACAGTGAGATACCACACAATGCTTTAGTAATATATTTGTAGCAATGTGCTCCCAAATGCACCACCAGGTATATACAATACCTTTGCCACTCCTGCTGAATACATTTGCTGCACTCTGCGTAAAGCTAGGATTTGTAGCAATACCTATGACTTCAGTGATGTAACATTGATGTCAGCTCCCCACTCTGAAAATCGTTCAACCAGCAATGGTGCTGAACTATATCCCCAAGTCCAGTTTTAAAAACAAATCCTAGTACATACTCCCAAGCAAGACTCTGAGTGAACTTTCAGTATTTTTTTGCTGCTGTGATTTTTACTTCACAAAGCAATTTCAACACTATATTTAATCATTTTTTTTTACTTCACAAAGCCATTTCCGAGGAGAATGTGCTCACTATATGTAATCATACGTAATCATTCCACATGTGTTCGGGGAAGCAGATTTACGGTTTGGTGTTGGCTCTGGGCAAATCATGTAATCGCTCATGCTTAAAATAAAGCTAATCTGACCTTATATAATCTAATCTGGAGCTCATGTAAAGCTCCAGTATGTGTGTGTGTGTGTATTTTTTTTATACATATGTAGTTCAAAATGCACCATTAAATGGATGTGAGGCCTTAAGCCTTACTATGCTGCAGAAGGGTTTTTCAAATTTGCTAAAATCACTGGTGTCAGCACCAAGATTTATTAGAATCCTTGTGATTTTAGTAAACAGATGCCACAGGCCAGCACCCCACTCTGAAAAGTGTTCCAGATCCAGTGCAGTTCACCACCTGCCAGATTTATACTTTAAGGACAGATCAATATATTGGCCACCGTCTGATAAAGGCATATCGATGGGAATGGCTTAGGTAATGATATTTTCAAATAAATGTATTTTTAAGTTGCTATTAAAGAGGAACACAAAAATTGTAAAGAGTATGTTATTTTGGTAATTCACAGCATTTTGAAAACATGTCCACTATTACATTAAAAAATCGTCCGCCTCATGTCCGTTAAAGCAGAGTGGGTTGCGAAAGTTTATCTTTCTATAAATTGGATTATGGTTCTAAAAAGTTTGGGAACCACTGGTGTAGTGAGGTGTATGCATGAGCTGAGTGGCCATAATGTAGAATGTTCAGTGTGGATTCTGAGAGACTGTGATGAAGTCATTGGGGTCTCTGTGCTTAGTGAAGCCTGACAGTTGTTTACAGCTCAAAGGACTCGAGTCCTAACAGGAGCTTTCAGGCTGTGACTATAATTGAAGGGCCTAAGAAGAAATGAAGAACATACTAACTAACTAAGTGGCTCCAGACTCTTGTGTGAAGATTTGCCTTTAAAATTGTAGCACTGAGACCTTGGCTTAAAAATTGGTCTTAGGGCACCATGACCCGGCAACTATAAATGATCGTGCATGAGTGCCACAAACACTTTGGTTCTAATTGCATGCTATTCATATTGCTTTATTCTGACTGCTGACTTCAGAACTCAGAATATGAGAGACTCCATTTGGTGAAGTGTGATATGAAATTTCTCCAGTTATTAAGAGAGGAGAAAAACTAAATATGATAAAATAATCCTTCCACATCAGCTAGTCATGCAGACAGTAATCTGTTTTCTGTTGTGGCAGGACTGCTAAAGCTCTCCAACATTCACGAGAGCATTATTACATGTATTACTTGGTCTCTGTGTGAGTGATGCTGTTGTAAAACATAAAGCAAATATAAACTATGCACTGAAAGAGTAGGTTTTGTCTTCATCCAGTGTCGATCATATGGCATTAGTTTAGTATTATGGAACATTTTGAATCACGACCTGTGCACTACGTTGCTGACGCACACCCACAAATATTCTGGTATGTACATTTAATTAAGGATTCAGGCTGCAGAGGACATTTCTAAGGGGATTTGCACTAATTTTAGCCATTCCAAGAAAATATGCCAGATGTTTAGAAAAGCCATTAGATGCAGAAAAAGACATCTCAATGACTTGAAACAAGAAATGAATGTCGGACGGTGCCTTAAAAGTAACGTGCTTATTTTCATCATCCTTTTTAGTATACTTTCTGGTGACGTGTGATTGATAAACACTTTTTTCAACTCTGAATCGACCCCCACAACAACCTCTGTAAGCTCCATTTCCCAGATTTAGAAAGCTGTAGTCAAAGCAAAAGAGAGCTCATTAGGAGAAGATGTCGCCTGTCTATGTGAAGACACAAAGGTCAGGTCTAGAGTGGCCATTCAGGTGCTCTGCTGGCCAAAATACAACTCGCAAGTCACAGTGTTAATAACTGACTGCACTAATTAACATTGTCTTGCAACACAGTAGTTAAAATCACAAATGGATTAGCAGAAATTACATTTGGTTCTGTTTTAAGAGTTCAACATCCATAAGTCCTTCAATCATCAGTCAAAATGTGCTTTTTTGCCCTCATCACCGTAACCCATTATTTATTATTTATTTATTTATTTATTTGAAAAGTGTTATATAGCGCTGGCTAGATCCGGAGGTATTAAAGTGCTTCAGACCATAGTTGCAGGTTACATCGTTACAAAGGTTACACAGTTATTAGAGCATACCTACATTGTTACATGTTAGGTCGCGACAAACAATAAGGACATATACGTTAGGAAAAAATCAGGCAAGGGGAGAGATTCAAGCGGAGAGGGGATAGGAGCAGGGCAAGTAGACAGAGAATGAAGGGGGGAAGGAGGAGGGGGAGGGTGAATGACACAGCAATGAAGAAGAGGGGGAAGGTGAAGGGTGCACAAGCGGGGAGACGCGAAATAGCTGCGTCCATAGTCCAGTAAACTGTGATCTCAGGGGAAGTGGCATCATTCCCCATTCTCTGCTGCGAGAGGCTCCCTATTACGCAGTGGACTCTCTCAGAGGGTCTCTGAGACTCCAAGACCTACCTACTGGATCCTTCCCTAAAAAAGGGGAGTGGGAGTACTTTAGCAAGGGGCACCATACCATACCTCCCATTACATCCACTGACTACCTCACCAAGATTACCATTAAGTCGGCCATGGCTATTGCTTCATTTTGACATTAGCTCTAATTGGCAGATAAACACAAAAAGTTCAGGACTAGAGCAAGAACATCTCATCTGCCCAGTACAAGCAATAGCAAGGTGAATTAAGAATCATTGCTGACTTAATGGTGATGGGTGGTATAGTGAGGATCAAGGTTGAGACCTACATTGAACTCCATTTCAGCGTGAGGATCACTAAACTAGTATAGATATGAGCTTTTAGCAAAACATGTAAGACCTGCAAGTGACCCACTTATGTTTTTATCTGAAAGAGAAAAGCTGATCTTTGAACCAGCCTCTGAGTTCACAAATCAAACTAAACATGTGCTCCCAAAATGCACCCATCAGGGTTTATGTGAATCCTGTCCAGTAACTTTCTTATAGATGACGTTCAGCAACAAAAATAAACATCTGCTGCAATAGAGAGCAAGTAATGCACTGAATATTTGATGGCCAGGTAAAGGCAAAGGCCATAAGCCTGGTGTTGGTTGCCAGTCTTTGTCAATTATTGTTTTGCTTTGTCATGGTTTTGTAATCCTTTTTTGTTGTGGCACCCTTGACAATATAATGTAAATCAAATGTGGATAGGACACTTGTTACCGCTTAGCCAGGAGATATTAATTGGGAAACCCTCATAAACGCCGTGTATTCCGAGTAGCGGTGTATCTTATTATCCGCCCCACACTGGCGTTGTGGCAGTAGTCATAGGGTTTCTCAAAGATACCGTGCCTGCCTCGCCCAAGGCAATCTCTGGTGTATCGTGGCAGTGTCCAGAGATCAAGTGATACCCAACTGGTAGGTATTAAAAAAACTGATAAAAATAGTCTACAATGTACAAAATAACTTTATTCACGTAGTTGGGTGGCTATAATAAAACGAATGTATTGGTATGCTCGTAGGACTGGGTGAAGGGTCCCATGCATATCACTTAATAATACGTCGACATGTTTCAGCTCTGCGGCCCGAAGGTCTGTGGTGCTTTCGGCATGACAAATAACAATTAAACAAAACAGGTAAAAATACTCTCAGTATTTGTGAAGTAGTTCATTTGTTTGTGAACTAAGGGGTCTTACCCACTGTGATTCAGGCTTATTCACCTAAGAAAAAGAAAAGAAAAAAGAGCAAGGCAATATCTGGCTTGTTGCGTTTGTGCGTGGTATATATATATACTTTATATGATAACTAAATTGTCTCTTGTAACACAGAAATTATAAATTTAGATACATTTGTTGAACTCTTAGGAAAGCATTCATGACGAATTGCACAGAAATAGCAAAAGTGAGAAAAGGATAGAAATAGCGGTCACAATCGAAAACTAATCAAGTATATTCGACATTAAGTACATATGTCAAGTCACACATCCTATATTGAAATACAGGTAGGAACAATCAATTATTGACAAACAAGGTTCGTACCTTTCGTGTGGGTAAGAGTATCGTGAACCTGTATTTTGAGGATACCAGTGGTTATTACAGAGTTGGTAGCAGACACATATACCGATAATTAAAAGATACCTCGTGTGAGGTCTTACCTTAGTCGCCAATCTTAGGGTCTAAGACAAATAGTCATAGGCTACGAAAAAAGGGGGATTACAAGATTAACGGTATTGTCTCAACAAAGGTTTGAGCGGGATTCGGTGAGAAAACCAAGTCATACCCGCGTCGGAAACTCTGTCCGCGTCTTGTGCTGGCTCTGCCTTAGGGACGCCATAGACGCATTTCCGGCGGGGCTTTAGCGGAAAACCGTTGGTATAGAAAGAGGACAAAAAGGCTCGTAATAACAGGCTCTTGGGTCATAGGATTTACAACACAGCCAAAATTATTTAAAAACGACACCATTAAGTCAAATTAAACCAAATTATACAGTAGTTGGAAACTTTCAGGTTATTTAGAATATCAATGTTCAGGTTATTTAGAATATCAATATACAAGCTTAATGCATTCTCATGCTTAGGGGTGGAATCAAACTGCCACGGGAGATAAATCTGTATTATCTAATGAAGTGGTGCCATGAAATTTCATCGTTCAATCATTGTTTATTTGTCTTCAGACGATCGACCCAACGCTGTTCCTTCTCATACAGTACTTTCTCCACATTGGGGGTATTCTCTGATAGTCTTTCAATTACTGTCCATTTCAGTTCTGCAATACTGTGTTTGAACTCAACGAAGTGGGAACAGAGCTTTGTTGTGGTTTTTTGAAGGCGGATGTTACTCTTATGTTCTCCTATCCTGAGTTTCACCTTTCTGCATGTCATCCCAATGTACTTTTTTTCACATGGACAGGTTACCATGTAGATCAAATGGGACGAATTGCAATTGCTGTGTTGTTTTTGAATCCACTTCAGTGTAGGTGTCAATTGTAAAGTTTTGGATTTGCTTGTGGATTTACAGGCTATGCATGAGCCGCAAGGATAATGTCCTGTCACAGGCATCATTTGGGAATCTCTTATTGGTTGTTCAATTCTCAATTTTTGCGGGCGAGTGTGAACCAGAAAATCACGAAGATTTTTAGATCGCCTATTGGCAAAACGTGGTTTTGGCCAATCAAATTTGCCTGTATTTAAGATGTGCCAGTTTTTGTTGATTAGTTTGTTTATTTGGTATGTCACAGGACTAAAGGTTGTTACACATGTCATCAAATCTGTAGGTGTTATTTTCTCATAGGTTTTTAGGAGATTTTCTCTCGGTTGATTCATGGCTCTCTTGCGGCATTTAGATATCATGGACGGTTTGTATTGTCTTTTGACAAGTCTGTCACTCAGTTCTTTAGCTTGATCTTGATAGTCCGCTATTTGGCTACAGTTCCTTTTGAGACGAAGAAACTGGCTATATGGCAGATTGTCTCTCAGTGGTTGAGGATGAAAGCTTTTATATGATAAAAAGCTGTTCTTTGCAGTGGGTTTTCTGAAGGTTTTTGTCTCGATGTTGTTATCATTTATATAGATGGTCAGGTCCAATAAGTCAATACTTCTCTTGTCAGCTGTGTGAGAGACAATCTGCCATATAGCCAGTTTCTTCGTCTCAAAAGGAACTGTAGCCAAATAGCGGACTATCAAGATCAAGCTAAAGAACTGAGTGACAGACTTGTCAAAAGACAATACAAACCATCCATGATATCTAAATGCCGCAAGAGAGCCATGAATCAACCAAGAGAAAATCTCCTAAAAACCTATGAGAAAATAACACCTACAGATTTGATGACATGTGTAACAACCTTTAGTCCTGTGACATACCAAATAAACAAACTAATCAACAAAAACTGGCACATCTTAAATACAGGCAAATTTGATTGGCCAAAACCACGTTTTGCCAATAGGCGATCTAAAAATCTTCGTGATTTTCTGGTTCACACTCGCCCGCAAAAATTGAGAATTGAACAACCAATAAGAGATTCCCAAATGATGCCTGTGACAGGACATTATCCTTGCGGCTCATGTATAGCCTGTAAATCCACAAGCAAATCCAAAACTTTACAATTGACACCTACACTGAAGTGGATTCAAAAACAACACAGCAATTGCAATTCGTCCCATTTGATCTACATGGTAACCTGTCCATGAGAAAAAAAGTACATTGGGATGACATGCAGAAAGGTGAAACTCAGGATAGGAGAACATAAGAGTAACATCCGCCTTCAAAAAACCACAACAAAGCTCTGTTCCCACTTCGTTGAGTTCAAACACAGTATTGAAGAACTGAAATGGACAGTAATTGAAAGACTATCAGAGAATACCCCCAATGTGGAGAAAGTACTGTATGAGAAGGAACAGCGTTGGGTCGATCGTCTGAAGACAAATAAACAAGGATTGAACGATGAAATTTCATGGCACCACTTCATTAGATAATACAGATTTATCTCCTGTGGCAGTTTGATTCCACCCCTAAGCATGAGAATGCATTGAGCTCGTATATTGATATTCTAAATAACCTGAACATTGATATTCTAAATAACCTGAACGTTTCCAACTACTGTATAATTTGGTTTAATTTGACTTAATGGTGTCGTTTTTAAATAATTTTGGCTGTGTTGTAAATCCTATGACCCAAGAGCCTGTTATTACGAGCCTTTTTGTCCTCTTTCTATAGCAACGGTTTTCCGCTAAAGCCCCGCCGGAAATGCGTCTATGGCGTCCCAAAGGCAGAGCCAGCACAAGACGCGGACAGAGTTTCCGACGCGGGTATGACTTGGTTTTATCAACGAATCCCGCTCAAACCTTTGTTGAGACAATACCGTTAATCTTGTAATCCCCCTTTTTTCGTAGCCTATGACTATTTGTCTTAGACCCTAAGATTGGCGACTAAGGTAAGACCTCACACGAGGTATCTTTTAATTATCGGTATATGTGTCTGCTACCAACTCTGTAATAACCACTGGTATCCTCAAAATACAGGTTCACGATACTCTTACCCACACGAAAGGTACGAACCTTGTTTGTCAATAATTGATTGTTCCTACCTGTATTTCAATATAGGATGTGTGACTTGACATACGTACTTAATGTCGAATATACTTGATTAGTTTTCGATTGTGACCGCTATTTCTATCCTTTTCTCACTTTTGCTATTTCTGTGCAATTCGTCATGAATGCTTTCCTAGGAGTTCAACAAATGTATCTAAATTTATAATTTCTGTATTACAAGAGACAATTTAGTTATCATATAAAGTATATATATATACCACGCACAAACGCAACAAGCCAGATATTGCCTTGCTCTTTTTTCTTTTCTTTTTCTTAGGTGAATAAGCCTGAATCACAGTGGGTAAGACCCCTTAGTTCACAAACAAATGAACTACTTCACAAATAGTGAGAGTATTTTTACCTGTTTTGTTTAATTGTTATTTGTCCTGACGAAAGCTCCACAGACCTTCGGGCCGCAGAGCTGAAACATGTCGACGTATTATTAAGTGATATGCATGGGACCCTTCACCCAGTCCTACGAGCATACCCATACATTAGTTTTATTATAGCCACCCAACTACGTGAATAAAGTTATTTTGTAGATTGTAGACTATTTTTATCAGTCTTTTTAATACCTACCAGTTGGGTATCACTTGATCTCTGGACACTGCCACGATACACCAGAGATTGCCTCGGGCGAGGCAGGCACAGTATCTTTGAGAAACCCTATGACTACTGCCACAACGCCAGTGTGGGGCGGATAATAAGATACACCGCTACTCGGAATACACGGCGTTTATGAGGGTTTCCCAATTAATATCTCCTGGCTAAGCGGTAACAAGTGTCCTATCCACGTTTGATTTACATTACTAAGTTCTGGGGAACAGATAGGACCTCCTCTTCCCTCCTTTGTGATAAATACCCGTGACAATATGTCTAAAAGCAAAAATACTTTTTGACCTAAAATGCACACATAGTAGTCCCTTTCACAGATGAGAACATCTTTGTGTGTTGATGTGTTCTCTGTCACCAGTGATGTAATTTGAGATGTCATTAGTAATGTCACTGGTCATGTCATGATTGATGTGAGATCATAAGAAGTGCATTGCGGGGGCGTAAGTTTATAGTTAGCTCAGGTAACCATGACTGCTGAATTTCTCTGGTTTTGAATGAGTGAAATGTCAGCCTAACCCATAACCTGTAAATTGTGGTTTTTCAGTGAATTTCTGAGTTTTTAAAAAAAATCTAGTTCCTAACTATAAAGTCCCTGTGACCTTTGTTTTTTTCAGCGAATTGCTACATTTTAAGAAAAAGATTAGTTCCTAACTGTAATTTGTTGAGGTTTAATTTCCATGAAATGAGCATCATGCCAGAATGAATCCTGCCTTGAGTATTTATCCAAGAAGAGTCCACCGTTTTGTGCACACCTGAACCCAAGTGGAGTACTTTCTTGTGGCTAATTAGTAAATTTACCTCGTTGGGTAAATGTATAGTGTGTCTCTTACAGTATAACTGTGTAACGGACGCAGAGGAAATGTCTCCAGTGATCTTGTGCGTCTGTAACTTTGCCAATGTGATTGTTCCTCGAGCGTCTTCACCAGATAACTTTACAAAGTGGAACTGCAAAGAAAACACACTTGGATGATTTGTACTTTGCAGAAGTAAGTGCTTTTTTGTTTGGTGGAGATGCAATCATAGTCCTAGGCAGTAGGAACGTGTCTCCAAAATAGATAGAAACATGCTGGTGGGACCTGTTAGTAAGCTGTTCATCATACAGTGGAAATGGTGGTAAGACTTTGCATACCGCTAATGTTTATGGGGCAGGGCCAAATGGGCAAAGCTTCTAGGCAATTTACATACTTCTAGTTTTTAAAAGTTTACAACACAATCTTTGGTTTCAGCAACAGATGACAAGAAAGAGCACCCTCAGGAGAGGGGGGCCGAGGTGTCCCCCTCCTCTGACTGATTTTGGACCCGGGGACCCCATCCCCAGGGGCCCAACCTTTATTTAATTTTTCTATATATGAGAGAGGGGCCACACTGCACCCCTCCCTGGGCCGATTTCGTCCCCGGGGACCTCATCCCCCAGGACCAGGCAATGTTTTTCTCGTATAGCGACTGCGTGGGGGAGCCTGAAGGCCCCTACAGTCCTTGTCAGCTCCCCGCCTCCTGCGGGAGCAAGCATTGCTTTCAGATATAGGAGCTAATAAACATGCTGCTCCCTGTGTCTGAAAGCAATTCATTTGTTTCGCTGACTTGCTTGAGCGCGGGATGAGAAACGGACAAAGGCTTCTTTTCCGGGCAGCAAAAGCATTTCTTAGCGCTCATTTACTGGAAGCGAAGTGCTTGCTGTCACTTGGCAGGAGCGGTAAAGGTCCCGCCAAGCCACAGCAAACAGCTATGTCCTGGGGCTCGGCACCCCAGGAAATAGCAGAAACCAGCCCAGGGAGATGGCGGACCCCAGGGCCATCTGTGGCTCCTGGAGGGGCCCCCTTCCTTTATTGTTGCTGGGCCTGTCCCAAGGAGGTGGCGGTTCCCGGAGCTGAGAACAAACCAAGAGGGGAGCTGCGCGGCACCTCTCCTATTAAAAAAATAAAATTTAGCCCCTGGGAGGTGGTGGTCCCTGGGACCCGAGGGGGGGTCTGTGAGGCACTACACTACAAATTCAAATAGCCCCGGGGAGCCGGGGGTCCCCGGGGCATGGGGATCCACAAATTTCCACGATTTAAATTGCAACAGCCCTGGGGAGGTGGCAGTGCCTGAGGTACGAGGGGATCTGCGTGACCCCCATTTGTTAAAAACATTAATGGCCGCATGCCCCAGGTACCTGGCCGACCCAAGGGCGTAATAATAGAGAAGCGCGGGGGCCTGCACTTCTCTTTTTTTTATTTTTGGGTTGGAACCACACCTCCAGCGTGATTCCGGGTGAAATATTTTGTACAACTTTTTGCCCTGGCTGGCTCCCTCTGGACCCCCTCCAAGAGAAACAAGGGGTCAGGGTATTCCTACCCTGCTCCCATCTCATTTTTGTAAAACAATTTCTTGTGAGAACAGTCCCAAGAAAGCTGCCAACACTTCCTGGTTTGAAGTGTTGGCAGCCAATCACACTTGAGCAGGGGGCCTGTCGGGTCTCTGGATGATTTGCGTCCTTACATAAACAAATTTGGATTTTCCTTACTATTTCCAAAGCTACAGAACAGATGTACACCAAATCACAAAAGGGCACTTCCCTGGACCAATATCTACCTTTCTGCCAAATTTGGTGTAATTCCATTCAGCAGTTCGAATAAAACTCAGCATGAAGAGGCTAGTCTACCTCAACCCACATCACCTATTAGTAGGTTAAGCTTACAGAGTTTGCCCTGAACAAAGCTATTGATACAGAGGGCAGTCCCCCACCACACATATCACCTATTAGTAATCTGACCTTTTCCACATACACCTATCTCCTTGATTCAAGGTCAGCATCCAGAGGCTAGTCTCCCACCAGATACATCGGCTGTTAGTTGGCTGAGCCTCGTCTACATACATCTTTCACCCTAAATAAAAGCTATTAATACAGCGGTCAGACTCCCATCACACACATTACCTATTCGAAGGTGAGCTCCTTTTTCATACACCTTTTGCCCTTAATAAAAGTCTACATGAAAGTACCAGGCTCCAACCATACACATCATGTATCAGTAGGCCAAGCATCTTGTACATACTGATGTTAGCCTGAAGAAAGCTCCAAATGCAGTGGCTAGCCCCCACGACACACACCATTTATAGGTAGGTGAATCCTCTACTACATGCATTGCTTGCCCTGAGTTGTTGATTGAGCTGTATTTTGGAGAGACCTGTCATTCAGAACACTAAAACACTTAAAACATTTGACTTCTAAGCTGTGCAGATATTAGAAAAATGTAGACAGTATGGAATTCATAAACATATACACATTTAACATTTTTTTTGGGGTTGTCTCATTTTTGTACTGCTTGTGTTCAATTGCTTGGAAGATACCTACTAAACAGCAGAAGAGGAAGAAGGGTAGTCAGGCCAAGCATGGAGTAGGCACCAGATCTCCAATGTCCTCTCTACTCCAGCCTAGCTGCCACACTAAGCACCCCAAAGTGCGCCCTACTAGCTACCATCACACCCCAACAAGTTGAGGGGGATTTATTGCAGCTGCTGAAGCTGTGGGGGTGGGTGCCTCTCCCCAGAAGGAATCCTTTTAACCAGCGGCCTAGCTGGGCCTGGACACGGACAGGCCCCATCAGGTGAGACCAAAGAGAGGCGAAGGAGTCCTCCGTCAGGTGACCCAGGGAACTCAGAAGCTCTAGTGTGGCCACAGGGCCCCGGTGCCCCTCAGCCTTCAACATGGGGCTGAACAGCTTTGGGAGGAAGGCACAGCACAGAAACGAAGCGGCCTGCCCCATACTCTCCACAAGATCGCCGACCCAGGTGGGCTCACTCCTACCTGTTATGCTAGCCAACTCCTGGTGCCACTCCAGGAGCACCCCCCATTGCCAGCTTAGTGAGTCTGAAGGGGGGCTGCCGACAACGCAGCTGATCCATCGAGTGGAAGTACCCAGCCTCTGGATCCTAGCGACCTGTTTCACTAGTAGCCCAAGGCACATGCCCCTAGAGAACAGGGACTGGCTCCCCCGCATGGCGGTCCTCATGGACCCCTGTGGGCCCACCATGTTGTAGCGCCCCTCTCTCGGGCCCAAGCAGCACGCCTTGTATGCAACCTGATCTGCTTCACAAGCTACGAGTGGGCTTAAGACTTGCCCCCGCACAGCACCCTAGGCTGAGTAGTGACAAAGATTCTGCAGAGTCTCCACTTTGATGGATGCCTCACAACCAATGCAGCCTGGAACCCTAAATGGGGATAAGCTCCCGGAAGAGAAGACTACCAGCCACTGCTCTAGGGTCCTAGACCAAGGCCTGCCCCCACCCTGCAAAGAAAGGAACCCTTATACACCGCCACAACAGGGACACCCCCACAAGGCACCTGTTGATGCACTGCATGACTTTTTCCTCCCTTTTCAGAAGTTACTCACCTTTTAATGGATCCCTTGGTCACAGGGACTACTAGGACAACAATGTACCCCCTACACCATTGAGAAACAGCACAGTGCTGTGTCAATAAGGTGCTCCACACCACCATAGAGGAGGGCCCTGTGGGTCGATACCATAATGTTCACAGCATCTATGGCACTCACCCTCCCTCCAATCCTTCCCCTGCCGGTATGCAGGGGGCCGAAATGGTGAAGACACGCCAAGCAATGGCTCCCCAACAGAATGGTGATCCGGCTCCCACAGCGCCACTCTCCCAGGAATATATTGACTGCTTCCTTTCTGAAATACAATCGGAAATTGACTCACTAAAAGCTGAATTCAAATCTTGACTCTGAGAAGTCCATTTTGCGGTCGGATTAGACCTCTTGGAGTGAGCAGCAGGCTCAGGCACTGAGGACCAAGAAAAGATGTGGCTGAGACTCAATGCTTTAGAGGACCAGTACACCAAGCTACAGCTGAAACAGGTGGATCTCAAAAACAGGAGCTGCAGGAACAACATCCAAATAAGAGAAGTACTGCATCGTGCCTAGAGGACCAACATCATGAATTTTGTGACAGAGCTTCTCCATGCCATCAGGAGAGATCCTTCCTTTCTCCATCTCAAACTTGATCAAGCTCACAGGGGGATATCTAGCGCACCCTCAGATGGACCTCCCCTGACAGCCTACTGCACCTCCACTACTATGAGGTGAAAGAAGAAATCATGATAGTGCTGCAAAATAATGCTGACATAATTTTTCCTAATGTATTGATCCAACCCTACCAGGATCTGGTGATGACAACCGTTAAAAAGTGCAGAAACTTCCATCCAGTCACAATGGCTCTGAAAGAGCGTAACATAAAGTACCAATGAGGCTAGCCATTCAGCCATATCTTCCAATGGAATGGCCAATGTAAGGTACTTCACTCACTACAGGAGGCTGAATCCCTGCTATGCCTCCTCGCGGATCTAGATGCGGAAGACATGTCAGAAAGGAAGGAACAGAGCCCAAAATGGCCACCTCGAATTGGAACTGCAAAGACAGAGAAAGAGGCTGATCCAGCGGGCTATAGAAAATATATCATAAACTACGCTACCCAACTTCATAACCTATAAACAAAATTCTATACTAAATATGGACCCATTTATGAACCTGATATATTTTGGGCCTACTGAATCAGGTGGTCAGAATAAATCTATATACATCATTATCTACACACTATATACATATTTATATATTTGCAGAAAGAATATTGTCATTAGAATAAAACTCAACCATTTAAACGACCACCATAGGTGACGTGATCTAGCTAATGGTAACCTATACTTCTAAATAATCAAGACCAGCTTGTTTGTCAAAAGTAAGATTTTATTTTCTAAATTATAGTATATAAGTTGTAAGTTTTATAAATGAAATTTATTTGCAATAAAGCAAGCATGATAGTGAGAAATATAGAAATTCACAATTTAAGCGATTGAATCAAATTTAAAGAAATTATATAAAGTTTAGCATTTCTAAAACCTATTTCCCTAACTGAGCTAAATAGACAGAAATCAAAGTAAAGATCTTTGAGGATTCTTACGTGCTCCACGCAAAGTCCAGCAGCACATCACCCTCATCGGAAAGTCAGAAAGCAGCAGCCAGACCAACCCTAAGGGCATGACTTTTTATACCTTTCTACGCTAACTAAACTAGCAAAGGAAAGTTTTCAGAAATCTACGACGTCCCATTGGTTGAGAGTGACAAGTGACATGTCACCCGTTTCTTAAAAAGTTCCACAAAATCATGTTTTACAAAGACCATTGTCTCTTCCACGTGAAGCCAGAGGCTTCCTGCGATTGCAACTTTGTATTAAGTCATCTTCGCAGCTTCCATAGTCTTACAGCACGACTTCCGCGGATGCCAAGTTAAGGACTGACAAAAAGTTCACTTTCGACCTTGGCCATGTCCGACAGAATGATGTCAGCTCATCAGTTTTGCTTTGTGAATGCAGCTTCAATAAACGTTTTAATTCAGAATGGGCGTCTCGTGACTTTCTGCAGAATTACAGATCAGCTTTTATTTTGCGGCTCAAATAGCTAGGCCTCAAAAGCAGGCAACTTATGATTTCTAGTATAAAACAAACACAAGAAAAGTATTAATGTAAGAAATAAAGTATTTTCTGTATCCACTCCATGGTTTACTAATTAATTAACCCACCCTATTAATCAAAATGTTACCTAGCCATTGTAAACAAATAAAGCAGCGTTTATATTTACCAGTCTCCGTTTTTCAATGAGACCCATATGCACCTAGAATAGTAGAAATGACATCACACAGACAAGGAAAAGCAAAACAAGCACATGCTTATTTAAGTTTGCAGCAGTTAGTAATGACAAAAACGAAAACAATAAATTATTTTATTATTTTGCACGAACAAAAAGATGCAACATTTATGCACGTTTATGAGCACACATGTTAGTCCCCCCACGTGTAAAGTTTAATCTAGGTTGTATTAGCACGACATATCACAAATCATTAATAATTTTATTCATGTTATGGAAATGTGACTTTGCGAGTTTAAACAAAATTTTGTTTTCTATCTCGCTCCATCAACTCCCTCATCTGGTGATTAACAAATCACCACACCAGCACTCAAAATTTTGGTAAATTAAATTTTTAAGAAATCGATTCAAATTCATTTGTATTAGTAAACCTAAAAGTCTGTTTCAGCATAATCTTTGCAATTAACATGACGCTCTCTATGTAACTCCTGTAACTCGATCTCCCTTTCCTCTTCTTTTCTGAGTTTATAGATTCTCTTCTTTTCCTTCAAGTGTTTCTTTCTTTTATGTAACAAACAACCTACTTTAGTCAAAATAAAAATGAATACTATTATAATCAAAGGTGCCAGAATCTTGCCAAGAATTGAACTTCCGATATTATGAAACCAGTTTTTAATTGCTTGAAACCTTTTTGAAAGTTTCCCAGTAAAATCTTCTTCTTCTAAAGGAATTATTTCTGAATGCATTTGTGTAATATTCTTAATATACATTTCAATATTTTTACTTTCATCCGGTATATATGTACAGCAATGTTGGACATGTAAAATGCCACAGACTCCTCCCTCTTTTGCTAGGAGTATGTCTAAAGCAAGACGATCTTGAATTACCATGGATCTAATAGCAATAACTTCAACATTCACTAATTGAAATCCATCAGCAGTGTCAGTTGATAATCTATCAACTATAGTGGACAATTTTCTGATTCTCCCTGCATTTAGGGTTATACCAACAAAAGGTATTACAGCTTGGAAAATATCTCCCAGAACTTCAGTAAAAGTTTCTCTTTTAGCTCTATTTACATAATTATGAATTTTAAACAATCCTTCTGAATCTCTGTCAACATGAAACACTTTAGGAAAAACAATTCCCACATAACAAGTTCCATACCAATGGTCTGGAAGGTTATAGTAAGCTTTGTCACCACAAACAAAATAAATTCCAGGGAAGATAGGATCTTTTCCACCTTTAAATCCCCAACCTCCCATAATCTGATAAGTATCTTCACAGTTACTTGCACCTACAAAATAATTATCAAAAAGTGTATTATCTCTTCTAATGCAAAGCTTTCCACTAACAGGTTTGTCTATGTGAATTGCAATATTTTCAAGCATTTTGCCATTTAATTTCTCATCCTCTTTTTGCCAGAAGGATGACTTAGTCTGCTTGACTAATTCATTTCTCTTATAAATTGCTCTTCTCTCCTCAACCATATTCAAAAATTTCTTTCCTTCAGCACTTAATTTACATGTTAGATTATTCTTATAAGCATACTCATAAGTGAGTTCGTTAGTAACAAGGAAATATTCTCTTAATTGTTTAGCTTTCTTATGTTTATTTAAAACATTATCAATTTTAACATTAGCAAAAATCTCATCATAATTTGAATAGTAATATTCTAAACGACCAGTTTGATAAAATAAACTAGTTAATACACTACATGTAACAGCATAAGTGAGAGGAAGCATATTATATGTTACTCCCTCAGAAACAGAAGCGGGTAATTTAACGCAGACATAACAGTCCTTTGCATCCATTACCTTTACATATTCGCTCAAAAGCTTTGTGAATGTATTGCTTGAAAAATCACCTATTGATTTATCTTGATGAATGTTAGGCTGATGATCAATTACTTTTGCAGATGTACTATGTTTAGTTTGGCTAACCAGAGCTTTGCTTGTTATGTTAACTTTGTGTAATTCTCTATTCATTTCTAAAGGTATAATCACAGCTAGTACCAACCAGAGCAGAACTAAAATGAGCAGACATACCAGAGTCATCTTACAGCATCTTTTAAAAACAGAACATCTTGAAGTGCTCTCCTTAACGTAAGGCATTTTTAAGTTAGTTTTAGCCTCAAAAAAAAATAAATTTTAAAATTTATATACACCCCCCTTTTAAAATATATTTTTCTTTTATAACCCTAAACAAGATTTCTTCGACCTTATGTCATACATAAGTTTTCTTCTACTAAACAGTTTTTCTTCGACCTTGTGTCAACTAACAGGATTTCTTCAGCCTTTTGCCAATTTAATAATTTTATACTTCAATCATTGTCACTAATTTCTTGGATTTCGTTTTCTTCTTCACTACTATCATATATGTCTATAACAGGTGGAATTACCAAGTAAGTCCACTCAGGAGACTTGTATTTCTGGTTTGGTTTAATTATTCTCTTCCCTTTTCTCGATATCACTTCTATTTTTCTTCCAACTCCAACTTCTTTTCCTGGACTCTTTTGACTACTTATTTCTTCAACTTGTTCTATTGGCTTTTTAATCAATCTGACTCTCAATCTTCCACCAGGCCAGAAGTCTGTTTTTCTCACGTACTTCTTCTTTGGTTCAGAATTATTTGATTCTGACTTCCAAGTCCTTTTCTTTCCGTTTTCACTTCCACCTTCCACGTCACTTTCTTCAGTTTCGTAGTCTGAAATTTCAATTGACTCAGGAACTTCTCTATTCGGCAATTTCACTCCTTCAGGAACTTCACTTTGTCTTCCATCACTGGTACTCGGTAATTCGTTCTCCTCCTCTTCTTCAATTACCTCTAGCTTCCCAGATTTCGGATTTTTGTTCCTTACTTCAGAGCTTGTTCTCTGCCTTTCGATACTCTCCTGGTCTGAAACTTCTTTTGGTTCAGCTTCTTTGTCTTCAATATAGACAACCGAATCCTCAGTTATCTTTCCTTTTAGCAGATTCTCTTCACCTTCAGAATCTATTTCAATTATTTCTAAGTCTTTTCTTGTCAGATTTCCATTCACTGGCACAGTTTCCAGATGTCGACTTTCTTGTCGATCTTCAGAATCTGGAATTACTTCACCTTCTGTTCTGTCTTCTGCTTCAGAATCAGAATCATCTGTGGTATCACTTTCAACATCAGAATTCTCAGGAGTTGGTATTGGAATAGTATGACTTGGATGAATCCAGCGCTTCAATCCTCTGCACTTTACAGCATTAGTAGTGATCAAGATTACCTGCCTAGGTTTCTGCCATCTAGGAGATAGACAATTCCTCCTCCGATGTACTTTCGTTCTGACCCAGTCTCCAGGTCTCAGATCATGTGTCAAAACTTTGTCATTTGATTGAGCTTCAGTTCCCACCTGATTAGACACAGAAGTTACCATATCAGATAACCTTTTACAGTAATCCAAAATTGCACTGTCATTTATGCTCAACAGTTTACCTACAGGTACAAAAGCTTGCCTCATAACTCTTCCCATTAAAATTTCATGAGGACTCAGACCTGTCTTTTTATCTGGTGTACTTCTTAATGACATCAAAACAAGTGGAAGAGCATCAGTCCACTTAACTCCTGTCTCTAGACACATTTTTCCAATTCTGTTTTTGATAGTTCCATTTATTTGTTCAACTACACCTGATGCCTCTGGTCTGTATGCACAGTGTATTTTCTGCTCAATGCTCATAGCTTCACAAATTAACTTCAACAGTTTGTTATCAAAATGGCTTCCTCCATCACTCTCAATAGTGACTGGAAAACCGTACCTTGGGATGATTTCTCTGAGCATTAGTTTTGCTACTGTAATTGAATCACAATGTCGTGTAGGGAAAGCCTCTACCCACCTTGAGAATAAGCATACAATTACAAGTACATATTTCAAACAGTTGTGTAAGGGCATTTCAATGAAATCTATTTGTAACCTGGTAAAGGGACCACCCTCTCGACCAATTATTCCTGTCCCCACCACTGATTTTCTGTTTGGATTCATTTGTTGGCATGACAAACACCTTTGACAAAAAGATTCTGCAATGGTTCTAAATTTCGTATTGAACCATGTTTCTCTAAAAAGTCTGACCATAGAATCTCTTCCTAAATGTGCAGGACCATGATATAATCTGGCCATGTCAGAAATCATGCAATTTGGTAATACTATTCTGCCATCTTTGTAAACCCACACTCCATCTTCATCACGTGGTCTACAATCTGATCTTAACCATAGGTCTTTTTCTTCATCATCTGCTTCGTTTTGTAAATCTCTAATCTCATTCCATGTTTCTACAACAGTTGTTAGCATTAATGAATTTGAATCAGTTTCTGTACTTCTATTCCGATTGTAAGAATAATTTTTTCTTGCGCAGTACTTTGCTGTCTCGTCTGCGAAGGCATTTCCTTTGGAAATATAATCAGTTCCTCTAGTGTGTGCTGCACACTTGACTATGGCAATTTCTTTTGGCAATTGTATTGCTTCAATTAATCTTCTAATGAAAACTGCATTTTTAATTGGTGATCCTGTTGATGTCATGTATCCTCTCTGTGACCAGAGTTGTCCATAATCATGCACAACTCCGTACCCATACTGACTATCAGTAATGATGGTAACTCTTATATCTTTTGATATTTCACATGCACGAATTAAAGCAATCAATTCAGCCACTTGTGCTGAACGAACTCCTTCAAGACATGATGCTTCTTCAACATCTTCGACTGTACAAACTGAGTATGAAGCTTTCAAGACACCTCCTTCGGATCTTAAGCATGAGCCATCTACAAAGTAGACAAAATCCGATTCAGGCAAAGGTCTGTCTTTGATGTCTTTTCTTGGTTTTGTGCAGAATTCCATGACATCTAAACATTCATGTTCTGTCTCAATGTCATCAACAATTTCAGAATCAGGCAGTAATGTAGAAGGATTCAGATTCAGACATCTTGAAATCGAAACATTATCTGCTCCCAGTATGATTTTCTCATACTTTGTCAATCTGCTACTTGTTAAATGTTGAGTCTTACCTCTTGTCAGTAATATTTCAACTGAATGAGGCACAAAAACTTTCACAGGAAATCCCATTATGATTCCTTCACTTTGTTCAAGGCTAATACTTGTAGCTGCGACTGCTTTCAAACAACCTGGTAATGCTTTTGCAATTGGATCAAGAACTGCAGAGAAGTATGCAATAGGTTTCTTTAAATTCCCATGTCTCTGTATTAATACAGATAATGCACATCCTTCTCTCTCACTGCAATACAGTTCAAAATCTTTCTCATAATTTGGCATACCCAAAGCAGGAGCTTGGCATAAGCTCTTTTTCAGGTTCTCAAAAGATTCCATCTCAGCATCATTGAGAATGATTGGATCTTTTACATCTGATTTGGTCAGTCTTTGTAGTGGTTTTGCAATTACTGAAAATCCACTTATCCATTGTCGACAGTAACCTACCATTCCCAAGAACATTCTAACCTGTCTTTGTGTTTTTGGCGGTAACATTGCTTGAATCATTTTTATTCTCTCTATTGTTACTTGTCTTTTTCCCTTTGCTATTCTGTGACCAAGATATTTTACTTCTTGTTTGCAAAACTGTAGTTTTGCTGGGGACACTTTATGTCCTTCTTCTGCAAGGCGATTTAACAGAATTATTGTGTCTGTTACACAATTTTCTCTTGTCTTTGCAGCTATTAACAAATCATCAATATACTGCACCATCGTAGACCTACCTGGTAAGTCTAAATCTTCTAGTGATCTTTTTAACAGTTCGTTAAAGATTGAAGGACTTTCTGTATAGCCCTGAGGGATTCTTGTCCATCCAAGGGTCTTACCTTGGAATCTGAAAGCAAAGATTTCATAACTGTCTGGGTGTAAGGGAACAGTAAAGAATGCATTGCAAAGGTCAATGACTGAGTACCATTCAGCATCATGTGGAATCTGAAATAGAATTACTGCTGGATTTGGAACCACAGGACAACATGGAATGACAATTTGATTAACCTTTCTCAAATCTTGTACGATCCTAAATGTTCCGTTAGCCTTTTTAACTCCCATAATTGGTGAATTACAAGAGCTACTCTTCATTTCTTTTAATACACCTTGCTTGATTAACTTTTCAATTATAGGTGTAATACCTTCAATTGTTTCTGTTTTCATTTTATACTGTGGAGTGTTTGGAAATTCTATTCCCTGTTTCAATGCAATTTTTACAGGATCTACATTTTTCATTAGACCCATCTCATTTCCAGTAAAATCCCATATTTCAGATTTCACTGTTTCTTTTAGCTCTTCAGGTAAATCCTTTTCTTCAAATGCAGGAAACAATTTTGTTTCTTCTGCTTCTATCATCATCATTGTCATTCTGTACAAACCATCTTCCTCCATTGTTTGTAACTCAACTCCATCAGGAGAACAATATATTCTGCAATTCATTTTACATAGGATGTCTCTGCCTAATAGATTTACTGGACTACTATTACAAACCACAAATCTGTGTTTATCTCTGTAATTTCCAATTTCAACTGGTACTGGATCAGTTAAGTCTGTTTTAATTTGCTGATTACTTACTCCGACAACTTGGATGGTATCCCCAGAGAGAGGTAGGTTTTCAATTTCCACTGATCTAACAGTAGAACGGGTAGCACCAGTGTCCACTAGAAAAGTGATGTCTACATCATTAACTTTCCCGTTTACATAAGGACCAGACTGGTCAACCTCAAGAGTGGCTCCAACAACACACTCTTCCTCCTCTCTCGGGCACCGTCAGCAATAATCATCAGAATCACTGTCTTGACTTTCTGTTAATAAAAATTGTTGTGAAGCATTTTGCATTTGAACCCTTTGCTGCTTTTGCTGTTTTTGTGGTTTTATTACCTGTTCACATCCCTGAAATCCCACGTTTGGATTATATTTTTGAACTCCCCCACAATTCGGAAAAGGTGGTTGTGGCAACTGGTCTTGACGATTATTCACCTGTTGTTGTTGCTGTTGTTGTAACTGTCGCTGAATATTAAATTCATTTAACCCCTGTTGCATCTGTAGCTGTTGCTGCAGGTTAACACCATTCTGCATCTGTGGATTCAATAAGGGATTCTTTGAGTTTCTAGGAGGATGAGGACACTCGTCCCTCCAATGTCCAATTTCGCCACAATTAAAACAAGGTAATCTTTGTTTCAGCTCTTCTATCTTTGGGCTAAATTTCTTTGGGAAATTATTACCTTTAAACTTTCCTTGTATCTGGTTTGTATTTCCAGTTTGAACAAAATTAGTGTTCTTGTTTCCCATGCTGGCAATCTGTTGCTCAGCTACCTTTACCTGAGCCCACATGGCTTTCTCCTTCAGCTTCTTCTGTTTTACTTCTAATTCATCGCTACAATATTTTGCTTTTCTTAAAATATCATCTACAGATAGTGCTTGCCATCCGACAATACTAGTTCTGATCATTTCTCCAATTTCAGGTTTTAGTCCATAAACAAATCTATAGATAAAATGACTCATGTCTTTTTCATCTAATTTTTCATAACCACTGTATTGTTTAAATATTAACAATAGTCTTTCATAAAAAGAATGAACTGATTCTTTTGTTTCCTGTTCTGTTCTTTCTATTTTAACCCAATCAACTTCTTTGGGTGGAATTTTGTTTTTCATCCAAACAATTACTTTCTCGTAAAAATCCATTACAAGTGGATTTGGGGCACCTGTTTCTTTGATTCGTTCAGGTTCTGCTTTTGGCCAACTAATAGATATTTTACATTCTGTCCAAAGATCAGATGGGACTACAATGTCAAAAAATCCATCTAAATCAATCCACAGAACTTTTGACACTTTGATAAATCTATCGACTTGCCTGTACCACTCAACAGGTTTCTCTCTTAATTTTGGAAAGTCATTTGTGAATAACAGAATGTCCTGTCTTGACCATGGGACATGAACATATCCTCCGCCTGCAACTTCTCTCATTGGAAATTGTTTTGACAATTTTTCCAATCTTTCATCTTCCTTTCTTTTGGTCCATTTCACTCTCCATTTGTTCAGTTCTCCTAACTTTTTGATATAGACAATCAAATCTTTAATGTGAACTATTCTTCCCATTGAGTTCAAACTCTCAATGTCACTTTCTGAAAAATCTAATCTGTAATGCTTTGCAAAATTCTTTTGTTTACTTACATCGATTTCAAGTTCTGCAGCTAGATCCTCTAATTGATCATATTTATTTTTCGTTTTCCACTGAATACTTTTGCAAATGAATAGTAGTTCATCATCCCGATAGTAATTTAAACTATCTGGGCCAATTGTTCCAATTATTAATTCTTCAATATTAGCTTTTAATTTGGCCACATCAAGTTTTGGTGTGGTTACCCTGTCTTCAGGACTTCCTACATCTGACATAGCACCCATAGGTGTTTTTGGAGATAAATCCTCATTAAATGTTAAATCAGGCATTCTCGATCTAGAAGTGTTTAATTCAGTCAAGTCTGAATAAAATTTTTCAGCGGGCTTTTGAATTTCTGTATTTAAAGGAATAGTTAATCCGGTTTTGTTTGTATCTCTTTGATCAAATACAGGCTGAACAGGACCTATTGTTACTGGAACTGTGACAGCTTCCATGCCTTTTGTCATTCTTTTAATTAATTCTTCTTTAGACCTTAAATATTCATTATAATCGACATCATCAACATTTCTTGTTTCTCTTGCATAATCTTTTGGAGGTTCCCTTGCTCTTGGAGTCATTGAAAAATGTCTACCTTCATTTCGAGCATTCTCAAATTCTGATCTTCTAGGAGTTTCAGTTATTTCACTATTATTTGGGTAAAGTTTAGGAGCTTCGCTAATTGGAGGTGCACTCGGTGAAGTTTCAGTAGAAACCACCGGAGTAGACCATGATCTAGGAGGTCTCAAAGGCTGATTAGGCTGTTTCTTTCTAGCAGTTGTATATATTTCTTCCATAACTGCATCCTCAGATTCACTTTCCATAGATTTCCCTGTAGGAGAACCCATTACCATTTCATGAATTAAATACAATCCTTCACTCATGTTACCCTGTCTCCACATTCGCAATCTATCTTCATGAGTTTCTCTTTTCCATGATGGATTTTTAGAAGGTCTTTTAATTCCACTAGCTTCTCTTTGTAACTGATACATCTCATCTTCCCACTCAACTAAAGCTTCAAATTGAGTTGGTCTCGGTTTTGGAACAAGAGCATTCATTTTTTCTCGTAAGTTTCTTAAAACTCTTACATTAAATGAACCATCATCAGGCCAAGCCAAAACACCATCGTTTTTAGTATAACGTTTCCAACTGTCAAACCATAAGACAGTATGATATCCGTATTCACCTTCCATGTACGCTGCAGGTGTTTTATACTTATGAAGTAGTTTACCACCTCGCGTTTCGATTTTCTTATCAGGTGAAAATAAATTCTTAAATTTCTGAAATAATGTTGTCTTTTTCTCAGCATATTTAAAATGATAACTCATTTTTAAGAGTTAAATTTAATTCACAAAATCGTTCGTAAAATATTTCCGGGATGTTCCGCAAAACAACCAATCCGTGCGCGAAACACACTAACAGGCCAATGGTAGTTGAGCTGCGTCACTTTTCAGCTCGACCAATAAATTTGGAGATTTTCCGAAAGACCAATCAGCTCACAGGCCGTCAGAGACTCAGGAGCCAATCAGAATACAGCTTGTGACGTAGGTCACCCAATCCCAGCGCGGCTCTGTGACGTACACAGCAGCTGCGGTTTCTCGCTTCTCACTCCTGGCGCTTACCCCTCCTTCACAAAATCCTTTCACAGCGCCATTTTAAGAACACTTTTCAGTGTAAATTAATTCTTAACAATGACTATAAAGACAACATCTGTTCGTTTCACTAATTAGGATAGTTTTACACACATTCAAGTATCCACACTTCGGAATAGACGGCGCTATTCACACTAAGGATAATATTCAATTGTCAGTAGAGTAACCTTACCCCACCCTTCTAACACGTATAATTATGAACTCGCTTTGCTCTGAACCCACCGCGAAGTGAAAGTTCTAAGAGTTCCACTTGAACATAAAATACAATTCAAACTCGCACTTTTACACGGAAAATTCCCTAAATTCAAACACACATGAAATCCGTACAGGACTCTCACCTGTTTATAGAATTCATGCACCGTTAGCAAAATAACGACGTTATCCGTACAGGGCTCTCACCTGTTTATAGATATGAAACATGTACCCGTACAGGACTCTAACCTGTTTATAGATAATCATGCACCGACGTTAAAATTTTACCCTTCACTCAAGCTCGGATATAACTAATACTCTCATCACAGTGAGTTTTATGGAAGGCGCTTTGTCCCTATTCTCATGCTGCTTTGATTTCTTAGAAAATCCTCACTATACAAGATTCAGACCTAGCCCTAAAACTGTGCTGCTCGGCGACAACACTATGGTACACGGCGATACCTCTTGTGATACTCGGCGATATCACTACAAACAGAACAGATGGCTTGCGTGACTAATTTCTCGCCACACAATCTATACCGGTATAGCTTACAGATAGGCACGAAAAACGAACTTAACAAGTGTTAAAACATCGATCCTATTTCCATACCATGACGCAACCCTTAGCAACCAACATATTACCTTGGTTACCTCTTAGCAACCATCAATTTCTGCTACCAGATAATTGATCCAGCGGGCTATAGAAAATATATCATAAACTACGCTACCCAACTTCATAACCTATAAACAAAATTCTATACTAAATATGGACCCATTTATGAACCTGATATATTTTGGGCCTACTGAATCAGGTGGTCAGAATAAATCTATATACATCATTATCTACACACTATATACATATTTATATATTTGCAGAAAGAATATTGTCATTAGAATAAAACTCAACCATTTAAACGACCACCATAGGTGACGTGATCTAGCTAATGGTAACCTATACTTCTAAATAATCAAGACCAGCTTGTTTGTCAAAAGTAAGATTTTATTTTCTAAATTATAGTATATAAGTTGTAAGTTTTATAAATGAAATTTATTTGCAATAAAGCAAGCATGATAGTGAGAAATATAGAAATTCACAATTTAAGCGATTGAATCAAATTTAAAGAAATTATATAAAGTTTAGCATTTCTAAAACCTATTTCCCTAACTGAGCTAAATAGACAGAAATCAAAGTAAAGATCTTTGAGGATTCTTACGTGCTCCACGCAAAGTCCAGCAGCACATCACCCTCATCGGAAAGTCAGAAAGCAGCAGCCAGCCCAACCCTAAGGGCATGACTTTTTATACCTTTCTACGCTAACTAAACTAGCAAAGGAAAGTTTTCAGAAATCTACGACGTCCCATTGGTTGAGAGTGACAAGTGACATGTCACCCGTTTCTTAAAAAGTTCCACAAAATCATGTTTTACAAAGACCATTGTCTCTTCCACGTGAAGCCAGAGGCTTCCTGCGATTGCAACTTTGTATTAAGTCATCTTCGCAGCTTCCATAGTCTTACAGCACGACTTCCGCGGATGCCAAGTTAAGGACTGACAAAAAGTTCACTTTCGACCTTGGCCATGTCCGACAGAATGATGTCAGCTCATCAGTTTTGCTTTGTGAATGCAGCTTCAATAAACGTTTTAATTCAGAATGGGCGTCTCGTGACTTTCTGCAGAATTACAGATCAGCTTTTATTTTGCGGCTCAAATAGCTAGGCCTCAAAAGCAGGCAACTTATGATTTCTAGTATAAAACAAACACAAGAAAAGTATTAATGTAAGAAATAAAGTATTTTCTGTATCCACTCCATGGTTTACTAATTAATTAACCCACCCTATTAATCAAAATGTTACCTAGCCATTGTAAACAAATAAAGCAGCGTTTATATTTACCAGTCTCCGTTTTTCAATGAGACCCATATGCACCTAGAATAGTAGAAATGACATCACACAGACAAGGAAAAGCAAAACAAGCACATGCTTATTTAAGTTTGCAGCAGTTAGTAATGACAAAAACGAAAACAATAAATTATTTTATTATTTTGCACGAACAAAAAGATGCAACATTTATGCACGTTTATGAGCACACATGTTAGTCCCCCCACGTGTAAAGTTTAATCTAGGTTGTATTAGCACGACATATCACAAATCATTAATAATTTTATTCATGTTATGGAAATGTGACTTTGCGAGTTTAAACAAAATTTTGTTTTCTATCTCGCTCCATCAAGGCCCAGACACCACCTAATATGCTAAAGCATTTGGGGCAAGGCATCCTGAACTTGCCACTCTGGGTGCTAAGAAAGGTGGGAGGGAGCCACAAGGAGAGAGCAGATCCCTTTCTAACTCTTCCTCCACCAAGATACAGCCTGATAGACCTTGGCCCAACCTCCCCCATACTTTCTTTTCCTCCCATGGGCATCGCACCCCATGTAGAATGAAACTCAACACCCACACCATGGACATGAGTATGGACCTGCTAGATATCTGGCCTTTTCAGTTACTGGTTTCTTCCCCCTTTGATCACCCACACAGCCCTTTTTTCCCTTTTTAATGGGCGGAATGCCTGGGGGCAATAGAGCCCCCCAGGTAGCCCCCCAATATATAAGCTATTATCGCCAAATGTGCACAGTCTAAACTCCCCCAACAAGAGCAAGCAGATTGGGCGATACTTAACCCAACATGACCCTCGATATCAACATTCTAGAACAGACCCATCTACTACTTGCAGACCACTTCAAATTGCTGTCCCGCAGCTACCCCATCAGTACTGGGCGTCTCCTGCTAGCAAAATGGCTGGGGGAGCAATTCTTTGCAAATCACACATCCACTTCATTGACACAAGATCCAGGGGGTATATTCCTGAAGGTCATAAGTCGCAAAGGGGGAAATTCTCTAATGATGCTTACTATATACTCCACTGACTTGTCAGAATACCTGTTTACACAAAACACGGTGAAGCAGCACCTACGGAGTGCCTCAGGGGACATCATAATGGAAAATGTCTTCAATCTAGCATGGTGCCCCGACTGCGACAGCACGCAAATTCCTATCAGGATATGGGAGCAATGCCATCCATGTTAAAGAAGGAAATTACTGAACTGGGACTTCTGGGTGCCTGGCGCTATCTCTACCCTGACACTACAGCCTACTTTTCTACTCACAGGTCTTTTTTTTATTTTTTATTTGTTACGGAACTCCAATGGAGGTCCACAAAAATACACCAATACAGTAAAAGAAACATACTTTATAACATATACAAATATCTACCTTAAGCAATCAGCAAAACATTACACATACTAACTAAACTAAAAACAGGAATTCTAATAAATAGCCAGAAATGTTTTTAAAAATTTAAATATTCTATGGCAGATCATTTCATTTGGAAGGGACAACACAAAAGATCGGGCCTCCTCAGCAGAACGAATATTAAATTTAATAAAAGAGGGTCTCAAAAACATTCGCCTTGCCCTTAGAAGTTCTGGACACACAAATAGCACATGACTGAGATCCTGTATTTGTGAGCAGCACAGTTCACAGATTCTCTCCTCTCTAGGAGTTTTTTTCCCAAATGCCTGTTACGTCTCTCAAGGGTAACAGCTTAGTTCTTAAGTAAGCCTTCTTATTCCATGTGGATCATTCCATGAGAGATAGGGCATGTCGAATCTTCTTATTCCCACATTGATTGTATATTCATCTCCCACTCTTCCCTTCCCACGCTGACATCCGCTGACATATTTATATTGGACCACGTGCACGCAGAACTCGGGTGGCACTAAGACCCCTGCAAACACTGACTACCCCCATCCCTGCACCTGCAAACTTAACGAGACCTAGTGCACAGAGCAGACATTCTGGATTCTATCCAAAACAACTTCACAAATAACTTCACACCAGGCGTCCCAACCCACACATGCAGGGATACTTTTTAAGCCACAATATGGGGTATGATCATAGGAATGGAGAAGGGCAGGGCTAGGGAGATGAGTCTTGTGAAAAGGTCCCTTGGCAGCCAAGAAAAAAACTGTTAGAGGCCCTTGACAAAAATCTTCCAAACCCCCTACGCAGAAACTAGCCATAACTAGAGGTCAGCTCAAACTCCATAGGACCCATCATGCTAAACGAACGCTCCAGACAATCAGGTGGCGCTTCTATGACCAAGGGGATAAAGTAGGGTCCCTACTTGAATGCAAACTGAGAGTCCAGCAGGCCCGGACCCATACTCCCTGGATTGAGAAGGGGGGGATACTTGGGCAGTTAAAGAGAAGGACAAACAGAAGGACTTTCGGGATTTTTGCCAGACCCTTTATATAGAGGACACAACAGATCCCACTTGTGTGAGACATTTCCTAAGCCTATGTGAATGGGATCCTATCCCAGCCCACAACAGAGAATCCTTAGAAGCTCCCATGGATGCTGCAGAGTTGCATCGGGCGTTCTGAGCTATGCGAGCCAAGAAAACCCCAGGGCCGGTCAGCCTTCCACTAGTATTCTATAAAGCACGTTTAACAGCCCTATAGGAACACAAGCTCCCGCTCTTCAACTACTTCACCTCTGCAGCTGGCCTAACCCCTACCATACAGGAAGCACAGATATCCTTAATCTCTAAACCCAATAAAGATCTAACAGACGGCGTGTCCTACCGACCTATCACCTTCTTATTTGCAGATACCAAAATCTATACAAAAATATTAGCAATGCAGCTCGACCTACTTATCCCGGTCTTCAGAGAACCTGATCAGGTTGGCCTCATCTGCAACCAACAAGGGACCGACAATATCTGCCGCTTGGCCCACCTGATCGAAAAAGTATAGAGACATAAGATCCCAGCCCTGTCCCTTTCCCTCAATGCAGGGAAAACTTTCGACAGAGTGAGCTGGGCTTTAATGAAGGAAGTCATTCAAAAGCTCCACATACCATACAGCTATCGGGAGGAAATCCTAGTGGACTACACCACTCCTTTCGTCAGTGATCAGACTTAACGGACAACACACTGCCCTCATGGCGCTTTAAGACTCTAAGCACTATAATTTGATTTAATCTTAAAAGTCTTAGCAGGGATGCCTGCAATCCTCCCTACTTTTCGCCACTAACTATCTGAATCAAACAGAAACAGGTATTTCCCCCTTGCCGGCCAAACACACAAGAAATGCCTGTTTGTAGATGATGTTATGCTTACACTAACAAATCCCACAGATTACCTTGCAGCCTTAACACCCATCCTTGATGACTTTAAAAAAGCATCAGGCTTTAGTGTTACCCTGGCCAAATCCCAGGTACTCAGTCTCTCCATCCCACCAATCTACCTCCAGACCCGACAGGATACGATCCCCTATCAGTGAGCCCAGAGATTGTAAAAATACCTGAGTCACACCATCACCCTACATTTAAAGGAATGGCCAAGCACTAACTGGAGGCCCCTCGGCACAAAACATTCTCAAACACCATTGACGATGGCGCTCGCTATACCTGTCATGGCTGGGATGCATCAAAATGAACATCCTCCCCAGAGTCCTGTGCTATTTTAATCAAGACCGACCCCCATCCCAACCCAGGACAAACCCAGCTTCAGAACAACATCCGTAGATTTGTGTGGGCTGGGAAAACTCTGTGAATCTCCAACAAATTCTTAATGCTACCAAGAGACAGGGGGGCTCGCTTGCCCTGTTGGAATATTACTGGGCACACCACCTCTGGTACGTTTCAGAGAGGACAGACCGAGAAAGCGAGAAGCACTGGCTGCACATGGAAGGCGGTGGCATGCTGACCACACTGGGATCTGGCATGGCTACTGAGACACACATGACACAAACGTACCTATATCACCACCCCTACGAAGATGGACCTTGATATATGGGCTCAAATATTGGTCAGGAAGAGGTCGCTCAACCTTTCCATCCCCCTACACACTAATTGCTAGGAACTCTGACTTCACCCCAACTCTGTTTCCTACTTCCTTCACAGAGTGGGAGAGGGGAGACTGCAGACACATAAGCAACTTATTCTGTGGCGAAATAGTTAAATCATTTGAACAATGCAAACAGGAATTTCATTTCATGGAGAGGTCACAACTCCAGTACTTCCAGCTTCATCATTGGGATCACCCACCCACTTGACTAGTTGGTGGCCACTAGACAACCAACTCCCTTCGAGATGCTTTTACAAGCGTTCTCTGACACTAAGGGGCTGATCTTTCACTCCTACCACTCCCTTCAAGACTCTAAACCCCGTACCCTACATAACTATCCGATGAGATTGGTAATGGGCCTGGGGAAGGGCATATCCACTAAATCTGGGAACACCTGTGGGCAACCATACCAAAATCCCTCTGCAGTCTCCCTCAAAGGGAGTCGACATACAAGGTGATGTTCCAATGGTACCTCACCCCCACCAGACTGCAGTACAATCCATAATCCCCAATCTCTGTTGGTGGTGTAACAAAAAGATCGGTACTTTGTATTCTGTGATGGGACTGCGTGCTCATCCAGACTTTCTGAAAATAAATTCTAGGCCATAGCAAAGCCACCTTGGGATATCCTTTCCCAGCTGACCCTTCCTAGGTTCTTTTGGGGATTCGCTCAAAGAGTTGACAGGGATAATAGGGTCAGACTAGATACTTGCACTACACATTGCAGAAGCGGGCAAGCATCTTATTACCTTATATTGGAAGAGAAGAGAGAGCCACCACCAAGCTCCCTATAGTTCTACAAGATGTGGCAGACCCTAGCTATGGAACACATCATTCACAGTTTATCGAACATGTTCAAGAAATTCACTTGTTTATGGAAGCCTCTTTAGTTAATATATTTCCAAGCTTGAATTTCATAGCCTTACACCACAAAGACTTAGGACCCTTCAGATTTTTGACTCATTGCAGAACTAAGGTACTGTCCCAATCAAGGGGATGGGGCACCTCACGGTACTCTCCCCCAGTCCTGACCTCTCACCCTATTTCCCCTCTCTCTCCTTCCATGGGTCCTCCTCCTGTCGCAGGTCAGCATCTTCCTGCCTTCTTACATTTAGCTGATGCCTTTGCAAATTCCTGTTGTGGGGCCACCTGCAGTGCCTGTGACACCGGTTGGGGAGTCCTTATCTGTTAATTGCTGTACTTTTTAAATTTTCTTTATGGTTTCACCTGTGGCAACAAACATCTTTGTGATACTTTATAGTGAAAATAAATAAAAAGGTATGTTCAAATAAGATGAACAGACATTGATAGAAATTGTGTCTCTAATTGGCAGAGGTATGCGCTCTGTTCCAATAGGGACCTCAATCCTACTCATAATAAATCCGATACACAATCTAAATTAACCTGCAGTCACCCTCTGGTTGTCCCAGGCCTGAACGTATCCTCAGGATCGAACCGATGCTCTTAGTGGTCCACCTCTCAACAGCCCCAAGTCTGGATAATAATCATACACAGACTAAAGGGTGGTTAAGCGGGGGAAGGGAAGGATGGGGACAGCAGGGAGGGAGACCTGTAGTAAGACATAAAGAAGAGAAATAATTACTAAGTGAACCTTTCACCTTTTCTCTCTCTCTCTCTCTCTCTCTTATTGTCCCTAGGTACCCATACTTCCACTAACCTGTAAAGAAAAATAAAGATGGCCGGCTAACAGAGGTGCTGAGCTTATAACCTCTAATTATTCAATAGGCTGGAAAACATGAAAGTACATTTGGGCAAACCATATCCTTCTATATGATAAAGATATATATACATCTCATGCACAAGGTTTTTTAATTTCTTTTAATTGTATTTATTAAACCTTTTCAGCATAAGGTCGACAGTGCAACATACATCAGGTAATCGCATGCAACACGAGTAGCGCATATAAGCATAACTCAAGAATCTGTCGTTACAGCAATAAGGTGCCTCCATACACATATCATCAGTTACAGTAATATCCCAACTCCTCCCACCCCTCCCATCTCCGCCAAACAACCATCCAGGCGAGTACAGTACATGAAAATCTCCCATCAAGGCGATCCCATGAAAAGGAAAGACAAAACAGAACAAGAGAGGAAATCGCATATAATGCAGAGCAGTCAACAGTAAGCAGGTGACATTTCCTTGTAAATACCTCAACCCAGCATCTGAGTAATAGAGTGAAATAGTTCCCGATCCGGTAGGCCACCGTAAGAGTGTCACTCATGGGGATACCGCTCCACCACATAGATCAGGATGTGACAGCATATACACTGTCATAGGGCGAGATGCTGCAGGCAGTTCCTCCTCATATATTTGCAACTGATCTCTGCAATAGGCTAAGTCGATGAGCCACATTTTTATAGTAGGAGCTGACCTTGATCTCCATCTCTTCGCTACTACTCGCTTCGCCATCAGTGTAGACACCGCCACAAGACGTCTGCTGGCCGGCTTCAATCGATTCACATACCCCAACAGGCATAGCTCAGGCACACAGTCTACGTGCTCAAGTACCACTTCCGATAATATACGAGTCACTTCCGTCCAGAATGCAAAGACTTTCCCACATAGCCAGGCAACATTCCAGCCAGCATCATCGGCACCACAGCGCAC
This sequence comes from Lissotriton helveticus, assembly GCF_964261635.1. NCBI lineage: Eukaryota > Metazoa > Chordata > Amphibia > Caudata > Salamandridae > Lissotriton > Lissotriton helveticus. The sequence goes on from NC_136059.1 coordinate 966,184,930, forward strand.
ACATCTCGCAGACTCCCTCAAGTCAAACCTATGGAGCCGCACTGAAGAATAATATATTTGATGCAGAAATTTAAAATGAATGATCCTGAGATTTCAATTGGCTGTAAGCCGACCCGTGAGCTGACAGCAGGCGGACCAGACCTCCATCAAAACCGGACTATTTATCGCCTCCTGCCAATGTTGGTGCTCCGGCTGTGAAGCATAATAAAGCCTAGTGATAAGCCCTTTGCGGTTCTCCGCTGTCAACATTGCCTGAAATGCACAAAAAGTCGTGGGCTCCCCAGGAAAGTCTGGGTACGCATCCTGAACAGCCTGCCGGACTCTAACATACTTTACCAGAGTCATCAATTAACTCCTTTATGGGCTCCTGGCTACGGGGCTCCCGCAGTTTCTGGGCGAGAGAGCAGCCAGGCCGCCCGCCCTCCCCATAATACCGAGCAGTATGCCGCCGAGAGCAATGTCGCAGCTCCTGGTCTACAGTGTTGTTATGTTCAGAGACAAGGTCACGTATCTTCGTAAGTTTGTCAGTGGTTGGGGCTACATCAAAGGAGCGTTCTAGGGCCTGAATGTCTGCAGCCAGCCGCCGAATCCGGCGACGAATATCTCGGAATACACCAGCCGCAACACCTATACAGACCCCCCTGATAGTGACTTTAAAGGCCTCCCAGAGGACCCCTGCACTGTCCACCGTGCCCTCGTTTTCCTTAAAATAGTTCTCTATTGTGTCCTCTATAGTTTGTCTAAACACCGGGTCTTTAAGCTCCGATATTTGGAGCCTCCAAGCAAACTGTGGCACCCTATACTCCTGTAATGGCAGCTCCATAAGCACAGGGGAGTGGTCCGAAAGTGTCCTGGCAGCATGCAAAACACTCTTAACCCAATGTGACACTTCTCCAGATATTAGCCAATAGTCAATTCGTGACCATGAACCATGCCCAGAAGACACACACGTACTTTCACAAGCCGCTGGATGCCTCAAGCGCCAGATATCATGTACATGTCCAGCATCTATAAGTCCCCACAGCACATTCGATGCCCTCCTCTGTCTGACCTACCCAGAGCCACACCGGTCCCGGGACACATCCAAATATACATTGAAATCCCCGCCCCAAATGATTTCGACAGGGGGGAACAGCAGGATCCTACTCCACACCTCCGAGAAAAAAGCCGGGTCATTCACATTTGGCCCATAAATGTTCACTAATAGCACACTCTCTCCCCACAGCCTACAATGCAACAACACAAAACTACCACTATCATCCACGTCAGTTTTAATTTCGGTAAATGGCACCCCTTTCTTCACCAATGTGTTTACCCCTCTGGCATATGAGGAATATGAGGAGGCTGCACGCACACTCGCCCATCGGGTCCCAACATTGCGCACAGAAGCAGCAGTCAAATGTGTTTCCTGTAGGAAAGCAGCACTCACAACCATTTGATCCAAGCCTGCAAACACCATCCTGATCTTCCGTGGCAAATTCAAACCCCGAGCGTTCCATGTGGCAAACGTGATAGAGCTACCCATTAGATGGTTGCAGGAAAATCATGCAGTAAGCAACACATTGAAAACAATAGGACTGCAAACCACGACACCCACTACCCATTATCACAGTAAGCCTGGTAGAAAAAAAACAATCCCCCTACCCCGTTCCCAGCCCCACCCACCCACCTCCCACTTCAGCACCTCAAACATGCCAAAGCCATCCCAAAAACCAACCAAGCCCCCCCCCCAACAAGGTACAAGTTCTGGGGTACACCCATATGAAGGGGCGCAGATGCGTAATCCTCCCGCAAAACAGGAGTTGACCAAGCAAACAATATCACAACATCCCAGTGTAACAAGACAAGCCATATGTAAACTGGCGAAGCATGATAGCCTATATAAATCAAGTAAGATCAGTTTGCAGATCTTAACCACCCTGATAGGGGACAGCAGGAATTAAACTAGGGCAAGCTAATACCTCTCCTAGACAGTAGATATCGCAAGCAGCTGAGAGAGAGAGACAGAAATAAAAAACAACCATAAAGTCAGGTCCTAGGGAAGGCACACAGCGAGGCATCTTAAGCAACAATTCTCCAAGAAGAAGTCCCAGCACTTTGTAAGCATTTGGGGAGGAAAATATCTTGTTATCCACCACAGCACCAATGCGGAGACGGGCCGGATACAACATGGCATATGGGTCTTCTTCCTTACACTGAAATTGCTTCACAGTGCCAAACTCCCTAGGCGCGGCCTGAACTGCGACTGTAAAATCCGGAAAAAACTCAAGCTTGTTTCCCTGATGTTCAATTGTTACTTTGTCCCTTGCCATGCACAAAATGGAGTCCCTGCCCCTATCGTTTAAAATCCTGGCTATTATGGGTGGAGGAGGGGCCACGGGCATGGGACGGGCAGCCCAAGAGCGATGAGCGCGTTAGACAATAAACATTTTGGACAACTGGTCCACTTCAAAGATGTTGACAATGAGGCGCTCCATACATGTCTCCATCTTGCCCACATTCATGGACTCCGGCAGCCCCATAACGCGGATGTTGTTGCGTCGGGACCGCGCCTCCAAGTCCTCGTTCTTCGCTTGAATTAGGGAGAGGACCTTTTCCATATTTAGCGCCTTATCAGTGAACGTGGATAGACCATCCTCCGTGGCCGAGACCCTCTGCTCCATCTACCCCATGTGCACATTCCCCTTTTCAAGTTGGGAGGACATATGGTCAAGTCTATGATTGACCAACGTCATAGCGCCTTCGATGGACTGCAGTGTCCACTGCAAGGCCACCAAAGTGGCTTCCAATGTGGGCGATCCTCCTGCCCCCGAGTCTGTCTCCAAATCCGAGGCGGCCCTTTACGAGGTCTTGGGCAGCCGCCTGGACTCAAAAGTGAGCTTTGGATGATTCTTGTCTGTCCGGCCCATGCTCTCAGGACCAGTCACAGCGCTATAGCAAGGACGGAGTGAGGTACCAATGACCCCCAATGCCTAGGTCCATCAGGGTCACCGCTCTCACCCCTGGTCAAGTAGGGACGCCCTTGGCACTCACAGGGCCCCAGCTGTCACAACAGAGCAACAGGGGAGGTCCACGAAGGTCCCCACCGCACTCAGCCACGTGAAACTCCTGTGGCTGAAACAGACAGATTGCCGCCAACAATGAGAAAATGCAGTCTGTAATGGGGCCCTCTCAGACACAGTTCATATACAAAAAAGCAGCTTCCCGTGTAGTCACTCGACCTCGGCCTCACAACACAGGAGCAGATCGCGGTGTGACAAAGAATTCAGACCACACCCTTCAATTAGCAGGAAATCAGTGGCATAGGACGTGGACACAAAGGGAGCAGACAGCCCCCGCAGCGCCACCTCTCCCAGCACCGATGTCAGCCAGCAGCTACTCTAGGCCGAGGATCCGCGGCCTGCTCCGGAGTCTCAAACAGGAGACGCCAACCCACAGATGACAAGGAAGCACGAGCACATCCAGCGCCGGGACCGAAGCAATCCTCCCACACCCTCAGGCAGATTAACAGCAGCACCACCTCAACCCGCCCCCCGCCCGCGCCACCCGCAGCTCGCAGGGCACAGCCCGGCGCTAGGCCAGGAACCGCCTCTGCGACCCCGGCCGCCACCAGGCCCCCACCCCACTCACCACCGCCAGTGCCAGCGGGATGCAGTGACTCCAGCAGTGGCCCTTGACCTCTCCGCCAGCACAGATCAACGGCCTCAGGCATGTAGTTCGTCGTCGCTTGGCTGTCCGCTTGCCTGTACTCTCCGACCCAGCCGTTCCGGCCCAGCACACAGTGCACGTCAAGATGTTCAACGCCCTTTCCCAGCGGGGGTCCGAATGCCACAGGGCTCCAGCAGCGCACAGCCTTTAAAAGGGGACCGCGGGTTCAGTGGTAATCGCAGCAGGCAGGGTCAGGCGAGGATGCAGGCCCACCACTCCAGGCGGTCCGCCATTTCACATAGCCTAGCGGTCAGGATGGCAATCCACAGTTGGCCGGCTGTCGGGGTCCGAGAAAGCCACAAACAGCGCGCAGTGATACCGCAGGATGGCTGTACCTTCCAGCAGCCAGTATAAAGAGTAATGGATGTAGCTGATATTTGGCGGATATTGGCTCGGTCAGGCAGAGCCTCACAGAGGTGCGGTCATCATGCTGTGCGCCCTCTAGCATCGGATCATGCACAAGGTTTATACCTGAGATTGCGAGGAAAACACAGCAGCTCAATATGACCCTTTGTCAATGACACCCCTGAGGAGGATGAGAGAAAATAGCAAAAACAAAATGTGTGAGTAGCTGTAATGGTCACTAGGAGAGGCCAATAGTACAGCGATGAACACTGAGTCAAACAATACAAGTGCACCAAGGAAATCCAGTAGAAACAAGTACAAACTCCGAATTTGTAGAGTTACGTCAATCTTACAAGACGAAGCACCTCACGAGAACTGGTGTTGGGTGAAACCCCTAATTAGTAATGTATTTGCCAGTATTTCCCTCGCATGAACTCTGTATGAAGATTCAGGGAAGAGTTCGCCAACGTAGGGAAATATACAACAATGCCCCCAAGTAATCCTTTACAAGGTAATAGAAAACCCGCTGAGCAAAGTACTGAAATCCTTATCAAGTAACTGAGGAAACAATAGATGAGCCAAATCCTATTCCCTCGCAAGAGCTCTGGCAGGGTAAGAAATGAGCTCTTCCATCGTAGGGAAAAGGAAACTACAGTGCACTCCCTTCTATGAAATCCAAAGCATCAAGGAAATTATCAGGACTTCAGCAAGGAAGAAATGGAACAAGAAGTGCCAACGGAACCCTTACCCGACCCAGAGGAACAAGGTAACCGCCAGCAAAGATCCGGGAATCAGCGGAATAATCAGCAGCGTCTCTCCCCGTTTCCTTGCTATTTCAGTGCTTCCGCATCACGTGTGACGCGGTGACTGATGCAGCGTCTGACGTCAAGCGGCGTGCCAAGGCTGTTGGGAAATGTATTCTTTCCCAATCCTCAGCGCCTACCTGCGCGAACGAAGCTGCCATGTCCCCTGACACTGGTAGCTTGGCACAGATTGGTCAGGCTTAATTTACGAGGCAATGTGTAAAGTATTTGAGCACCACCTAAAATAACAGTAACACAGTGGAAACACTACAAAAAGAGTCCACACCAGGCTAGAAAATAAATATTATTTATTTTAGTAAAACAAGACCAAAATAACAGAAATCCAAAATGTAGTACCAGAGTTATGAATTTTTAAAGATTAAATCAAACTATAGTGCTTAGAGTCATAAAGCGCCAGCTGGGACATCTGGTTGATCTAGACCATGGTAAATCCAATATTCAAGCCAACCACAATAGAAGGCAGGCCGGCTACAGGATTCATGCAAGTCCTTCTAAAAAAGTACCTAGGATAAAAGACGAGTCAACGTCAAAGACTTGTTGCAAGGAGCAGAGGAGGCAATGTGTTGTCGTCGATCCTGTGGACGGAGGCGATGCAATGGTTATCAATCTGTGCAGTAGATTAAGTCTTCGTTGTCAAACCCCTTTTACGATGCAGCGCATCATCAAGCCGCGCAGTCTGTAGTCATCGATCCATGCAGTCCGTTCAAGCAATGTCATCAAGCAGAGGATATATCAGCCTCGTAGGTAATGAGTCGGTACTGACGGGTGTGGGTTTTAGAAGAAAACAGCTGGAAAACTTCATTTCAAGGACTGGATTGGCACCTATTGGCAGGGCAGGACTCACAGTGGCCAGCAGCTGTAGATAGGATGAAGTCCCTGAGACTTCATAACAGGTGGAAAACCAGCATGCCCTTGGAGGTACTTACGTTCTGTGAGGTTTATAGAGATGTAGGTCCAGTCCTTCTCACTCCCAGGCTAGAGGCAGCAGGCCAACACGGCAAAGCAGTTCAGCAGAGTGGCAGTCCATACTGACAGCAAAGCAGTCCATCTTCCTGGCAGAATATCCTCAGGTCAAGAAGTATACTTAAGGCATGGTGTCAGAGGTCCAGTGCTTATAATCATTTGTTCCTTTGAAGTGGGAGAGACTTTAAAGAGAGGAATTTGAAGTGCATAGAGTCCTTTATTCACTGCCCTGGCTCCAGACTAATTGCCAGGGGATATGCAGCTCATTGTGTGGGTGAGACTTTAAAGAGAATAATTTGAAGTGCATAGAGTCCTTTATTCACTGCTCTGGCTCCAGACTAATTGCCAGGGGATATGCAGCTCATTGTGTGGGGACATGTACAGTCCTATTCAGCTGCAAGTATCAGCTCCTCCCTCCCATTCCACCCAGGAAGACCTATCAGGATGTTAATGCCCATCGGACACACCTCAGCTCCCTTTATGTGTGACTGTCTAGAGGGGAGGACCAAGCCAGCCAGTTCGGGCTGGACTGATCTCATGGGGAGCAGACTCAAGACTAATTTGGATATGGCTGGGTCCAACCTGGAATGGCATTGTGAGCAAAAACACAATGGCTTTTGACCGGATCTCTATACTCTGATCGCTGGGAGTGAATGTTTGACATTGTTCAGCATTGCAACCATCAACTGTTCTTTTTGCAACATTCTGAAAGTGGCTTTTTCAAACTTGCAACTTAAAAACCTACTTCACCATAACTTAAGTTGTGTTTTGAAATTGTGAGTCCAGAGCTACCAAACTCTAAATGTCCTTCTTTTCCCAATTGGAAATTGCACTTATAAAATGTAACAAAGTAATCCCAATATTAACCTATGTGAGAGATAGACCTAGTGACAAAGAAATGTTTGAGTATTTCACTACCAGGGCATGTAAAACTTAAAAGTACATCTCCTATTTTTTAAATACTTTGCATCCTGCCCTTAGTGCTGTCTAGGGCCTACCTTAGGTGTGACTTACATGTAATAAAAAGGAAGGTTTGAGCCTGGCAAATAGGTTAACTTAGAATCAAAATGAAAAATGGCTTCAATGACGCACTCCGTGAATAATCTGAGTCCTCTGTGTGTAGGTTTTTGACCAAACTCACTAGAAACTATTTTGCATGCTACACAGTATTTGGAGGCTGCCTGTCCCCCATTGTGAATATTCAAATGGTATTTAAATAAGCATGTACCTGAGTAACTGTGTGTCCAGCTGTGTACAGCAGGCAATGTTTTTTACAGTCTTTACATAGTAATAATTATGACCACATAGTCAATCAACATTTCTTGTTGTTTTTATTTTTATTAATTCACATATATGATTATGACAAATCATCCATAATAATTCAATCAAATTCACTTTGATATATACAAAAAGCAGCCAAAAATACAAAATCATCTGACCGATGGACACATTCTTCTTCAGTGTGCATAGGGCCCGGCATGAACAAGATGGAGTCAAACCAAGAATGTGTCCATCAATGATTTGATTTTGCATCTTTTTTTCTTTTTGCTGCTCTTTGTATATATTGAAGTGAATTTGATAGAATTATTACAGATGATTTGTCATAATCATATATGTGAATTAATAACAATGAAAACAAAAAGAAATGTTGATTAACTATGTAACTGTTATTGAAATAACTTTATTTGCTTGTTATGTTTAAACCATCAAAGTATACAAAGACAAAAAAGTTCATCATTTTACAATAAAAAACATTTCAGGGACTGAATTTAAAATATACATTAAAATGACTAAGATAAAAACATGCACTAAAAATATTAGAAAACCGAGGTTCAGATTGACAACCTTCCAGTTGATAGTCACGCCACAAACAAGAGTGTTAGGAAAAAGCTTATATACAGTACACAAATTCATTGTTTCCATTGGCCAAAATATCATAATCAAAAAAGAGTTTGTTTTCTGATACTAACAATCAGCGCAACCTAGGAGCAAAACTTATGGTGAGTAATCCAAAAGGAGAATAAAAATGACTAACAGCAAAGACTATTGGCCCAGATGTATCCGTTAAAAATATTCTGTATACAATCTTGTATTGCCTAGATTTGAGTTTAAAAAGATTGGTCTTATCCACCTCCTGCGTATCAGTTGGTATTTGATACAGAAGAAAAATACTTGTTCTTCAGTCTCTTTTGTTCTAGCACAGACAGGACATAGGTCTGGTAATATCCTGGTAGCCTCCTTACTAGGAAACTTTAGAAGCAGGTTGGCATATCTAAATCTAGCGTGTAAACTTTTGGCAAGTGGTTGCGTGATTTGATCCAGGAAAGGTTCAAATCGTGGGCATGGCTTAGCATTTAAGAATAGCGTTGTTAGGTGGCCATTAGATGGTCTAGTAGCATAACACTCACCCAAAACCCTCCAATACCTGGATTTCACTTTTAGTAGGTCTCCACTACTTGTTTTCTCTGGGTGCTCCCATAAGTCCAGCATATTCATTGATTTACACCAACCTGCGATATGTTTGAACCAGGGTAATTTTTTAGCACCACTGATCATCAATACCTTCCTCATAGAGATCTGACAAACATGTTTTCGCAGATCGTTAATTTATTTACATTGCTGTGGCCCCATTTCTCTGCTTCATACAGAGCCCCACTTTGGGCTTTAGCACGGTAGACTTCCAAGGCTGTCATTAAAGATTGAGTGTAAGACTGCTTATGAAATCTCAGTATTGATTTAGACCTATGGCACAGGATAAGATAACTATTGCCTAGTTGTTGTTCCCATCTAAGTGAATCACTTAATCGTATCCCAAGGTAATCAAAGTTTTTTACCCACTCAAGAGGTTCACATGCAATCCTACTCTCACGTAGTTACCCCGTACTTTCCCAAACACCGTATATTTTGTTTTGGCAACATTAAGTTCCAAACTCCTGTCCCTGCAGAAATCTAAAAATGTATCCACTAAAATCTGTAAACCCATTTGTGTTGTGGACATAAGTAAAGAATCATCTGCGAAGAGCAGGATTAGGACCTTGGCGCCATTAATGGTGGGAAAATAATTCTTGCAATCCAGCAGACTACACGCTACATCATTAATACACAGAGAGAATAGTGTGGGGGCGAGCACACACCCCTGGCGCACCCCATGCTGTATTTGTAATCTCTCTGTTAGTTCCCCATTTTCCCCCACCTGACCTGGGCATAATTGTCAGATTTGGTTCTCCCATTGCATGCCCTCAGGCTCCTTCCTGTAATCAAGGCTGCAATCTGCAGGGAAGCAGATATTAAGCGAAGGCTCCGATTACTAGCTGCCAGGTTATGACTATGTAACTGTAAAAGACATTGCTTGACATACACAGTTGTTCACACATTTATTCAGGTACGTGCTTACTTGAACACCATTTAAATAGTTTATCTTGCCAGGTCGAAATGCCAGTTGAAAAGTTCAGTGGCATGCCTGAGACACGTTTAAAGGGCTATTGAAGTGGGTGGCACAATCAGTACTGCAGACCCACTAGTGACATTTAATTTGCAGGCCCTTGGCACATATTGTGCACTTCTCTAGGGACTTATAAGTAAATTAAATATGTCAATTGTGGATAAGCCAGTGTAATCATGTTTAGAGTGCAATGCACATGCACTTTACCACTAGTGTGCAATGGTAAAGTGCCCAGAATCCTAAAGCCAGCAAAAATGAAGAAAGCAAAACAGGAGGTCAGAAGGCAAAAAATCAGGGGAAATTATGCCAAGGATCTCAGGTCTAACAGACATGCATACTACTATCAAGTGAATTAAAGTGCAATTCGAACCACTGAATATAAAAGTAAAAAGAAAATACAATATTGGTAAGAGTACTAAAACATTTCTTACAAAGTTAATTAAAACAACTAGAGTTAGTTGTAAAGGTGTCAGGAAGAATGATGGATCGGCCACATTGAAATAAGACCTAAGTGGAACATCTTAAGTAGAAAATGGTTTGGAAAGAATATGACCATTCTTCTGTAAGGAATACGAAATTCAAGAAACTGAAGTTCTTTTAGACAAGGGTAGTACATAACATTATGAAATCAATAAAGTAAGTGAACAGGAGAAAAGCTATCAAAAAGAGTTTGTAGATTCTATTGTAGATAAGGCTTTTGCTTTAAAATGGAAGCTGTTTTTCTCATCCTCTATGGAATCAGCGCCGAGACACCGGAAGGTATTTGCGCGCTCTAGAAATTTTAAAAATAAATAAAATAAATAAATAAATGAGAACTTGTTAGTGTAATACCTAAAACACAAGTGTTGTCAAAAGCAGCAAATCAATAAGTTCAACGTATGCATCATTTTTGAGGGGCAGTAGAAACACACTTTCGGTAGTAAAGCATATTTTAATGAAGAAAGCTATTTTCAAACTAATAGTTTATTATTTGCAGTTGTTACAAATGGATACAAATGGATGATCATATAAGGTGAAACAAGGTACAGCAATTCAATCAGAAGAATTGGTACCTAGAAAAACCGATGAAATAAATACGGATGACATTTTAAAGTGACGTTTTCCTGCTTCAATCAATCAGTGTTCTTATAAACCATGGCTACTCACCCATAAGGGTCTCAGGGTGGCTTAGGGGTGTGTGTTTATGTGGGGGGGGGTGTTGCTTTTCAGTTGAAAAAGACAGGTCTTGAGGTCCTTCCTGAATTGAAGCAGAGATGAAAATTGCCTGAGATGCAGAGGTAGGGAGTTCCAAGTCTATGCAGTTAGTGAGGAGAAGGATCTTCCTCCAGCAGTGGTCCTGCAGATCAGTGGGATGGTGTCCAGGGTCTGATGGGTGGAGCAGAAATGTCTGGTGGGAGTGTGGAGGGAGAGGCAGTGGTTGAGGTATGAGTGTCCAGTGTTGTGGAGGGTATTGTAGACATGTATGAGGAGTTTGTAGGTGATCCCTTAGTTGACTACGAGCCAGTGGAGGTCTCTAAGTGGCTGGTGATGTGGGGTGCGGTGGGGGATGTTCAGGATGAGTCTGGCGGAGACGTTTTAGATGTTTTGTAGTTTTTTAGTTTGTGCCAGCGTAGAGTGTGTTGCTCCATGTATCAGTGGCAATGCAGCGGTAACTGTAATATAAGGCAAGAGTCATTTGTGAAGCTTTTGTTTTTTGGGGGATCCTCATTTCACCGTTGGCAAACACAAATAAACGCTAACAGCCCTCATTCTGTCCTGGGCGCCCCGGGCTGAAGGTATTGCTTATGCCTTAAGCCGGCCCGGCCTGCCCATTTGTTCAGGGCATGGTGTAATCATAGGACCCTGGGGCTTTAGACCAGCCTCATTTCTTTTCCCCACTCTATCAAAGGTTCCCACACCGTGTTATTTACATTATGTGTCATACCAACTTCCAAGCGTGCAATTCTCAGTACAGCTCTGAGTCGATTCTCGTACACGGGGGGGCTCGAGTCCTTCCAGATCTTTCAAATCTCTCTACGAGCGACAAGAACAAGGTTACAAAATAAAGCAACCTGTCTCTCCCTAAACCCACAAATAAGATCAGTGTTTAACCCAAAAAAAATTCTAACTGTGTTCAAATTAATTTTAACCTTGTAAATGCCCTCCATAGCTCTTTCCACATTAGCCCAAAAAAGGTCTAAGCTGGGACATTCATAAAATACATGAATTTCGTCAGCCTCTACTGTTCCACATCTGGGGCAACAAGGTGGCAATGTCGCAAACTTAGCTATTTTTTTGGGAGTGTAATACAACCTGTTCAAGGCAAAGAAATGTTTTTTCTTAAGAGAGGTAGACCGTCATTCGTGAAGCTTAGTGTTACAAATTAGGTCTCTAGATGGTGGAGGTTTGCACCTTATCCAAGTTGAGACCACAATCCTAGTCAGGGTAAGCTAGATACACACTGTAAATTAACCTGTGCTCACCCTCTGGTAGCTTGGCACAGAGCAGGCTTGCTTAACTTAAGAGGGAATGTGTAAAGTATTTGCTCAACACACACACAGAGTAACACAATGAAAACACCAAAAAAAGACTCAACACTGGTTTAGAAAAATAGAGAATATTTCTCTGAGTAAAACAAGACCAAAATGTAATAAGTAGAAGTCGAGGTATAAACTTTTAAAGATTAAGGGGCACATGCATTGAGCCTTTTTCCCTTCGCAAATGGGCCAGAAAAAGGACTTTTAAGATGCAAGTACCTTTTGTCATTCGCAATTTAGGTAATCACAATGTTTTGCAATTACCGAAATTGAGAATGCATTTAGGGAATCGCATTTTGTGAATCCCTATTTGCCGATGCATGTAGCCTTTCCTAAATGCGAACTATTCATTTAGGAAAAGCTAATTACCATCACCTTCAAATTGAAGGTAATTTGTGAATGCTTTGAAAAATGTAGAAAAAGTATTTTTAATAGGAACATGTAGTGCATACATGCACTTAGGGCAGGTGTGTGCTTCAAATGTGCACACTTACATTTTTTGGGGGTGCATCAGGGAGCCTTAGGCTTGGGGAAAGTAGTTTATGCAGCATGCCCTGGGCCAACATGTATTCCGAGTATGTGATTTCCTGCAAGTTATGGCCTGCTAACCAGTACGAGAGCCATTGTAATTGTGCTGATACGCAGTATGCATAGAAATCTGGGGCCCCCACCCCCGGCATCTGAAGGAAGTTGTAGCTTTACCAAGCTCAGGCTTCTACGTCCTGTGTTCCAAATCAGAGTGGTCCATAGTGTATTCAGGGTTGCAAACACTGTTCTCGGAATTACCACTGGCAGATTTGTAAAAAAATAAAGCAAGTGCGGGAGCATAACCATCTTAGAGATTGCTGAGAGGCAGTGATATCCAAAATGAAATTTGAGCCCTCAAGGAGCGGATCACCTTATGTAGATTGCCCTCTATAAGATCTGCTTTGGTTCTGTATATCTGAATCCCTAGAGATTTGAAAGTATTGTGGGCTATTGTTATCTCGCGGTCTCCAAATAGTATAACCTGTTCTTACGTCTGTGTACTAAAGGGAAAGGCATAAGATTTATCATAATCAATTGCTAATCCTGCTACATGTTCGAATTGTGTGAAGAATTGTGCTACAGTATTCAAGTTGTTTCAGACTTTTCAAGTGTATAGGATAATATCATCAGCGTAAAGTGAAAGGGCGTGATGAGCACCATTTATGTTTATACCCCAATCCGCTGAGGACGCTCGCAGTTTGTGGGCTAGTGGTTCAAGGGCAAGAGCAAGCAATGTGGGAGAAAGACGGCAGCCCTGTCTTGTGCCGCGTTGTACTTGATGGGATTCTGAGATGTGTGATCCTGAATGTACCATTGCCGTGGGATGATGATAGAGTCATTGGATCCAGTGGCTGTAAGCCTATGGGATCCTAAATTTCTGTAGCGTGGCCAACATATATTCCCAGTCCAATGAGTCAAAAGCTTGAGTAATACACAGCTTGACACAACCTGCCTCAGGTTCCCCTGTGGTGCAGGCAAACATGACATTACATAGTCCACGTATATTTAAAGATGTACTACGCCCAGGGATGAAGCCACACTGGTCGATATGTACCAACTTCAGTACAAGGGCTGAAGGTAATTAACTAGGATTTTGCTTAAAATTTAAATTCCGTATTCAGCAAAGAGGGCAGCCGGAATATGGATAACTGAGAGTGGTCCTTCCCGGGTTTGGAGAGTGAGGTTATTAGTGCTTGTGTTGTAGAGGGGGGTAGTGTACCTATTTCAATGGCTTCCTCATATCATTTCTGCAGTTGTGGGGCAAATTGCTGTGCATAGGTAGCATAAAACTCCACTAGGAGGCCATCTAATTCTGGAGTTTTATTGTTAGGAAGGCCCTTTAGTGCAGCTTTTATTTCCGCAAGAGTTATAGGCTCAGCCAGAATTGTCTTATCCTCGTCTGATACCTGCGGGAGTTCTATTGTGTCTAGGAATGCGCTGATCTCTGAGTGGTCAATTCACGGGGGCCGTATAAAGTACTCTGTAATAGTCATTAAAGGCTTTATTAATATCCATTTGTGTAATGAATTTGATATGTTGGGGCATCCAAATTTCTATTATATGCATTGAAGGGATAGCATTTCTCAGGATTCATGCCAGTAGGGTACCTGGTCTATCTTATTCTGCATTTGTTTTATGAAGATAAATACGATGATCTATTATTAGCTCTGGGCGGAGCTGGCATAGTGTCTCGTAGTTCCACGGAGTTTGAAAAATCTCTATGGAGCTACCCGTAGCTCTGCTCCGCTCCCTCCCAGCTCCCTACCTGCTCCCAAATGCTTTAAAAAGGTATACAAAACACTACGTTGTAAGGCTTGCGCCTGCGCTTGCGCACTCGCAAGACGTACAACGTAGTGTGTTTTTTATAAGAAGGACGTCACGGACGCGAGAGGTGCAGGAAGCAGAGCAGAAAGGCACGGGAGGCTGCAGATATGCAGGTAAGTGCCTTATTTATCCCTTTTTAAAGCATTTGGGAGGGGGAAGGGAGCGGATAACTTCGCTCCGCCACTGAGGCAGAATTTTGCCGTGGAGCGTCGAGTAGGCAAATGTCCGCAAACTCCGCTGGCGGAGCGGAGTTACCCGCCCAGGGTTATCTATTATACACAGTTGATCTAACAGCTCCGCATATTTAATGCATGCTTCCTGGAGGTCAGGTTTTGTCATAGTGTCCTGGGCCACCTTATTTTCAAGAGTGTGTATTTTGTCTTTAATGTCCTGCAGCTCCCGGTGTACCTGTTGTCTGGCTCCGGAAGAAGTACTGATAGCTGTACCCCTTCGTACCACCTTAAATGCTTCACATTATAGCCCCACAGAGGATGCTGTGCCTGCATTTTCAGTGAGCAGAGATGCTCATCCAGCACTACTGCTGGTGTTGGAGCCATGACTTCATCGTATCGTTTGGGATTTGATTGCTGCGATTGGGGTCTCCTGTTTTGTGTCTCCTCTGACCACCGATGCATGGAGTTGATAGGCAGATCCGGAAAGGTGTGGTCAATCCATTCCCATGTTTCTATTGGGGTATCAAAGAAGTTGCTTTTTTGCTCATGTATAATTTTGAGTTTTCCCAGATATAAAAGGGCATATTTCAGATTTATAGCCTGTAAGTGTTGTTTGATTCATGGTATTGTGCCCTTTGTTTCTGCACTTGGAGTGTGTAGTCAGGGTAAAATGATATACGTACATTGTCTTTCATAATTGGTGCTTTTTCCCTTGCAACTTGTAAAATCTGATCGCAATCTCTGTAGTTGTAGTACTCTAGCCACAACAGAGCAGAGCAGCATGCTCAGTATTCTTCTCCGAGTTGGAACCCTGTGGGCTCTTTCGATGCAGAAAGTGTCGGTCAAACGTCCCAAAGGCATAAGAGATTTGAGCCAAGTTTCTATGTAGATCGTTTGGTTTTGACGCTCTGAGGCCTCTGGTGGGCCAATAATGCGCATTTTTTTTTACGTGACCTTCATTCTGCATCTTCGATCCTCTCCTGCAGATTTACAAGTTGCATCCGTTACAGTTCATTCGACTCTTCCTATTGTTTTGAGAGAAGTTCCAGCACCGCTGTTCTGTTGGCAGCTACCTTTTCGGCTAATTTCTTGTGGTCATCTTAAATCATCGCAACGCCGGCCGTGAGGGAGCAAAGTTGCTGTTCCACTAGTGCATGTGACTGTTGGATTTCTTAGAGAATGAGATCCAGTTTGTCTGGCTATGTGCCCTCCGCCATGGGAGGTATCATCTCCGTAGATGTGGTGGTCGTGGCCGCGGCTGCGCTAAGGTCTTCTGTATCCTGATTTCTGCCCTTCGTACGTCTCATGGTGCCACTGGTACGGTATCAAAATTAGGTATGGAATGATGGGGTTAGTATATTCTAAGAATTATAGTCCATACCGTCTTGTCTTTGCAATTAAGATTATCTACCACCAAGACTACATAAATTGATCCTGTTCTGGTTGCATCTGTGACTAATATATGACTTCAGTACTAATCTTTCTTGCCTCTTCTAGATGGGTGTTATAGTTGCATCTGGGCTAGTCTAAGAACCCTTCGGGAGTGACGGTCTCGCTGCAGCTATCTGTCACTTAGGGACTGGGAATATCCAGGCCCCGATTAATGTACGTCCTTGTCAACAGGGTCAGGCACAGGTAGTACACTCACTGTTATTTTCTTGTGCCAGCTCCATTCTATTTATGTTATGGTTGCAAGACAGGCCCTCGTGAGGAGTACCCCCTAGATGCCGTCTCTGCTGCACAATCCCAAGCCGGCCTCCGCCGTCATCCAAATACACCAATCGTCTTTATCACAGCCAAATAGCACAAGTTATGTCGCAGGCAGGTTCCTAGTACTTATTTCGGCTGACGTTCCGCTGCACCCTGGGCCCTAAGCGATCTCGACTCACTGCGCCGGAGAGTTAGGGGGGAAGCAATCCACCAAGACAAATCCCCTTTCTGAGTTTATCTCCAAAGGTTTGTTGATGGGTAATACGCCTAACGCAAATTCCAAGTCCGTAGGCGAGAGGTTCAAATACCTCCCCACCCCCAAGGGGAGCGCTGTTAAAACAGATCTATGGCAGTTCAGTGAGTTCCCCAACCCCGCAGCGGGTGACCAGAGCATTCAAAGGCGAGTAGTTCACTGCCCGACACAGAGCACCTCTCAAAAGAGTCAACAAGGCTAATAATTTGTGGATTTCGCTTTACTTTCATGTATACTCTACAAGGGCTTTGATGTCCTTTTTAAAGTGCTAAAAGTATTCACAGTGGGGTGTAATACCGAAAGCCCCACTCCCAGTCTGTGACTCATTGGAGCTGCAGTGCCAATGGGGGCCAAGGATCTTCCCGTAAGCTAAGTTTCTGGGGATCAGTATGCTAGTTCCAGTTATTATTTGCCCCGTGGAGGTCGCCCCAGGCTATGTCTCTAGCAGCACAGCACTGGGCTTTCACTCCTCTGAATCCAGCGCGGCCCCCACTACGGCACCTCTCACAGTCCCGTAACTTCATTTTAAGTCAACTATATGCCGTTCCTCTCAGGCATGCTGTAGGGGATTGCGCCAGGGTTGTTCAGGGCACTCGCCCAGTAGCCTGCACCACCGAAGGAGCTGCCGCCCCAGGACCCAATTAGCAGGGCGGCCTCCAAGGCAGCTCCGCTGAGTGGAGCGGTTCCCAACTCACCTTATTTATTAACTCGGCGGGGGCCCGACAGGGCTGCAATCTCCCTCTATCTCCAAGGCAAATGGGGAAGACCTGGGCCGCCATTTTCCTCCAGGTCAAAGAGGTACGCACTTTCCACCAGTTGGGGTTGTCCTCTAGATCAGCAGCACCTCAGCATATATAATCGGTCCGCTGCACTTCCACTGCCCCTCACAGTCTGTTTGGAGCACTGATGCCGCCTCCGTCAGTGTTTAGTGGCATAGAGGAAGGGGCCTGGACCGGGAGCCCAGTGATTATGCGGCCGCCAAGTTTGGCGGTTAGCCATGCCCCCTTGCTTTCCCTTGATTCCCCTTTCCTTTTCCAGGTATTGCCCTTACTGGCCCTGGTCTCAAGTGTAAGAAAGGCAATGGTAGGAGCAGAAAGAAAGCTGGGATTCAAAAGGCCAATTTACTCTCTGTAGTATGCACTACATGCCCCTTAACATCAAATAAGAGACTGTACAGGGGCTACGTATGGGTCACGAAACAACCCTGTACTGTCACCAATTCTCAAAAGTTGTGGCTAATAGGTTATCAATACTGCAAGCTTTGTTACTTTAATGCACAGCATAACTGGGCTTCTGTTGACATCTAGGCCCACAGTAGTTGCTTTGGGTAACAGTTTTAGTAACATTGGTATGATAGTGTAAATAAAGGAGATCAACTTGATCACATTTAATTGCACAATTTTTGCTGTATTGGTATTGGCACAAATGGAAGCAAGATTAAGCTAGCAAGCTTCACCTACAAAACTGTTCATACAGTAACCCCAAACTACCTCATCTTCAAACTGATGATCTCACATGGGTAGGGAAACATTGCTAGTCCAGTAATACTCCCACTAGAAACCCCAGCTTTCAAGGACAAAAGTTTTAAAACGGTCGTTGTTGGATTGCACTTCCAAGGTCTGGAACACTTTGCCACAATCAAAACTCTGGTCTCCTGTGAAACCTTCAAGAAGAAATTAAATGATCTACTGTTCCAACACCCTTTCTCCTATCCATCCTGTTGGACTGGCCCCTTTTAGCAGGGTCATCCCTGAGCTTTTTGCCTTCCTCCTGTATTTTTTCTGACCTGTTGTTGGCTGTTTTATGACTCTGGGCACTTTACTACTGCTGGCCAGTACTAAATTGCATATGCTCTCCCTATGGTAAATTGATGTATGGATTAGTGATTCCACGATTGGCTGGTTTGATTTACTTGTCAGACCCTAGTACAGTGCACTAAGTGTCCCAGGGCTTGTAACCAAAATGCTGCTGGTGGGCTTAAAGCACTGGGTGTGCCACCCTTAGAAGCAGCCTGTAAAAGTGTGTCTCAGGTCTTCCATCGCAGAGCCTGTGTGCAGTCTGTTACTGCCATGTTGACTGGGCCAGTGCACCCACTTGCCAGTCCTTAAACTTTCCCTTTCTGGCATATTAGTCACCCCTATGGTAAGCCCAATGACATGGTGCATTGTAGGTAAAAGGTAGGACATGCCCTGGTGTGTGTGTGGCATGTCCTAATAGTGAATTACAACCATTTTCGTTTTTCACTATTGCAAGGCAACCTGTTTCCTATTTGCCAAAATGGGCAGTTTGAGTATAACATCTTATAATCCTAACTGACTCAGGGAACCAGGTAGAAATTCGAATTTAGTATGCCTGAACTCAGAATGATAAAATACATCTTTTAGTGGAGGTGGTTTTAACACTCTTTGTTTGAAAATACCACTTTACAGGACAAAGGAGTTGCTAGTACAAATATTGGGACCCAGACCCAAGAACTTTAGATCACTTTTGGGAAACAAGGAGAACCTTTGTGGAGGAGAGGAACCAGAGAAACTGAGGAGGAGACTGTCCCTAAACTTAGTGCTGTTTGGGGTATTGGCCTGCAGTGGTTGCCTGACTGCCAAAGAAAGGAGAAAGGACTTTATGTTACTTTCAAATCAACTTGTAAAGGATCTCCAAGGGCTTGAGATAGAGCTTGCCTCCTGCTGAAGTCTCAGGAACAACAGACTTCCCCAACCAGCTCCCCTGCCTTCCCTTGCTGGGAATTGATGTGCCTGCGGTTGAGCTGGGCCTTCTGAGAGACTGCGTGTTGCTGGGAGCTGCAAGCGCGACTCAGGACAAAGAAGCACGTCACCGCCGCAGCTGCTGTCGTCGCATCACCGGAGAAGAGTGTCGCAGTTGCAGCAGAAGCTGTTGAATCACCGGAGAAGCTTACCGCCGCTGTCGCCATCACATCACCCGAAGCGCCTCGCATCACCGGAGAAGAGTGTCGCCGTCGAGCAGACGCCATCGCATCACCGGAGAAGTGTGTCGCAGGGCCTGTCGCGGCTCAGAAGAATGGTTAAGTCGCCACACGGTCGTTGGGTGTGCACTCATCGTTGTCGCATCAAGAAGAAGCCGACATTTTGTTTCAATGCACCGGATCTTCATCGCATCACGGCGCTGCTGGTCGCATCTCCACAGAAGCGCATTAAGAAACCGATGCATCACCTCCCCACGCAGAGAAGAACAGACACATCCCCTAAGCAGCAGTAGGGACCCGACGCATCACCGTCTTGCGTGTCAGGAAAAGACGCATCTTCTTGCCTGCAACACTTTAGTTGTATAGTGTTACGCATCCAATGGTACCTTGAACTTAAGGTGTCAAATTTACCATCTAAAGAGAACTAAGCTATTTCTACTATATTTAAAGTACAGTATTGTGGGTTTTTGTCGTTTGTGGTCTTGTGTTAAGTCTACATAAAAATACTTATTTTTGTACTACAACTTGTGTAGTGTCCATCTGTAGTGTTGTCACTGGGTTACAGTATGGGTTCACAAATGCTTTATGCACTGCCTCTGAGATAAGCCTGCCTGCTCGTGCGAAGCTACCAAGGTAGTGAGCAGGGGCTATTTTAGGAGTGTACCCCCTTACCCTGACTAGACTCAAAGGTCCCTATTTAGTCAAAGGTACCTACCTCTGCCAACTAGAGACCCCCAAATCTAACACATCCTAACTACAACACTTCTTTAAGGCGCGGAGTTAGCTGTCAATAAATTACAGCTTGCTACAAAGTCACACATGTGATCTCTGTCACTTTTCCTATTCTATATGACTGTTTCTGTTACCGTTAAATTCTCTTTTTAAAACAATTTTATTTGATAAACTTTGTATAGTGCTCTGTCTTGTTTGGTCCGTTTGCTTGCTGTGAAGCTACTCATGAAAAAAGTAATTAATTGAAAGATGCAGTTTGACTGTTTATTAGATATTAATTTCAAGTACATAAGTAGATAGCTAACCCTTAAGTAAGTTATTAAGCAAGCCCCACCAGGAGCAACCTCCCCCTGCTCAGCCCACATCTCCAACTGACATTCCAATCCTACAAACATTCTCTATATTCTAGATGACCTCACACACTGGCTGGGCAGCAGGAATTTGGCACACTGAGGTGGATGCATTAGGATTTCACAATGACTTTGTGAGGGTAGTAAAGGATCTGAGAGAAAGTGGGGCTGGATAATGTCTCACACTCAGAAATGTAAAGATTTTGAGCTCATGGCCTCTGTGAGCATTGATCTTTCAGCATGGGGCACCTGATTGTGCGGCTCAGGAGAGAAGCACATCTAACAATGCCTGAAGAATGGTTTCACCTCTGTTCTTATTTCTTCTACATCTAAGATATCTGGCTCCTTTCCTGGCTGTGTATGTTTTATGTGGTGATGGGAAACTGACAACACTTCGTCTTCAATAAACGGGAATGGTAGGGTCATAGTCAAATTGTTCTGCAGGCCCCATAGAGTTTTGCTAAGGTGATTGCAGGGACAGTGGTTGAGAGCACACTCATTGAAGAGTGTGTGCAAGCCTTCAAGGAGATTGAATGGAAGAATTTTTAGTGGAGAAGTAGAAATAGGGCAACCGGCATTAAAGTTTCAGGGTGATGGGCACTGCCACAAAAAAGGGTCTTTAAACAGTCAAAAGACTCCCAGATGGACTAAAGTCATGTTTTTTTATAAATAGGGAAATGATTAGTAGTTTGCAAAATCAAGTTGGTAGTCTATGAATGGTAAAAATGTGTAGGATATATCTAAGTTACATTCTTCTTGAGTTTGTGGGCTAAAACTGGTACAGTCTGAAGACTTCTTACTGTTGTGGGAAATAGTTTCTACGATTTCTGTTTCCTTTCCAGACAGCACATTCACTTGTAGAAGTGTTTAGCTTTATTCATGTAGAAGATGTGGAGCAAGGTACATTCCACATGGGTTAATTGGTCCACAGTGCTTTCAAATTTGTAAATGTTTGATGTGATGCACTGCACTCATATGGATAGTGTAAGAGCTCAAGCATTTTGGTTCAGTAATTCACTGTTATGAGGCAAGATTGGGAAGGAAGCGCAGAACTCCTCCTGTAGGCTGTGCTTGGTGTACAGTGAATGCATAGGTTGATGACTCATTGCTGAGTGGGGCTGGTTGGTAGCTTTGGGAAGTGGAAATTTATACCTGTCTGCATGATGTCGTGAAATATCATGTTGATGTGGATATGCTGTTATATACAAAGTGGTAAGTAGGAAAACCTTGGAAAATGCCTTGAAGTTTAGGGAATCTAGGCAACAGTTATGTAGTGTTTGGTGTGAAATTCTGGGTAAGTGTAGCACAGTGACATGAGGTTTGTTTAATGTGTTGCAAGGGTGGGAAAGAGTAATACCATGCTGAAAGGTATGCAGTGTAGTGTTGTTAAGATGGGGAAGAGGAGTACCCTACTGCAGTTGAGAAAGAGGAGTACCCCACTGCAAGAGGAAGCCAAGGGAAGTGTAGAAGACTCCTACGATCAGCTGACCTCTCTCTGGCCACCGTTGCATGCATCTACAAGATCAGAACGGCAGGAAAATCCTTCTCCTACCTCGCAGTCAAGTCCTGGAGTGATCTCCCCCTCCACCTCAAGCACGCCCACACACTACCCCAGTTCAGGAAGGAGCTCAAGACCTGGCTCTTCAGATGACCCCATCTCTCAACGGTGCCGCCCCCTTGCCCCCAGCGCCTTGAGACCCTCGTGGGTGAGTAGTAGTGCTTTATCAACCCTGATTGATTGATAGTACTCTTTAGTGTTGTGGAAGATACAAATTCCATCTGTTTATAATCTGGGACCAATTGCCACTGTGCACGAAAGGGACATTTTGACAGGTGTGTGATACTGGTAGCAGAGTCCATCAAATGAGGTGTTCATGTGTGTTTGTCACCTATATGTGCTCTGGGACCAGTCATCTTTTGAACAAATGTGAGGATTTGACAGGTGCATTGATAGCTGTCTTGTTTGTCTTGGGGTATGTGCGTGTGTGTGTCAGCTTGGATGGACAATCGGCAGTGCATGAGTTTTTGGTTTCAGAAAGTTTATGAGTAGGGTGTAATAGACAGCAGATTCCTGACCCTTGTGCATTAGGACATTAATCCAGTGAACTAACATGGACTGGTGTTGGTGGTGGAAGTACTAGGCTGCCCTGAGGTTCAAATGCTGTGCTTTTCAGAATCTCGTTCTGTGCCTCCTGGAAGCTGTCATCATAATGTACAGCAGATGGTCAGTGTGATGTTTGTGCAGCATTCAGAGGGTATGGGTCTGTGTGCAGATTCAGGTGGTTTCTTTAGTCTGGCACTTGGTCATGTTGGCTTGTGCAGCTACCTTTTATTTTTATTCATTTATTTATTTATAGGTATTTTTAGGTATCAGAGTGCTTTACATGAGTATCAGACCATAATTGCAGGTTACATCGTTACAAAGGTTGCAGTTATTAGAGCCTGGCAACATAATGACAAGTAAGGTCGAGACAAACAAAAATGACATATATGTAAGGGAAAAAGCAGGCAAGGGGAGAGATTCAGGGGAGGGGGGTAAGAGAAGGGGAAGTAGACAGAGAAAGGAGGAGGTAAAGAGGAGGGGAGGGTGAGAGACACAGCATTACAAGAGGAGGGGCAGGGTGACGGGGACACAAACCGGTAGATGAGTCAGAAGTGAATCCAAAGTCCAGTAAGCTGGGATCCCAGGGGAAGTGGTATCATTTCCCCATCTCTGTTGTGAGAGGCTTCCTATATGCAGTGAACTCTCTCAGAGGGGTCTCTGAGACTCCAAACCCTACAATACTGGATCCTTCCCCAAAAAGGGGAGAGGGAGTGCTTTGGCAAGGGGTGCCATACCATACCTCAACTATGAGTGGCTCCATAGGCGCTGTGGACTCTCTCAGCGAGTTCGCTGAGACTCCAGAATATAAATATTGGATCTTTCCCCAACAAGGGGGGGGGGGAGTCCTTAGTCAAAGGGCCCAAAAGGACAGGGATCTAGGCAGTGTAGCAGGCAAGGGGAAAGATTCAAGTGAGAGGGGATAGGAGCAAAGGAAGTAAGACAAAGAAAGAAAAAGAGCTAAATGGGAACAGATAGATAGATAGGAGACAAGGAGAAAGCAGAGTTACAGAAATATGATTGGGGGTGGGCGAGATAGGGAGACGGGGAGAAAAACTGTGCCCAAAGTCTGGCTGGGTAGGTGACAGTCAGGGGAGAAACCAAGGCCGATCTCCTCAATAGCTGAACAGAGCAGCTCCGCCTTGCGGTGGACATAGTGCTCGGACTCTGCTGTCAGGATGGAGATCAGAAGTACTCAAGAGATTGTCAGATTTGGGGAGGGGGGGAGAAACCATGGCCCAAATTAATTCCAGACGCCATCTTGAGGTCAGACACAGTCCTACCACTGTGATCATGTGGCGAATGTAGTTATCCCCTGTACTGTCCATTTAAACGTAGACAATGACATGCACTTTAATGCCGTGTTATGTGGCCTCTAAAGTTGGGGTAAACTTTATGCTGATCAGCTGTTTTTTCAGTGGCATCGATCTTCTGCATGTAGCCATCTACTCAGCATTTGTAATTGCTGTATTTCGCTATCCACATGCTGACAATGGGATGCTCCGTAGGTCTCCAAACAGTGTCTGGAAATTCCTAGCAGGGCCTGCTAATTTAGTAGTCTGCACACAGGAGAGCTGTTCAAA
The DNA here is from genome assembly GCF_964261635.1 of Lissotriton helveticus. Classification (NCBI taxonomy): domain Eukaryota; kingdom Metazoa; phylum Chordata; class Amphibia; order Caudata; family Salamandridae; genus Lissotriton; species Lissotriton helveticus. Next base: position 966,208,923 of record NC_136059.1, read on the forward strand.
CACACTATTTTCGGATGTTGTCTGTTGAGATCGGATCGCCGCCCCCCCTCACTGCAGATCACTGATATTTCGTTAAGAGTCACTATACGTAATAGTGCAGTCCTTCAATGAGCCTACACCATCGGCATCTGACGCTGCGGCTTTCCGCTCATACTTAAAGTGGCATCTCGCAATAAAACAAAAGCCACCATTATTGCCATACACACACGTCTTTCGCCAACTGCGTCTTTCCCAACTTCCCCTAGATGTGCCCTTCAGCGTAGCTATTTATATTGCCCTGCATGACCACTCAATGGCCCGGCTTCTAAGCTCGTTCAGGGAGGTTTCTTAGCTTGTTCGGGACTCCCCTGCCTCTCGCCCAGGCAGTCAGGGGGGGGTCGCTCCATGTATTGATACAGCCCATAGCCGCTGGCCTCCTCACTCACCGATGGTTCACAGGGGGCCCCAGTTCCCAGCGCACAGGCAGCGATGGCTGGCTTTCCTATGCAGGGTCTTCTGTACCCACCAGCCGGCTCCACCGCACTGCGATGCATCTGCTGCTCACTACCCACAGGGCGGAGCTACCCACCGCGTTCCTGGAGTTCGCGCTGAGCCACAATCCAATGGAGAAAGACTTGCTGATTAACTGGGCGGGGGTCTTTTCCGACAGACAGCTTTGTTCCACAGGGCAGATCCGTCTCCAACGCAGCCAGTCCAGGGTTTATTACTCTGCAGGTGCCATCTTGGCTTGTCACTAATAATTTCTCGGCTCCACAGCATCGTCGAGAAGCGTCATCTAGCTCATCAGCCTCTCCAGGTGTTCCGACTGTCAAATCCTCGCAGATGTCGGGGATTGCATTCGGTGAAGCGCCGATTCTGGTCCGAGCATGCGGGGTCTTCACGGAGCTCCCGGGCAGAAGCTCTTAACAGGCGGCCATCCCAATCTACCTTGACTTGTTGTTGGGCATGGTGGGATGCTGAACTTTACTTCTGTGTGTGTGTGTGTGTGTGTGTGTGTCTGATTGTGTTGCCCTTGTGAGAATGTGTGTGTGTAGCTTGTGGAATTGGGAAAAGACAAGAGAGGATGTGTTGTTGTTTCTGGATAATTGTTACATTGGTCTGTCGCCTGTGCTTTGTGCAAGAAAAAGACACAATGTCGCGATGTAGAATGTTTGGTTTGTCCTCTGTGTACTGAAAGAGGATTATATGCAGCATTCCTCAAACTGTGGGTCGCCATCCGATTTCTGGGGGGTCACAAAAGGGTAATGAATAAAGATGCCTTTAAATTTTGTATTTATTTTGTCACATTAGATGTGCTTGAAAGACAGAGATCAAATGTCAGGCTGTATCGCCTGGTGTATTGCTGATTATTCTTTTAACATGGGGATTGGTAGTCACTTTGTTTTCTTTACCTGCAAAGTCAGAGGTGTTTTTAAAGTGAACTATATGACAATCTGGCTGGGGTACATGAAATGTAAAAGGAATGGCTGTAGGACATCATTTAGTGTAACAAACAACAAAACGTAAATACCTGTAAATGAACTGCACGCATATTTCAGAAGATGTCAGAAATTAGGAAAGTAAAAATGAAACACATTCTTTTGAAATTCTTAAGTGTGATGGAAACAAAGATTTTAGTAGGATCAAAACAAATCAAGACACTTTTACTTGGTGAGGAACACGTGATAAACATTCTCTGAAACCGAATATCCACACATTATCATTTGTGTGCTATATAGTTTCATCAGTAATAATTTTAACAGCCTATCAAAACAGTTAAAAGGCTCTTTGTTTACATCCCTACTTACAGTTATTAATGCTAAGTTACTACTAACAATAGCATACGGTAGTGTGGTACACAATGGAAGAAGTGCTCCGTTACTAGATAAAATCCAAACGAGAGTGTACAAACGCGTATTCAGTTTACCATGTGGCGCCTCACCCGCACAGGTACGCCTCGAATTTGGACTTCAGTCTCAAACACTGCACAAAAAATATGAGTCAATCAAATTTTGGTATACCATCTGGCACAATTGCGACATAGAAATTAATTCTGCCATTTGGAAGGCCCTACAAAACAACCCGAAATCTTACTATGCGAAGTACCTAAAGTCTTCCCTGACATGCACAGAGTTGACATCTGTTTGGCAAAAGAAATTACCAGCATCAGCATTCAAGCAGCTTGTAAAAAAAGCAGCCAATAGGCACTCGTTGGTTGAAGACAAATTTACATTAAGACGCCATGCGCATGCCTGGATGATAATACATTCCTATAAAAGACCGGCTCCAGCTGCTTATTTAGTACTCGCTTTCCCTTCACACTTAAAATTAAAGTATTTGAAGCTACGTATAGGAAAATTACCAACAAACGCCGACCAGCCAGGCTGGAGGTCTCCTGGCCCGAAGGATTGTAACCTATGTGGTGCTGCAGTGCAAGACATGATCCACCTGATTTGCATTTGCCCAATGCTAGAGCAAGATCGTCGGAGTCTATCTAAAGGTATTCGTACATGCCGTTCAGCGATATTAAATGTGCTGGACTCAGAAGATCCTCAATTCATCTGTAGAATCATTAAATTTGTTATCAACTTTGAAAATATGCCTAAAAGTCAATACGAACCCGAACTTTTGAACTCTGAGAACTGCTTTGGCTGATTTAAAATCTATAATCCAAACTACTCTGTACAAGTTATTAATTCAAATAGGAAATCCCCTGTAGCTGTGTTTTTATTTTTTCTACTAATGGTAGTTTTATAATCTGTATTTTATATATAGAGTGCGTAAAGGAATGTGGTTTTATTACTTGGTATATTGTAACGGTTTTAATTAACTATACAATAAAGAATTTTCACCATTCCCAAGCAAGACTCTGAGTGAACTTTCAGTATTTTTTTTGCTGCTGTGATTTGTACTTCACAAAGCAATTTCAACACTATATTTAATCATATGTTTTTACTTCACAAAGCAATTCCAGAGGAGAATGTGCTCACTATATGAAATCATACATAATCATTCCACATGTGTAATGTGTATGACTCTCACAGATACATTTAGAAATATGGATGTGGCCTAAAGGCCAGACATGCTGACTTTGGACCTGGGGAAGCAGATTTAAGGTTTGGTGTTGGCTCTTGGTAAATCATGTAATCGCTCCATGCTTAAAATTAAATTAATCTTACCTTATATAATCGAATCTGGAGCTCATGTAAAGCTCCAGTATGTGTGTGTGTGTATATTCCTTAATAGATAAGTATTCCAAAATGCACCATTGAATGGATGTGAGGCCTTACCCCTTACTATACTGTAGAAGGATTATTCAAATTTGCTAAAATCACAGGTGTCAACACCAAGATTTATTAAAAGCCTCGTGATTTTAGTAAACAGGTGCCACAGGCCAGCACCCCACTCTGAAAAGTGTTCCAGATCCAGTGTAGTTCACCATCTGCCAGAGTTATACTTTTAGGACAGATCAATATATTGGCTTAGGTCATAACATTTCAAATAATTGTATTTAAATTGCTATTAAAGAGGAATACAAAAATTGTAAAGAGTATGTTATTTTGGTAATTCACAGCATTTTGAAAACATGTATACTATTACAGTAAAAATGTGTCCGCCTCGTGTCCGTTAAAGCAGGGTGGGTTGCGAAAGTTTGTCTTTCTATAAATTGGATTATGGTTCTAAAAAGTTTGGAAACCACTGATGTAGTGAGGCACTAGCGTAGCTAGGGGGGTGCGGGGGGGGGGGGGGGGGCGGTCCGCCCCAAGCGGCAGCCACGGCACTATTTTGGGGGCGGCGGCCTTATAATTTAATCGGACACTCCTGACATAAATTACAAAGGATGCAGCCAGTGCCTGCGTGAACAGCGAGCACACCTGCCTGTTGAGCGCCCTGTAACTACCCCGTCTGTGCCCTGTCCCTGACTGTCCCTGGGCCGTCAATCTTGTAGCGCGCGAAAGCGCTACCAATGACGGCCCTGGGCATACTGTTTGGCCAGCCCTCGCGCGCTGAAATGCAGTACAGCAGCAGTGAGGCGTCACGTGACGTGCTAGCCTCTCGTGAGCCTCCTCCACGCAGTGCTAAAACGGCGCCTCTAACTACGGGCCGCAGCAGGTGCGACCAAAAGCTGTCCCAGATGCAGCTCCTCACTGTGCCCCCATTACGCCGTTTAGCCTCTCCTTCCTTCCTGCTGCCCCGAATCGAATGCCTTAACAGTGAACAGTCTAAGGTGCGCCCGCCCGCTCCGACAATCACAGGCCTGGGACGAAGGCCTACTTTAATGCACCCCTGGGGTAGCTGTCTGCTTTGGATCACGGCAGTCGCCCCTGCCCCTGGCCTGCTCGTTCGATGGTTGAGCACTGCCAGAGCTGAGTTCAGCTGCTACCAGGGCTACCTACTGCGCACAGACAGCGTTATCAGCTCTTTGATCTCCGCTTTCCATTCAGGTAAGCCAGAAATATGCCTCCTGCTTTATAATTTAATGTTTCATTTGCAAAGTGTTTAATTGTGTTAGTAAACAATGTATTTTTGGTGACATTTGGGTAAACTTTAGCCTAGGGAGTGTTGCGTGACGATATAAAAACGACATGCATTACTGGGCTTATGCAATCAATAGTAATGCAGCTGGTGTTGGCATGTTGTCAATTTTCACCAGTGGGTGCATTTACATGAAAACATTTTCATTTTTCCCTTCTCCGCTGCCCAGTTGCGGTCGTGCACAACACTTACGCTGATCTGTTGAGTTTGTGGGCTGCAGGACGAATCTGAACTTCACACTTACCAGTGAAGTCCTCCAGTCATGTGCGTTTGTGACAGGCTGGAGGAGAGGCCCTGATTGCACCCCTAACATGACCAACGGGAGAGACACACTAACTACAACAGAAAGACTGTCTCTCACATGACAGCGCTAGCAGCAGCAAGCAGCACTGTTACAGCTTTAGAGAGCAGAGAGGAGTAGAGTGCTGGACTGTGTGGATCACTGCTCAGGTGCGAGGCCATCCCTGCTGTGTCCGTGTACAGTGGCCCGGAGGGTGCACTTCGTCATGAGCTCTTTTAGTTCAATATTAAACTGGTTAAATCTTACTGGTAATTTTGCATTCATTTATCACTACGGGCCCTCGTGTGAAGTTAGTTCCCTTCCTGGCGCTGTGCAGAAGTTTTAAGATCTCCTTAGAGTGTTTTGTTGCTCAAATTGGTTTCATTTCTGATATTTACGTTTCCCTCATCTTCATTGCTTGATTTTACACACAAGAAAGTGTCACTCATAGTCACTGTATGCTGTCATAATTACACTGAAATTATGAAAATCTCACATAGCAATCTGAAACCTTGGCAGCTATGTACAGTTTAATAATTAGTGCTTGTGTCATCGCCACCGCGGAGTGGCACGCACAGTCTGATAATCTCTGATAAATTATTTCAGTCACACACAATCAATTTAGTTTAAATCGGCAGGCAGGGCTGCTCTGTCTAATCATCCTTCTGAGTAAGCCTGGTTTATCTGCAGATCTGATTTAAGCCCAGTAAATCAGCAGGACCGGCCGCAGGGCTGCTCTGTCTCCTCATCCTTATCATGGGCGACCTGACTAACTGGGTTTATCTTCGCAGACTACGGGTCATTGCGTGACAGTTTTACCAGCCAGGCTGGCTCTCGCTGCTCTCTCGTCACTGGGGCCCGCCCGGGAGGGGAGGTGTCGGGTGAGTTTCTTGTTGGTCAAATGTCAGTAATTTCTGATACTTAGAAGTTTCCTCAGTCTTCATTGCATGTCACTCTTAGTCATTGAAATGTCACTCATAATTACACTAAAATTATGAAAATGTCACACATAGCAATCTGAAATCTTGGCAGTTATGAGTCGAGTCTGGGGCAGTGGCAGTGCCTGAGCGATTTGCTGCAGACTACAGCAGAACCAACCCCTTTGGTAGAGACCCTGCCACCACTGTGGTGTACTGGAGCCTGAGGAAGGTAAGAGCTAAACAGTTGTCACGAGGGGAGGAAAGGATCTTTGGTGAGTGGCAGGGCAGTGGGCACAAGTCCTATAAAAAGAAGTGGGGGGGACTAACCAAGTTAGGCAGTCAGCAAATTACATCATGACATGTGCCATCCATAGCTGCCAAGGTTTCAGATTGCTATTGTGACATTTTCATAATTTCAGTGTGGTTATGAGTGAAATTTGACATTTTCTTGCGAGCAAAATTCAAGCAATGAAGATGAAGAAACATAAATATCAGAAATTAGACCCATTTGAGCAACGAAAAACCCTTAGAAGATCTAAAACTGCTGCAAACTCCTGCTGCAGCGGACTATAATTAAAATGACAGTTATGGACCTCTAGTAAGCAGGTCACATGGCTCCGCTAAGAATTAACACCAAAAAGAGCAAGGACCTGCGGTTAGGCTGTAGAACTGCTGGAGCGAAGCTGTGCAATAAGAGCCACTGACAATACAAGACAACAAGCAAAGGTTGACATTTTTTTTTCTGCCCCATGGCACAGAAGCAGCTTGGTCTTCAGTCGGGTATTCAGTCCACCCTGCATTGCTCTTTAAAGCCTGCAGCACAGCAGGTGTTGAAAGACCCCTAAATCCAACACCCCACCTTCAGATCCAGATTCACACAGGTAAGTGCAAAAGTAGTCTGTCTCAAGTGACGGTCACAACACACGCTGATGTCTGTGAACATTTGGCATTGTGGATGTTTGGAGAGAGCTCAAATAATAAACCAGGATAGAAGAATCACTAAACTCAATGCTGCCCTCTCTGTCCCACATGGGACCTGAGCCCAGACTATAACAGGGTGTGAGATACCCTAACACTAATCTCATTTGCCTCAGGCCTATACCATAAATTCATTAGAGTCAGCTGACTCACGGACTCCGGCCACCACAGTGAGCATGTGTGTGATAGCATGATCGCTGGGCAAGCCACAGGACAGCCTGTGAGACACACATAGCGGTCACAGTCAGGCAGGATGACAGATATGTTTGAAAGTATTTAAAAAAAATCACACCAGTATAATTAAGCGAGTGGCCCCGGGGTGCTGTGCGCAGCCCTCTACAACTGCAAGTTCAGATTGTTAACACTTACTTGCACTAGTTAATAGATCAATGTAAAACTAGCATTCCAATGAGACATGTGAGAAGCATTCGTGCCCGAAATTTGACAGTGAGGTGAGATTCAAAATTCGAGTCCGAGACTTAAGATCACACAATCACAGGGCTGCGGATGCCAGGGGCGGCAATCTGAGGGATAGCCCCGGGCGCCTCAAGCTCTAGCTACGCCCCTGTAGTGAGGTGTATGCATGAGCTGAGTGGCCATGATGTAGAATGTTCAGTGTGGATTATGAGAGACTGTGATGAAGTCATTGGGGTCTCTGTCCTTCGTGAAGCCTGACAATTGTTTACAGCTCAAAGGACGTCAGAGCCCTAACAGGAGCTTCCAGGCTGTGACTATAATTTAAGGGCCTAAGAATAAATGAAGAACATTCTAACTACCTAAGTGGCACCAGACTCTTGTGTGAAAATCTGCCTTCAAAACTTTAGCACTGAGACCTTGTCTTAAAAATTGGTCTTAGGGCACCATGACCGGCAACTATAAATGATCGTCAGTAGGTTTTGTCTTCATCCAGTGTCGATCATAGGGCATTAGTTTAGTATTATAGAACATTTTGAATCACGGCCTGTGCACTAAGTTGCTTACGCACACCCACAAATATTCTGGTATGTACATTTAATTAATGCTTCATGCTGCAGAGGACATTTCTAAAGGGATTTGCACTCATTTTAGCCAGTCCAAGAAAATATGCCAGATGTTTAGAAAAGCCATTAGATGCAGAAAATACATCTCAATGACTTGAAACAAGAAATGAGTGTTAAAAGGTGCCTTAAAAATAACATGCTTATTTTCATCATCCTTTTTAGTATACTTTCTGGTGATATGTGATTGGCAAACACTTTTTTCACCTCTCATTCGACCCCCACAACAACCTTCATAAGCTCCATTTCCCAGATTTAGACACCTGTAGTCAAAGCAAAAGAGAGCTCATTAGAAGAAGATGTTGCCTGTCTATTTGAAGACACAAGAGTGAGGTTTAGAGTGGCCATTCAGGTGCTCTGCTGGCCAAAATACAACTCGCAAGTCACAGTGTTAATAACTGACTGCACTAATTAACATTGTCTTGCAACGCAGTACCTAAAATCACAAATGGATTTGCAGAAATTACATTTGGTTCTGTTTTAAGAGTTCAACATCCATAAGTCCTTCAATCATCAGACAAAATGTGCTTTTTTGCCCTGATCACCGTAACCCATTATTTATTATTTATTTATTGTTTTGAAAGGTTTTATATAGCGCTGGCTAGACCCGGAGGTATTAGAGCGCTTTACATGAGTATCAGACCATAGTTGCAGGTTATAAATAAAGATCCGACAGTCCCCCTGCTCAAATGTGATTGACTGACAACACTTCAAACTGGGAAGTATTGGCAGCTTTCTTGGGACTGGTCTCCCAACATTTATTTTACAAAAAAGAGAAGGGGCCAGGGTAGGAATACCCTAACCCCCTGTGCCTCTTGAAGGGGGTCTGGAGGGAGCCTGCCAGAGCAAAAAGTTGTAAAAAATATTTCACCCGGAATCACGCTGGAGGCACGGCTCCAGCCCAAAAATAAAAAAAGAGAGAAGTGCAGGCTCCCGTGTTTCTCTATTATTAAGCCCCTGGGTTGGCCAGGTCCCTGAGGCATGCGGCCGTTAATGTTTTTAACAAATGGGGGGTCTCGCAGATCCCCACGTACCCCGGGCACAGCCACCTCCCCAGGGCTGTTGCAATTTAAATCGTGGATATTTGTGGATCCCCCATTCCCCGGGGACCCCCATTTCACAGGGGCTATTTGAATTTGTAGTGTAGGGCCTCACAGACCCCCTCTGGGTCTCAAGGACCACCACCTCCCAGGGGCTAAATTGTATTTTTTTAATGGGATAGGTGCTGCGCAGCCCCCCTCTCGGGTTGTTCTCAGCTCCGGGAGCCGCCACCTCCCTGGGACAGGCCCAGCAACAATAAACGAAGGGGCCACAGGGGACCCCTCCAGGAACCATAGATGGCCCTGGGGTCCGCCATCCCCCTGGGCGGGCTTCTGCCATTTCCTGGGGTGCCCAGGACATAGCTGTTTGCTGTGGCTTGGCGCGACCTTTACCGCTCCTGCCAAGTGACAGCAACCACTTTGCTTCCAGCAAGCGAGCGCTAAGAAATGCTCTTGCTGCCCGGAAAAGAAGCCTTTGTCCGTTTCTTTTCCTGCTCTCAAGCAAGTCAGCGAAACAGATGAATTACTTTCAGACACAGGGAGCAGCATGTTTATTAGCGCCTATGTCTGAAAGCAATGCTGGCTCCCACAGCAGGCGGGGAGCTGGCAAGGACCGCAGGGGCTTTCAGCCCCCCACTGCAGTCCCTGTACAAGAGAAACATTGCCAGGCCCTGGGGTAGAGGTCCCCGGGGCCGAAAACGGCCCAGGGAGGGGTGCAGTGTGGCCCCTCTCTCTTTTATAGAAAAAATAAATAAAGGCTGGGCCCCTGGGGATGGTGTCCCCAGGTCCAAAATCGGCCAGACGAGGGGGACACCTCGGCCCCCCTCTCCTGAGGGTGCTCTTTCTTGTTATCTGTTGCTGAAACCAAAGATTTTGTTGTAAACCTTTAAAAACTAGAAGTATGTAAATTGCCTAGAAGCTTTGCTCGTTTGGTCCTGCCCCATAAACAATAGCGGTATGCAAAGTCTTACCACCATTTTCCCTGTATGATGGACAGCTTACTAACAGGTCCCACCAGCGCATTTCTATCTATTTTTGGAGACACGTCCTACTGCCTATGACTATGATTGCTGCTCCACCAAACAAAAATGCCCTTACTTCTGCAAAGTACAAATCATCCAAGTGTGTTTTCTTTGCAGTTCCACTTTGTAAAGTTATCTGGTGAAGATCCTCGAGGAACAATCACATTGGCAAAGTTACAGACACCAAGATCACTGAAGACATTTCCTCTGCATCCTTTACACAGTTATACTGTAGGAGACACCCAACGAGGTAAATTTACTAATTAGCCAGTAGAAAGTACTCCACTTGGGTTCAGGTGTTGAACAAAACAATGGACTCTTCTTGGATAAATACGCAAGGCAGGATTCATTCTGGCATGATGCTCATTTATTGGAAATTAAACCTCAACAAATTACAGTTAGAAACTAATCTTTTTCTTAAAATGTAGCAATTCGCTGAAAAAAACAAAGGTCACAGGGACTTTATAGTTAGGAAATAGATTTTTTGTTTAAACTCAGAAATTTACTGAAAAACCACAAGTTACAGGTTAGGGGTTAGGCTGACATTTCACTTGTTCAAAACCAGAGAAATTCAGCAGTCATGGTTACCTGAGCTAACTATAACTTACCCCCCCCCCCGCAATGCACTTCTTATGATCTCACATCAATCATGACATGACCAGTGACATTACTAATGACATCTCAAATTACATCACTGGTGACAGAGAACACATCAACACACAAAGATGCTCTCATCTGTGAAAGGGACTACTCTGTGTGTTGTTTTAGATCAAAATTAATTTTTTGCTTTTAGACATATTGTCAAGGGTGCCACAACAAAAAAGGTTTACAAAACCATGACAAAGCAAAACAATAATTGACAAAGACTGGCAACCAACACCAGGCTTATGGTGTTTGCCTTTGCCGGGCCATCAAATTTTCAGTGCATTACTTGCTCTCTATTGCAGCAGATGTTTATTTTTGTTGCTGAACATCATTTACAAGAAGATTGCTGGACAGGATTCACATAAACCCTGATGGGTGTATTTTGGTAGCACATGTTTAGTGTGATTTGTGATCTTGTGAACTCAGGGGCTGGTTCTAAGATCAGCTTTCCTCTGTCAGATAAAAACATTAGTGGGTTTCTAGCAGGTCTTACATGTTTTGCTAAAAGCACATATCTATACAATGTATGTCCCAACCTTGATCCTCACTATACCACCCCTCACCATTATTTATTATATATATATATATATATTTTTAAGTTTTATATAGCGCTAGCTTAACCGTAGGTATCAGAGTGCTTTACATACACACAGTAAACAGCAGAAGGACATTACATTACATTGTATCCCGGCATTAAGGAAGCAAACCAAAGAAAAAAATACAGCATGGGAAATAAATATGCAGTGCAGCGGAGGGGGAGAGAGCAATATAAAGAAACAGGTGAGAATGACATAGTCCAGTCACTCACTATCCTTGAATGTCCAGGGAGAGAGGAGACAACTCGGATACAGTAGTCTAGGTAAGATGACGTTGGTCCTGAAAGTATTTGTTTAGGAGATGGAGTTTCTGGTCCCTTTTGAAACAGGAGGAGGGGTTCACCTTGCTATTACTTGTACTGGGCAGATGAGATGTTCCTGCTCTAGTCCTAAACTTTTTGTGTTTTTGTGCAAATTAGAGCTATGTGAAAATGAAGCAATAGCCATGGCCAACATAATGGTAATCTTGGTGAGGTAGTCAGTGGATGTAATGGGAGGTATGGTATGGCGCCCCTTGCCAAAGCACTCCCTCTCCCCTTTTTTTAGGGAAGGATCCAGGAGTATGTCTTGTAGTCTCAGAGACCCACTGAGAGAGTCCACTGCGTAATAGGGAGCCTATCGCAACGGAGATGGGGGAATTATGCAACTTCCCCTGGTATCACAAATGTTCTGGACTTTGGACGCAGCTATTTCGCGTCTACCGGCTTGTGCACCCGTCACCCTCCCCCTCTTTCTTGCTGTGTCTTTCACCCTCCCCCTCCTCTTTCCCCTTCATTCTTTGTCTATTTCCCCTGCTCCTACCCCCTCTCCCCTTGAATCTCTCCCCTTGCCTGCTTTTTTCCTTACGTATATGCCCTATTGTTTGTCTCGACCTAACTTGTAACTATGTAGCTCTGCTCCAATAACTGTGTAACCTTTGTAACAATGTAACCTGCAACTATGGTCTAATACTCATGTAAAGCGCTCTGATACCTCCGGGTCTAGCCAACGCTATATAAAACCTTTCAAATAGATAAATAATACTGGGTTACGGTGATGAAGGCAAAAAAGCACATTTTGTCTGATGATTGAAGGACTTATGGATGTTGAACTCTTAAAACAGAACCAAATGTAATTTCTGCAAATCCATTTGTGATTTTAGGTACTGTGTTGCAAGACAATGTTAATTAGTGCAGTCAGTTATTAACACTGTGACTTGCGAGTTGTATTTTGGCCCGCAGAGCACCTGAATGGCCTCTCTAGACCTCACTCTTGTGTCTTCACATAGACAGGCAACATCTTCTCTTAATGAGCTCTCTTTTGCTTTGACTACAGGTATCTAAATCTGGGAAATGGAGCGTATGAAGGTTGTTGTGGGGGTCGAATCAGAGGTGAAAAAAGTGTTTACCAATCACACGTCACCAGAAAGTATACTAAAAAGGATGATGAAAATAAGCATGTTATTTTTAAGGCACCTTCCGACATTCATTTCTTGTTTCAATTCATTGAGATGTCTTTTCTGCATCTAATAGCTTTTCTAAACATCTGGCATATTTTCTTGGAATGGCTAAAATTAGTGCAAATCCCCTTAGAAATGTCCTCTGCAGCCTGAATCCTTAATTAAATGTACATACCAGAATATTTGTGGGTGTGCATTAGCAACGTAGTGCACAGGTCTTGATTCAAAATGTTCTATAATACTAAACTAATGCCATATGATCGACACTGGATGAGGGCAAAACCTACTCTTTCAGTGCATACTTTATATGTGCTCTATGTTTTACAACAGCATAACTCACACAGAGACCAGGTAATACATGTACTAATGCTTTAGTGAATGTTGGAGAGCTTTAGCAGTCCTGCAACAACAGAAAATAGATTACTGTCAGCATGACTAACTGACGTGGAAGGATTATATTATCATATTTAGTTTTTTTCCTCTTTGAATAACAGGAGAAATTCCATATCACACTTCACCAAATGGAGTCTCTCATATTAGGAGTTCTGAAGTCAGCAGTCAGAATAAAACAATATGAATAGCATGCAAGTAGAACCAAAGTGTTTGTGGCACTCATGCACGATCATTTATAGTTGCCGGGTCATGGTGCCCTAAGACCAATTTTTAAGCCAAGGTCTCAGTGCTAAAATTTTGAAGGCAGATCTTCTCACAAGAGCCTGGAGCCACTTATTTTGTTAGTATGTTCTTCATTTCTTCTTAGGCCCTTAAATTATAGTCACAGCCTGAAAGCTCAGGTTAGGGCTCCGACGTCCTTTGAGCTGTAAACAACTGTCAGGCTTCACTAAGCACAGAGGCCCCAATGACTTCATCACAGTCTCTCAGAATCCACACTGAACATTCTACATTATGGCCACTCAGCTCATGCATACACCTCACTACACCAGTTGTTCCCAAACTTTTTAGAACCATAATCCAATTTATAGAAAGATAAACTTTCGCAACCCACCCTGCTTTAACGGACATGAGGCGGACGTTTTTTTTAATGTAATAGTATACATGTTTTCAAAATGCGGTGAATTACCAAAATAACATACTCTTTACAATTTTTGTGTTCCTCTTTAATAGCAATTTAAATACAATTATTTTAAAATGTCATGACCGGAAATAACTTCTCTTCCGGCGAAAATAATAACTTTTATGCATACTCTGATCCCACCCCGAAAAGTCGACTGGGACAAACTGTCCGCCTGTAGACAAAAGAAGGACGAAAGTGTGTCCGACTTCTTTACCAGGTTCGAAGAGGTTTTTATTGATTTTAGCGGGCAAGATTTGGCAACGGAAGGGGGCACCAGGTTGTTCGTTAACAGGTTCGTTACGAACCTGGCCCCGGAAATTTCAGCACGACTGGAGGCGGCAGAGAGTACCTGGACTACCTCTTCCCCGTCTGTAATCCTAAGCATGGCCCAGTACTATGAGCATAGAGAAAATGAAAATAAAGATAAGGTGGATAAAAAGGTTAAGGATCTGAAGACTCGAGTACTGTTACAGCAAGTGGTTCGAGGGCAAGGAGGAGGTAGAGGTAGTCGGGGCCCAATGACGAGAGGGGCGGGGACAGGAAGGGGTTCAGGAGGAGTCCCGTCAATCGGCATCAACCAGTGTTCCTATTGTAAAGAGGAGGGACACTGGAAGGCACAGTGTCCGTACTTGGCCGCCCAGAACGGAACGATTCGGGGACGAGGTAGAGGACGAGGGGGCCCCGACCGAGGTGATATGCACAGAGACGACCGGACAGGCAAGTTGGAAAAGAATCATTTCGATGATCCCCAGCACAGACAGTACTACCATGGCGACTATGACGAAGGGAATGACAATGTATATGTCCCAGCATAGGACAGCCAGGGACAGAGCGGGGGCCAAGTGTCAATTCCGGTCAATCAAAGGGGACCTTATGTAAAAGGGGAAGTATTGGGGACCTCTGAGGATTTTCTAATTGACACAGGAGCAATGAACAGTTTCGTTGCTCGATCATTGGTTCCAGGGGCGGCTCTGTCCGGGCGAAACAATGTTTCGGTGGGTTTCTCCGGAGTCCCCGTCGTAAGCCCCATCTCCAAACCTCTCCCTTTTACGATCGGTCCAGCCACCATTGACACTCCTTTCTTATTGACTTCGAATTGTGGAGAGAATCTGTTAGGATTAGATATGCTGAAGAGATTGAATGCAACTATACATTGTTCTGCGGATGGGGTCTATCTAACCATACGTCCCTCTGTAACTCCTGTTAAACAATGTTTCACGAAAAATGAACGACTCCCACCGGAGTTCGATGACATTCCGACTTCCCTTTGGGCGATAGGAGATGCAGATGTGGGTAAACTGGATATCCCCCCAGTTCACATCACATTGAAACAAGGTGCGAAATTACCACGCATCCCGCAGTACAAAATAGCGCCGGCGGGGGAACGGGCTTTACTGCACATCATTCATGACCTGATTGACAAAGGGGTTGTAGAAGAAACAAATGCCAATGTTTGCAATAGCCCGATTCTCCCTATTTTGAAGAGGAACCATGATGGAGGGGAGACAGGTGCTGCCTATCGTTTCGTAATTGATTTACGAGCCGTTAACAAAATAGTGGTACCACAGTATCCGGTGGTGACCGATATCACTACCATTCTCACCATGATCCCTCCGACTGCACAGTATTTTTCGGTCATCGACCTGAAAAATGCTTTCTTTAGCATTCCTATCCATCCTGATAGTAGGCAGATCTTCGGATTTTCAATATCTGGTCGCAGCTTTCGCTTCTGTCGCGCTCCTCAAGGCTATACTGAAAGTCCGAGTATATATAGCCAGGCTCTCAAGGCTCTGTTGGATGACCTGGACTTGCCGGAAGGCAACGTCCTCTTGCAATATGTGGATGACTTACTCATTGCGTCTGATACGGAAGACGGATGTAAAGAAGCTACGATTAAAGTGTTGCACCATTTGGCTGTTAAAGGGAACAAGGTATCATTATCGAAATTTCAGTACTGTCGAAAGGAGGTGACCTACTTAGGTCATCTCTTATCGAAGGAGGGTAGACGACTAACACCTGAACGAATTACCACCATTTCTAGCATGTCTGTACCTTGCACGCAGCGTGAAGTCCGCGCTTTCCTTGGCATCACATCTTACTGTCGCCAATGGATACCTAATTTTTCACTTCTGGCTAAACCCTTGTTGCATTTGACTACTAAAGATGTGCATGAACCCCTACCCTGGACGGATGAATGTCAGCTCTCTTTTGACTCTTTAAAAACTGCTTTATGCTCCGCTCCTGTTCTGGGTACTCCAGACTATCGTAAACCTTTTGTACTATATGTACACGAGGTCGACGGTTGTTCATTGTCTGTTTTAACGCAGGCCTTTGGAGGTAAGCAAAGACCGTGCGCCTATTTGTCAGCGACATTGGATAATGTTGCAAGAGCACTTCCTAGCTGTCTGAGGGCTACGGCTGCAGTGGCAGTGGCAATCCGGCAGTCAGAAGGACTCGTTTTAAATTCCAATTTGACTATAATGGTGCCGCATGCAGTAGACACCTTACTAAATAAAACAAAAACGCAGCATCTTACGAGTGCACGTCTTACTGGGTATGAGCTGACCTTATTTGCACCACATATTACAATTACTCGATGCACAACCCTGAACCCAGCCACATTATTACCGCTCCCTACGAGTGGACAGGATACTGATTTACATGATTGCATATATCGCACAGAAGATGAGACCAAGGGTAGGATTGACCTCACGGACACACCCTTAGATCACCCCCAGGGGGAGCTATATGTGGATGGTTCCTGTTTCAAACTAACAGATGACACAACGACAGCTGCATATGCGATCACGACCCTAAAAACGGTTGTTGAAACACTCCGAGTACCCCACCGATCAGCTCAAGCTGCTGAACTTATGGCCTTGTTGCGAGCCTGTGAGCTGAGTGAGGGACTCGAGGTCAATATCTACACAGACAGCCAATACGCCTTTGGTGTAGCCCATAGTTTTGGGCGGCTGTGGAAGGAGAGGGGTTTCCTTACTTCACATGGTCAGAGAATACAGAACGGACAGCTAGTTTTGAGGTTGTTAGATGCTCTCACCCTACCCAAGAAAGTGGCTATTATAAAATGTAATTTACAACAAGGGGTGGTGATGGACAGAGTCTCTGAATTAAGCAGAGTACTCTCACCCAGTCAAGAGATCAGGGCTAGATCCAACACCGTTTTTTAGCTCACTGCACCATCCCAGTTTCAGAACCTGGCTGTATGCAAATTAGTCTGTCCCTGGCCCAGTGCATCATGGGAACAGGGCAGACCAGACTACAAACTGAGCTGGGATGGGGCAGTGAGATAAATAACGGTGATGGATCAAGCCCTGATCTTTGGACTGGGTAAGAGTGGTCTGCTTAATTCAGACACTCTGTTCATCACCACCCCCTTTTCTGAATCGTTTTTGGCCACTATAGGTGTGGCAGGGTATACTCAGACATGAGTCCCTTTCTCACTGCTCCATCAGGATTCAAGCAAGCCGGGCCGAAGAGGCTGAAATGCCAGAAACCGGTCCCCGGTAGCTTGTCTCCTTTCTGGTGAAGAATTGGCTTGGTAGTTTGGTCTGCCCTGTTCCCATGATGCACTGGGCCAGGGACAGACTAATTTGCATATAGCCAGGTTCTGAGCTGGGATGGGGCAGTGAGATAAATAACGGTGATGGATCAAGCCCTGATCTTTGGACTGGGTAAGAGTGGTCTGCTTAATTCAGACACTCTGTTCATCACCACCCCCTTTTCTGAATCGTTTTTGGCCACTATAGGTGTGGCAGGGTATACTCAGACATGAGTCCCTTTCTCACTGCTCCATCAGGATTCAAGCAAGCCGGGCCGAAGAGGCTGAAATGCCAGAAACCGGTCCCCGGTAGCTTGTCTCCTTTCTGGTGAAGAATTGGCTTGGTAGTTTGGTCTGCCCTGTTCCCATGATGCACTGGGCCAGGGACAGACTAATTTGCATATAGCCAGGTTCTGAGCTGGGATGGGGCAGTGAGATAAATAACGGTGATGGATCAAGCCCTGATCTTTGGACTGGGTAAGAGTGGTCTGCTTAATTCAGACACTCTGTTCATCACCACCCCCTTTTCTGAATCGTTTTTGGCCACTATAGGTGTGGTAGGGTATACTCAGACATGAGTCCCTTTCTCACTGCTCCATCAGGATTCAAGCAAGCCGGGCCGAAGAGGCTGAAATGCCAGAAACCGGTCCCCGGTAGCTTGTCTCCTTTCTGGTGAAGAATTGGCTTGGTAGTTTGGTCTGCCCTGTTCCCATGATGCACTGGGCCAGGGACAGACTAATTTGCATATAGCCAGGTTCTGAGCTGGGATGGGGCAGTGAGATAAATAACGGTGATGGATCAAGCCCTGATCTTTGGACTGGGTAAGAGTGGTCTGCTTAATTCAGACACTCTGTTCATCACCACCCCCTTTTCTGAATCGTTTTTGGCCACTATAGGTGTGGCAGGGTATACTCAGACATGAGTCCCTTTCTCACTGCTCCATCAGGATTCAAGCAAGCCGGGCCGAAGAGGCTGAAATGCCAGAAACCGGTCCCCGGTAGCTTGTCTCCTTTCTGGTGAAGAATTGGCTTGGTAGTTTGGTCTGCCCTGTTCCCATGATGCACTGGGCCAGGGACAGACTAATTTGCATATAGCCAGGTTCTGAGCTGGGATGGGGCAGTGAGATAAATAACGGTGATGGATCAAGCCCTGATCTTTGGACTGGGTAAGAGTGGTCTGCTTAATTCAGACACTCTGTTCATCACCACCCCCTTTTCTGAATCGTTTTTGGCCACTATAGGTGTGGCAGGGTATACTCAGACATGAGTCCCTTTCTCACTGCTCCATCAGGATTCAAGCAAGCCGGGCCGAAGAGGCTGAAATGCCAGAAACCGGTCCCCGGTAGCTTGTCTCCTTTCTGGTGAAGAATTGGCTTGGTAGTTTGGTCTGCCCTGTTCCCATGATGCACTGGGCCAGGGACAGACTAATTTGCATATAGCCAGGTTCTGAGCTGGGATGGGGCAGTGAGATAAATAACGGTGATGGATCAAGCCCTGATCTTTGGACTGGGTAAGAGTGGTCTGCTTAATTCAGACACTCTGTTCATCACCACCCCCTTTTCTGAATCGTTATTATAAAATGTAGTGCTCACAAAGCAATAGTGGATGAGGTGGGGGAAGGCAATGCTTTTGCAGACCAGGTGGCCAAGCAGACAGCACAGTCACTGATGTCACCCATGTATGTCCATTCCTCTGCCAGATGGGTGGGAGGGGACTCTGGCCTATTTGATAATACTATGGAAAGTGTGAGAATACTACAGAAGGAAGCCACCTCCGCAGAATTAGAGAGATGGGAACGCGAGGTAGGGAGATTGGATGAAAATAATTGTTGGATTGACTTGACCGACAAACGAAGGTGGCTACTGCCCAATGCACTGGTACAGGCCGTGGTAACCATGGCACACGGACCCGCGCATATAGGGGCAAAAGGTATTTGCGGGCTTTTAGATCCAGTTTGGAATAACCCAAATATCCAACGGACGGCTGTCCGCTTGGTCCAATATTGCATGGTTTGCTTGCAGCATAATCCAGGAAAGGGAGAAACTGTTTTGAGCGGGAATTTTGCACCACCCACATTGCCCTTTGAAGTGCTCCAGATGGATTATATTCATATGGAACGCGTCAACAATTTAAAGTACGTACTGGTCGTGGTCTGTGCATTTAGTAAATGGGTCGAGGCATACCCTACTAAGGAAAACACAGCTTTGGCAACTGCAAAGGCCCTCCTGAAAGAGTTTGTGCCTCGCTTTGGATTGCCTCGCTTGATCTGGTCGGACAACGGGGGGCATTTCCATGGGGCCCTTGTTCAACATATCTGTAAGGGTTTACACATACAGCAAAAGTTCCATGCTGCCCGACACCCCCAATCAGCAGGGCTTGTGGAGAAGTACAATGGCATTTTAAAACTGAAAATGGCAAAAATAAAGGAGAGCACGGGGTTGAAATGGCCTGACCCTTTACCCCTAGCCCTTATGTCTTTACGTGTCACCCCGCACTCCCGATCGGGTCTCTCTCCCTATGAGATACTGTTTGGGAGGCCTGCTAACGTGTGGGGGGTACCTAGACCTCGTTCTTTTGCAGATATTGAATATCCTATGTTGATTGATTATCTTTATGCTTTGACTAAAGACCTTCGTTCTGTTCATCAGCAGGTAGCTTCTGTACTGCAGCCACTGCCAGAGGGCCCCGGTCATCGCTTGCAGCCCGGCCAGTGGGTCCTGGTAAAAAAGTTCGAGCGGGACACCAGCTTGGCTCCTAGATGGTCTGAGCCACGGCAGATTTTGTTGGCCACCCGGACGGCGGTTAAAGTGGATGGTCGTAAGCATTGGATCCATGTTTCGCATCTCAAACGACTACCACTTCCACTCCCTGGTGAGCGGTCACGTCCAGGGGAAATTCTGACACAGGAAACTGAAAGAGCTGATGCATTCGTGCCCTTTTCTGACGCCTGCGAAATTGAGCGTAGGCCACAGGAGGGATCGGCGAGATCAGATGACTTGGTCTCCACTGAAGTTGCAAGTGAATGTGCAACAGCTTTGAATCCTGTTGCAAGTACCCCAGACGACGAAACCTCACAAGTACGGAAAGCCCCGGGTGTGCTCTTTTCTGACCCTGAAGTGCTGGGTCGCGAGCGATACAATTTCCGGCTCAGGAAGCCGGCACGCGGCGCCTCAGACCCCATTGTTAGGAGATAGGGAAGGACTTCATTGCACAAGATAGGGCTTGCTAGACTCCAGGTCTGGGCGCTGAGCGAGACACTGGACTGAACTCGTTGAGAGCTGGAACTTTTGATCATTGAGCTCTGTTCAGAAAGAAGATTCTGTTAAAGCAAGACGGCTTCTACTTTGGGATAGGGATACGAGTCTGCCTGTGAGACTCTGACGGACGCAGGAAAGAAGAACCCTCTGGCAGGTCGGACTGCTAGGCCTATTTTTGGACTTTTAGCTAGCAATGTACCCTTTTGGTCGTGTTATAATAGAAGAAGAGTTTCCTATTGCGCCTCGATACATACCTTTTTATGAACCGATGTTTTCTACATGGACCACGAAGGTCAAAATAGCATTTGTTGTGACTATAACTGTTATCGTAGCTGTGTTCATGAGTCTGTTCGTATATTTAGAACATAAATACCCATTACAGAAGTTTTTGCCAACTACCGTTGCACCCCCCGAACATTTCCTGTTCACCCTAGCACCGCACAAAGAAAGACATCGCCAGAAATATGCTAAAAACGTATTCATAGAAATGTTGCACCAAACACACAATGTTACTAACACTACGGATTGCTGGGTTTGTGGGCTCCTGCCATCTGTAGTGCGCAATCATGATCTGTTTCTCTCCCGCCCTCTGTCGTATCTAGGTAGTTGTGAAGCTTGGTACAAACTGTTTCTGGCAATATACCGGCATGGGGGTGAGCATCACAGGGACCTCGATGTCAATGAGCATAATATTATTCTTGATTATGTTCGAGCACACTATGCTTATAATAGAACGGGACATGGGAATCAGGTGACAATTGACCCAAAAGGTTGCATACAACTGTATTTAGCGGAAATGAACAAAACTTGGTTGCAAGATGAATTGTATGACTTTAAGGACTTTAATGCCACACAATATTTTCAGATTTTCATTGAACGTAATGTTACCAGAGATCGCACTGTACCTATCCCGATTTTGAATGTTTCTGCAGGATTTTGTGTGCAAGGGATGGGTAGGGTACAAATGGGGAATAGCATCTGCAATTATACCTATCGACTGCGGAAACGTATTAGCCCTCCTTTGATTACCCCACACAATGTGTATTTTGTGTGTGGGGAGCACGCATACACTTGGTTACCACGGAATTGGGGGGGACGTTGCTATCTATCCTTTCTGTTTCCTCCTGTTTATGTGGCCCCCTCCAACTATCACAAAACGCATCAGTTATACCCAATGCGATCCCATCATGGGAATACAGCCGCCCCGGTGACAAGTACACCAGTAGCAAGCTTTGCCGAGGTGACCTCTAGTCGTTCCAATATTGCACCCTTACACAGATCACGTAGACAGTTCGATATGACGGAAGTTGATCAAACAGATACCTCCTTGCAGCAATTTACGGATTTTAGTAAGGGTCTACTACCCTTTTGGGGGCCTATTTTCAATAGTAGGGAAATTAGGAGATTGTCTAGAATAGTGGAGAATGTCATTAATATCACCACTGATATTTTAACAAACTTGACCGTGGAACTTCAGGCTACTAGGCTTGTAGCGCTTCAAAATCGTATGGTTTTAGATGTTATCTTAGCTGATCGGGGTGGGGCATGCCGTGTCAACGGCAGTTCTTGCTGCGTGTATATTCCTGACTCCGCCCCCTCGGTCCATCTAGCCATCCAAAAGCTGCACCGCATTGCCTCTGAAATGCATACCGAAAATGGGTCCTGGTCATTGTCAGGTTGGTTTTGGGGACTCCTGTCCACGTGGGGATGGAAGCTGATGTTGATCTTAGGAGGCGCAGCTGCCATCATCTTTACGTGTTGTGTCTTGATGCAGTGTGGTCCTGCCTGCTGTTCTTACTGTGCTTCCCGTATCACCACGCTGTGCGTTCCAACCCCTGTCTCTATTAAAGCCCAAATGCTGCAGAAAGAGGTACATGACATGATGGCCATCGATGAAGAAATATTCGAGGAGTAGCTGTTTGTCGTTATTTAGCTCCACCACGCTAAAAGGAGGGTTTGAGGTACTAGAATCGATTCTAGATCATGAAGGATTGATAATCGATATGTTAGAATTAGCATGGTGTCCCTAGACCCACACCGTAGACATGCAACATTAGTATTTGCAGTATTTACTTTTACTTAGCTTCACACCACGTTACGCTATATGAATACCATATTGTGGCTTTCTTTAATATCGTGCATGCATAGGCCCTATTCTCGTTTGCCTCTAAAAACCCTGCTCCTGGGGAAGAAACCAACTGTTGCAGAAACTGCTGTTTCAGCTCGTTAGACTCGGCAAGGTCGTAGTTAGCTGAGGAAGGGCCGATAAGCACATTCCGGGAGGGGTGCAGGGTGGACTGTCTCTGAGAAGACAGAAGGGAGTCACCCGTCTGACCTTGCTGCCTGAGCGAAGCAAGGAGCTCTTTGTGTGCCTTATATGGGTTTTCCTATTACTGTACTAGCTTGTACCAATTTGTATTTTTCCATGTTAGGCTATGATGATGCCAATGCAACAGTATATATGTGATGTGCTGACAATGTGCCAGCAGTCTTCTTGGCAGACCTCG
Organism: Lissotriton helveticus; assembly: GCF_964261635.1. Classification (NCBI taxonomy): domain Eukaryota; kingdom Metazoa; phylum Chordata; class Amphibia; order Caudata; family Salamandridae; genus Lissotriton; species Lissotriton helveticus. The sequence continues at coordinate 966,231,791 of NC_136059.1, forward strand.
TGGGTTAGGTCGCAAGGAGCTCCTCTGGCAGAGTTTGTGTTTGTCTAATAAACGCTTGAACCTTCTACACTGCCGACCGACTGCTTATTGGTATTGGTAAGGGGATTTGGTAATGTAATGATAATTGTTGGGAGGCGATAATATAATTTCGGTACTTCACCATGCCCTTTGATATGCCTTTATCAGACTGTGGCCAATATATTTATCTGTCCTTAAAGTATAAATCTGGCAGATGGTGAATTGCACTGGATCTGGAACACTTTTCAGAATGGGGTGCTGGCCTGTGGCATCTGTTTACTGAAATCACGAGGCTTTTAATAAATCTTGGTGTTGACACCAGTGATTTTAGCAAATTTGAAAGACCCTTCTGCAGCATAGTAAGGGGTAAGGTCTCACACCCATGCAATGGTGCATTTTGGAATACATATATATTAAAAAATATACACACACACACATACTGGAGCTTTACATGAGCTCTAGATTCGTTTATATAAGGTCAGATTAATTTTATTTTAAGCACGGGCGATTACATGATTTGCCCAGAGCCAACATCAAACCTTAAATCTGCTTCCCCAGGTCCGAAGTCATCATTTCTGGCCTTTTGGTCACATCCATATTTCTCAATTTATTTGTGAGAGTCATACACATGTGGAATGAATATGTATGATTACATATAGTGAGCACATTCTCCTCGGAAATGGCTTTGTGAAGTAAAAACAAATATGATTAAATATAGTGTTGAAATTGTTTTGTGAAGTAAAAATCACAGCAGCAAAAAAATACTGAAAGTTCACTCAGAGTATTGCTTGGGAATGTTTACAAGGATTTGTTTTAAAACTGGACTTGGGGATATAGTTCAGCACCATTGCTGGTTTAACGATTTTCAGAGTGGGGAGCTGACATGAATGTTACATCACTGAAGTCATAGGGATTGCTAGAAATCCTAGCTTTATGCAGAGTGCAGCAAATGTATTGAGCAGGAGAGTGGTAAAGGTATCGTATATACCTGGTGGTGCATTTGGGAGCACAATGCTACAAATATATTACTAAAGCATTGTGTGGTATCTCACTGTCTTTTATAGACACCACATTTTCTATTGAAATTGCCACTAAATTTGCAGTAATACAGTTTTACTGATGACACTATATAGCACACAAATGATAATGTGTGCATATTGAGTTTCAGAGAAAGTTTATCATGTGTGCCTCACCAAGTAAAATTGTCTTGATATGTTTTGATCCTACTAAAATCTTTGTTTCCATCACACTTAAGAATTTCAAAAGAATGTGTTTCATTTTTACTTTCCTAATTTCTGACATCTTCTGAAATATGCGTACAGTTCATTTACAGGTATTTACATTTTGTTGTTTGTTACACTAAATGATATCCTACAGCCATTCCTTTCACATTTCATGTACCCCAGCCAGATTGTCATATAGTTCACTTTAAAAACACCCCTCACTTTGCAGTTAAAGAAAACAAACTGACTACCAATCTCCATGTTAAAAGAATAGGCAGCAATCTACCAGGTAATACAGCCTGAAATTTGACCTTTGTCTTTCAAGCACAGCTAATGTGGCAAAATATATACAAGAAAGCTGCCAACACTTCCCGATTTGAAGTGTTGGCAGCCAATAACATTTGAGCTGGGGTACTGTCGGGTCTTCGGATTATTTGCGTCCTCATATAAACACATTTGGATTTTCCTTAATATTTCCAAAGCTACAGAACAGATGTACACCAAATCACAAAAGGGCACTTTCCTGGACCAATATCTACCTTTCTGCCAAATTTGGTGTAATTCCATTCAGTAGTTCGAATAAAACTCAGCATGAAGTGGCTAGTCTACCACAACCCACATCACCTATTAGTAGGTTAAGCTTACAGCGTTTGCCCTGAACAAAGCTATTGATACAGAGGGCAGTCCCCCACCACACACGTCACCTATTAGTAGTCTGACCTTTTCCACATACACCTCTCTCCCTGATTGAAGGTCAGCATCCAGAGGCTAGTCTCCCACCAGATACATCAGCTGTTAGTTGGCTGAGCCTCGTCTACATACATCTTTCACCCTAAATAAAAGCTATTAATACAGCAGTCAGACTCCCATCACACACATTACCTATTCGAAGGTGAGCTCCTTTTACATACACCTTTTGCCCTTAATAAAAGCCTACATGAAGGTACCAGGCTCCCACCATACAAATCGTGTATCAGTAGGCCAAGCATCTTGTACATACAGATGTTAGCCTGAAGACAGCTCCAAAGAAGTGGCTAGCCCCCTACGACACACATCATTTATCGGTAGGTGAAGCCTCTACTACATGCATTGCTTGCCCTGAGTTCTTCATTGAGCTCTATTTTGGAGAGACCAGTCATTCAGAACACTAAAGCACTTACAACATATGACTTCTAGGCTGTGCATACTTTAGAAAAATGTAGACAGTATGAAATTCATAAACATATAGACATTTTTTTTTTTTTTTGGGTTGTCTCATTTTTGAACTGCTTGTGTTCAATTTCCTAGAATATACCTACTAAACAGCAGAAGAGGAAGAAGGGTGGTCAGGGAAAGCATGGAGTAGGCACCAGATCTCCAATGTCCTCTCCACTCCAGCCTCGCAGCCACATTAAGCACCCCAAAGTGCGCCCTACTAGCTACCATCACACCCCAACCAGTTGAGGGGCATTTAGCACAGCTGGGGAAGCTGTGGGGGTGGGTACCTCTCCCCCAGAAGGAATCCTTTCAACCATCAGCTTGGCTGGGCCTGGACACAGACAGGCCCCGTCAGGTGAGACCAAAGAAAGCCGATGGAGTCCTCCGCCAGGTGACAAAGGGAACCCAGAAGCTCTAGTGTGGCCACAGGGCCCCCGGTGCCCCTCAGCTTTCACCACGGTGCTCAACATCTTTGGGGGGGGAAGGCAGAACACCGAAACTAAGCTGCCTACACCAGACTCTCCACAACATCGCCGACCCAGGTGGGCTCACTCCTACCTGCTATGCTAGCCAACTCCTGGTGCCACTCCAAGAGCACCCCCCAATGCCAGCTTAGTGAGTCTGAAGGGGGGCTGCCGACAACGCAGCTGATCCATCGGGTGGAGGTACCCAGCCTCTGGATCCTAGTGACCTGTTTCACAAGTAGCCCAAGGCACATGCCCCTAGAGAACCAGGGACTGGCTCCCCCGCTTGTGGGTCCTCATGGACCCCAGTGGGCCCACCATGTTGTTGCACCCCTCTCTCGGGCCCAAGCAACACGCCTTGTGTGCGACCTGATCTGCTTCACAAGCTGCGAGTGGGCTTAAGACTCTCACCCCCGCACAGCACCCCAGGGTGAGTAGTGACAAAGATGCTCCAGAGTCTCCACTTTGGTGGATGCCTCACAACCAATGCAGCCTGGAACCCTAAATGGGGATAAGCTCCCGGAAGAGAAGACTACCAGCCACTGCTCTGGGGTCCTGGACTGAGACCTGCCCCCACCCTGCAAAGAAAGGAAACCTTATACACCGCCACAACAGGGACACCCCCACAAGGCACCTGTTGATGCACTGCATGACTTTGTCCTCCTTTTCAGAAGATACTCACCCTTTAATGTATCCCTTGGTCGCAGGGACTACTAGGACAACAATGTACCCCCTACACCATTGAGAGACAGCACAGTGCTGCCGTAGCTGTGTCAATAAGGTGCTCCACACCACCATAGAGGATGACCTTGTGGGTCGATACCATAATGTTCACAGCATCTATGGCACTCACCCTCCCTCCAAGCCTTCCCCCAACAGTATGCAGGGGGCCAAAATGGGGAAGACACGGCAAGCAACAGCTTCCCAACAGAATGGTGATCAGGCTCCCTCAGCGCCACTCTCCCAGGAATATATTGACTGCTTCCTTTCTGAAACACAATCGGAAATTGACTCCCTTAAAGCTGAATTGAAATCTTGACTCTGAGAAGTCCATTTGAAGGTCCGATTAGACCACTTGGAGTGAGTAGCGGGCTTAGGCACTGAGGATCAAGAAAAGATGTGGATGAGACCCAATGCTTTAGAGGACCAGAACACCAAGCTACAGCTGAAACAGGTGGATCCCAAACACAGGAGCTACAGGAACAAAATCCAAATTAGAGAAATACTGCATCGTGCCTAAAGGACCAACATCATGAATTTTGTGACAGAGCTTCTCCATGCCATCAGGGGAGATCCCTCCTTTCTCCATCTCAAACTTGATCAAGCTCACAGGGTGATATATAGCGCACCCTCAGCTGGACTTCTCCCTGACAGCCTACCGCACCTTCACTACTATGAGGTGAAAGAAGAAATCATGGCAGTGCTGCAAAGTAATGTAATTTTTCCTAATGTAATGATCCAACCCTACCAGGATCTGGTGATGACAACGCTTAAATAGTACAGAAACTTCCATCTAGTCACAATGGCTCTGAAAGAGCGTAACATCAAGTACCATTGAGGCCATCCATTCAGACTTATCTTTCAATGGAATGGCCAATGCAAGGTAATTCACTCACTACAGGAGGCTAAATCCCTGTTATGCCTCCTTGCGGATATAGACGGGGAAGACCTGTCAGAAAAGAAGGAACAGAGCCCAAAATGGCTAACTCCAATTGGAACTGCAAAGACAGAGAAAGAGGCCCAGACACCACCTAATATGCTAAAGCATTTGGGACAAGGCATCCTGAACTCTCCACTCTGGGTGCTAAGAAAGTTGGGAGGGAGCCACAAGGAGAGAGGAGATCCCCTTGTAACTCTTCCTCCACCAAGATACAGCCTGATAGACCTTGGCCCAACCTCCCCCATACTTTCTTTTCCTCGCATGGGCATCGCACCCCATGTAGAATGAAACTCAACACCCACACCATGGACATGGGTATGGACCTGCTAAATATCTGGCCCTGTTGGCCTTTTCAGTTCCTGGTTTCTTCCCCCTTTGGTCACCCATACACCCCTTTTTTCCTTTTTTAATGGGCGGAATGCCTGGGGGCAATAGAGCCCCACAGGGAGCCCCCCAATATATAAGCTACTATCTTTAAATGTGCACAGCTTAAACTCCCCCAACAAGAGCAAGCAGATTGGGCTATACTTAACCCAACATGACCCCCGATATCATCATCCTAGAAGAGACCCATCTACTACTTGCAGACCATTTCAAATTGCTGTACCGCAGTTACCCCCATCAGTACAGGGCGTCTCTTGTGAGCAAAATGGCTGGGGGAGCATTTCTTTGCAAATTGCACATAGTTAGCACATCCACTTAATTGACACGACATCCAGGGGGTAGATTCCTGAAGGTCATAAGTCGCAAAGGGGCAAATTCTCTAACGATGAGTAATATATACTCCACTGACTCATCAGAAGACCTGTTTACACAAAACACGGTGAAGCAGCACCTATGGAGTGCCTCAGGGGACATCATAATGGAAAATGTCTTCAACCTAGCATGGTGCCCCGACTGCGACAGGAACGCAAATTCCTATCAGGATATGGGAGCAATGTCATCCATGTTAAAGAAGGGAATTACTGAACTGGGACTTCTGGATGCCTGGTGTTATCTCTACTCCGACCCTACAGCCTACTTTTCTACTCACATGTCGACTCCTCTTATTCCCACATTGATTGTACATTCATCTCCCACTCTTCCCTCCCCACGCTGACATACGCTGACATATTTATATTGGACCACCTGCACGCAGAACTCGGGTGGCACTAAGACCCCTGCAAACACTGACCACTCCCACCCCTGCGCCTGCACCGGGAACGAGACCTTGTGCACAGTGCAGACATTCCAGATTCCATCCAAAACGACTTCACAAATAACTTCACTCCAGGCGTCCCAACGCACACATGGAGGGATACTTTTTAAGCCACAATATGGGGAACGATCATAGGAATGGAGAAGGGCAGGGCTAGGAAGATGAGTCTTGTGAAAAGGCTCCTTGGCAGCCAAGAAAAAAACTGTTAGAGGCCCTTGACAAAAATCTTCCAAACGCCTTACGCAGAAACTTGCCATAACTAGAGGTCAGCTGAAACTCCATAGGACCCATCACGCTAAACAAACGTTCCAGACAATCAGGCGGCGCTTCTATGACCAAGGCGATAAAGTAGGTTCCCTTCTTGCATGCAAACTGAGAGTCCAGCAGGCCAAAACCCATATTCCCTGGATTGAGAAGGGGGGAGACTTGGGCAGTTAAAGAGAAGGACAAACAGGAGGTCTTCTGGGATTTTTGCCAGACCCTTTATATCGAGGACACAACAGATCCCACTTGTGTGAGACATTTCCTAAGCCTATGTGATTGGGATCCTATCCCAGCCCACACCAGAGAATCCTTAGAAGCTCCCATGGATGCTGCAGAGTAGCATTGGGCAATCTGAGCTATGCCAGCCAAGAAAACCCCAGGGCCTGTCAGCCTTCCATTAGAAATCCACAAACCACGTTTACCAGCCCTATAGGAACACAAGCTCCCGCTCTTCAACTACTTCACCTCTGCAACTGGCCTAACCCCTACCATACAAGAAGCATAGATATCCTTAATCTCTAAACCCGATAAAGATTTAACAGACGGCGTGTCCTACCGAGCTATCACCTTCTTATTTGCAGACGACCAAAATCTATATGAAAATATTAGCGGCTGGGAAAACTCCATGAAGACCTACTTATGCCGGTCTTGAGAGACCTGATCAGGTTGGCCTCATCTGCAACCAACAAGGGACCGACAATATTTGCCGCCTGGCCCACCTGATCGAAAAAGTGCAGAGTTGTAAGATCCCAGCCCTGTCCCTTTCCCTCAACGCAGGGAAAACTTTCGACAGAGTGAGCTGGGCCTTAATGAAGGAAGTCATCCAAAAGCTCCAGATACCATACAGCTATAGGGAGGAAACCCAAGTGGACTACACCACTCCTTTCGTCAGTGATCAGACTTAACGGACAACACACTGCCCTCATGGCGCTTTATGACTCTAAGCACTATAATTTGATTTAATCTTAAAAATCTAGGCAGGGATGCCTGCAATCCTCCCTACTTTTTGCCCTGGTAGTTGTACCACTAGCTATCGGAATCAAACAGGAACAGGTATTTCCCCCTTGCCGGCCAAACACACAAGAAATGCTGTCTAGATGAGGTTCTGCTTACACTAACAAATCCCACCTATTACCTTGCAGCCTTATCACCCATCCTGGAAGATTTTAAAAAAGCCTCAGGCTTCAGTGTTAACCTGGCCGAATCACATGTACTCAGTCTCACCATCCCATCAATCTACCTCCAGACCCGACAGGCTACAATCCCCTGTCAGTGAGCTCAGAGATTGAAAACATACCTGAGGCACACCATCACCCTACATTTAAAGGAATGACCAAGCACTAACTGGAGGCCCCTCCGCACAAAACATTCTCAAACACCATTGACGATGGCGCTCGCAATACCTGTCATGGCTGGGACGCATCAACATCATCAAAATGGACATCCTGTACTATTTTAATCAAGACTGACCCCCATCCGAACACTGGACATAACCAGCTTCAGAACAAGAGCCGTACATTTGTCTGGGCTGGGAAAACTCCATGAATCCCCAACAAATTCATAATGCTACCAAGAGACAGGGGGGGCCTCGCTTGCCCTATTGGAATATTACTGGGCACACCACCTCTGGTACGTTTCAGAGTGGACAATCCGAGAAAGCGAGAAGCACTGGCTGCACATGGCAGGCGGTGGCATGCTGACCACACTGGGATCTGGCATGGCTACTGGGACACACTTGATACAAAAGTACCTATATTGCCACCCCCACGAAGATGGACCTTGATATCTGGGCTCAAATAGTGGTCAGGAAGAGGTCTCTCAACCTTTCCATCCCCCTACACACTAATTGCTAGGAACTCTGACTTCACCCCAACTCTGCATCCTACTTCCTTCACAGAGTGGGAGAGGGGAGACTGCAGACACATAAGTGACTTATTCTGTGGCGAAATAGTTAAATCATTTGAACAATGCAAACAGGAATTTCATTTCATGGAGAAATCACAACTCCAGTACTTCCAGCTTCGTCATTGGGCTGGCCCTCCCACTTGACCGGTTGGTGGCCACTAGACAACCAACTCCCTTCGAGACGCTTTTACAAGCGATCTCTGGCACTAAGGGGCTGATCTTTCACTCCTACCACTCCCTTCAAGACTCTAAACCGCATAACCTACATAACTATCAGACGAGATTGGTAATGGGCCTGGGGAAGGACATATCCACTAAATCTGGGAACACCCGTGGGCAACTATACCAAAATACCTCCACAGTATCAGAGTAAGGGAGATGACATACAAGGTGATGTTCCAATGGTACCTCACCCCCACCAGACTGCAGTACAAGTCCATAATCCCCAATCTCTGTTGGTGGCGTAGCAAAAAGATCGGTACTTCGTATTCTGTAATGGGACTGCGTGCTCATCCAGACTTTCTAAAACAAATTCTAGGCCATATCAAAGCCACCTTGGGATATCCTTTCCCAGTTGACCCTTCCTAGGTTCTTTTGGGGATTTGCTCAAATGAGTTGACAGGAATAAAAGGATCAGACTGGATACTTGCACTAAAACTGCAGAAGCGGGAAAGCATCTTATTGGCTTATATTGGAAGAGAAGAGAGAGCCACCTATAGTTTTACAAGATGTGGCAGACCCTAGCTATGTAACACATCATTCACAGTTTATCGAACATGTTCAAGAAATTCACTTGTTTATGGAAGCCTCTTTAGTTAATATATTTCCAAGCTTGAATTTCATAGCCTTACACCACAAAGACTGAGGACCCTTCAGGTTTTTGACTCATTGCAGAACTGAGGCACTGTCCCAGTCAAGGGGATGGGGTACCTCACGGTACTCTCCCCTAGTCCTGACCTCTCACCCTATTTCCCCTCTCTCTCCTTCCATGGGTCCCCCTACGGCCACAGCTCACTATCTTCCTGCCTTCTTGCATTTAGCTGATGCCTTTGCAAATTCCTGTTGTGGGGCCACCTGCAGTGCCTGTGACCGGTGGGGAGTGCTGATCTGTTAATTGTTGTACTTTTTAAATTTTCTTTATAGTTTCACCTGTGACAACAAACGTATTTGTGATACTGTTATACTCTACTTATTTGTATAACATGTATTCCAGCCCTGCTGCCTCTAGCTGCTTAGCCAGATTGTGAGTTGGTCTTAGAATGTTGGTGTACCTCTGATGCGTGGAATGCCTGGGTGTCTGAGTGGAATGAGTGTTGGCAATTAGAGATGGGCTGAGCAACTAGGCAGGCTGCTCCTGGTGGGGCTGGTGCCACACTAGGCTGGCTGGAGTCAAGGCTGATTCAACCTGAACTGGAGACTGAATAAAGAAGACTTCAATATACATCCTGGCTCCTGGTGTCTACCTTCATAGGACACAACAGATACTTTATAGTGAAAATAAATAAAAAGGTATGTTTAAATTAGAAGAACGGACATTGATAGAAATTGGGTCTCTGATTGGCAGAGGTATGCGCCCTGTTCCAATAGTGACCACAATCCTACTCATAATAAATATGATACACAATCTAAATTAACCTGCAGTCACCCTCTGGTAGCTTTGCACAGATTGGTGAGCTTAATTCAAGAGGCAATGTGTAAAGTATTTGAGCACCACCTAAATAATAGTAACACAGTGGAAACACTACAAAAAGACTCCACACCAGGTTAGAAAATTAATAATATTTATTTTAGTAAAACAAGACCAAATGACCTAAATCCAAAATGTAGTAACAGAGTTATGAATTTTGAAAGATTAAATCAAATTACAGTGCTTAGAGTCATAAAGCACCAGCTGGGGCATCTGGTTGTTCTAGACCGTCTTAAATCCAATTTTCAGGCCGACCACAATGGAAGGCAGGCCGGCTACAGGATTCATGCAGGTCCTGCTAAAAAAGTACCTTGGATAAAAGACAAGTCAACGTCAAAGACTTGTTGCAAGGAGCAGAGGAGGCGATGTATTGTCGTCGATCCTGTGGACGGAGACGATGCAATGGTTATCAATCTGTGTAGTAGATTAAGTCTTCGTTGTCAAACCCTTTTACGATGCAGCACATCAGCAAACCGCGCAGTCTGTCATCATCGATCCATGCAGTCCGTTCAAGCAATGTCATCAAGCGGGGGCTATATCAGCCGCAAAGGTAATGAGTCGGTTCTGACAGGTGTGGGTTTTGGAAGAAAACAGCTGGAAAACTTAATTTCAAGGACTGGATTGGCACCTATTGGCAGGGCAAGACTCACAGTTGGCCAGAAGCTGTAGAAAGGTTGAAGGAAGTGTTTGCTGTCCCTGAGACTTCATAACAGGTGGCAAACCAGCATGCCCTTGGAGGTACTTATGTTCTGTGATGTTTATAGAGATGCAGGTCCAGTCCTTCTCACTCCCAGGCTGGAGGCAGCAGGCCAACACGGCAAAGCAGTTCAGCAGAGTGGCAGTCCATACTGATAGCACAGCAGTCCATCTTCCTGGCAGAATGCCCTCAGGTCAAGAAGTGTACTTAAGGCATGGTGTCAGAGGTCAAGAACTTATAATCACTTGTGCCTTTGAAGTGGGAGGGACTTTAAAGAGAGGAATATGAAGTGAATAGAGTCCTTTATTCACTGCCCCGGCTCCAGACTAATTGCCAGGGGATATGCAGCTCATTGTGTGGGTGAGACTTTAAAGAGAGGAATTTGAAGTGCATAGAGTCCTTTATTCACTGCCCTGGCTCCAGACTAATTGCCAGGGTATATGCACCTCATTGTGTGGGGACATGTACAGTCCTATTCAGCCCTATTCAGCCCTATTCAGATGCAAGTATCAGCTCCTACCCAGCAAGACCTATCAGGATGTTAATACCCATCTGACACATCTCAACTCCCTTTATGTGTGACTGTCTAGAGGGGAAGGACAAGCCAGACAGTTCAGGTAGGACTATTCTCATGAGGAGCAGATTCAAGACTAATTTGCATATGGCAGGGTCCAACCTAGAATGGCATTGTGAGTAAAAACACAATGGCTTTTGACCGGATCTCGGTACTGGGAGTGAATGTTTGACATTGTTCAGCATTGCAACCATCAACTGTGTTTTTTGCAACATTCTGAAAGTGGCTTTCTCAAACTTGCAACTTAAAAACCTACTTCACCATAACTTCAGTTGTGTTTTGAAATTGTGAGTCCAGAGATACCAAATTCTAATTGTCCTTCTTTTCCCATTTGGAAATTGCACTTATAAAATGTAACAAAGTAATCCCAATATTAACCTATGTGAGAGATAGACCTAGTGACAAAGAAATGTAAGAGTATTTCACTACCAGGGCATGTAAAACTTAAAAGTACATCTCCTATTTTTTAAATACTTTGCATCCTGCCCTTAGTGCTGTCTAGGGCCTACCTTAGGTGTGACTTGCATGTAATAAAAAGGAAGGTTTGGGCCTGGCAAATAGGTTAACTTAGAATCAATATGAAAATTGGTTTCAATGGCGCTCTCCGTGATTAATCTGAGTCCTCTGTGTGTAGGTTTTTGGCCAAACTCACTAGAAACTATTTTGCGTGCTACACAGTATTTGGAGGCTACCAGTTCCCCAGTGTGAATATTCAAATGGTGTTCAAGTGAGCATGTACGTGAGTAACTGTGTGCACAGCTGTGTACAGCAAGCAATGTTTTTTTACAGTCTTTACATAGTAATAACTATGACCACATAGTCAATCAACATTTCTTTTTGTTTTCATTGTTAATAATTCACATATATGATTATGACAAATCATCCATAGTAATTCAATCGACTTCACTTCGATATATACAAAAGCAGCCAAAAATACAAAATACAAAATCATCTGACAGATGGACACATTCTTCTTCAGTGTGCATAGGGCCCGGCAAGAATAGGATGGAGTCGCACCGAGAATGTGTCCATCAATCATTTGATTTTGTATTATTTTTTTTGCTGCTTTTTGTATATATTGAAGTGAATTCGATAGAATTATTACAGATGATTTGTCATAATCATATATGTGAATTAATAACAATGAAAACAAAAATAAATGTTGATTGACTATGTAACTGTTATTGAAATAACTTTATTGGCTTGTTATGTTTAAACCATCAAAGTATACAAAGATAAAAAAGTTCATCATTTTACAATAAAATAAATTTCAGGGACTGAATTTAAAATATACAATAAAATGTCTAAGATAAAAACATGCAATAAAAACATTAGAAAACCGAGGTTCAGATTGACAACCTTCCAGTTAATAGTCACGCCACAAACAAGAGTGTTAGGAAAAAGTTTATATACAGTACACAAATTTATTGTTTCCATTGGCCAAAATATCATAATCAAAAAGAGTTGTTTTCTGATACTAACAATCAGTGCAACCTAGGAGAAAAACTTATGGCGAGTAATCCAAAAGGAGAATAAAAACGACTAACAGGAAAGACTATTGGCCCAGATGTATCCGTTAAAAAAATTCTGTATGCAGTCTTGTGTTGCCTAGATTCGAGGTTTAAACAGATTGATCTTATCCACCTCATGCGTATCACTTGGTATTTAATACAAAAGAAAACTACGTGTTCTTCAGTCTCTTTTGTTCTAGCACAGGCAGGACATAGGTCTGGTAATATCCTAGTAGCCTCCTTACTGGGAAACTTTAGAAGCAGGTTGCCATATCTAAATCTAGCATGTAAACTTTTGGCAAGTGGTTGCGTGATTTGATCCAGGAAAGGTTCAAATCGTGGGCATGGCTTAGCATTTAAGAATAGCGTTGTTAGGCGGCCATTAGATGGTCTAGTAGCATAACACTGACCCAAAACCTCCCAATACCTGGATTTCATTTTTAGTAGGTCTCCACTAGTTGTTTTCTCTGGGTGCTCCCATAAATCCAGCATATTCATTGATTTACACCAACCTGCGATATGTTTGAACCATGGTAATTTTTTAGCACCACTGATCATCAATACCACCCTCATAGAGATTTGACAAACACGTTTTCGAAGATCGTTAATTTATTTACATTGCTGTGGCCCCATTTCTCTGCTCCATACAGAGCCCCACTTTGGGCTTTAGCACGGTAGACTTCCAAGGCTGTCATTAAAGATTGTGTGTAAGACTGCCTATGAAATCTCAGTATTGATTTAGACCTATGGCACAGGATAAGATAACTCTTGTCTAGTTGTTGTTCCCATCTAAGTGAATCACTTAACCTTATCCCAAGGTAATCAAAGTTTTTTACCCACTCAAGAGGTTCACATGCAATCCTACCCTCACGTAGTCCCCCGTACTTTCCCAAACACTGTATATTTTGTTTTGGCAACATTAAGTTCCAAACTCCTGTCCCTGCAGAAATCTAAAAATGTATTCACTAAAATCTGTAAACCCATTCATTTTGTGGATATCTGGAGCACCCCATGCTGTATTGGTAATCTCTCTGTTAGTTCACCATTTTCCCCCCACCTGACCTGGGCATAATTGTCCTCGTGTAGTCTAGCAATCAAGGTTACCAGATATAGTGGGGCACCCAGATCAAGCATTATTTGCCATAGCATCTCACGCGGTACTAAATCAATTGCAGCTCTCAGATCCACACATGCTACATAAAGTTTCTGTTTTCCTAATACCACATACTTCCAGGTTAACAGGGTAAACCCGAAGGCCTGATCGCATGTGCTAATTTTCGATCGAAAACCTGCTTGATATGGGGACAGTATTGCATTATCCTCTATCCAGACTTGAAGTTTATCCAAAACTTGTCTGGCCAAAATCTTTTTATAAATTGTCGATCAGATTGATGGGTCTATAGTTGGAAGGGACAGAGGCATCAGCTCCCCTCCAAGTTGCCGGAATATCCCCATCAGCCAATACAATTTGACAAGAGGTTTATATACGGGGCCCAAATCGTGGGTTTTGACTTATATAAGTCCCCTGGTATCTGATCAGGGCCAGGAGCTTTACCTGCCTTTAGTCTGTTAATTGCTGAAAAGGTATCTTCTAGACTAAAAACCAGTACAGAGCCAGTCATAGTTATGACAGGAAGGGTGTGATCGGCTCTAGATCTATCTCTATCCTTACAGCCAGATTCCCCTGCCTTGGAATATAGTCCTGAAAAGTTTTCCACCCAAATCTCTGGCTGGATATGGTAACTAAGGGTATTTGCATTCTCCAAACTTCCTTTTGCGATGATGTGCCAGAATAAGCGTCTGACCTTTCGCAGTTAATACCTGATCTTGCCAATTTTTGTCTGTGAAGACACGCTTAGCTTTGGTGAGTGCAGTTTTGTATCTTTTGCTTGCCAAAGTTACCCCAGACTGACTATGCTCCGTGACAGCTAACTGTAGGGCCCCCTTTGCTAACTTGCATTCGCTGTTAAACCATTTATTGTCTGTTGTGCTAGCAGGCCTGCTACCAGAGCTATTTTTAGTGAAAACTATTTGAAGCGCATCGTAAAATTCCCTGTGTACTGTAGTAATAGAATTAGTTCAGAGAAGTCTGCACAGTCCAAGCTGCTGCTCAAGCCCCAAAAAAAAGTATGAATAGCTCATATATCTTGGTGTTTAGGACCTGGTCTGCTAGGACCTTAGGACAGGAGAATCGTCTGCGATTGTTGCTTACAAGAGGCTCTTCTGCTCTAGAAATGCAACTAGAGGAATTCCTATCCAGGGCAGTGCCCGAAATTTTTAGCAGCAAATGGTTGTGGTCGCTGTCGAGCCTCTGAGCAATTATCATATCGTCCACTAAAGTCCAGATTCTAACATCAACAAAAATATAATCAATAACACCAGTGCTGGCACCCTGTTTTAAAGTGATCTGCCTGTTTTAGTCAGATTTGGTTCTCCCATTGCATGCCCTCAGGCTCCTTCCTGTAATCAAGGCTGCAATCTGCAGGGAAGCAGATGTTAAGCGAAGGCTCCGATTACTAGCTGCCAGGCTATGACTTTGTAACTGTAAAAACATTTCTTGATATACAAAGTTGTCCACACATTTACTCAGGTACATGCTGACTTGAACACCATTTAAATAGTTTAACGTGCCAGGTCGAAATGCCAGTTGAATAGTTCAGTGGCATGCCTGAGACATGTTTAAAGGGCTACTGAAGTAGGGGGCACAATCAGTGCTGCAGGCCCACTAGTGGCATTTTATTTACAGGCCCTGGGAACATATTGTGGACTTCTCTAGGGACTTATAAGTAAATTAAATATGTCAATTGTGGATAAGCCAGTGTAATCATGTTTAGAGTGCAATGCACATGCACTTCAGCACTAGTGTGAAATGGTAAAGTGCCCAGAATCCTAAAGCCAGCAAAAATGAAGAAAGCAAAACAGGAGGTCAGAAGACAAAAAATCAGGGGAAATTATGCCAAGGATCTCAGGTCTAACAGACATGCATACTACTATCAAGTGAATTAAAGTACAATTCAAACCACTGAATATAAAAGTAAAAAGAAAATACAATATTGGTAAGAGTACTAAAATATTTCTTACAAAGTTATTTGAAACAACTAGAGTTAGTTGTAAAGGTGTCAGGAAGAATGATGGATCGGCCACATTGAAAGTAGACCTAAGTGGAACATCTAAAGTTGACAATGTTTTGGAAAGAATATGACCATTCTTCTGCAAGGAATAAGAAATTCAAGAAACTTTGAAGTTCTTTTAGACAAGGGTAGTACATAACATTATGAAATCAATAAAGTAAGTGAACAGGAGAAAACTAGCAAAAAGAGTTTGTTGATTCCATTGTAGATAAGGTTTTTGCTCTAAAAAGGAAGTTGTTTTTTCTCATCCTCTACCGAATGAGAACATTAGACAAGTTAGTGTAATGCCTAAAAACACAAGTGTTGTCAAAAGCAGCAAATCAATAAATTCAACGTATGCATACTTTTTGAGGGGCAGTAGAAACACACTTTCAGTAGTAAAGCATATTTTTATGAAGAAAGCTATTTTCAAACTAATAGTTTATTATTTGCAGTTGATACAAATGGATGATCATATAGGGTGAAACAAGGTACAGCAATTCGATCAGAAGAATTGGTACCTAGAAATACCGATGAAATAAATAGGGATGACTTTTTAAAGTAACGTTTTCCTGTTTCAATCAATCAGTGTTCTTATAAACCGTGGCTACTCACCCATAAGGGTCTCAGGGTGGCTTAGGGGTATGGTGGGGGGTTGCTTTTCAGTTGAAAAGCCTGGTCTTGAGGACATTCCTGAATTGAAGCAGAGATGAAAATTGCCTGAGATGCAGAGGTAGGGAGTTCCAGGTCTTTGAAGGATCTTCCTCCAGCAGTGGTCCTGCATATCAGTGGGATGGTGTCCAGGGTCCAATGGGTGGAGCAGAAATGTCTGGTGGGAGTGTGGAAGGAGAGGCAGTGGTTGAGGTCTGAGTGTCCAGTGTTGTGGAGGAGATTGTAGACGTGTGAGGAGTTTGTAGGTGATCCCTTAGTTGACTGGGAGCCAGTGGAAGTCTCCCAGGTGGCTGGTGATATGGGGTGCGGTGAAGGATGTTCAGGATGAGTCTGGTGGAGGCGTTGTGGATGTTTTGCAGCTTCTTTTGGAGTTTTTTAGTTTGTGCCAGCGTAGAGTGTGTCTCTCCATGTATCAGTGGCAATGCAGCGGTAACTGTAATATAACGCAAGAATCATTCGAGAAGCTTAGTGTTAGAAATTGGGTCTCTAGATGGCAGAGGTTTGCACCTTATCCAAGTTGAGACCAAAATCAAGTCAGGGCAAGCTAGATACACACTTTAAATGACCTGTGCTCATCCTCTGGTACCTTGGCACAGAGCAGGCTGACTGAGGGAATGTGTAAAGTATTTGCTCAACACACACACACAGAGTAACACAAAAAAGACTCAACACAGGTTTAGAAAAATAGAGAATATTTCTCTGAGTAAAACAAGACCAAAATGTAATAAGTAGAAGTCGAGGTATAAACTTTTAAAGATTTAGGGGCACATGCATCAAGCCTTTTTCCCTTCACAAATGGGCCGGAAAAAGGCCTTTTCAGATGCATGTACCTTTTGTCATTCGCAATTTAGGTAATCATAGTTTTTTCAATTACCTAAATTGAGAATGCATTCAGGGAATCGCATTTTGGGAATCCCTATTTGCAGATGCATGTAGCCTTTCCTAAATGTGAACTATTCATTTAGGAATGCTAATTACCTTCAACTTCAAGTTGAAGGTAATTTGTGAATGCTTTGAAAAATGCAGATTTTTTTTTTTTTTTAAAGGAACATGTAGTGCATACATGCCCTTAGGGTATGTGTGTGCTTCACATGTGCACACTTAAATTTTTTTGGGGGTGCATCAGGGGGCCTTAGGCACTCGGGCACCCTTGGATTTGCATTCGCAATTTGTGATTACCAATCTGGTAATCACAATTTGCGAATGCATTACCATTCATTCCTGAGGGCCCCTCTATGCCTTTAGGAATGAATAGAGTCACATTAGCTAATAGCGAATCGCAATTTCCAAATCGCTATTAGCTAATGTTAAGGAATCGCAAATTCTATTGGGATTTTTACATGCATAGGCATATGCCATTACCAAAAAGCAATTCCTTAAAAATCGCTATTTGGTAATTGCAAATGAGGAGTTTGATGCATGTGCCCCTTTATCCCAAAACAGTGCTTAGAAGTGAATAGTGCTTAAAGGTTACTTGAGGTCATGCTTGGGCAGGGTGGGGCGGGACGGGGCGGGTGGGGGTTAAGTGGACAGTCGATGGCATAGAAAAATAATAAAATTAATAAAACTACTTACCGTGCACTCGCCGCATCGCCGAGTCGGTGATGCTGCAATCGCAAGGTAAGTGGTTTTATTTATTTTTTATTTTACTTTCCCTAGCCCGTCGTCTGTCCACTTCCAGCCACCTGCACCACCCTACCGCCCCAGCACTGTTACCTGTGCCGGCAGGGACTGACACCAAGGTAAATTCAAATGTAGGCTGCCACGATGGAGGGCAGTCTGGCTACAGGACTCATACAGGGTCTGCTGAAAAAGTACTTTGGATGGAGTAAAGCATAATCGTTAAGAGTCTGATGAGTTGATTTCGATTAACACAGTGGGGTCGATGCATCAAAGTCAAGTATTGCAGTCAGTACCTCGGATCAGCACTGCATCATAGTTGAACCTCATAGTCAGGTCCTGTGTCAAAGGGCGAGCCATGTAGTGATATCTTCGGATCGGCTCTGCGTTGGCGTCGAAGGGAACTGTGTTGGGTACAATAGGTGCAGTGGTGGCGATGCATCAATTCCGTAGCAAATCAGCTGCAGAACCT
Source organism: Lissotriton helveticus (assembly GCF_964261635.1). Lineage (NCBI taxonomy): Eukaryota > Metazoa > Chordata > Amphibia > Caudata > Salamandridae > Lissotriton > Lissotriton helveticus. Next base: position 966,250,063 of record NC_136059.1, read on the forward strand.
ACTTCAGAGTCACAGGAATAAAGGGGGATCCTCAGGCAAAGTTAGGACTCACAAATGGCAGAATTCAGCACCCCCACAGAAGCGAAAAACATTTTATGACCCTGAGACTTCAGTAAACAGGGGGCAAGCCAGCAAGCCCTTGGAGTCTCACTGGGTTCAAGTGAGATGTTTCCAGCCCATGTCCACAGCAGGACAGAAATCTGCAGGCAGTAGGGGTGCCTACGCAAAGCAGTGAAGCAGTACCTTGGAACAGTCAGATAGGCAGGGTGGCAATCTTTGTAGCACAGCAGTCCTTACTGCTGGCAGAGTTCTTCACAGGTCCAGAAGAGTACTGTCTTGGTAGGACCAGAGCACCAGTACTTATAACCAAATGTGCCTTTGAAGTGGGGGGTGACTTCAAAGCAGCTCCTTGAAGTGCACAGCTCCCCTTTAAACCCAGCCATGTCTGCCAGGTCTATCTGTGGGGAACATCAGTCCTGTGTGTGGGGACAGGACACAGCCTATTCAAATGTAAGTGTCAGCTCCCTCTCCCATTCCTACCCAGGAAGGCTCTCAGAATGCAGAAGAATGCAGATGAATCCTCTGTCACACCGACCCCTCCTGTTTTTGTGGCCATCTAGAGGAATCCACAAAGTGCAGCTGTCACCCAGCACAGACATGTATTGGAGACAGGCTGAAGGCACACAGAGCTAAGTGAAGAGCAACACCAATATGTCCACTTTCTAAAAGTGCTATTACTAAAATAGTAATTGCAAATTCAACTTTACCACTAAAGAGAATTTATCAATACCATTCCAAAGATATGAAACATGATTTAGCTACTCCTTTCTAATCAGGAATTGCAGCTTTAAAGTGTTTTAAGGAATTACTAATGCTAGCCTATGAGAGGAATAAGCCTCACAGTAGTGAAAAACTAATTTAGCTGTGTGTCACTACCAGGACATGTAAAATGTATAAGTACATGTGCTGCCTTTTACTTACACAGCACCCTGCCTTTAGGGCTACCTAGGGCCCAACTCAGGGGTGACCTATGTGTAATTAAAGGAGAGTTTAAGGCTTGGCAAATTGTCTTTAATGGCAAGTTGAAGGGGCAGTAAACTGCACAGACAAGCCTGAGACATGTTTTAAAGGCTACTTGTGTCGGTAGCACAACCAGTCCTGCAGGCCCCCTAATAGCATTGAGAGTACATGACCCGGGTATTTGGTGTACCACTTTACAAGGAACTTACAGGGAATGTATGACGTTACATTGCATACATTCACAACGCAGTAGTTTACATTGTGTTTGTTACAATGCAAGTCATTACAACGACTTGCGCTAAAGGCGCTGGACTTAGGAATAGTATGATTTACTATTCCAACTCCAGTGTGTGGAACAGTAGGGAAGGTGTTGGAATAGTAAATCATACTATTCTTTAGTGTAGAGCGCCATCCAGCGCAAGTCGTTGTAACGACTAGCGTTGTAATGACCATGTTATAAAGCTATCGCGGTGTAACGACTGCGTTGTAAAGGTCGTTCTCCACTTACAGGTAACCTAAATATGACAATCAGGTATTCACCAATGGCACCATGTTTTAGGGGAGCAGCACAAGCATGTTAGCAGTGGTAAAGTTCTCTGAGTTTAAAGACCACCAAAAAGATACAACAAAAAGTAGAGGTAAGTAGGCAAACATTTGGGGAAAGACCACCCTAAAGATGACAGGTCTAACACTTAGGTTATTCCTAGGCAAGTTTATCACAGCAACTTTAAAAGAGAAAAATTGAATTTTGCAAACTCTGGATCCATGCGGAGTTGGAAACTATCCAATCTACAAGAACATCCAATGGCTTGGCTATCTAAAGAGCTGTGTGATAGTACTTTTCACCTTTTTTAATGCTGTTAGTGCACCACACAAAAATGCACAATCTAGTTAAAAGGCTGTATTTTGTGAAGTCCAGTACTCCTTTTAGAAGCTTTGAATAAAGTATTTCTGCATGGCACTCTGTCTGGAGTTACAAATATTTCCAAAGATATCCAATTAATGTACTTTGGACCTGCAAGTCACCCTAAAGTAAATTAAATAGTAGTTGAATATATTAGTGAGAGAGAGGGAGGGAAAATGTGTTCTGTTAGCCTACTTAGGCAAAGAAATATGATACTTCAGTACAACATCTGCTGGAATTTCACACAAGATAAGTATTTCTTTTCGTCATAGATGCTACAAAGCACAGACTACAAACATTTATATCTGTGCAAAAACTGAAGAGGTAGAACTTATTCAAGTGGTTCAATTCTACCATGTATTTAATTGCAGATGACCGCTTTGATTTATGTATCAATCAAGTAGTGTGCAAGTATTGCATAATCAAGCTTGATGATAACAAAATGCCAGCTAGAGGTATTCACAATAAGTAATACATGTTTTCTAATACTACCTGACATACAAGAGCTGAATATATATGAGACTTTTCTGATCCAAACTGTACATTCTTTTCAAGCAATAGAAAGAATGTAAAGAAAAACTGCAAAATCACCTCCAAGTGAATCAGCGAAAGGCCTTAAGGCAAAGGTTGTGTACCTTCCACTAGATTTTAAACAGAACATTGACACTCTTGGTGTAGATTGCGAAGTAGAGGAACCACTAATATTTCTAGTTAATCATGTGCCAACAAAGAATAAAAAGATTTGCAATGGATTGGTTAGTATAGAGGAAGCACAAAAAGTCACATATAAATGTAGATCAGCATGTAACTTCACTGGGCACATCCACTTCAAAGTCTACAAATAGTGGACAGTTTGAGAAAGTAGATTCAACAAAAGCATAAGAAATATATGAACACTACAGTATTCACCTACTACACTTTAGGGATGTAAGGGTGATGCATTAGAATTATGTCAGATGAAACAAGACAGAGATTAACCTATTAGAGTGAGGGGAAATAGTTTATAAGCTGGCTACTTTCCACATCTGTTTCCAACAGGAGAAGGCGGTCATTAAGATGATCGTCCAATGCAGATTCCTGATTCAGAATACAGATCAACTAGACGGTATGATCCAAGCAAAACATTCCCTCTATTTATCACCTTCTCTTTAAAGGTGAACTCTCTGTTATGTCTTAAGCTTTTGTACATATTGCGAAAACTGGAGCATGGTTTCAATATACGAGTGCAAGAAAATTTGTTGAGAAAGTTCATGGGAAAGATGAGAATAATGGGCCCAATTCACAGAACTAACTTAAGACAAAATCCTAAACTTACTACCATTTTGGCATTCACAGAAGGCACTTACTCATTTTGGTATTCACAGAAGGCACATACTCATTTCGGTATACACAGAAGTTAGGAGTCCTAACTTTAGGACTCCTAAATGCCTTCTGTGAATACCGAAAGTCTTAAAGTTAGGATTTTTCTCAGTTTAAGAGTAGTAAAGTTAGGATTCCTAACTTTAGGACTCCTAATTGCCTTTTGTGAATACCGAAAGTCTTAAAGTTAGGATTTTTTCTCAGTTTAGGAGTAGTAAATTTAAGACTCCTAACTTTAGGACTCCTAAACATAGAGAAAATGTGTTCTGGTTCCATCGGCATGATAGGCTTAAGTGCATGTTTAGCAGCTTAAGTACACTTAACTAATTTGTAATTCTTTGCTGCGCAGAGATTGCCTGGGATTCCTTAGAGAAGCTAGCTCCAGCATTGTTGGCATCAACTTTAAAACACCAGGTGAATTATGCTCGATAGATGCAGTAAACATCTGCAGGTACTTTAATCATAGATTTTAAGCTGTTGTCACTTTATCTACAACAAAAGAAATCCTCCTCTTGATGATGTAAGTCACTTCTTTTGAAAAGAATAACACCAAGATAGAGGTGCTACACATATCCCCATGTTACTGTGGGTAAAAGATGTCCCAGAAGTTGGATAGCATACTGACGAGTCAGTATGTCCCTCATTGAGCATTATATAACGTGACATTCCCAATAAGACTGAGAAAAGAACCCTTAGGCAGTAAGTGTTGCGATTTCAGTCCCACAGATGTTGCAAATACTGTCATTGCAGATACAGAGCGAAAGGAAAAAACTACATCAAGTGTTGCTTTGGTTTCACTAGGCCTGTTATCTCTAAAGGAAGAGTAAACCGTTTAATATATTCAATCAGACATGCAGTTACCAGCAAAATCAAAGAATATATAAAACATTAAGAGGCATTCAAACTTATCAATTATTACAGTCCTGTCATTTTGTCTATGTGGAATGCAAACATGAACGTTCATGCCCTTATTTATGAAAAGTGACCCATCTCTGCGAGAAAGCAATGATGCATCACTGTTCATTGCGCCCTCCTTGTGACACCAATGAGGCGTCATACTATAGTATGACGCATCATGTCGCAAAAAGTCACTGATACGTCAGTATTTCTGACATCTGTAGTCGAAAAAATGACGCATTGCTGTAGTGTGTCACAAAAGTGACGCAACTCCATCAATGGGTCATTACACATGTGCAAGTCCCATGTTAAATGTGCCTGCGTCAGTCTTATGCCTGCCATGAGGCATAGTACTTGTGCATCTACTCCAGCTGACCCGTGTCAAAGGTCAGGCAGTTTTCAATAAACTTCTGCAGGAGCAAACTAGAAATCATTTAGGGAGCATTGGAAATTGTAACATTTAGTTAAGTTTCCAAAGAACTAACTAGAAATATGAGATAGGCTGCAGAAGTGAAGTATGGAAATACATTGACATTAAAATAGGAGTAGTCATTAAAAAAAAGCTACATTCGCTCTTGAGAGCCATGTTTTAACTACTCTTTACCCACTCTACAAGCATGGAGGAGCTCCTTAAATGTTATACACATATTTTGTGACTCATGCCAACATTGAACAAGTGTGTACAGTTCAATATAGAAATGCTGATGTAAGAGAAAGAAAATATTAATAACCTTAAATGAAATGTGAAGATGGATCATCAAGTCTTCAATTTACCACCATGTCAATCAGCGATATAGAAGCTAGAAGGACTTGAGAAGTCAATGTCATGAACGTCTGGCTTAGAGAAAAATCTAAACTTCTGTAAAAATTGTAGAATCATTCAGCACCTAAATTTGAATGTCGAGGAGGGATTCGTGAATGGTGCTATGGGAAGTGTGATAGACTTCATCACATTTCCCAATAAAAGTGAGTTGGGTTATAATTTGATAAAATTTGACCATATGGAGGAGCCAAACAAATATGTAGGTGTAGTTCTAGGCTCCTGTTAGTAAAACGTGTATGTATTTAATGAACAGTTTCATCTGTGTTTGGCCTTTGCCGTCACCATGCATACATCTCAAGGAGTCTGGATACAGCAGGTATAAATAAAGAGCAAAAAGGTTTCATAGAAGGGATTTCCTATGTTTTACTGTCACATGTTAGGTTACTTTCAGGGCTGTACCTTGCAGTCTTACATAAGAGCAAACTAAGTGCAGACAGGTCAAGTGTTCAAGAAAATAATCAATTGAAATATCTGTATGCTCCTCATCTGGGTCAATACCCAATCTATGAAACTCTACCAGCAGAAAAAGAAATGTAAGTTTAGTAAAGTGTGTGAGGAATGGGAAGGCCAAAAAGAGAGGAATATTAAACAAGATGTATTTAAAAAGATGAAAGTGGAACATATAACAGAAATATTTGAATGTCAGTTCTCGAATGTGTCGGGAGTTAACTGTTATTGCAACACGGTTCTCAATATCCTCTTTGTGTTACTTCCAGTAACACAAGAAATTGAAGAAAACCAAGACAAACCATTATACAGAGCACTATGAACTCTCCTGAGAACTGTGCAGGCCCTGAAAAATGCTTGTGACTCTGCAACAGGTACACATGATTATAATGAAGTATGTACTGGTTTCACACAATTTACTCTAAATTCTCAAGACGATACTCCAGAATTTCTAATGGTATTAGGCATTTTTGAAAATTAGCAAATACCAATAAATGATTTTTTGTAAATAAGCTACTCATAGTGACATGAATAAGAGACTTGTCAATATACCACAAAAACTCACATTCACTCATATCATTTTGTGTATGTAATCATACCAGATTTCAAATTAGTGTCATTTGACAACTCAATAAAGATAGCCGGGCAAAATTATGTTTCATTTGACCGCAGAGCAGAAGTTCTATCAACTTTAATTGTTGATCGTACTAAAATCGAAAACTACTTTAAAGCTGGACAAATTCAACTTTTAGGGAACATAACACGCTACAGTTTGAAAAATCTGGATGGGCAGATTGTAATGACACATTCCTTACATTCAAACAGACATGACCTTGGAAACTACCAAACTCCCATCGCATTTTTCTTGAACCAAAGTTCTAGAAAATTTAGTGTTGTCAGTATTTATGGTAGGTGTTCAAGCAATGTTATTGGGCATGTTCTGTGTGTATGTTATCATGCGGCATGGCAAGTTGACGACCATTTTAAGCCTTGCCTTTTTCCAAGGAGTTATACCTTCATGTGGTGTCGTTTTATGTAGCATACAGCTGTAAGGAGTAGTATGTGAAAATTGTGTGTGACTGATAGTGGTGTACTTTTTCTGCTCTTTAGAAGTTATAGACTGATATGCACAGTATCAATGTTTTTTAAAAAAATATGATTTTCTTTCCCATAGTGCAAGTATGACAAATATTTTTTTGAAATGTTGTCAGTGTTGGGCATGTATGGCTTCTTGTACTTAGTATGACAATCCACTCAGTGTGGGAGCACAGTTTTAGAACACAAAAATAAACTATTAAAGTGTATTAACACTTTGATTGTAATAGTTATTAGTACATTAAACATGTTTTAGAACCTGCTGGATAGTTATGAATGAATCTAATTCAACTATTGATTTATCTAAGATGAAGCCGATCACAGTGTTAACAAGTGCCTTAGCAGTTTTTCTCTGCTCCAAAAGTATATGTTGTGTAAAGGGCCTACTACTCATACCGTTGCTTCTGTAGACAACTCTTTATGGGAAAACTGTAGAGTGTTTTTGCCAGACAGCTCAATTTATTTGTATAGACCATCCCATGGCATAGTTAACTACCTAATATATGTAACCTGTCATCTGGTTAAAGTTCTTTAGAAAAATTTCAGTTACATATGGCTCACAAGTCACAATTAAATGAGGATGACTCTACTCTGCACAGAGCTGGTTCTTGTAAATTAAACAAGCATTTGCAATGCAATCGGTCTCGCCTGTGGGATGTTATAAATATTTATCCATGCAGCACATTATCCTGGTTGCTGCAACCACCAACTCAAATTAAGCACTGCAGTAAGTGATATGACATTATTGTCATATTTGACTAGAGCGTCTGTGACATGCTATATACACAGTCTGAGGCCTTAACTGCGCATCCTGATCACCATAAGTATTTCTTAAGGCTCGTCCCAAGAGTTTGGAGCTTGTTACTTCACGATTACCACTCGACAGACATAAATACGTGATTAAAATAATGCCAGGTAAAAATCTGTATTTAAGTATATTCAACAAAATTCTAATCACTATAATGCAGTTCAAAATCATTTTGAACTCCTGGCCTACTCAATCTTAATTGATTTTCAAAAAGTCACCCTTTTGGCAACAATTAATTACTAGTTTTGATGATTGGGACGTATTCCAAAGATAGCACAATCTTGAAGATTTAGCAGGACTGCGATCTATGTGTTTCTTGGCTAGTACTATTTTTTCCACACTTACTAATTCTGCAGAGTTATGAGTAGGCTTACCTACATATCAGTGCATTATGGGAGTTGTAGTCTTGGTACATTTTATTTGAGCCAATTGGAACTCAGCATCTGATAACAATGGTATGTAAAAAAAAAAGACCAGGAATGGAAACAGTGGTGGCCAGTGGGTATATGGGGCCATCTGGTCATCCTAGTCATAAAGGAGCTGAAGGTGCTCTATGAGCCCTGTTTACTTCCGGAAGTTTCCACCACGTGCCCTGCCCTACACCCTTCAGTACCAACAACCACGCTACTGAGGGTCTGAGGACAGAGCTCAGCCCTGAGATATCATCGGGCTTCAAATGCTGAATGAAGTCACTTCAGCTGTCTCTAGCAATTTGGAGCATAGACGTATTCCTGTTTCCTGTATTTCAATGAAGAACGCAAAATTTGAGGAACAAAACAAGAAAACTGCCTATGTGCACTTGCAAGACAGCTGCCTGATCAGTGTTGTACTTTGGAATTTTGATGATAAACACTGAGTGCTAGTCACCTCCAATTCCTGTCCACCTTTGCAGCTGACCCTAAGTCCCCTGGTGAGCCAGGCTCTCACAACAGCTGTGAGCAGCGCAGAGCAAGGCGCAATTGAAGCGGTGGAAGGTGCCAGGCAGCGCCCCCTGACTTTCGTTTTAACACAGTGACAACATAGGCCTGCAGGGCATAGAGTAGCGGTGGAAGTGTATTACAAAAAATATGGTAACTGTGATTGGTAAAGAATAGCGCAGACAGGACAAAGGGTAATGATGAAATATTCAACGGGAACAATCGCTTTGTTTTAGTAACAATATCAACAAATCTAGTAAACACCACATGAATATATTTGCAACAGTCAGGGCTTTAAGTGGGAGGAAAAAACTGGGGGGGTCTATCAAAGCGACATGGCCGATATAATTAAGGGCATTCCTTAAAACACAAAAGTGAAAAATCTGTGCTTAGCATAGTATGCCGCCCGACTGGTATTTTGCTGCTTCTGTTATTGCATCCAGATATATCATACAACAAGTAACATTACACCTAAAGCAAGCCAGGACTATTGGCTTTGTCAAAGGTTGGTAGCTGCATAGGATAAATACATACAACTATGGCTTCATTGTACTTGATATTAAAAATGCTTTAGCTCTTGCGTGAGAGGTTGTGGCATAATGGCTAGAGTTGCCAATTTTGGAGGTGAGGAAGCCAGTTCTAGTCCCGAGTCTGCTCAACAGCATGTGTTTCTCTGCAAATCATTTAGGGCCCGATGTAGGTCGGTCGGTAACGGCCGAAAATCGGTATTTTCGGCCGTTACCGACCGGTATTTGAGCTTTGGTATGTAGGGACACATATTTTACAGAATCGGTAAATTTACCGATCGGTAAATTTACAGATTCTGTCAAATACCGAATCAGTATTTCTACCGATTAGGTAAATTTGGTATGTAGGTGGGACTCTTCTGAGTCCCACAAGCCTTACCGATTTGGTATTTTAGCATCAAATTCAATTTGATGTTAAAATACCGATTCAGGTGTGCATGCACATGTGTGCATGCACCCCTGTGCCATATGACAGGCAAACCTGCCCTTAGGGCAGGTATGCCTGCCACATGGCCCCCGAACCTTTTTTGGGGGTGCTAGAGGGTGTCAAAGTGACACCCCCTGCACCCTTGTCAAAATCGGTATTTACCGATTCGGTAAATACCGACCGGTAATGCCCCATTCATTCCTATGGGCTTCAAAGCCCATAGGAATGAATGGAGCATTACCGGTCGGTATTTACCGATTCGGTAAATACAGATATTTACCGATTCGGTAAATGGAACATCTGGATGTTCCTACATACCCCCCCCTTCTTATTTACCGATTCTTAATTACCGAATCGGTAAAATTCGTTAATTAAAAATCGGTAAATAAGTCCTACCTACATCGGGCCCTTAATCTCTGTGCCTACCAAAAAATACATTATTGTGTCCTTGTTGGTGCTTATGTAAAGCACTTCGAGTTTTGCAATATAGAACTGCAAAAAATAAAAGTTACATCAAAAGCAGTGAACTGCTGCAGAGTTAAGATGTTTTTTTCCATACTGAGAGTAAGGGCGCAAATGGAGAGCCCGATAGAGCCCCGTCTCAGCACCTGCTTTCAAGAAGCCGGCCCACTTATTACCCTGGCAACACTGAAAAAAACAGTAGTGGCCTAGATAAGGAAGAAAAACATTTTCTCCGAGGGCCTTGACAATTAAAAAGAGCCTGCCAGACATAAAGTATTTTGAAAAACACATGATGGTGACGTGTATTACTGTGATCTGGGACGTGACTGATGACAGGAATGTGAAATAAAGCCAAGCCCAACTAGTGACAGTGTGGGCTTGAAACTCACAGTTATCTTCACACAACAATCCCGTGGTTAAATCAGTGAATGTATAGGGGGGGGCACTGAGAAGTGTGCACATGCACTCCTTGCACTTATAACTAGGCCTGGGCGAAGCACTATGCTACGCTCGCGTAGTTTGCGAAGTTTGCGATACTTCGCACTACGCGAACTGCACGTAGCACAGGGCAAACATGCGTAGCGTAGTGCAGCGATCATTTTTTGCTTGCTCGCGGTCCTCAACGTCAAGTTGGCGACTGCGACCAAGCAAAATGACATGCCTGCGAGACTTTTTCCATCAAGTTGCTGATCGCGAGGTCAGGTTTCTCATTGCGAGTGGTCGTGTATGCTCACGATCGCTCGCGATGAGAAACTACCAGTCCGCGTTGGGAAAGCTGTCGCTCGAGTAAAAATCTACTTGAGCGGCAGAAAACTACAGCTCGCACTGTGAAAGATGCCGTTTTCAATGATTGCACAGTGCCGGATGCTTGTCCGCACTGTGCAATCATTGAAAACGGCATCTTGCACAGTGCGAACATGATACTACGCAGTTCGCATAGTGCAAAGTGCACTTCGCATAGCTTCGCGAAGCGCTACTTCACAAACTACGCCCAGCCTTACTTATAACTCCGCTGGTAACCCATCCATTCATTCTTATGACGTGTGTTCCTGAAGTCAGTGCGTAAACTAAATATACAACACTAGACATTGCAAATTTGTGATCACAAATTTATTTTGGAAAACCTTGCTTTGTGCTTCTAAGCTCCATAAAGCGTCACAAAAAACACGCGTCAGAAGGCGATCTGGAAACCAGTTGGCGACTAACAGATAGAATGGCGTTTGTTGCTGAAGGATGATGGGACCTCAAAACAATGCATCTTGAGGGATGTTGGTTCCTCCGAATGTACCATGAGGGATGGCATCCCCTCAGAAGTATGTACCACACACCTACTTCAACTGTGCCGAGCCGACTTAGCTGTTCCCAAGTTTGAGTGCGGACACGCTCCTCTGAAAATTAAGACCCATACGTGTTTCTGAGGCTGCCATCTGCCATGGCCATCTAGGGTTTTGCCTGTCCAGCTGCAGGGACATCTGGCAGGGGCAACTCAACTGCCTAAAACAGACCCGACTCGTCATCTATAGAACGGCAGTGCTGCCTCACCGCATGAAGTGCTGTTGCCCATCCCTTTATAAAGAGCTGCCGACTAGCGCCCACTGTCCCTTCCGTTCAGGGAGCTTTGCTTCCTCCTGGGCTGTGCACACTCTTCCTTGGTGGCGCACTTTGAGTATTTCCTGACCTGTTACTTCACTTCCCTCTTTCGTGCTGCTGTTCCAAGCAGTGCTGTGAATAGGGCACCACTGAGGTGAAGCCTAAATGTAATAGACTCTTCCTCTCAGGGCTAGGCTCGGCCTCCAGCTCGCTGCCTCTCTGTTCCTGCCTTGTCTGTAAAAATCACACAGAAGTGTGGCTCAATGGTTAGAGCAGGCAGACCTTGATGCAGAGCTCTGGCCAGGGACCAGGGTTCGATTCCCGCCTTGGCGGGTCGCTGGCTCATTAATTCCCCTGACTGGATATTCTCGCCTCAGTGCCTGTTCTGATCATGGGTCCCACGCTGCAACTCTGGGCAATAGCTTGCTTAGTCTCCACAACGGCCCCAAAAGCGCTGGGATGCCTGGCTGCACCTGGGGGTGCCCAGGAGTGGACATTTCCCAGGAAAGCCAGGAAGGGTTCCTAAGCGGTATACGGACAGCGCCGGGACACCTCCGGTGGAGGTAGCTGTGCGCTTTACAAATTCCGACATTTACATTTACAAAATCCCATTTTGCAGCAGAACTGCGTTCTTGTGACTGGCAGCGGCTGCTCTTGTAGCACCGCGAAATCCCATTGGAGGCGAAGACAAGTGCACTGTCCACGAGGACATTAAATGAATCACACCGACATTAAGAGAAACCCGGAGCCACTACCAAAATGAAACTAACCAGGGAATGAAAACCCAAAACAAGGAGGAGGGGCCATCACACGCTGTACAGTGTGATGCCCAAACAAAACCTTCTCTGAGTTGCCAGGGATGGAATTAAGCAGCAAAGGAGGGGCATTTACACAAATGCACCAGTAACAAGTAAGCATTTCTGAATGCCACAGATCGTAACCAATGGCTATGGGGGGGGGGGGTTGCCAAACCCCACAGAAGAGATATCACAAGTCGATCGAAGCTCAACCTAAAAATGAATCAAAATGTTCTTGCTCTCACATCATTAACTACTGGTGAAATTTCTTACCTTATCATTTAAAAACACATGAGAAGAAAATGAAAATTATGGTGAATTGTAAATTTTTATAAGTTTTAAAAGCTGCCACCAATATAAGAAGAAACGTTTAAAGAAGAAGAATGGAGTTAAAAAGTGAGTGAAGAGCTAGTGATATTATATTAAACTACTGTTTGCTTTTCTTCGCTATGTAATTATTATGTTTTTATTCTAACCCTTTATCTATTCATACTGAAATTCGATGTAGTGGTAATGATTTACTATAAACATTGTCCATCATCTTCAAAGTGCTGACACAGGTAGTCTTTGTTTGATATGGCCCATTTTAGGGTGCTTTTCCTTAACTTTTTGCTTTTCCCCTTCCCAGTTTTCCCCTGATCTGGATGCTAGCCTTAGGACTTGAGCGCGTTTTGCACTGCTGTGAAGTGTCAAAGCTTGTTCACTTTGTCACTGGACTCAAGCTAGCCTGGCTAATGATGGCTAATTAGCCAGAAACCGTTCCCAGGATGCTTGTTTCCGGTCCAGGGAAGACATGGCTTGGCAGCTTGGGCTGGACTGTTCCCATAAGGCACAGGGTCAGACTGATTTGCATATGGTCTGAACTGGGGTGGCGGAGTGAGCTAAAGAATGCTGATGGATTAAACCCAGATCAGTTGACTGGGGGTGAGTGCTTGCAATGTTTAATACTCCGTCCATCATCCCCTTTGGTAAAGCTTAGCGTTTGCCCTATATATTCTGTGGATTGGTGTGTATATATGATTAGCTATAAGTCCCTTGTCATGGGGTAAGACCTATACCTGGGGCATGTATCTCAAATGCGCCTCCGTGGGCATGCTGCACTGGTTGTGCCATCCATGGAGTTAGCTCATCAATTGCGCCACAGGAATGCCCTGGTGTGGTCTGTGTGCACGGGTTACAAGGGTTGGCATTTATAAAGCTACATGCCAAGGTTCTGCATGTCTCCTGAAATATCGGAGTTCTCCCTGCTGACAGGGTGTGGTGTTGGGAAGAGGTTGAGCAGGTGTGTGTATGTGTTACCTGCAAGAGTTGTGAATGACATCAGATGGTGTGTTTGGTACAATGTGGCCTGCTTCTCACATTGGATTAGCATGAGGGGGTATAGGGAAAGGCTGTTGAGCATTATGGGCAAATAGTGACAGTATAGTGTTTGGTATCGATGAGGTCGTAATGGCAATTCTCTCCGGTTGTGGGAGGGGGCTTGACATTACAGTGCGGGAAATGTCACTTTTAGAAAGTGAGGAAGAAAAAAAATAAGAAAAAGGATTCAAGAATGTACTCCTTCCCTTTAAAGTGTTCATAAATATGTTGACTACACCTCCTTGTTGCGTGCGTTAACGGATACTGTGAACTGTCCCGAATCACAGTGAAATATATAAATGCGCAAAACAGGTACGTGACATGGCACACCAATCTGTCGCACTGCTGAATGCGGGAATTTTTCCTCACAATAAGTCAATCATTAGAAGTAATCAAGTTTTTTCAAGAGTAAACCAATAACATTCCCATGCTTCATTCCCAAGTTAATCAGTGCTTTTTAATCACTTGCAGAGACAGCGTGGTTCCAAGTTGATGCTTTATTTAACATTTTCAAATGCCTCCTGCTGTCCATCAAGACTTTTCACAGCGGCACGTGTATGCAAAACATTCAAAAAGAAGTGGCTCATATTGTTCCACCCAATGCATTTCGAGCCTGTGGGCTCTTCGTCAGAGGTTTCTGAAACAAAAGAAAAAATAACTAAACTGACTATACAATGCAAGTTTCAATAGATGTTTTAAAAACTGAATCATTAAACCCACATCAGCCCCACAAAACTCTCTATCCCAAATCTGCTCATAAACCATTCATATACCCACACACACCCTCTGACACTCAGTCACACACACGCACACATATAACATCCCCACACATTTATTGAAAGACACACTCACTTGCACACCTACACACACACCCCTACAGAAACTCCCTCATACACATACAGAGGTAAACACACACACTACTACAACCACACTCTCTCGCCCACACACTCAGTCACACTTGCTCCCTTTCACTTGGACATTTACTAGGACGCAGCTGGAAACTTATCATTGCCTTTTTGTTTACTTTTGAGCATACACTCCATCAAGTGGCCTACCACCCCTCATGGTTCCACCAATAACTTTAGCTGTACCGTGTGTGGATAATTACATATAATAACACTTACGAGTTTCTCTAGTATTCTTCCAGTGATATTTTAACCATCTTTCGCAATGACCACAAAAATCTGGGGTATTCTCAGTACTCCTCCACGCAATGATTTACACTGAGGCTTGAAAAAGAAAAAAGACATCTTGTGTCAAAACACATGTCAGCTGCCAGTTCATGTACATAAGTTTGCAATCAAGTCATATGTGCATTTCTGGATTGTATTTGGAATACATATTTCCGGATCCTTTTGCACAGAAGGTTTACTAACTTTTATAAGCTGGTCTTTATGTTAAATGTGCTTTGGTATAATTTGTTCTCTGATTTTTGGGAGTGTAAACCTTCTATGTTCATGAATGACGTACACACCAGTGGTAGCAGGGTGTAGATACTATGTGAGCACCATCATTCACTACAGGCCATCACTGATTTTTGGTCCTAGAAGTGCATGTTTTAAATGTGGAATAACCTAACCACAACTTCCAGATATTGTTTTGATACACTCAGTCACACATTTACACACATGCACACCCATATGCTCAGTCACACTCACACAAACCCAGACACAATGTACAGACACGTCCTCAGACATTACCACACACACACACATCATATTGATTTTCAGACACCCCTACACACAGAAATAGACACGGCCGTACTCATATATTAACAGATATTCACACACATTCATGCACACACGTGAACTAAGCCCACATTCAGTCTCTGACACTCAGTCACACACACACATACACCCACACACATTCATTGACAGACACACAGACTCACACACCTACACACACCTCTACAAGCATTCCCATGCACACACACAGAGGCCCCCACACACTCAGTCCCACATTTACAAACATACACAACCACCCACTCTGTCATACACACATCCAGACACGCACATATAGACACATCCAAAGAGATTTCTTCTCATAAACACACACTCAATGTCATCACATTCTCACACACCCCCACACACTCTGTACACACACATCCAGACACACATGTATGCACACATTGACATTCATTTGAGATCACATGCAGACATATACCCAACTACACCCACACACACTCTGTCAGACACATATATACCCTAACACACTCCCTCACATATATATACAATAAAACACTCTGATACACAGACGCGCAAACACAGACATTTCATCGCACATAGACCCATACACACCTTCGGTCAGTAGCATATACACATATACAACAATTTTATGTCACAACAAAACCTTCATATTCCCTGACTTTAGCACACTAACAAATAACACACCGTTTTTCTATCTTTGAATCAAATAAGAGGTTCTAAAAGGAACCTTTTATGGAGAATGTTTTTTTTAAATATGTTGGGAGATTCTGTTTTGCATTGAATAAAAAATAAGTGTAACCACGAAAAAGGAGCTTTCAAATTAGAAGCAGTGAACAGCCCCAAAAAAAATTAACTGGTGTTCTGCCAGTGCTTTAAAAAATGAAGGTATAGACAGCTCTCCAATGCTCACAACCTTTTTACAGAGTGAGTTGTAGATCGCCATTGTTTAAAGAGGTGCCAAAGGTGGATAGGAAGTTTCCACTGATTTGAGTAGGCACCTGGCCAGAGGTGGTGCAACCGACGTCAAATCCTGCACATCATAGTGCTGAATTTCAGCCCTTGCCAACTGCCTGGGGTGGATGGTATGCAGGTGTTTTTGCATCCTGGATGTCCCTCCCTTGTGACTATTGTTTCCCTGTGCTTCAGGACGATTCCTTTTGGCAAATCATGCATTTCACTATTTTCACCACCACCTTTTTCTCACCAGAGGAAATTGAAGAAAAAAAACAATGGATTGGTTTTTGTAGGTGGTTTTGCCTTCTTCTCCTCTTCCTGATGCTCTCGCTCTTCTCCTGAAGCTATGGCAAACTAGTTTTCAAATGCAATAAAAAAAATCCCCAAAATATGAGAGCCCTAAGCAGTTAAGTGCACTTAGAATAGAGGCATACTCAAATAAATAATCTAGGGTGGGAACATATTGCAAAAGTAGGTGGAGGGGGGGTCCAAGATCGCGACCTAGACGGCAGCAGATTCCGCAGGCTCCCCATGCCAAACCCTCCCCGGGGCCTAAATATCGCTTACATTCCCTCCTGAAGGGCAGCACAGGCAGTGGGGGTGTTCGTGACTCACCCGGAGCCATCGCAGAGTGAAGGTGGAGCCGCGGGAGCCTCTGCGAGAGTCCCCCTGCAACCTGCCGCCATTAGTCATGTAATGGCGCCTTGCTGGCGTGAACGCAGCCTGGGGTGAGCCGCGAGATACTGGAAGTTGCCTGGCGCTCCTGAGGCCCGCAGGTCCTCTCGCGGCGTGTTGCCGACCCCACTGCCTGGACAAGTGGAGAGGAGGTGCCCATATCAGAAGACGGTGGATAGCGGCAGCCCGGTGTCCGCAGTGGGAGTGCAGCGGCACCCTGGAGGCCGGGGTCTGGTGTTGGGGCCGGCAGCACGAAAATCGAGCCCGGGGCTGCGGGCCCAGCCGGGACGAGTGTAGTGAGCGACTTAAGGAACGGTCTGGCGCCCCCTCATTGAGGCTTCTGTCAGCAGAGCGCCACACTCGGCGCAGACACGGATCTCAGCCGTCAATCGAGGTGAGTCCGGGGCAGCAGCTTGGGGCGATCGGGCCCTGAACTCCTCATCGGCACCATTTTATGTGGACCATGAGGGCGGACTAGAGACTTGAGGGTGGCGGCGGCGGCCTACCACTTACGCATTGCTGGAGGGGCCCACCATTACCAACAGAGGCGATCGGTGGGAAGCATAGCAGGCCCCCCAGGCCAGCGCGACAGGAGACATGTGAGACGGGGCCAGTAACGTGCCAAAAGGACTGTGAACAGACTACAAGGGAGCCCATGCACTCATCAACATTGCGGGGCGAGATCTTTTAAGGGCTCCGAACCATACTCAACATATCCCTCATAGCGCCTGACACGCAAAGGCCCACCCATTGAAATGCTGGATTGTGGGGTGCACTCCCGGAGGGCCCCAGCCCTGCAGCGTAGGAAGCAGTAACAGTGGTTCATCTTAGCGGGCTCTGGCCCATGGCAGTGAGGCAAAAGGACAGGTGGTCGAAGGGCCAGGGCCTCACCTATTGTGTCAAAGGCCCAAAGGTAATACAACCTGCACTGAACTTGCTACCCAAAAGCAACAGAAGCATTGAGTGATACTGCGGAGATTGCCTCCGATGGTCTGTGACAACTCACCAGAGCAGCCTTATGAGGAACCAGGAGTGTTAGCGTGCGGGGGACCTGAAAGCAACTCCAGTCCGCAGGAGCGGTCAATACACCCCAGCCTGCGATACAGTGAGGAGCAACAGAACACACGTGGAAGGGGTAGCTGGAGCACGGAGGACCGCTTGAGACCACTAAGTGGCAGTATCGCGGCAGGAATCGTATCACGGGTCGCATGTGCAGCGACAATCGGCGAAGCATGGCTGGCTCGAGGAAGAAGGGGGAGCGCACACTCACCGAGATGCTAGGCAAAGGCCAACCCAAAGGGGACAAGGAGCCCTCCTACCCGGCGATGGCAAAGTCACACGCTGACGCGGGGGAAGGCGAGGTGCCGATCACAAAATCATCAACTCCTTACGTGAAGATTTCCAAACACTAAAACATGAGATAGCCGGGGAGGTCCGTGAGTTGCGCCGAGATGTCGACGGCCTGGGAGAGAGAGTGGCGGTCGTTGAAAAAGCGGACCAAACAAGAAGTGAGGAGGTGGAACAACTTCAACAAGAGATCATTAAATTGAAAGATCAGCAAGTCGACCTGCAAGCCCATGCGGAAGATTTGGAAAATAGATCCCGACGTAACAACATACAGGTCAGAGGCATACCTATGAAGGAGGAAAGGACAGATATAACTGGTTATTTAAAGAGTTTGTTCCAGGACATCATCGGAGAAAAGGCCGACTTCAAAATTCGGATTGACAGAGCACGTAGATATCCTGGCCTTTCTTCCGGACTTTCCACTAAAAGAACTGATCCTAAGAGAGGCACGGCGGAAACAGCCCATTCAAAACCTGGGACAGCCAGTGGATTTATTTCAGGATTTATCAGCCATCACTTTACAGAAAAGAAAGGCATTCAAAGTTGCTACAGACTTCCTACGTGACGAGGGGGTCCCACACTCCTGGGGGCATCCCTTTCAACTCATTTTCAAGTGGAATGGCACCCTCCAGGAGCTGCGATCGCTCCAGGACACTTGCGCCCTGCTGGGGATTGCACAGACGGAGGAGCCTCCTGCACCAATGCTGTCCCGGCAAAACACCAGGGGAGGCTGGCATACCGTTCGGAGTAGGCGTTCTCTGAACAAAGACCTGAAGCCAAGCTCACACACTATCGCTCAAGAGAGGGCCCTAGCCATCCAAGAGGTTTCCAAGGATACATCACCACCGTAGGAAGACGATTGAGACTGGGAGGGTTCCTTCGCATTAATGGATAGCTAGGTCCGGGGGGTCAGGCGAGGGGCTGTAGAGGTCGCCACAACTGCTCGTTCCATCAGGTAACTTCACTGCGGGCTTGCGGTATGGACAATCAGGCCTGGGACTATGATCAGTGGTTTGGATTTTGATGTTGGGGTTAGGGAGGAGGGGGGAAATCTGGGGTTGGGGTGTTCAGGCCTACAGACTGACAGGAATTGGACATTGTCTGTTCTCGGGGCGGGTTCAGTTGGGGTTAGGGAGGGCGGGGGGCGTGCTGGGATGGGAGTGGGAAGGGGTGGTGGGCTGTTGGGGCTGGGAGTTGGGGATGTAGGTCGGGTGGGGGAGGTGAGTGGTGAGGCAGGGGGTGGACAGGGGAATGGGGGCCTTGGTGGGGAGGGAGGGCTCCGTTGTGTCACAAAACAGAGGAGTGCCGACGGGGCAGTGGGGGTTCTCGGCCTTCCTCAACATCAGAGTAATCTGGTACGGATCCCCCCATGGGTGATGATGTCCTGAAACTTCTCACCCTAAATGTGAAGGGGCTTAACAATCCCATAAAGCGGAGGGCCGTCATATCTTTTCTGGAGAACTCAGGTACATCGGTTGGCCTGCTGCAAGAAACACACCTGCTATCCAGGGACTGGCTCCAAATGCGCGACATGGCTTTCCCTCAGCAATATTACTCTTCCACTGCGGAGAAAAAAGCAGGGGTAGCCCTTCTCTTTGCCAGACATTTCAAGGGCCCGGTGGGGGACAAGGTTGCTGAAATCAAGGGCAGGCTCCTAGCGTACAATGTTCAAGTGGGTGACAGAGCAGTGGTTATTGGGTCGATATATGCTCCCAATACTAGGCAGGAAAGTTTCCTTACTGGGGCCTGGCTGATATCCTTGTTGGTCAATCGAGAAACACAGTGGTGGGAGGCGATATCAATCTAGTGATGGATCAGGTCAGAGAAAGATCGGGCCACCGCTTTGGCACCAGGGGGGTGATCTTACCAGAGAGTAAGCAGTGGTTGTCTAGTAGAGGTTTTCTAGATCTTTGGCGGGAGGCGCACCCCAATGCCACGGGGTACACTTTTTATTCTCATGTACACCACACCTATGCTAGGCTGGAGCACTTCCTGGGGACCCCCGACTTAGCTGCATCAATGACAGACACGGACTTTCTCCCGGTTACACTCTCCGACCACGACGCGGTCACACTTGTCCCGGTCGCACTCTCCAACCACGACGCGGTGACACTTCATTTGCCCCTTATTGGCGCCAGTCCCCACCAGGCTGTTTAATTCCTTCCAGGGACCTGGCTCCATTCCACCTGACATGCTCGCTGTGGATATCATCGTCCTGCCCAAACCGGGCAAGGACGTATCACAGTGTGCCGCATATCGGCCCATTTCCATTTCCTTGCTCAACCTGGATCTTAAAATCTTTACGGTAATTTTGGCCACAAGGCTCGGGCCCTGCCTTCCGGGCATCATAGAGCCTGATCAATCGGGTTTCATACTTAATCGGCAATACAGCGATTACACCAAGGGTCTACTACACGTCATAGATAAAGCCCACTTTAGCGATTCGGACGTAGCTCTCCTTTCTGTCGACGCCGAGAAGGCATTCGACAGAGTTGACTGGGGATACTTGGACAAGACTCTGGCGGGTTTTGGCATCGGGGAGAGCTTCCGAGAATGGGTCGCCAGCTGTTATGACAACCCCCAAGCGACAATTCAGGTGTATGGTATTGGCTTGCAGCCCTTTGATATCCGGCGGGGCACCAGGCAAGGGTGCCCGCTATTACCCCTATTGTTTGTGCTCTACATAGAACCATTTGTGCAAAAAATCCGTGACAACCCGGATATCACTGAAATCACGTTTGGAGGTGAGCCAAACACCCTCAGCCTTTATGCTGATGACATACTTGCAGCGGTCGACAACACCGCGCGCACCATGCCTGCATTTCTATCTGAAATGGAGGCCTTTGGGAAGGTCTCGGGGTTTAAGATGAATATGGGGAATCCCTCATTCTTCCACTGGGCCGTAACGCCCACAGCTCCGCAGGCAGCCAGCGGCGGTTTGGGGGACTCTCCTCCCGTATGTCTATGCTGTACCTCGGGATTACCTTGACGCGCAGCACAACACAACTACACGACACTACTGGCTCAAATTCAGGGGGATTTAAAGAGATGGCGGCAGTTGCAGTTGTCCTGATTGGGACGAGTGGCGGCGATTAAAATATCTTTGTTACCCAAGGTCCTTTATGTGTTACAAACCATTCCTGTGACTCCACCGATAGGGATGCTTCAGAAAATGCAGGACGCCTTGAGGCAGTTCTTTTGGGCAGGCAGGAGGCCGAGGCTTTGTAGAGGTTTGGCTAGGCGGGCTCCTGCCGAGGGCGGTTTGGGCATCCCTGACCTCTTTCGATACTTCCAAGCAACGCAGCTTCGCTACCTCTTGGAATGGAATCTTCTGGAGTCCGAAAAGAGGTGGCTTTTCCAGGACCGATCGATGGCTCAAATGTCACTCTGGAAGGTCCCCTTCCTGAACCGTTCAGATAGACCGTCTTATCTTAAAAAGTCGCCATTACTCACTCGCTACTTAAGGTGTGGGACGCAGTAGCAGTCACCAGGGGCCTCACTACTTTCCCCTCACCTATTACGCCACTGTTTGACAACCCGGTGTTTCACCCCGGGATGGAGCCTCAGGCGTTTGGCTCATGGCAAAATTCGGAATGCAAGTCAGCCGGTCACTTGTTTGACCTGGATTGCTTCATCCAGCTTGACACCTTGAAGTAGATGTACACACTGATAGAGCCGCATCGGTTTCAATATTTCCAGCTACGTCATTGGCTGACAAGGCGAGACGTGCTGCCCCAGGTGAGCCGGCGCCTCACACCATATGAGAAATTGCGCGTCTCGAAGGAGAATGACAGGCAAGTGATTACCGACTTCTATAAAATGTTGAGCCCGCCTGTGTCTATCTCACGCTCTGCTGGCCAGAAGCGTTGGGAATTGGAGCTAGGACGGAATCTCACAGATAAAGAGTGGCGTGATATTTATTATAGAGCCTATCATACCGCTAGGAATGTGGCAAGTAAGGAGTTTGCAGTTAAGATCGCATACTACTGGTATTTGATGCTGGCCAGGCTGCATCAGGGTAATCCGAAGCGCATCGCCACATGCTGGAGGGGATGCGGCAAAGTGGGGACGCTGACACACTTATTGTGGGAATGTGAGGAAGTGGCGGACTATTAGACAAACGTACTGAACGATATTGACTTACATTATGAGATGGAGGTCCCCCGCTTCCCTGCCTACACTCTACTAGGCCTCCCAAATGCCCTGACATTCCGACTAAAATCGAACAGGGGATGACGTTTGGGATTGGCAGTAGGGGCAGCGGCACACCATATTATTTCACTATGGGGTACCACGAGGAGACCTACACACACGGGCTGGCTTATTAGACTTTGGTATATACTGGGTATGGAGCGGATCCAGGCGTCTTTAACTCAAACCTCAGACTCCTTTACCTCCATATGGCAACCTTTCCTTGCATTGCTAGCTGGGGAATTCCACCAAATCACGTGCCCGAAATACCTCAGGTTGCTGTGACTCACAGATGAACATGCCCGGAGGAACGACCCCCCAAGTTAGAGCCCACTTGAGCTGGATACTGGTACATCACCATGAGGAAGGAAGCGACACACTGGGAGGGTGGGGTGGGAGGGAGTTAGGGGGGACACTAGGGGGAGTTTGGTTGTTAATGGGGCATCTGTTCACATTGCTGACTGAGGGCTTTCTGCTGCTTGCTGGCTTGGACACATCGCATTACCTGGTAATACACGCAGCTTTCTCATTGCGGAGGGAGGGTGGTATAGAAATGATCTGCAGGGTTACTCTCGGGGTCCATGTTTGTTATACTGTAATGTTCTTGATGCGCTGGAAATCAATAAAACAGATTTAAACAAAAGTAGGTAGAGACTTCGTTGAACCAATGAAGGGTCCACGGATCTGGAAATAGTTAGGAAAACATAGTTAAAACCACTAATAGACATATGATATTGTAGTTTGGTGTACCTAATACTAAACCTCCTGACTCAATATTCAGTAACATAACCTCCTATATATTGAACACACTGTTTAGATAAACACAAGCATTTTAGCTATGCGAGAGATGAGCTGTTCTAAAAGGGAGACAAAAAATAAAACACAATATTTCCTACTTGATAATTAAACTGTTACTGTTATTTTAATAAAACACATGTAACCATTCATAGTGAAATGAACCCCAAAAATACATTTGATTTAAAAAATATATATATTACAAATATTTGATGCTACTTTAGTGAATAGTGCATAATATTTGAAGATTCTATAGAATTTTTTTTTTAATTCATTGAAAACACTCAACGGTTCAAGAGACGTTACAGTGGGTGTGAATTAAAAAAATACCTTAAGCTACTGTAACTTTACTAACTCTACTTTGAGGTGCGAGTCAGCTATGTCTATTTTATGTTTGCCAAAAATGATGTAATGTATAGAAATTTTATTTTGTAGTATGTAGCAGGTGATGTCATTAGTGATGTGATCAATGATGTCATTTGAGATGTAGTCAGAGATGTTGATGAACACATCATGAGTGATGTGATATTTGAGGTCATAAGCAGGGCACTGCAGTAGTGCAAGCTATAGTCAGCTCAGTAAACTATACATTTCAGAGGGTTTTCCATTTTAAAACATGTCTTTTACTGACATACGTTACCTAAATAAATAAATATATATAGTCCAGTTGAAGACTGATTGCAGTCGAAAGCGTAGGCCGTCCATTTTGCACTTTTGCACATGGTGTATTTAAAAGAAACAACATTTAAACTACTTTACTGTTATGGTGCCGTGACTTCCGTTAACAAACACGAGGACGTGAAGATTCGAAGAGATATATATATATATATATATATATATATATATATATATGTATGTATGTATATATATATATTACCTACTGGCGGTCGCCAGTAGGTAGTTATAGTTAGGATCGTTTTCCATAGGAAATCCGCAACATTCTATTGGGAATAACTTTGGCGCCGAATGAGGGATCTGCCTGTAATTTTCCTTAACTTTGCCTCGCTGCGCTCCGCTCCTTCCCTGAAAGTTTCGGGGGTATCCGTCAAGCGGGGGCCGAGATAAAAGGGGGTCCCAAAACATGTTTTCCCCATGTTAATTTCCATAGGGCGGTTGGACTCACTTTTAGCCCGAACGGCTGAATGGATTTCCACCAAACTTGGCAAACTTGTAGGGACTGGTACCCCGATGTGCCTTTGCTATGTCTCAAGATATATGTTCCAGTGGTTTTTACGAAAATTAACTTTGAAAAAATATATATTGGGCTACATTGGGCTATATGTATGTTAGAGCCCAAATGTAGCCCAATGTAGCCCAATGTAGCCCAAAGATGGCCACCAGAGACAAAAAAAAAACAAATGTAGCCCAAATATCAGCCAAATGTAGCCCAACTATAGCCCAATGACAGAATGTCCCAGAGTGTTCTAAAGAACAACTAGAGCGCTAACAGTCTTACTTATGACAAAAGTATGGCACACCTGAAGTCATCTTGATTGGAATAAAGTGTTAACACTTAAAACATTTAATTTGCAAAGGAACAAAATGAGGGGGTTCATTTTGCCATAGAAATTATGATTAGTGCTGAAGAAAGAAAAATTAGGGCACATTTTGAGTGACTTCTCAAATCCTCTTATATTTCATTAAAAAAATTCTGATATGCAGTCTCCCAAGATGGCCACCAGAGACAAAAGAGCCCAAATGTAGCCCAAATATCAGCCAGATGTAGCCCAACTATAGCCCAATGACAGAATGTCCCAGAGTGTTCTAAAGAACAACTAGAGCGCTAACAGTCTTACTTATGACAAAAGTATGGCACACCTGAAGTCATCTTGATTGGAATAAAGTGTTAACACTTAAAACATTTAATTTGCAAAGGAACAAAATGAGGGGGTTCATTTTGCCATAGAAATTATGATTAGTGCTGAAGAAAGAAAAATTAGGGCACATTTTGAGTGACTTCTCAAATCCTCTTATATTTCATTAAAAAAATTCTGATATGCAGTCTCCCAAGATGGCCACCAGAGACAAAAGAGCCCAAATGTAGCCCAAATATCAGCCAGATGTAGCCCAACTATAGCCCAATGACAGAATGTCCCAGAGTGTTCTAAAGAACAACTAGAACGCTAACAGCCTTACTTATGACAAAAGTATGGCACACCTGAAGTCATCTTGATTGGAATAAAGTGGTAACACTTAATACATTTAATTTGAAAAGGAACAACATGAGGGGTTTTATTTTGCCATAGAAATTTTATATATATATATATATATATATATATATTCACTGAAAAAAACATAGGTTACACACCAGTTATAGTTAGGAATTAGCATTTAAAAAACCTTTGAAATTCACTGAAAAAACCATAGGTTTCACACCAGTTATAGTTAGCTGGAAATTGTACTCGCATAAAACCATTGAAATTCCCACGTTATAGTTAGTTGGACTCACTATAACTTGCACGTCTGCAATGCACTGCTGATGACGTCACATATTACATCACTCATGCATATATTTAAATATTTAAACATTACTCGCTAATATATGTATTCACTAAGATACACTTAATAAGCCAGTTAACCAATCAATTTTTTTAAAAAAAAGACTGTCATGAGTGATGTAATATGTGACGTCATCAGCAGTGCATTGCAGATGTGCAAGTTATAGTGAGTCCAACTAACTATAACGTGGGAATTTCAATGGTTTTATGCGAGTAAAATTTCCAGCTAACTATAACTGGTGTGAAACCTATGGTTTTTTCAGTGAATATATATATATATATATATATATATATATATATATATATATATATATATATATATATATATATATATATATACACACACATATTCCTTGTACATGGCCCCACCAATTGTACCTGTAGGCCAATGTATGCTCTGCCTAAAAGTCACTTCCAGTATAAAAATAGCTTGCCCAGTTCCAACTCCGTGTGAATATCGCCTGGTCCTCCTTTCAACAAAATATATACTTACAAATCGTGAACATTTTGCATCTGGTTTCTCTCTAATCTGTCTTTATCTTCAAAATAGAAAGTAGCTTCCTAATAGCACATGTGAAAAGTCAAGGGCCCTGCTTATAATTCGGTTTGTTTGCTCACTTTCTGCTCCTGTCACTTTTCTTCACAACAGTTTGACGTTATTTTGTAATATCAAACATGCTTTATGACAGACAAACGCTGTAAGAAAATAAAAAAATCAGCATGGGCAAATGAAGACGACAAACATCCCCTGTTTGGCAGTAATACTTCATAAACTCAGAGGAAAAAATGGCTGCTTTTGGAAGTTTGGGGCTGTTCTGCGAGTTGGGAATCAAGATGCCGAGAAAAAGCAACCCTCTCTTAATATTACTTCCGAGGAATGTCATTCCATGCCAAAAGATTTCAACATCGCGAAGAAAGCCCAAAACGCTGTTCAGCAGCCCATGAAACAGCTACTGGCATTTTGTCATTTTCTGACATCATACATTAACGGGGAAAGTAATAGCTGCGATAAAGATTGTTTTATCGTTTATAGCCTACTCTAAACTCGGTCCTTTCTAGATGGTTGTGTGTCTCGCTGGGCAACGGTTACCCGGGTGAGCGTATCAGTGGCCTGGCTGCCAAAGCCACTGGTGTGAATCGTATTGTTCGCTGCTGGAAAACTCTTAAAAGGATTTATCAGGCCCCCGAGACCTCGCTCTCTATTGTTTGAAAGGAGCAGGCATGTCGATGATGCAATCAATCTTTCAGCGCTTTCTTCTTGCATACAAATATAAGAATGGGGCTTTGCGGGGGGTGGCCGACCGGAGGGAGGCTCGCCCCCCCGGGGATTTTGGGGCTCCGGGAGGAAGGGGAGGGGTACAGGAAGGCAGGACACAGGAAGGTCTTTTTGGGCTGGTTGGGCTGGGTGGCAGTCTTTTGGGCTCCTTTTGGGCTAGGGGGATACATAAGCGGCCATTTTAGGTCACTTGTCACCATTAGTTGGGACAGTGACACAGCAGCCGGTCTAGGTTAGGAGTTATTTGTGGGTGATAGTGTTTTGTGTGGTGGGTACTGTTAGTTTGGCATACGTTTAGATTGTAGCGTGAGAGAGAGCGTATTTGACTCATTTGGTCGCTGGTTGATTGGTGCGGAGGTCGGTGACGCGGTGGAAGCAGGCAGACGCGGAGAGCAGGCGAAATGGCGGCGGACGATCTGACAGATCCAAGGGTGCGGGAGGCTCTTCGCTTGCTGGGAGAGGCCGGGAGGACCGATCTGTTGCGCACCGGAGTGCGGGTAAGGCCACCGCGGCGCGCTGCTGATGGCGCCGCGGCAGCTGTGGCGGCCTGTGACCCACCGCGGTCACGTGTGCAGAAGGGGGAGGGGGCGGGAGCCGCGAAGAGGGCGGCGCGAGGTGGCGGACTCATGGCGGCTGGGGCGCCGAAGCGCAAGAAGGCTCCGGGGAAGAAGCGCGGTCCGTGCAGGAAGGCACCGCTGGTCTTTGTGGGAGATGCGGTAGGGTTGGGGGAGGGCGGACATGACGGGGGGGCGGGGGGGGAGGGCCCTGAAGGAGCGGGAGCGGAGGTAGTCGGGGGTGTAGGGCCTGCTAGTGACGCGAGGGAGGGGGTGGGCGAGGGACGCGAGGGGGGAGGGGCCGGGGGCCTGGGGATACTGGTGGTAGAAGACGGGGGGGTTTGGAGGGGGAAGGGGGCGAAGGGCCGTTGGAGGGGGGGCAGGGGGGTACAGGGGAGGCGGGGCATGGTGTTTGGGAGGGAGTTGGGGGGGTTTCACCGCTGCTCATTGAGGAGACGGAGGGGGAGGAGGAGGAGGGGGTGGGGGGTGAGAGTGGACAGGAGGTGGTGGGCGATGAGGAGGAGCAGGACAACCCGATAGGTGGTGGATTGGTATCCCTGGGTGGGGGTCGGGGGGTGCTGGGGGGAGGGGGTGCGCAAGGGGGTAGGAGGGTGCAGGTGGGGGGTTGGGGGATGCGCCGGGGGGTGGGGGAGGAAGGGGGTGGGGAGAGGTTTTTTGGGGGACGTAGCGGGGGTGCGTATAGTTTTGAGGGTGCGGGAGGGAGCAGCAGGGGGGATTTGCGTGGGTGGGGTGGGTGGGGGGATGTGGGGGGAGGACAGTGGGGCGGCCCGGGCGGGGTGGGAAGCTGGGGGTGGGGGGAGAGTGGGTGGGGGGGTCGCCCGGCGTGGAGGGGCGGACATTCTGCGACAGGGGGGAGAGGCGGTTGGGAAGGTAGTGGTGATGGTTATGCCCCGGCTTGCTGGACTTCCCCGTTTTTCTCTTGGCAGGAGCAGTGGGGGAGGGGCTCGGGTGAGCAGCATGCGGCTCCACCCCGCCGAGTGGATGGGCCGGCTCTGCCTAGTACGGGCGGTCGCGCTCCAACGAGGGACCTGGGGTGGTCGGAGCGAAGATGGACGGAAAGCAGATCTCCAGCGCCCCCCTCCCGATGGGTCGATCCGGCCGCCGGGGGACGGGGATGGAGCAACGAGGCAACGGTTTCTTCTGCTTACCAACATGAGGGTAGACGGAGAGTGAGTGTAGATCTGGGGGCCTTGATGACGGAGTGTAGGGCCAGAGCAGGGTTGAGTAGGGTGTCTCCTGGTAGGATTGTGGCGGAAGCAGTGAGTGCGGAGTTGGAGTCGGAGGAAGACGGGGAGTTGCGGGAGGACGGGGAGGTTTGTAATGTTGTTGCCAGTGTTTTGCAGGAATGCCCCCGGCAAGTGGTGCCGCGAGTGACGGCCCCCCCTGTGGATCTGGTTAGGCGGCGGGATCCGGTGAGGACGCCAGCCTTGACGCCAGGTAAGACCAGTACGGGGTCGGGGAGTGGCTTGGGCACGCCTCAAGGAGGCAAGGCGGGGGGTAGTGGTGTTGGAGGTCACCACGTGTCAGTGGGGACGGATGCGGAGGGTGGGGATACGGTGAGACTGGTGAAGGGTAGGTATGTGATGGATGCCGGCGTGTGTACTGAAGCGAGTTGCGGCTCGGCGGGGTCGGGCGAGTCCTCCGGTGCGTTAGTGGCAGCGAGTGGTGGAGCGACGGGGAGCGGCGAGGGCCCGGTTGCGGGCGCGGCGGCGGGGATCGCGGGGACGGCCGGGGGGTCAGGGGGAGCGGCTGCGTCGAGTGTCGGGGGGAAAGAGAGCTGCGACGTTCTGGTGAAGAAATTGCCGTACATGGGTGTGGCGAAGCCGTTGGGGGCGCATTTGTCTTTGGCGACCAGGGAAAAGATTTGGAAGGGGGAGTATGTTGAGATATTTAGGTTACTACACAGGGAGTTGATGGCAAAAGAAGGGTCGAAGGAGGAGGAACAGGAATTGGCACGGCGGCCGAGGGTGCCGGTCACTATTGAGAACTGGTCAGCGGCATTCTTAATCTATGCGAGCGTTTATTGCGAGAAGTATCCTGACCGGGCGGTGGCGCTTTTCAAGTACATGGACGTGGTACGGAGGGCGCAAGTGACTTACGGTGGCAATGCGTGGTCGCATTACGATGAAGAGTTTCGGGCGCGTATGGCGTCGGACCCGGAGGCGAAGTGGGGGGAGTTGGATGCGGACCTTTACCAGCAGACAATGAGTGGGGCGAAATTTGGCCGCACGATTTACACGGCCAGTGGTTTGCCACTGACTTCCACGCCCTTTTCGGCTCGCCCCACCCGTGGGGGGGTGGGGCCGGGGGGAGCCGGGAGCTTCCAGAGCGGGGGGCCCTGTTGGGACTTTAACAGGGGTTCCTGCCTCCGGCAGACGTGCAAGTTTAGGCACGAGTGCTCCTCGCGTGGTAAAAGACATCCCGAATCGCGCTGCTGGGGGCTTTGGGGAGGCCCCTCACAGGGTCAATTCCCGGCTCCCGGACCCGGCAGGGGGAGAGGGGGGGGTAGAGGGGGGGCGAGTACCTTGGGAAAAGGCTCGTACTCCGGTTAGGCTGGATCGGTTGGAACCACTCTTGGAGGTGTATCCGCGGGCGGATGATGCGTCGGTGCTGCGTCGAGGTTTCAGGGAGGGTTTCCGGTTGGGGTACGAGGGTCCGCGGATTGCTCGTTGGGCGGAGAACCTGAAGTCTGTGAACGCGCACAAGGGCATCGTCCGGGAGAAGCTTTTTAAAGAGGTGAGAGAGGGGAGGATGGCGGGACCTTTTGTGGTGGCACCTTTGGAGGATCTGATCATTTCGCCCATTGGTGTGGTCCCGAAGAAAGAGCAGGGTCAATTCCGCTTGATTCAACATCTCTCGTGGCCGGAGGGCGCGTCGGTGAACGATTTTATATCGGCAGACTTGGCGTCGGTGTCCTACTCGTCTGTGGACGTTGCGCGAAAACTGGTGACGACGGCGGGACGAGGGGCGCTCATGGCAAAATGCGATGTGAAATCGGCGTTCAGGTTGCTGCCGGTTCACCCGGAGGATCATCAGTTGCTGGGAATACAGCTGGACGGGTTGATTTTCGTGGATAGAGCGCTTCCGATGGGGTGCTCTGTGTCATGTGCCTTGTTCGAGCGATTCAGTTCCTTCTTGCAGTGGGCTTTTTCCTGGCGCACAGGCTCTGAGGCGATTACGCATTATCTGGACGATTTCTTCCTGGTGGGTACCCCTGGTTCAACGGACTGCCAGCAGCGGCTGTGTAGTTTTATGGACTTAATGAAGTACTTGGGGGTGCCTTTGGCGCCAGAGAAGACTCAAGGGCCCAGCACGGTGCTGTCGTTCCTCGGGATAGAGCTCGACTCAGCGGCCATGGAAGCACGCCTGCCGGAGGACAAGAGGTCGGCAATGGTAGTTCTGGTGAGGGACATGTTGGCAAAAAGGAAGGTGTTGGTGCGAGAGGTACAGGTTTTGCTGGGGCACCTGAATTTCGCGTGCCGAGTGGTGCGGGCGGGGCGGACGTTTTGTCGACGGTTGGGATTGGCGTTGTCCGGGCTGTCGATGCCTCATCACCACGTACGGTTGCCGGCGGGCGCGCGAGAGGATCTGTGCATGTGGTTGGCTTTCTTGGAGAGGTTCAACGGTGTTCCCATGGCGCCGCCGGAGGAGTGGGAGTGGGACGTGACAATGTCGTCGGACGCGGCGGGAGTCGGCGGTTTTGGACTCTACTGGGCGGGTCGGTGGTGCGCGGAACAGTGGCCGGAGCGATGGCAAGCGGGGGGGAGAAGCATTGCTTTTTTGGAGTTGTTCCCGCTGGTGGTGGCTGTGACTGTGTGGGCGCGCGAGTTGGCGCATAGGCGCGTGTTGTTCAAGGTGGACAATATGTCGGTGGTGCAGGTAGTGAACCGGCAGTCTGCGAGAGAACCTCAGGTGCTGAAGTTGATGCGCGTGTTTGTGTTGAGGTGCCTGGAGAACAATATCTTGTTTCGAGCACAACATGTGCCAGGAGTGGACAATGACATTGCTGATGCTTTGTCTCGTCAACAGTGGCGGAGATTCCATGGGCTAGCCACGGAGGCGGAGGCGGTCAAGACGAAGGTGCCGGAGGAGATGTGGTTAGTGGGAGAGCGCGGGTCGTTCGATTGGTGAGGTCATCTGTGGCGGTGTCTACGTGGAAGAGTTATGAACAGGCCTGGTTGGAGTTTCTGCGTTTTGGAGCGGTAAGGCAGCGGGACAAGTGGCGTCGGGAGGAACAGGTGGTGCAATTCATGTTGGGATTGATGGACAGAGGTTTGGCGAGAGTGACTATTGCGGGCAAACTGGCGGGAGTGGCGTTTATGGGTAAACTTTGGTGGGGCTATGCTCCCTCGGCGGGGGAATTGGGAGGGCGTCTTTTGGAAGGTTGGGAGAGAGAGAAAGGGGCCCGGGTGCGGCAGAGACGGCCTATTACGGAGGCGATGCTGGAGGGATTGTTGAATCGAATGCCGGTGGTATGTAGAGATCAGGAAGAGGCGGTGCGGTTTTCCACATTGATGTCGTGGTTGTACTTCGGGGCCTTTAGGGTATCAGAGCTGGTGGGTTTGAAGGGGCAGGCGGGCGTCAGGTGGGGGGACGTGGAGTTCAGGGGCAGGGAGGTTGCCGTGCGGCTGCGACGTTCCAAAACCGATCAAAGGGAGAGGGGCACGTGGGTGGTACTGGGGCCAGGAGACAAGGAGGCGGTGTGTCCAGTGGAGTGGGGAAGGCGGTTAGCGGCCGGGGGAACAGAGGCGGGTACGGAGGTTTTTGACAGGGGTGAGGCGGGACGTGTGACGGCCGCGCAGTTGTTATGGGTCCTGCGGCACGCCCTGCGGTCCATGGGTGAGGATCCAAAAGACTTCGGGACACATTCCTTCCGCATCGGGGCGGCGACGGAGGCGGCGCGCCGGGGTTGGGGGAAGGAGGACATTAAGCGGTTGGGGCGCTGGAAATCGGATTGTTTTAAGACGTACGTCCGGTTGCGAGGGGTGGCGGTGGAATGAGAAGGGGTGCGGACTTGGTACTTACATGTGTCTCTTTTCAGGTGCAGTGGCGGGGCCTACGGTGGCGGCAGTGTCCATTTATGTGGTGGGACATTCTTTTGTTAAAAGAGCGGAAAAGGCCGAATGGGAGAAATGCAAGAATCTGAACCTGGAACTAGACGAACAGTTGTTTAGGTGCCATTGGAGAGGGAAAGGGGGTATGCGTTGGCACGAGTTGGTGCCGGTGTTAAATAACATTGTTCGGAGTGGGGTGTGCCCGGATGTTTTAGTGGTACATCTGGGTGAGAACGACCTGGTGCAATGTAAGGGTTTGGCTTTGGTGAAGCAGATGCGGAGGGATCTGTTGGAGATCAAGAGACAGTGGGCAGGGTGTCACATTATCTGGTCAGAGTTCATTCCGAGGAGATGCTGGAGGGGGGCTGTGAGACCTGGGGCGATTGATAGAACTAGGAGGAAGATCAACAGAGAGATGAGGACCTTTTGCGAGAAGGAGGGATTGGGAAGAATGGAACACCCGGAGTTAAAGTATGGGGCCATATATTTTTTCTTAGAGGATGGGGTACATTTGTCCAGGTACGGGATGGAACTTTATGTAGTACAGTTGAAGGAGGCGGTAGACAGGGCGATAGGGGTCAGACGGTATCCGAAGGTGCAGAGGTCCTAGGGGGGGGGTCGAAAGTAATAAAGGCTTTCGAGTGGCGCTTTCTCTAGTTATAATGGGGGGATAGGATAGGAGGAAGGAACTTTACTGGTTAGAAGGGAGGGAGTGTACATAGGGCAGAGGTTATAAAACATTGAGCCAGGCGTTTGTGTACATAATAAAGAGGTTTATGAGGTTGTTTGGGGAAATGTTTAGGGGTGGGGGTGGGGGGATTGGCAGATATGTGTTTATTTAGTTAGGCCTAGTTTTGTGCGGCAAAGGCCAAGGTTTGGGGTATGTTCAGGATGCACCTGTTTCCAATAAAAGCGGCCTTTAACACACTATATACCTGTGTCCGGTCGGTTCTTCCCCTCCCCGTCTCCCGATGGGCCCCAATGGGGCTTTGCGGGGGGTGGCCGACCGGAGGGAGGCTCGCCCCCCCGGGGATTTTGGGGCTCCGGGAGGAAGGGGAGGGGTACAGGAAGGCAGGACACAGGAAGGTCTTTTTGGGCTGGTTGGGCTGGGTGGCAGTCTTTTGGGCTCCTTTTGGGCTAGGGGGATACATAAGCGGCCATTTTAGGTCACTTGTCACCATTAGTTGGGACAGTGACACAGCAGCCGGTCTAGGTTAGGAGTTATTTGTCCCACCCACCCTCCCTGTTGTGAAGGGATAGGATTAAGGGGGGGATAGCAAAGGGTTTTTGTTGGTTACAGGTGTGTTCTGTGGTAGGGTAAAGAGTGTGTCGCTAGGAGCAGGTGCTGGGGTTGTGTTCTCGAGGTTGGCGCTTTCTCTAGTTATAATGGGGGGATAGGATAGGAGGAAGGAACTTTACTGGTTAGAAGGGAGGGAGTGTACATAGGGCAGAGGTTATAAAACATTGAGCCAGGCGTTTGTGTACATAATAAAGAGGTTTATGAGGTTGTTTGGGGAAATGTTTAGGGGTGGGGGTGGGGGGATTGGCAGATATGTGTTTATTTAGTTAGGCCTAGTTTTGTGCGGCAAAGGCCAAGGTTTGGGGTATGTTCAGGATGCACCTGTTTCCAATAAAAGCGGCCTTTAACACACTATATACCTGTGTCCGGTCGGTTCTTCCCCTCCCCGTCTCCCGATGGGCCCCAAATGTTACTTTTACCGCAAATAGCTCAAATAAAATTGTCCGTATACAGGGCAGTAATTTTTTAACTTATAAATACGCCAGGACTTGACAAGAAAAAGAAAACTAATTGCTGCAGATAGTGTCCAAGTGCAAACCGTCCTCACAGTGTATCGCTCATCAAAAGCGGGGAAAAGGAAGCAAGAAAACTTGAACAGACCTTGATCCCCTAAATGCCTGGAGTTGCCTCAGTGAGATCACACACCCTATGACCATGACTTCACAGAAAAGCACGAACTTGACCTCTTCTACCACACTTCACACCTCATTTAGTCCTACTTGCTATCCATTCCTGCTGCTGTTTCTATAATCCATTCCTGAGCTCAGGAGCAGGAAGGGCAGTGCAACAGGGGAAGCCAGGGAAATGAGTTCCTACCCCTAATCGATGTCCATTGAGACGTGATACCCCATATCATTTCGTCTGTCGTGTTAAAGACAATACTTGTTTGTTTGCAGTTAGTCTCCATGACAGGGCACCTTTGAGTGTCTCTTCCTATCTGAGATGGGTGAGCCAGTGGGGTAGCATAAGCCCCTGTGGTGCGGAGGGGCCGTTTAGGTACTGTTGTTGCCATCTTTGCATAAATCAGGACAAAGACGGACGGTAGGCAGGCACGAGGGATCTCTACGGAATGCAGGCAGCTCGGCCGGGGGAAAACACCACAAATAACCAAATGTCGAGTAGAAAAGTAGAGATTTAAACAAGCACTGGAAATGCAATAGGTTTCGCATTAGGAACGTTTGAGCGATTGGTATTGTAAATGACACTTTTTTTATTTATGTGTTGGTTTTGAAAATAGCAAAATTAATAGCTTTGTCAGTTACAATGTCAATAGTTTTAACTTTCGCAAATGTGACACCTATAACATTTGTAATGCAATGTGTGTTGTATTTACGTGACTTAGATGTATTGATATTACAAATAACAATGGCTTTTAATTTTGTAAATAATTAATACTTAAATAAAAGTTATTGTAATTTATAATGGCAATAGCTTAAACGTTTGTAAATAACTTTTGTGAAGATTATGTTCAGTGTATTTTATTGTGACGAAAATCCAAGAACATTGCATTTGCACCTACACACACATATGTGTTGTAGCACTGAGTGGTGTGAGGGTGAGGGGTGTGAGGGTGAGGGGTGT
Organism: Lissotriton helveticus; assembly: GCF_964261635.1. NCBI lineage: Eukaryota > Metazoa > Chordata > Amphibia > Caudata > Salamandridae > Lissotriton > Lissotriton helveticus. The sequence goes on from NC_136059.1 coordinate 966,285,447, forward strand.
GAGGGTGAGGGGGTGTGAGGGTAAGTGAGTGTGTGAGGGTGAGTGAGGGGGTGTGAGGGTGAGGGTGTGTGAGGGTGAGGGTGTGAGGCTGAGTGAGGGTGAGAGGGTTGTGAGGGGGGGTGAGGGTGTGAGGGTGAGGGGGTGAGGATGAGTGAGGGTGTAAGGGTGTGAGGGTGTGTGAGGGTGGGTGAGGGTGTGAGGGTAAGGGTGTGTGAGGGTGAGTGGGTGTGTGAGGGGTGTGAAGGTGTGTGAGGGTAGGTGAGGGGTGTGAGGGTGAGTGAGGGTGAGGGTGGTGAGGGTGAGGGGTTGTGAGGGTGTGAGGGTGACAGGGTGTGTCAGGGTGAGGGTAAGGGTGTGTGAGGGTGAGGGGGAGGGGGGTGAGGGTGAGGGGGTGTGAGGGTGAGTGAGGGTGAGAGGGTTGTGATGGGGGTTGAAGGTGTGAGGGTGAGTGAGGGTGTGTGAGGATGAGTGGGTGAGGGGGTGAAATGGCCTTGGTACTGTGTGAAGCAACATCTAGGTCCCTTTTAGGTACAATTCTATACTTTAACAACAAACATTTATGGTTTGAAATCATCACTCCGTCGTTTTAGAAGAACCAAATGGCTTTCGCAATACCTTTAAGGATCAGATATGATCCCCCCCCATCCCCCTCCTCCGCTGAAAACCAACAGTACATTCGGCAACTGAGATTGAGTAATGTACATGAGACTCGTTAGGAGCAGAAAAGTGCGCTCTATCACTACTTTAAAATGGGTTCATATTGAACTGAAGAGGGTGAATATCTGCGATCAAATTTGGATACACAATGACTTTTTACACGTGTATGAATTCTTCAATTCATATTTTTTTAAGCAATAATTTATGTAGCATGATGTACGTACTGTTATGCTTTTGTATTTTTCGATTCAAGAATCTTATTTGAAATCTTTGCTATGTTGTACGGGCTGCACCAACTTCCTTAAAAGAAAATTAAAAGAATTTGAAAAAATACACGATTTAAAAGCCGTTTCTATAATATTCCGATTAAAAATAAAAGGCTTTAAAGGGCTCGGCAGGGCTGAAATGTGTGACCTTCGGGTTACGGACGGACAGGTTGCTGGTGTAGAAATAACACGTTGAACCCATATCACGGAGTACGGGGTGTATGGAAAGACACTGCATTAAACAGATGGAATTCTGTGAAATCTCACATCGGTAAACAGTTCTACTTTTACCCAATAGATGGCCCCCTTGACTTCTTCAGGAAACCAGTGCTGGGAGAGCACATTTAGCTGTGAATATAACGAGAGCACAAGAAAATAAATAAATGGTTTACTTTTCGGATTTATTAGAGTGTGGTTATACTATACGGCGCACCGTACCAGCACGTGCTCAGCAAATGCCTCAGGGGCCTCACAAATTCTAGCGCTATTAAAAGCAGAGAAAGTTTCACAGACTTTTGGATGGTGTCCATGCCTTTGTTTCGTTTACGTCTGCAGGCCTGTGTGTGGAAAAGCAGCTTTTTATTCAAGATTCAAAGTCGCCGATTTACAAATGATGTAACTGGATGAGTTTAAGAAGAACACGTTACAAACGTGATTGCTGTGACGATGCTACTGAAAAGAAGCAGAAACGTTCTGCATTTAAATCCATGGATTTTAAATTATTGCTTGTTATTATTTGTTAAGCGTTAGTTGTCCACTGTCACTCTTCGTCCTCCATTAGCAATGTGCTAGCAATACAAAAGAGTTTTAAATTATTCAGATAAAAAGCTTCGCTTGTAGCTTCCTGCCAAAACAAGCAAAAATAAAAGGAAACACGGCCTGAAAGTAAATACATTTTGGTCATCCATTCGTTGTGGGCAGGAGATGGGGAGATTACCAGTGACGGAGGGCGGACGGACGGCACAACAGGGGCAGAAAAAAAACAAGAAGAAAGTTCAAAGAAAAGGAGACACGGCCGGCCGGCCGTGAAACTGAAAGCACGGCCGGCCGTGAAAGCCTTTGATGCCACAGGGGGTGGAGCGGCACCAAGCTGGGCAACAGATGGCTGGCGATTTGATGCTGTGCACGCGCATTTTAGGTCAATGCGCTAGCGCATTGACCTAAAAGCGCACGGGCACAGCATCAAATCGCCAGTTAGTTAAAGTCTGTTTAAAGCCCTATATATCTCGCTCCCGCTCAATGCGCATGCGCATTGAGATAGGTCGCTCGACCTAAAAACAGCAAGGGCGTTGATATTCGAAAGGAGGAGGCCACATCAGGAAGTGAGGAAAAGGAACGAAACATTAAGATTGAAACCCAGGAGAATAGACTGATTGCTGCATATGACTAGGGATGCCCACCATTGGAACAAGAACCGAAAGCTAAGCCAAACAAATCTGCAAGTGGACCTGTGCCACTTTTCCCGCCGCTCGCGTCCCACGTGGCCCCGCCCCCTCGCTACTCATTGGCCGCCCGCTCCCGCCTCCCAGCTGCTCCTCCCTCCCTCTCCCCCTCATATGGAGGCCGCGCGGTGGTGAGAGGAGCGCCCCTTGACCCTGTGACCAGGCAGGTCGCTCCCTCTGCCACCCACAGACCCCCTGTGTGCCGCTGCTGCTGCTCCGTGTTGTCTGCTGCCTCCCTGCAGACTGGTCTGTTGCGTGTTTGACTGCGTGTTGACTGCTTCCCTGTTGACTGTTCTCCATTTTTTGCCTCCTGTTCTACTGTTCTACTGTGCCCTTGTTTTATTTTGTGCCCGCTGTCCCTGTCTCTCCCCCCCTGCCCCCTCTTGCCTTCTGTGCCACTTTTCCCGCTGCTCGCGTCCCATGTGGCACCGCCCCCTTGCTACTCATTGGCCGTCCCGCTCCCGCCTCCCAGCTGCTCCTCCCTCCCTCTCCTCCTCATATGGAGGCCGTGCGGTGGTGAGAGGAGCGACCCTTGACCCTGTGACCAGGCAGGTCGCTTCCTCTTGCACCCACAGACCCCCTGTGTGCCGCTGCTACTGCTCCGTGTTGTCTGCTGCCTCCCTGCAGACTGGTCTGTTGCGTGTTTGACTGCGTGTTGACTGCTTCCCTGTTGACTGTTCTCCGTGTTTTGCCTTCTGTTCTACTGTTCTACTGTGCCTTTGTTTTATTTTGTGCCCGCTGTCCCTGTCTCTCCCCCCTGCCCCCTCTTGCCTTCTGTGCCACTTTTCCTGCCGCTCGCGTCCCACGCGTCCCTGCCCTCTCGCTACTCGTTGGCCGCCCCGCTCCCGCCTTCCAGCTGCTCCTCCCTCCCTCTCCCCCTCATATGGAGGCCGCATGCCAAAGGCAAGCCCGTCTGCGCCCGTCAGCGCCTGGACCACGCCCAGCGCCAGGACCCCTGGCCCTCGACGATACCAGCCCACCCGTCTGAGCTACGATGCCGCCACCCTCCACGCACGCAAAATCGTCCGGACCCCCGCCTGCCACCGAGCCACCCCGAAACGCACCCACGGACCCTTCACCTGCCAAGCCTGCAAATTCACCTGCCTCCGGACCTGCACCGCACCCGCCAGACCAGGCACCAGCAACAACCACCTCAAGTGTATTCTGCTCAACACTCGCTCTATCCACAGGCACGCCGTCGAACTCTGGAACCTCCTCGACACAACAGCGCCTGACATCGCCTTCCTCACAGAAACCTGGATGAACGCCTCCTCAGCCCCCGACATCGCCATAGCCATCCCGGAGGGCTACAAGATCACCCGGAGGGACCCTGTCAACCAAACCGGAGGAGGCATCGCCATCGTCCACAGAAACACCATCCGCATCACGACCAACTGCGACGACACCCTCACCGCAGCCGAGCACCTTCACTTCCAGATACACACCAACCCCAAAACCACCCTCAGAGGAACTCTCATCTACAGACCCCCGGGATTAAGCACACAATTCAGCGAAGCCATCGCAGACTTCATCAGCCCGCTTGCCCTCACCTCCTCAGACTACATCCTCCTAGGGGACCTCAACTTCCACCTGGAGGCAACAATGACAACAACACCACCACCCTGCTGGACAACCTCGCCAACCTTGGACTCAAGCAACTGGTGAACACCCCCACCCACTTCGCTGGCCACACGCTTGACCCCGTCTTCTCCTCCAGCAACCACATCTCCTTCAGCCACTCCACCGAACTACACTGGACCAATCACAGCTGCGTCCAGGAAAACCACGACCCACCACCTCCCGCAACAGGCTCCCCGAAGATGCTGGAGCAAGATCACCACCAGCTCACCACTTCCCTGAGCCAAAACCTTCCCACCAACACTACGGACTCTAACGAAGCAGCCCGCAACCTCACACAGTGGCTCACGAACTGCGCCGATGCCCTTGCACCACTGAAGAATACGCCCAGCAGACCCGGAAGCAAGAAAGCCTTGTGGTTCACCAACAACCTCAAAGTCTCCAAGAAATCCTGCCGTACCCTTGAGAAAGCCTGGCGCCACTACCAGTCAACAGAAAACATGACAGCCCTCAAGAACGCCATCCGCAAACACCACCAGCTGATCCGCACCACCAAAAGGACAGCATTCAGAGAACGACTAGACAACAACACCCACAACAGCATTGTTAAAGAGCCCTCCAACCCCAGCTCCAGCAACAACGACATCACGCCCTCGCAAGACCTCTGCGACGCACTCGCCTCGTTCTTCCACCACAAGATCGCCGACATACACAACAGCTTCGGTGCCCAGACCACGCACCCAACCACCGAACCAATGCCCCCCACCACCACCCACTGCGCCTGGACCCCCGTCAGCACTGAAGACACCACCAGTGTGATGAACACCATCCACTCCGGCTCTCCAGCCGACCCCTGTCCTCATCACATCTTTACCAAAGCCAACTCCATCATCGCACCCCAACTCCGGAACATCATTAACAACTCCTTCGCATCTGCCACCTTTCCGGAGAACTGGAAGCATGCGGAGATCAGCGCTCTTCTGAAGAAACCCACCGCGGACCCCACGGACCTCAAGAACGTCCGCCCCATCTCGCTCCTCCCTTTCCCCGCTAAAGTCATCGAGAAGACCGTCAACAAACAGCTAACCGCCTTCCTCGAGACAAAGGGCTCCCTGGACCCATCGCAGTCCAGATTCCGAGCAAACCACAGCACCGAGACCGCCGTCATCGCAGCCTCCGATGACATCGGGTCCCTGCTCGACAACGGGGAAACTGCTGCCCTCATCCTCCTCGACCTATTGGCCGCATTCGACACAGTCTGCCACCGCACACTAACAAACCGCCTCCACCACGCCGGGATCCAAGGAAAGGCATTGGAATGGATCACCTCCTTCCTCTCTAACAGAACTCAGAGAGTCCGCCTCCCTCCCTTCCACTCAGCGGCCACTAAGATCATCTGCGGCGTACCCAAAGGCTCCACACTCAGCCCCACCCTCTTCAACGTCTACATGAGCCCCCTCGCAGCCATCGCACACCAACACAACCTAAACATCATCTCCTACGCTGACGACACCCAGCCAATCCTCTCCCTCACCAACGACCCCGCCACCGCCAGAGCCAACCTCCAGGAAGGAATGAAAGACGTTGCGGAATGGATGAAGCTCAGCCGTCTGAAACTGAACTTAGACAAGACGGAAGTCCTCATCCTCGGACCATCTCCCGCTGCCTGGGATGACTCCTGGTGGCCCCCTGCACTGGGCACCGCCCCCAAGCCCACGGACCACGCACGCAACCTGGGTTTCCTCCTGGACTCCTCCCTCACGATGACCAAGCAAGTCAACACCGTCTCGTCATCATGTTTCAACACCCTGCGCACGCTCCGAAAGGTCTTCCGGTGGATCCCCACCGAAACCAGAAAGACGGTCACCCCGGCCCTCATCACCAGCCGACTGGACTACGGGAACGCCCTCTACGCTGGAACCACAGCCAACCTACAGAAAAGACTCCAGCGCATACAGAACTCTTCTGAACGACTCATCCTGGACATCCCCCGACACAGCCACATCTCTGCCCACCTGAGAGACCTGCACTGGCTCCCTGTCAGCAAAAGGATCACGTTCAGGCTCCTCACCCACGCTCACAAGGAACTCCCTCCCCACCCACCTACAACTGACCCAGGACCATCTCTCCTTCAGGAAGCAACTCAAGACCTGGCTCTTCAAGCAGTAACAGCACCTCCCCCCCCCCCCCTCCCAGCGCCTTGAGACCCTTGCGGGTGAGTAGCGCGCTCTATAAATGTGTTTGATTTGATTTGAGTTGATTAAGGACAGCCAGTAACTGCGGTGCAAGAGATGGACCCCAGCCTGAGGCAAGCATCAAATGCTGGTAAAGTCAGGGCAGGGGGAGCGAAGCACGCTAAATAGACGAGGTACAAGCCTATAAAAGTAACAGGAACTTGGCTCAGAGGCAGTTCATATAATAAAAGCCTGGTTCCATTCTCACTGTATCAGAGGTGCAATGCTGATGTGTGTGTTTGTCTTTCCGATTCAGAGCTGTCTCCAAACGGATAACAACACACAGGGGCAGGTTGCTCAGTGTTCTTGTAGCCTTGAACAGAGTGTACAAGTGTCCTTTTTTAAATGCTTACAAAGAAATGTACTTGCTAGCAGAATACTTTCTGAGTACGTTATCATGTACGTGCAAAGCATGTAAAAAGTTACTGTCTATAAAGATGTCATTTTTAAAGGTGCAAGGAAGATGGACACTTTTGTGCACATGCCTTGTTGAACCCTGCAACACTTTTTACTTAAGGACCCTACATAGTACATGGAGAGCAGTTTTAGCAACATTTTGGCACTGGCATATTGTATGTAAAGCTTCAGAAACAGGGGCACCCATAGCAAAATGCTGACCCTAGCAATCAAGGTAATTTTTGACATATGGGGTATGCATAGGTCATTTTAAAACATAATGATAATTGGGTCAACTCATTGGGACTGTCGGATTTAAATTGCTTGGTTCACATTAAAGGACTTTAACAGCATTATTAGAGCCATTGTTTTTCCAAATGTTCCCCTGGGAGAGAACCCCCCTACTCTCTAATATACACGAGAAGACATCAGGCTGACTTTGCTTGTTACTACAATTCAGGTAACTGTTCCGTGGTGATATTATATATTAGAACAATTACATAGATGGTATCCAAAATTAGCCACTTGCTTCTCTTATATTAATCATGCAATTATTATGGAGTTTCACCAATGTTAATTATTGTGCTGTAATCAGGATTAGGGCCAAGTGACAGCACTGCCTAGGAAGATTCATGGTCAAAGGTCATATGATGTCACTTCCTGTGACATCATTACGGTGAAATGGCATTCAACATCGCATCTGTTACCACTACATTTCAGTGAATCGACATACCTGCTGGAAGAATCAGCTATCATCAGCTAACTCATTGGACCTATTGTATTAGGCCTGTGTTCGCCATGATTGGAACTGGGCCATAAATTGCATGTTTTACTGCTCAAATTAGACTATTAATCATAGTTGCAAACTCTATCCACTGACTTTAATCAGCCCTGCACCATTGGCAGATTAGATTGAAACCAGTTCAGACACATCTCCCTTCTTGCAAGAAGCATTAAGTAGCAAAGAAGTCTCTTGTAGGCATGAGTTCAACTCTACATCCATACCAAAAAGGATCAGGTTAAACTGTACCCTGATTCTTGAAGTGAACATTCCTGACACTATCCCTTACACCATTTCAGAAACGCTCAAGCACCAGGCAGGTTACAAGCACATGCATTTCATTCACAGTCTCCTCTTCACATCTTTTGAAGCATAATATTTCACTTTTGTCAAACTTTGCCAGCTTCCTCTGGGTCAAGTAGATTCTGTGAAGAGTATAGAAATGGTTCTTCTTTACGACTGCAGACTTGACTGTAGAACAAATAAGAGTTAAGGATACTTACCATAAACTTGACCGGTCTAATGATGATAGCTGCCCTTTCCATGGATGCTCTGGCTTTCCCAGGTTCCTTTCTTCAGTCTATTAACTCCCAGTATCAAATTGATATATCCTTTTTTAGCTGTTGCGGGCCCTCTGGAAATTCTTCATATTTCCATCTTTCAACTGCACTCCACTTCTGCCCTGCCCATCATGAGGTTAATTTAATGTACTTAAACTTTGAGGTAGTACCATTGGTGACTGCAACTAAATCTTTCCATGTAATTAGGTGAGGCACCTTTTGCAGTTCCCTCCAGGGTTTCAAGCCTGTCTTCATCAATTGAAGGGTAAGTTTGTCTTTCAGGCAATCCGTGGTGTAAGGAGAGTCTCTGATAGGAATGTTTACTGCATAAAAGTCAATACCCAGTATTTTCCTCAGATTGTACCATGTATCTAATGAGGATCCCAGAAAACCAAATTCATAAAGAAAGTTATCCCTCCCTAAACTTACCAACATAATCGACAACACGCCCCCGCCTCAGCCACATGAGTCATCAGGTCATGCTAGTAGCATCCTGGAGTTCTTAAACTGAAAAGCATAATATTACATCAGAACGTCCAGCAATGCCAGGCCACTTTAGCTAGCTTCCTTCTCAATTTTCTCCACGCAAGTCTACTTTTTTTGGAGGCCCAGATAAAACTGGCTATCTCGCCCTGAATTTGTGATTTGCAAATATTGTGTGACATGAATGTCATGGCAAAAATATTCAGTAAACAAAGACAGTGACGAAATATAGAAGGTAAGAATGTTGCTTTTATTATGTATGTAAAATATTTTTTTTTAAATGTTGCTGTATCAAATATTGTTTGCTTAAAAATATAGTTGTATTAAATATAAAATCCTAAATAATTTCATATATGTATGTATGTTATATTAATTTTTGGAGTTAATACTATTAATGTAATTCTTTAAAAAATTAAGTGTAGTTTATAATGTTTAATAGGAAATTAATTTCTATTAACACTTAACTAGTAATTTATAAATTAGTAGTTGATGGGTGTGTAGAGGAATAGGAAGGGAACTTATTTAAACTAAAAATTATTGTTTTAAAGATTTATTTTGTTGAACTTAAATATTTAATTAGTGAATATGCAAGTAAACTGATTAATTGTTATTTCCTTTATAAAAGCATTTTTTGTGTTTTTTATAAATATATTTTATTTTTGTATAGTTAACTTAGTTATTTAAATTTTAGATGCAGGTTTAAAGATTTTAAAGAGGAATATGGTGGGAAGTAATTTAAGCTACAGTTTTTTAAATTAATTTTTATTTGCATTAAATTGTTAACTAATTGTGCTATTTTTTTAATTTAGTTTTTGTTATGTACCTATGTAATGTTATGTATGTTCTGTCGCATTCAACAGACGCTAACCTTCTAACAGTATAAATCTAGATCGGGCGCAGAGTGTTTTCAGTTTAAGCATTGTGTTAGCCATAGAATAGTTTGCCAATCTGTCTGTGAAAGTTGGCGGGCCATGGCAAATTTAGAAAGTCACTAAAACCTGGCTGTTTACCATGTAATTGCTGGTAAAGAACGTAATTGCTGGCATGCTGTGTTATAGTACTGTTATGTCTCAGCACCGGGGCATCTTTTTTAAATAATCGTGCACTTTAGAAATAACAATATTATTATTAATTATAATAATAATAATGGTATTGACAATAATAAATATTTTATTTATTTTGTGGTTTTATGAGTAGTGTGGAGGAAAATATATTTTTTATTATTTGCTCTACTTTGAATTGTTTTTTTACATTTCATTTTAATTATTTAGATAATCTATATTCTTTTATTTTGAATATGTTTTAATACTTATAAGTTAGGTATTTAAATATTTGTTCGAATTCCAAAACTTTCCCTTCTGTTGCTTAGATTCATGTGGGAATAGTAAATCTAACTCTCTGAAGTTCAACACTTTCCTAACAGTTGTTTTGATTAGGGTGGGAATAGTAAAGCTAACCCCTTCAAAGTCCAAGAATCTGCATGATTTTGCTTACAATGGAGCAGGAATAGTGAATTAAATCACTCCAAAGTCCAACACTTTCGCTAATTTTGTTTAGATTTGAGTGGGAACAGTGAATTTAATCCGTTCAACAGTTTGCCTGATGTTGTTTAAATTGGAGTTGGAATAGTAAATGTAAAGTCAAACACTTTGCCTGATGTTGCTCATTTTAAAGTAGGAATAGTAAATCTTACCTCTCAAAAGTCCAGCATTTTCCCTACTGTTGCTTAGACTCGAGTGGGAATAGTGGGGCATATTATCAAGGGGGTTTATCTCCGCTTTTTTGGCTTTAAAAGCCAAGAAAGCGGAGATAAAATTATCTCCCTATTACCAAGCTGTCGCTAACACCAGTTAGCGACAGCTAATAGGAGATAGCGACCATCTTGGGCCCCGCTTTGCATGTCAGTGATATTTATCACTAATGACATGCAAAGTGGGCGTGCCAAGATGTTAGCAACTGGAAACAGTCGCTAACATCGCTATCTCCTATTACCAAGTTTTGGAGATATTCGCGCTAAGCGCGAATATCTCCAAAAGCTAACACCTGCCCTGAGCAGTTCTTAGCCATGTTAACCAATGGGAGGTGGATAACATGGCTAAGAGCATTTGCTCGATAATGCATGAATATCGCTGACTTTTCAGCGATATTCATGCATTGCGGCCGTTTTTTATCGCATTTGCGATAAACCTTGCTAATAGCAAGGTTTATCTGCGATAAAAATCGCCGATTTGCGGCGATAATTTTTGTCTCTAAACAAGTTAGAGACAAAAATTATCTCTATTGGTTGGTAATATGCCCCAGTAAATCTAACACTGCAACACCTAACAATTTTCTCACTGTTTTTAGATTTGAGCAGGAACAGTGACGCTAACCCCTCCAAAGCCCATCAATTTCCCTGCTTTTGTGTATGTTGCACTGGGAACCGTAAATCTAACCCCTCCATACCCAACACTTGTCCTACATTTGCTTAAATTGGAGTTTGATTTTGTAATCTGACCCCTTTTAACACTTTTGTGTAGTTTTTAATGTTTATATTATTTTTAAAACAATACATGCCTCTCTACGAGTTTGGCGGCCCCACAGCAGATGGTGAAATGGGCCATCCGCTGTGGTACCGCCAAACCTGTGATGCTGCTGCCTGTCAGATCAGGAGTTTTTTCCTGGTCTGGCAGGTGGTCCTGCGGCGGTCTTAGAGCAGCAGTCCGTCAGGCTCATAAAAGAGCCTAACAGGCAGACCACCACTATCAGAGCACCACTGCACCTTACTGCACAATTTTTTTCAGTGAATTTCTAAGGTTTTTGAAATGCTAATTTCTAGCTATAACGTGCCTGAAACCTATGGTTTTTTCAGTGAATTTCAAAGGTTTTTTAAATGCTAATTTCTAACTATAACGTGCCTGAAACATATGTTTTTTCAGTGAATTTCAAAGGTTTTTGTAAATGCTAATTTCTAATTATAATGTTCTTTAAACCTATGGTTTTTTCTATGATTTTAATTTATCATCCCATTCTAAACCTGGTAAAAACTGCTGATGTTGCCAGTTTTCCATTGATAGCTTCAGCAAAAAAAATCGCCACAAATGAGAGCGACAATAAACACTATTGATATGCAGAGTAGGCGTTCCCGTGCAAAAATAACACGAAAACACCACTTCCCGATATTTTCAGCGACCAGTCAAATCTGCCACGCGATCCAAAACCAGGCGAAAAACTGCGTCAGCAGTAAGAATTTAACATCTGCCTTTTACTGGTGTAAAGCAGTACGACTACCTACAGTATGAAAGGGAGCCCAGTCCAGAGCCACATCTGAAGACCAACACATGTCATAGAGCTACTGATCATGCAATCCGAAACCCAAGAAGGCCACAACACCCACCGTCACATCCCCCAGGACCTCCCGCCCGGGACCAACCCCCCTACTACCACGGAGGCAGTGCAGAACCGTACAGCAGACCTTCCCAAAATGACATGGCCCCTCAGCCGCACAATAGCTGAATGTTGGGAGATGTGGGAACCAAGTATGTGTGAAGGTCCCAAGTCACCCATCAATAACAATGCACATAATGCCAAGTGTAGTGGTGATGTGCTGGAAAGACCTTACTATGCAGAGCACAGACCTCTCTATGTGTTCTTGTAGTGTTGTGGACAGTGGACACAACCATGTTACCTCAGGCAGTGGGGAAGATCTCAATCACGTAGCTGTGTCCTCCCCCCTGTAAGCGGAGTGGGCTGGTCCAACGTACGCCGCTCCAGCGTAGGAGTGTGAATAAATAGGTCGGGCTCTGGGTGTTGTTCACTTCTGGGAAGGCCAACGTGTCTGCCAGAGTGGCGGTCCTCACCCTGCCATGAGGCCGCCGCCATGGCCGCTGGCCTCCTTGACACAGGCCCCCTGCAAACCCAGCGGCACAGCACCACAGATTTATGTCTGTACAGACTACTACCTTCGATGTACACTGCGGACAGCAGGGCTCACAATTCAGATTAAGTCGCGATTGCAGATGACGCAGTCCAGTAGGCAACAGACATTGCTACCAGTGCGGCCCGCCCTGACCACGCATCATCGCAGGCTGCGCACAGGCTGGTTGCTTCAGGTGCCACTAACTCAGTGCACCACAAGTCATCGCCCCGTAGCCTTATTAAGGCAGAATACTTTAGACAAAAGACATTGCTACCAGTGCGGCCTGCCCAGATCACGCATCGTCGCAGGGTGCGCACACGCTGAGTGTTTCAGGTGCCACTAACTCAGTGCACCACAAGTCATCGCCACGTAGCCTTATTAGGGCAGAATTCATTAGACAAAAGGCATTGCTACCTGTGCGGCCCACCTGGACCACGCATCATCGCAGGCTTCGCACACACTGGTTGCTTTAGATGCCACTAACTGTGCAGCTCAACTCAACGCCACATGGCTGTGGGCCCTTGCTGACTGCTGCCTCCTGCCTACTCTGCGGTCATCAGGGCTCACAATTAAAATTGAGTTTTGATTAATTAATTGCAGAGTCCAGTAGGCAACTACGTATAACGTTCTTAAAACCTACATAATATCCTTTTAGTATCCTTGCTTCAAGAACTTGTTTTATATCACTTCTAGCTTTACTACAATGACCAAATACATCTTGCAAGTCCAAAAGAACACTGAATGACAGTCTACACTGCGGACAGCAGAGTTCACAGTTGGAATTCAGTTTTGATTTATTAATTGCAAAGTGAAATGTACTCTATGTCCTCGGATTTTATTAAGAGCAAGTGACCAACAGCATTCCTCAATGTCTTTGCTGACTACTGCCTTCAATCTACACTGCGGACAGCAGGGCTCACAATTCAGATCGAGTCACGATTACAGATGAAGCAGTCCAATAGACAAGAGACATTGCTCCCAGTGAGGCCTGCCTGGACCACGCACCATCGCTGGCTGCATACACGCAGAGTGCTTCAGGTGCCACTAACTCTGTGCAGCTCAAGTCAACTCTATGTATCTCTTGGCCCTTGCTGACCGCTGCCTCCAGTCTACACTGTGGTCAGCAGGGCTGACAGTTCAGATAGAGTCGTGATTGCAGATGACCCAGTCCAGTAGGCAACAGACATTGCTCCCAGTGCAGCCCGCCAGGAGCACGCATCATCGCTGGCTGTGCACACGCTGAGTACTTCAATGTCTGTGTGGACTACTACCTTCGATCTTTTTTGCGGACAGCAGGGTTCATAATTCAGACCGAGTCACGATTGCAGATGACGCAGTCCAGTAGGCAAGAGACATTGCTCCCAGTGCGGCCCGCCCGGATCACATATCGTCGCTGGCTGCACTCACGCTGAAGGCTTCTGATGCCCCTACCTCAGAGCAGCACAACTCCTGGACCCTTTATGATAGAAGATTTTGACTATGATTTCAGATCTGCTGCCCCTACCTCAGTGCACCACAAGTCATGGATCCTTTACGATAGAATCTTTTGTGTATTATTTCACATCTGGTGCACCTACCTTAGTGCAGCACAAGTGATGGACCCTTTATGATTGAATCTCTGTATGATCTGATAATTACTGTTGTACTTGTTGCCAGCACCAACCATTCCCTGAAGGCTGGCTTACACTCACCCCACATGACTCCAGCACAGAAGTCACTGGAAATGTGGCCCTGGTAATAAAAAGGGGCAGAACGCACATGCCCGTACCCAGTTCCACTATCTATCTAACTGTGTCGGTGTGTTCATTATGTATGCATAATGCTGCCCCTGGGCCCTTCCACATTACACTGTGCTGTGGATAGCGCAAGCAACCATGTCACCTCTGGCATTGCGGAAAAATTTGGTTATGTAACTTTGTCTCGGTCACTGTATAAGTACATAGGTATAGACTGGATTATTACAAGGAGAGTGTATAGTGATTTTATAAGTGCTTGGGGATTAGCGGAGTGATTGGATAAATACATATGTTGGCGGATCCTAACCCCGAGCATGAGCTTGGCTCTAATTGGTTTTGTCCACAGTGTCGGCACTCACCCTCCTACTCCATCTCTTCCTTTCTCTCTCTCACACTCTTTCTCTCTCTCTCTCTTCCTCTCTCTCTCACTCTTTCTCTCTCTCTTCCCCTCTCTCTCTCACTCTTTATCTCTTTCTCTCTTCCTCTCTTCCTCTCTCCCTCACTCTTTCTCTCTTTCTCTCTGTCTTCGTCTCTCTCTCTCACTCTTTCTCTCTTTCTCTCTCTCTCTCTCTCTCTCTCTCTCTCCCTCTCTCTCTCTCTCCTTTGATGGGTGCATGAAACACAATCTTATGTTGCTTTTTGTCTTGGAGGCTGTGATTCACAAATTGTCGAGGGAGGGCACGCCATGGCTGTACCTACTTTTATTTGTTGTTGTTTTGTCAAATAAAATGTTTTATATGTAAATCCATAGTGATTCTCATTTGTCCAACCTCACATGCATCTTTTTTATTATAATTGTGCAACATCAGCCGATTTACGTTCCAGATTTGGAAGGTTGCTGTCACATTTGTTTGTCAGGGGGTCAGGGGAGATGGCGGACATGGGGCTGGTGGCAGGGGGTGTCGGGCACTGTTGGGTGTCCGGGCTACATGATCGTTGGCTCCATGGCATCTGTTGTCTTCAGGTATGGCTGTTAGCTGGGCTCCCTTTCATATTGCAGGTTGAAGTCTGACTTTACACCAGGTCAGAGCAGGTGTAAACTTCCTGCTGCTAACGCACATTATCGCCTGTTTTGTATTCTTTTCGCCGAACTTGCTGGTGGTTGAAAAAGGTGTTTCTACCCTGCCCCCTTTTCTTAATTTTCACTTTCTTTTATGGTTTTCTTGTGACTCAGTTCTACCGAGTCACAAGATGGCTGACAACACTTCCTGGTTTGGAGTGTTCGCAGCCAATTAGAATGAAGCGCGTGGTCGGGAGGGTCACGAACCAACCGTAGCCGTAGATGTACATATTTTTTTTTTTTATTTTCACAGCAACTACGGAACGGATTTGCACCATTTTACAAAAGGTCGCTTTCTAAACCAAGAACTACCTTTTTGTCAATTTTGATGTAATGCCGTTCAGCAGTTCGGGCTGTAGCCTTGGCTAAAGTTTCCTGTGGGAAATTGATTTTTTGACTTTTATTTTTTTAATTTCTCAGCAACTACCAAACAGATTGACACCATTTTTAAAAAAAAGCCGCTTTCTGAACCAAGCGTTACCTTTTTGCCAAATTTGGTTGAATTCCGTTCACCAGTTGGGGCTGTAGCCTTGGCTAAAGTTTGCTACGGAAATTAACATGGAGGAAACACTTTTTGGTACCCCCCTTTTTTCTCAGCCCCCGCTTGACGAATCACCCCCAAGCTTTCAGGATAGGAGCTGACCTGAATAGCCCTGTTATTTGGAGAATTTCACGGAGATTCGTCAAACAACAGTAAAGTTATTAGCAAATCAAAAATTGCTTTTCTTATGGAAACTAGGTTCTAACTATAACTACCTACCGGCGACTGCCAGTAGGTTATATATAGGGTTTGTTTTCATGTTTTTCGGCGTGGTCCTGCCGAGAGCGACGCACGACCAGGTTACGAGCGCCATCACTGCCTGAAATTGGACCACATGTGTGTGACTGCGAGAGCAAGAAGGGCAGCGGCGCCACCAAGTACTGGACCTTGGTCTGGGCCCCAGTAAACTTTAAAGTTAGTCTGCAGGGGGACACGAGAATCAAAAAGAAACTTCAAAAGCATAACTTATTCCAAAATTACATTTACTGGAAAGAAGCAATTACGAGATTCAGAACGTACTACAAAAACCAGAATGCCAAAGAGTGAAACCAATTAAGGCGCCCACCAGGGAGCAAACATCTTCCTTAAAACCGAAGCAAATGGGGTTTCTTACGTTCTCGGCAGCCTCTACCAAGCTCCTGGCTTCCCCTTTGAAAAATGTCTGGGAGACCGAAATGCATCAGGGACAACAAAACGCCAGCGCTTTTGAATTTAAATAAACCCGCTTGATTCCTCATCATGACGAGTGCGGCTCAATTCCTCTGTCTGAGAAGGTTTGTTTTCATATATATATATATATATATATATTGTTGAAGCAAATAGCCCTTGAGCTTGGAAAGGCACACGACGCTCTCTCGTGCCATCAGGCTGTGTGTGCCTCGCTGTTTCATGCCTTCTGTCTTCCTTCGTTAAAAGTGAAAATCCGACGCGTTTCGAGGCAGAACGCCCCGTAATCATGGATGGGTGGGGGGAATGATATCTCCATGCTAGTGATTCATGTCAGTTAATGAATATATACCGCCCTAAGTGGGTGTGGGCTTCTAGTTGCACGCTACGCATGCTGGTTATGGAAGTCCATTTGCACGGAGTAGAATCTAACCTTGAGTAGGCTCAGTCCCCCCTTCCTTTATTTCTTCCGTTAATATCCTTGAGTAGGTGCAGGAATGCAGGCAGCAATTAAATCACCTCCGAGAGTGCGTGCTTGTTCAGGAGAGGACGAGTTCGTCTCCGAAGCCGCTTCCCATCTGACTGTGAAGTCTATCAAGGCGCTGGTGCTCTTTCCCACGGCCAGGGCAGCCGTGTACTTAATTGTTGAAGCAAATAGCCCTTGAGCTTGGAAAGGCACACGACGCTCTCTCGTGCCATCAGGCTGTGTGTGCCTCGCTGTTTCCAAGCTCAAGGGCTATTTGCTTCAACAATTAAGTACACGGCTGCCCTGGCCGTGGGAAAGAGCACCAGCGCCTTGATAGACTTCACAGTCAGATGGGAAGCGGCTTCGGAGACGAACTCGTCCTCTCCTGAACAAGCACGCACTCTTGGAGGTGATTTAATTGCTGCCTGCATTCCTGCACCTACTCAAGGATATTAACGGAAGAAATAAAGGAAGGGGGGACTGAGCCTACTCAAGGTTAGATTCTACCTCGTGCAAATGGACTTCCATAACCAGCATGCGTAGCGTGCAACTAGAAGCCCACACCCACTTAGGGCGGTATATATTCATTAACTGACATGAATCACTAGCATGGAGATATCATTCCCCCCACCCATCCATGATTACGGGGCGTTCTGCCTCGAAACGCGTCGGATTTTCACTTTTAACGAAGGAAGACAGAAGGCATGAAACAGCGAGGCACACACAGCCTGATGGCACGAGAGAGCGTCGTGTGCCTTTCCAAGCTCAAGGGCTATTTGCTTCAACATATATATATATATATATATATATATATATATATATATATATATATATATATATATATATATATATATATATATTGATTATAGGATTATCCCATGCGTATTGACAATCATCCAGCACTCCACGGTAGGGTTGATAAAGTCCTTTTATTTAAAAATGACAAATTACATCGACGCGTTTCGGGAGTCAAGCTCCCTTGTTCACGATGATTTTCCACCATTTTTTTTGCATTACAATACACTATTCAGTGATAGTAAAAACAGAAAAAAATGCAGTACTCTATTGAAAGTGCAAGTGCTTATGTAAACTACATTCATCTCTCTTATAGTAAATATTTCCACTCTTCACCATTTCAATATTCCGTCCCTTTTCAGTGCACAAGAACAATTGTATCATAAAGTGCAAATGCATAATAATTCCTAAAGTGCGAGAACTGTCTTAATCTCACTGGTCCATTTCATTCATGTATCAGAAATACTACCACTGTTAAAAGAAAACATATTCCTAGTTAAAAACACAATCAATTCATGGTTACAAGTGCAAATCTGTGTTTCAACTCCTCGCCATATTCTTTTACAGTACTTAAGACAGACATGTATATAAATCCTCGTCTACATTGAGTCCATATGGTTCTTTACAGTTAAAATCCAGAATAAAATATGTCTCTAACTTACGAAGTTCCCTTTCTCTGTCCCCCCCTCTCTTTCTCTTGGGGACTTCTGCTATACAAGTATATTGCAGACTCTCAGGGTTACTCTGGTGATGGGACTCAAAATGTCTCGCGACGGGATAAGTTCTGTCTCGATTGACAATTGCTCGCCTGTGTTGAAGGATTCTTTGATGAACAGGTAGGGTCGTACTACCTATATATATTTTTGGGCATGGACATTGTAGCAAGTAAACAACAAAATTGCTTTTGCAGGTCATAAAAGTTCTAATGGTAATGGTTTTATTAAAAAATGTTTTAAGGCTAGTTCGATTCATGCCATGTTGGGATGCCTTACATTTAGCAAATTTTTTAAAACCTGGTTTCTGTTTTAACCAATCAGAGGAACCCTTCTTTTTCTCCACAAATTCACTCGTAACGATCCAATCTTTTAAAGTTTTAGATTTTCTATAAGTGATCTCAGGATTCTTCTGAACTCTGGGACCTAACACCGGATCATTTTTTACAAGGTACCAGTGTTTCTTTAAAATTGATCTTACTTCTTTATGTTTTACATTAAAGGTAGTGATAAACCTAGAGTTAATCTGGTTCCCCTGGAGTTTAAACTGTTCCTGCTGTCTTTTGGTCAGTGAGGGTTTAAATGAAATCTATGTCGCATTAGATTTCTGGCTTTGTCAGCTGCACCTTTTAAAATGCCTGGTTTGTACCCCCTTTGGATAAACCTTTGGGTCATCTCTTTTTCAATCTTATCAAATTCCTCCTCACTGCTGCACGTTCTCCTTGCTTTATAGTATTCCCCAAAGGGGATGCTTCTAATCAATGTGGCAGGATGAGCACTGTCCGCATGGAGAACTGAATTCCCCGCAGTTGCTTTACGAAAAACTGCTGTTTCCAATTTATCATCGCTTGGACTTATTCTGATATCTAAGAAATCTATTGTGGTTTTGCTATGATGGCCCACAAACTACAAATTTATGGAGTTTTGATTGAGGTCACCAATAAATAATTTGATGTACGCCTCCGTGCCCTGCCACAGCACGAAGACGTCATCGATAAATCTGACCCACAACAGAACATGTTCAGTCCAATGGTCAAGGGGACCGCCCCCGAGCACCTGTTCCTCCCACCAGCCGAGATGTAAGTTGGCATAACTCGGGGCGAAACAGGTGCCCATCGCGGTCCCCCGTTCCTGTAGGAAGAGGTCATTACCAAATAAGAATATATTTTTGGTGAGGCACCATTCCATAAGTTCCAGGATCATTCTGTTTTGGGTGGCAAAGCGAGCTGGTCTTCTAATAAGATAATACTCACTCGCTCGCAAGCCATTTACGTGACTGATGCTTGTATATAACGTAGAAATATCTAATGTTAGTAAGACCATAGTTTCCTTGTCCCAACGGATGTCAAAAATACATTTTAAAAAATCGGTTGAATCTTTTATATATGAGGGAAGGGATCTAGCTATTGGGTTAAGAAAATAATCAATGTACCGGGAAGCATTCTCAAATAGACTACCACAAGATGAAATGATGGGTCTCCTTGCTGGACTAGTGGGATTCTTATGTATTTTAGGGAGCATGGAAAATACTGGGATTGTTGGTTTTTCTCTTTTAATAAATGTGTGCTCATCCCAGCTAAGGTGCCCTTCGTCCCTCCAAGTATCTAATCTTCCAAAGAAGTCTACCATCACTTTATCATATTCTTTGGGACTGATTTTACTGTAACAACTACAATCCTGCAGTTGGTTAAGAGCTTCTTTTTTATACTGCTCCCTCCCCCACTAAACAACGTTTCCTCCTTCATCTGAAGGCTTGATAAGGAGTCCATCTTCATCCTATAATTTTTTCACTGTCTTGTGAAATAAAGCTTTCCTGGGATCCATTTTATGTTTATTTTGATTCTCCAAAGCATACAGATTTTTTAAGTCCCTTGTTATATTCTCTCCAAAGATGTCCAGATTATCTCTAACAGTTTGTGGAAAAAATCTGGATGGTGCTCTGAAAGGTGTGTGATCATTTTCGTTTAAGCCAGATCCTATTCCCAATATTTCCTCATTTTCCATCTGATTCGTGTCGTCAAGCAGGCTTATCATGTCTTCCAGTGCCGGTATGTTATTGACACTCAAGAAATTCATATCATTCTCTGAGGTCGGGTTTTGTTCTTCAGGTTGAGGGATATTAATACGTTGTCCTGAATGCATTTTCGCTAACTTGAGTTTTCGGATGTACTGATATAGGTCCATTCTACTGTTTGGGTAATTAAATTCATTGCGGTCACAATATGATAGTCCCAGGCTCAATATCATTTTTTCACCCTCTGTTATATCCACAGAACTCAAGTTAATAATGGTTGCATTGTCATTTGATATATTAGTTATTTCCGTGTATTCGATCGCAGTGTTCTCTTTGTTTGCCCTCCTTGCGCTTCTCCTGTATCCCTCACCTCCTCGCCTTTGTCTCCTCTTCCTCGGCCTCGTCCCACCCACCCCCTTCCTCTTCCCATGCGATGGTCGGATTGTTGTTCCATCAACATAAAACGGAATTCCTCCTTAACAGCTAGCCTCACATCTCGGGATCCCCTTCTCCTTGGTTCATCCAATTCTTGCTCCGAACCAGTATCAGAGCTTACTTCGCTCTGGGAGGCAGTATGCTGGTCTATTTGGCCACTCTGAATTTTCTGTCATCTCGCCAAGTCAAATTTTTTTGCAAAAGTATAAATTCTTCCGGATTCATAGTCAATACGATCCCTGGTGAATTTCGTGGCTTTCCTGTCCTTTATGCGCCTTTCATATTTTTCTAATCTGCCCTTTAAGTCAGTTTTAAATTTATTGATCCGCGCTTTATCGTCATTTTTATCAAGGATCTCATTTAATTCTTTAATTTTCGCCACTACTTCTACACGTTCTTTTTCTGCATACTTCAATAAGATGCGCACCATGTTAGTAGAGCTGGCTGCACTTTCTCTGCCCATTCTCCGAGCATTTCAATATCAGGGTTTTCGTATGAGGGGGTGATCATAATTCTGAGTCCCCGCAGGACACGATCCACTTCTAAATATTTACGTAGGGAAGCAACTTCCCACCAACGTGAGATCTCCCTCTTTTTCAATTTCTCATAATTCTGTAATTGTTGTATTAAGCCCATATTGCCTGTTGGGGCAGCCGCCCCTCTTTCCTTATGCACAGGTCGCATTGTCTCTTCGAAGAGTTTTTGGGCTTCTAATTCCCTGGCTGCACATTCTTCGTCACTCATTATGTACCAATGGACTCCCTACACAGTTCGTATTCTTGTTTCAATTGATTCCGCTCTTGCTCCAGATCGGAATGGTCACGCACTTTCACCAATGCGCGATCAAATGGAACGACCCAGCTACCGTTACCACACGTAGTAAACCACGCTCAATGAGGAGATTTTTGCAGCCGCGCTGCCTTACCGGGATTCCGCGATCCTCCGACCCCTGAACTCCCAGAAGACCAGTCACAGCTCAGTTCACTCCTCCTTTTCAGGTTCCACTTTTGCAAGCAATTTCGGGGGTACGCCTATCTCCGTTTAATTCCAAAGCTCGGCGTGTTACACTGGCGTGCTTCCAAAGCGCTGATGGTGCCGGTTGCAGCGACGATCCGCCACGCCGCTCAATATTGATTATAGGATTATCCCATGCATATTGACAATCATCCAGCACTCCACGGTAGGGTTGAGAAAGTCCTTTTATTTAAAAATGACAAATTACATCTACGCCTTTCGGGAGTCAAGCTCCCTTGTTCACAATGTTTTTCCACCATTTTTTTTGCATTAAAATACACTAGTCAGTGATAGTAAAAACAGAAAATGGACACAGTGTTAACCATTAAACCACAATTGTCTGGAACGTGGCAGCCATATTTTAACGTGTTACTTCACAGTAATCACTAAGCTTTCCACTTCATTGCAGTAATTCTTATTTGTGCATTCTTGGGAAAAATATTTTTTCTTTCTTATATTTTTTCCATTTTGACCATGTACATTAATTGGGAATTTTAATTCCTCAAAAAAATATTTTCAATATTCAACACAAATTACCATTCTACAATTAAAGTGCTAGTGCTTATTTAAAAGAATTTGCAATTGGAAGCAATCCTTCAGTGTTTTTGGCAAGTGCCCTTTCCAGTATTCATAATTTTCTCACTGTAAAGATTTCACTCTTTTCCAATACAGTACTCTATATATATATATATATATATACAAACACCTTGGTAAGATTTAAATATGGTTACCTTTTTTAGGTGAAATGTTTTGACAGTATTTTGGTACGTAAACTTGATATTTTGCAGACAGTATTTATGACACAATATTCTTGTGGCAAATATTGTTGTTCACAATATTTTGTGATTCAGCTGATAATGGGGGTTACATCAGCTACAGCTTGTTGACAGTTCTGGAGCTAGGCAAAGGCTCTGAAACGGCGGCAGGAGCACTGTTGTCTCTAAGAGGAGCTACTCTCTTGCAATGTGAAGAGTGGATCAAAGTTGTCAGACCACAACATTTGACAGCTGTGTTGATGATGATCAGGGTCTGACACTGCCCATGCCAGGGAGGCTGTTGTGTAGTATTCTTCTGGTACACACGAGGACCCATTCTCCCAGCTGAAGAGAATGGCAAACTTCAGTCAGACACTCAGGTAAGGTTGCTTGAACCTATAAAGATATAAAAACATTGTATAAACTGCAAACCCAACTTGGCAGTAGAAACAGGGGCATTTAAGGGAAGCATCGCTGGTCAGCCCATGATTTTTTTGTATGGGCTCATTTTTGTCTTCTGGAAAGCTATCATTCTCAAGGACAATAATGCTAATTGCTTGGCATCAGGCCCTTTTAACAGCATTTCTGAGCATATCTTTGCTACCTTTGCTTCTTAAGTGAGCTGTTGTTCTTTTTTATCTTGCTCGAGGTTTCTGGGTGATAGGCACTATGAAAATGCTGGTCTACTCCTAGGGATTTGCAAAGTGCCTGCACTACAGTTGACATAAAGTGTGTTTCACAGTCACTACTGATGCAGTTCAATACTCAGCTACCGTAATTGCATCTACAAGGGTGTAGGGGTATGCTTCCACTCATTCTAAAAATAGACATATAACAAAAATAACATATGAGGAATAGCATATTTGGACATCTGAATAAAATCTATCTGGATATGCACAATGTGCACTTAGGGGCCTCAAGAGGGATATTGAGTAGCGGATTGGCCTTAATCCCTTTTCCAACATTTAGTGACAGGATTCTCAATAACTCTGGTCTGCTGAAGAAAAAAGGGCACATACCAATGGGTTGCAGCAACATGTTTCATGCTGTCCTTAGCAATGTGAGCTGCTCTGTGATACAACAGACGAGGGTGGCAGTAGACATTTTGGTGCGACCACCCAACCACTGCCTTCTCTCCACACAACCCTTAGTGTCTGTTTTACATTACTGCTTCAACCAGAACTGATTTTCCTTTTCAGAGGCCTGCTCCTGCAAATGAGACAAATCTTTTAAAGGATACACCGTAAATAGATTAGTCTGCATAATATACTAAGCAACATCAGTAGTTTTAAATTATGCAGCATTTTTAGCAACTGAATCTGCAGGTGCATTGCCCCTTGAAACATCACAATGAGGGTTCTTTTGTGAGGCAGTTCACCTCTTCCACCTTTTCTGATAACTACAATGCATCTACAGGGGTATGAACATATTTCCCAGTCTTAATAGGAGGATCGGCTGAAGACAAGAAACATCTTTGCATCCAGAGGAGCCCAAAGCACTATGTCACTCCAAACACATGTTTTGAGTCCATGTACACAGTAACAATCTTTCTTGTGACTAAGATACAAGCTGGGGTAAGAAGGATGAGCTGTGTGACTTGAGCTGACGTCTCTTAGGTAAACGGTAGCTCTCCACAATTTGACATACAGTGCACACAGTATAACCAGGAACTAGGATGTCCTCATTGTTTCTGAAACATGATCCATCCACAAACTATGTTAGCTCACAGTCAGAAATGGGTACATCAGTGAAATTGATACAGAGCTTAATAAAGTGGGCAGTGCGAAGGACACAGACATACAGCTCTCCATCCTGACTTGTGGGCATTACAGAAGCAGGTTTCAAAGCAGGAGAGTGGGTCAAAGCGATATGGGAAGCAGACAACACAATTTCTTACTGAGGCAGTGGAGAAATTCTGTACCTGTGGATACTCTGCCGGGAAGAAGAACTGCTGTGTTGCTGAAAGGATTGCCATTCAGTTGGACTGCTGATCTGCTGCTGCCTTGCCGAATTTCTGCCATTCTGCGCTGCTGCCCTCTTGCCTCAGGAAGAAGCACTGGACTTGAAAATTGAACCCAGGACCACCACAGTGACTGTAAAGGGATAGTTTGCTGGCTTCCTGATCTGAGCTTCAGGGGCACAAATGGCTCCCTTCACCTTGGACCCACACCTGAACCCAGCCTGAGTGAGTCCTCACTCTCCAATTGGTGCCTCACCAGTGCTAAACCCTTGCAAGTGATGCTGAAGGTGATCAGATAGCCAAGATCCAAATGTGGGAAATAAGAAAAAAATTTGCCTAAAAGCTGCTCTGAGAACCAGGAGGAGACCGGGACCAACCTGCTCGCCTGTGTGCCAAAGGTGCAGTTTTGCTGCTTTTCCCACTATGTTCTTCAGCAAATCCTGTTGAGCAGTCCTTTGCCATGGGGTGTCTGGCCTTGTGAAACTGTCTTCAGCTACAGCCTTCTGCCTTTTCCCGCTGGGGATTTTCGACTTCTATTTCAGAGACCAATTAGAAATATTCACTGCGGCTTCGACCCAAGGCTATCCAACATTTTCTTTCTTTTTCTACTATTAGAGAGCACAGTGGTTGGTGACTGTCACCAGTTGAGCTAACTTCATAGATTACCATCAAATTCATTATGTGGTGTGTTGTCTCTTAACATTTTGTAAAAATCCCTCTCTAAATGCAGCACCCACAGCTTCCTGAGCCATCTCTGTCAGACAGGTCCGCCCAAATACTTGTCAAACATATCCTTAGTCTGTCAAAATAATCAGCTGCCACCTCAGCCTTACTTTGTTTGCAGTTCAAGACAGCTATTCAATCTGTTTTCACTGAGCATACTTCCACAATTGCATTCATTAATACATCCTTCCCAGCATTCAGTCTCTCATCATTCCCAAGGGCCACTCTTAGCCATGGCACTTCTTCTATTAGTCTTTCTCTTGCTTCACTCTGCACCACCAATCGCAATAACAGATCTGCCCAATTGGACCTGTATATCTCAGACACACTCTGTAGCTTTTCTTGTGCCCACTTGTGCATCATCACCCTGGGCTCCAGCTGCCAGTGGTCTTGCAGGTGCTGCTACCTGCCTGGGTACACCACCAGCTGCACACCAGGCATCTTTGGCTGAAATGTGGATCATGTCCAATAAATCCTCCTCCTTTGTGTACTGACTCTTTTTTTCCTTCTCTTGTGGCTCAGTGATCTGGTAAATAGATATGGAAGAGGTGGGGCAGTTGGACACAAGCCAAAACTCTGTCCCTAAGATGACTACTTTGGTATTTAAAATTGTTCTCAGTATTTTTCATACTCCGGACTTAGTATTCATGTTTGCATTAGTATGGAGTTTGCCATACCCCAGCAGATATTCGATTTTAAGATATTTCAACTTCTTGTGTGAATTAGCATATTATTCCATGTCGTAGGCAAAATGTTGCAGAAAGGACTTCTCCCTGTCCTCATTAGTGAGCCCCTCCCACGCTCATAGATATTTCCACTGCATTTACTATATTGTTGGTACATAGCATGGGCAATCCCGTTTAGTGAGGGCTCATTACATTTAGATTGTGCGCCCCATCACAGTTTCTTGAACCACACTTCCGTGGGGACTAGGAAAACAAGGGTCTGCAGGCCTTGTGCTCATAGATAAACCTTTGGAGGAAGGGAGGGAGGGAGGGAGGAAAGGAAACAGAAAACAGGATGAGGTTCAATGTACACTTATGTTTCTTCTAACTGATCTTATGGAGGCTGAGAAGAAAGGATTGTGCATTCACACCTAAAGATCTCCAACTCAGTAAGGGGCTTTTGAAAGGGTCAAGCAGCTAGATGAGCGGAAACTTTTCTCTTACATGTTTATCCTTCAAGGCTCTGTGCTCCGAGTCCTGTTACTTTTGCCTAACTTTTGATAATTATTAATAAATATTAAAAATATTTAATTTGCTGTAGGTTGGAATTAATTTTTTCATTTAATCTTCAGAAAAAGCATTTAAATTGATATTTGAAATATTTAAATTATTTAAATATTTAATTCAAAATTAATTTAATAGTGATGCAGCATATTTTATTTTGTACTACTTTTAAAATATATTTATAAAATTAATTGACTATAATATTGAACATAAAAATATTTTTACCAACTTTTTCCAAGTTTATTTAACCATTCTACTTTTCACTATATTTTACCATACAAAGATATCTGCCCCAATTGCTGAGTCCACTTATGGTACTATAAGTTTAGAATTTTAAACGGTAAGTTATTTTTGTGAATAACTTCCATAGAATTTTAGATCTGAATGTATACTCTTTTTCTCCATACAAGTTAATGAAGCTTAGCCATGTGACAGGAACTTGTTACTTTCAAAATAATGTATCTGATGAGCAGGGGCCAGGATCTTCTCCCCGAGGAAGTGCAGAATATCCTTTGGCAGAAGATATCATCAATACATACTATAGTAGGATTATTACTCTCCTGAAATCTTACTTCCGCTTGCTAGGTTTGAAAGTGAGATTGCTCTTCTTAGAAATAAGAAAATCACAAACTTGAGTTACATGGCTTCTTGGCCTACTTGAACCATAACAATTAGCCAACATATTTAATGGTACTAAACGCTATAAGCCACTGTAAAAAGACTTCAATATTTCATTATAATACAGTGATATGTTCTTGACCATAAGAGTAAACATTAATACTGTGATGTATAGGAGCATATGAGCATTATACAAACAGGATTTAAGTTTTTACAGAGGATGGCAGAAAGAACTCCCTAAAAAGTCTGGGCGTCAGAAATCTATTTTACCTTCAGGCACCTTGATTCTAACTCTTGTACTATAGTTCTCCAATTGCCGGAAAATTTGCCATTATCTCACTTTTTTTTTAGGGGATCTTCCCAAGCTTCCTCTGATCAAATAAGCCAACAAAAATGCTTCCCAAAATTCTTCCCAACAAGAGTGAAGACCTAACAGAAGAAATACCCATTGTAACATGCTACCATCTCCCTGTTTTAACTATGATAAAGAACTGAGCAGGAAAGACCAATAAACAAATAACTTGACTGTATGCCCTCTCTGTTCTTTTTAGGTCGAGCCTACAGCGTGCAAGCGCTGTCTGCAAGATGTGCTGTAATAAATAAACCAAGTGAATTCCCACCTGCTCCTTACCATTGGCTCAATCAGACTTCGCTCTTTGCTTTTTTCTAAGTTGTTCAGGCAGCCAATAGCTCCATTCCATTAATGGCTCAGGAGCACCGGCCAAGTACAGTCTAATTAACCTTTCATTCTTCATATGTAGTTTCTGAGAATTCTTTTGTTTGAATGTTCCTTTGCGCGTCGTCGCTGCTACTTTTTTGGTTGCTCGTGTCTTCGGGCCAAAGCCTGCTTGTGTCTTTTTCTATGGTGCAGAGCTTGGTCCCATGTCTCTGTTTCTACTTAGCACAATGCTAGCAACCGTCCTTAAAAACCCATAGTTTGCGCTTTTCCGAAATTTTCAGAAACGCTAAACTACACATGTTTCTAGACTCTTCCCCTGCCCTTCCATCCTGCAGTCTCATCTCTGGCCCCCCTCTCTTTCATTGAACCAGCGGGCTCCAGCCTGCGCTGACATCACAGAACCTCTGCGGAGCCAGGCAGACGAAGGATGGCTCTGCTAGGGTGAAAACATAGGATAACTTTAGGGGGCTCATCGCTACCTACCACTCGCCTGGCTTACTGCAATGCAGTCTCCAGGTTGAGACAGCATGGGATGCTGCCAAAGAAAAGCATGTTAAAAGTTAGGGTGCCTAATATGAAAACTACAGAAATAAAATCACACAGGACCAGATCATTCACCCACAGAAAAATGCGAAAAATAGAGAGAGTACCTCACGGTAGAACAACCCGAGGGGGTTCCCGGTTTATAATTCCCGGTATACCCGCTTCTCATCATTGGCGACTCTCTCTATTGTGAAAAGACAAACGTGCACTCAACAGAAGAGTAGTGCGGACGTGAGAATAGTGAAGAAAAAACACAAATAGTGATCAACATTGAAAAGTGTACAAATACACGTAACAAAACCCCAAACAAACCACACCAAAAAACGAATAAGTTGGGTAGTGGTGCTTTGCTTGCTGATACCGTTTTATTCTGATGCAGCAAAGCACTACTGATTAAAATTGGTTATTTATATACCAACACAGTTTATATCCTCAAGTCGACATGTTTCATCGCTCCTTCTTATGGCGATTTCATCAGGGCATATGAGGGGTTTATTATTCTCAAACTTTTCACATTGTACAGGACCTGGAGTGCGCTATGTCAGCACATACCAGCGTCACTCCTCAGGACTCCGTGCCAAATGTTCACGTGTCCGTAACCGTGACCTGAGCAAATCACAGTCACTAGAGCCGCGTCCCTCCGGCGCTGGTCTGCTCAGGTCACGGTTACGGACACGTGAACATTTGATACTATGAGGAGGCTCCTTGGTGCGCAGTTGTGGTGGACTATCTTTGATTAAGGACACATGGAAAACTGGATGGACTTTTACTGTAGGAGGCATTTTCAGTTTAACTGCAACAGGGTTTACCGTTTTGATCACCTCAGAAGGTCCTAGAAACCTGGTTTGAAACTTTCTATTGCCCTTCAGATGTAAATTACGTGTAGATAACCACACCTTATTGTGCTGTGGATTGTGTTTTCTCTTTTTATCTGCTTGCTTTTTGTAAGCAATTTTAGCTTCACTTAGATTTTTCCTAGCTGTTTCATAAGCATCTTGCAACCTTTCAGCCAAACTCTCAACTGCTGGAACCGAATTGTCCTTTTTACCTACAAACACATTCAGGTCTTTTCCATAATTCAAATAGAAAGGAGAAAAGCCAGTAGATGAGTGGACTGTCAAATTATATGCAAATTCAGTTGTCCAGATCCAAACCGGCCACTCTCCTTCCTGATCCTGCTGGTACAGACATTAGTACTGCTCTAGCTCCTGGTTAACCCTCTCTGTCTGCCCATCAGATTCGGGATGATAGCTAATGGAGAGTCTAGAGTCTACACTTAGATGGTTTAGAAATGACTTCCAGAAGCGGGACACAAATTGGGTTCCCCTGTCTGAGATTACCACCGAGGGAATCCCATGAAGACGAACTACATGTTGTGTAAACAATTGGGCCAAGTCTGATGCTTGAGGAATTGTCTTTAAAGGAACAAAGTGACCCATTTTCGAAAAGGTATCCACACACACCAGAATGGTGTTGAATCCCTTACTCGAAAGAAGATCTACTATAAGATCCATCGAGACCATGTGCCAGGGGTAAGGGGCTGTAGGTAAAGGACATAATAGACCTTGAGGGACTTGTCTAGTAGCTTTTCCTTTAAAACACTTTTCACAATTTTGGATGTACTGTCTTATCTGATGGTTCATTTATGGCCACCAAAAATGCCTCTTGATTAGGTCAGTGGTTTTCTTGACTTCTTTATGGCTGGCCAAAGGATCATCATGAAGGGTTTGCATTGCCAATTCTTGTAGCTTGATAGTGGGTCGATACAAGGCTTCCTTTAAGTATAGTAGATTATTCTTTATTCATCTTTCTGCATCTTGTTCCACCCATTATTTCATTGCTTCAGGAGTGAGGGACTCTTGGACACCAATTTCGAACCTGGAATATTCAGAATTTTTCTTCGGGGATGATGGACGAGATTTCAATCTTTCCAGATTTTCTGAGTTTAATCTGGAAAGGGCATCGGCCTTTCCATTAGAAGAACCTGATCGATAGGTAATGATAAAGTTGAATCTGCGAAGTACAGAGACCCCCTCAATTGCCTGGGGGTTAAGCTCTTAGCCGATTTCAAGTATTGTAAGTTCTTATGGTCTGTGAACACGGTTACAACATGTTTGGCTCCCAAAAGGTAGTGTCTCCACTCTTGGAAGGCGTCTTTCACAGCTAGTACCTCCTTGTCGGCGATAGGATAATTCAGTTCTGGGAGAGTTAACCAACCTCCGAGAACGGTAGGCCACTGGATGCAGTTGGCCCATGGTTTTGGGCTGTTGGGATAAGATTCCACCGGTGGCGTAATCCGGAGCATCAGCCTCAACATAGAAGGGCTCTACCAGGTCTGGATGTAACAAGATGGGGGCTGTAGTGAAGGCCTTCTTTAGAAAGGCAAAGGCTTCTTCAGTCTCGGAGTTCCAATAAAAAATTCACTCCTTTCTTAAGGAGGCGAGTCAAAGGTATCACCTTCTGGGAGAAATCTATGATGAAACGTCGATAAAAATTGGCAAAGCCAATAAAAGTTTGGACTTCTTTAACAGTCTGGGTGAAGGCCAATTCTGGATGGACTGAATCTTAGATAAATCCATAGATATTCCATTGGGAGAGAGTATGAAACCCAAAAATTCCACTTATTTTACGTGAAAGGCACATTTCTCCAGTTTTTACAAATAACAGGTTTTCTCTAAATCTTTGAAGAACAGCCTTAACATGGTGCACATGTTCAGTTTCGTTGTCTGAAAAGATCAAGATGTCATGATTTTAGACAACGGCAACCCTGTCCGAAAATTCTCTCAAGACATCATTGCCGAAATGCTGGAAAGCCGCAGGCGCATTACATAATCCGTACGGCATGATTTAATATTCGAAGAGTCCGAAACGAGTGCAGAATGCGGTATTCCACTTGTCTCCCTCAGCCACTCGGATCAAGTGGTAAGCACCACGGAGGTCCAATTTGGTGAAGATTTTGGCACCTTTCACCTAGTCCAATAACACGGAGATTAGAGGGAGGGGATACCGGTTCTTGATGGTAACTTGATTCAGGGCCCTGAAGTCAATGCAAGTCCTGAGCTCGCCATTCTTCTTGGGAACAAACAACAGAGGGGATGATGCTGGGGATTTAGAAGGACGGATGAATCCATTGGCTAGGAATTGGTCCAAGTATTCCTTTAGATATTGGTTCTCTCTCTCCCTTAGCGTATAGCTACGACTGCAGGGTAAATTTGCTCCCGGCTCCAACTCAATCCTGCAGTGGTAGGGTCTGTGAGGCGGAAGTTTGTCTGCAGCCTTTTTGTTAAAAACGTCCTTGAACTCCTCATAATCCTTAGGACAATCTGTAGCGATTACTGCATTGATGCTTTGAGAAAAATGAGCAAACAGACTAGAAGGAGACTCTCGTTGCTCTTTTTGAATTGTGTGGAAACAATTTTCCTGTCAATATCTCGAAACCATCTTGACGGTTCTCCTCTCCCAATCGATAGTTGGGTTGTGCTCCGTGAGCCAAGGTAAGCCAAGGATAAGTTGGAATTGAGGAGCGTCGATAAGGTTGAAATTAATCTCCTCACAATGACCGTTTAGCCCAGATAATTCGCTTAACTCTGTTTCTTCAGTGATTGGACCCAAGGTTAAACTTGTTCCATCAACAGCTCAAACAACCTCAACGATTTTCTTTTTAATAGATCGAATTCCCATTTCTTTTGCATATTTTATGTCGCAAAAGTTGCTGGTAGCTCCGGAATCGATCATAACCGAAACTTCTTGAATTTTATTTTCATTGAATTTTTGCAGAAAATGAAACAGTGAGATGAGGAGCGGTTACTTGCAAAGTGTTAGCAATCTGTTGAGAATCTGGAGTTGTCTTTTCTTCTTTCACGCCCATCAGAGCAACTCCTCTTACTGATGAGTAGATTTTGATTTCTTTGTACACAAAGTGCCCTGCGTTTCCACAATACATGCAAAGATTTCCTAACCGTCTTTTTCGTCCTTAGATAAAGGCCATCTTATGCTACCTATTTGCATGGGTTCTTCTCCAACGTTAGATTCTGCCGACTTGGTAGTTTCAGATCTCATTCTATCAAACCCTGGAGAAAAAGGTCGTAAATCTCTTTTCTGATTTACGCTCATTCAACCTTTGGTCCATCTGTAAAACTAGATCTATGAGCCCGGAGATCTCAGTTGGTCTATTAGTATTCTGTGCCAGTGCATCTTTTAATTCTTCCTTCAAACCTCTGTAAAAGATCGACGTTCTCTTAGACTCAGGCCAGTCTGTCTCGACCACCAATTTGTTAAATTGCGCTAGGTACGAAACTAAATCTTTATTTCCCTGACATAACTCCAATAATTCGTAATCAGAAGCTTGAGTTACTGCTCTTCTGTCAAATATTCTGAGGAATTCTGATTTGAATCTTTTGAAGTCATATAGAATGGGATCATTCTGCATAACCAAGGGCATGGACCAAGCAGCTGCGTCACCGCTCAGATAAGACAGTACAAAGGCCGCCTTGGATTGATCCTCTGCAAAAATAATTGGTCTACACAAAAAATGCAATGTGCATTGAGTCATAAAAATTTGCCACCTTGGATTGATCCTCTGAAACAATAATTGGTCTACAGAAAAAATGCAAGGAGCATTTGGTCAGAAAAGTTTGCGCCTTGTGAGGATCTCCACTGAAACGCTCTGGTGAGGCTAGAGGGACAATGGGGGATACAGCATGAATTATCTGTGTGGATAATTCTGGAGTTGGTACAACTGGGATGCCTGTCTTATTCTCTTTAGATAATCCAGAGGTACTAGCAGAGAGTTCCTCAACTCTAGCCTTAAGGTTTTTATTTTCTTCTATGGTTTGATTTAATTGCCTCTGCATGGTTTCTAAAACTGTTGCTAGTTCTTTTACATCTAAGCTCTCAACCATTCTGCTCGGGTGGAAATAAAGAGGCACGTCAATCTGTCAGTACCTTAAATAGCTTATTCCACAGGAGCAGAAAAGTAATTCTCTGATGTCCCCTACAGTCTACCGACTAGGAAGAAACTCCTGTCAGCATACTACAGGGGGAAGGGGAAATTGGGAAGAGAGAGAAGAGAGAGACTACCTCTGGGTCTGGTCTGTCTTTCTGCGCCTCAAGGGATATTTGGATCTTCCTTCGCTGGTAAGGTTAGCGACAGATACCTGCAGAGGAGACACAAATGTAACACTCACTATACCTCCCTCAGAACCAGTCAATAATACATTACACCTTACGTTACTTTTTACTATATACCTTAAACCCTCAAGACATTTGCCTCTCCCTCATGTGAAAATAGGTTTCTTGAAAATGTTGAGTTCTCTCTCATAAGCATAAAATGAATTCCGCACAGTTCTTTGAAGTAGCAATGGCTATATTTCAGGAGAAACGAGACCTTACTTGAAGTTTCTAATTAATGTCCAAATCCAGATGACGAGGTCACACTTGTGCCGGTAATATTGATGTTGACTGAAATTTACAGAGTCAGAAGGTTCAGAAGCGAGGAACAGCTGACTTCTTATAGGAATATTTAAAAGGGGACATACATTTCCTCACAACGGAACTGCCCAAAAAATAGGAAATATTCCTAAGAGGAGAAAAATAACTCCCCGGTGTGCACACCAAAATTCGCCACAGAAGGCGATACAAAAACTAAGGTCCGCCCTAAGCGAAAAGGATTTCTGACAGGAAAAAGTTCAGGTGCTAAAGCGAGACACTGCTCTCCGCTAGAGAAAAACAGTTGAAGTGCGCAAAACAGCGCTCGAGCTCTGGTGAAGTAATCAGTAAATGACAGAAAAGGAGGATGCATAGAGCGCTGACCTCCTTCGCTGACTTAGCGGCCATATTGGAATTCCTCAATGATCTTTGGTGGTGAACGTCTTAAAGAGGAGTGATAAAAGAAGTCGTAGGTAAGGCAATTGTCGCTTGCAACGTGGATAGTTCTTGACCCTGTACCAATTAGTGATTCTAGGTCCTGGAAAGGAGACTACCACTAAAGTGTTCCTGACAGCTACACCCTGTAGTTCCACCTGTGAATTTGGTTTCATCCTGTCAAATATTCTTCTTCCCTTGGGTGTCACTGCACGTTATCAGTGGTGGTCTGTACTCCGGGTTCCTAAAGTAGGCAGACTAATCCTTTTTTAGCTCTAGGGAAAGTAAAACAAGTTATTTTTATTGTTAGCAATGTTTATACCAGCACAGAGAAGAGTAATGAGGGTCTTCAAACAGTATGAGATCTGGACACTTTTTTGTAGCAAGAGGACACGCTTGAAGTATATTCTCAGCCAAGGATGAGAGTGGAGTGGAGTTGCTGAGCAGGTTTCGGACATAACAATACAGACCTTAGCAGGGGCTTTGTCAGTGGAATGTAGATGCCTCCCTTCCCTCCAAACAGTCCTGCTGTTTCTTCTCATCCCCTACTCCACCCTGCTAATTCATTTCATTCTACCGGCTAGCTTGTTAACGGCATTCCTTTCTACAACGGTCTCTTTATAGTCTCTTTACAAGCATGGCTGCTAAGCTGAATGGCAAAGCCTGCTTCCTTTCACTCCCCACTCCTGCATCCAGGCTCCGGTTTTCAAACACAATCATCTACTTTCTTAAAATGACTGTAGGGGCCACAGCATCGGACTGTAATGAGAAAGAGCAAGGAGATTACATGGCTGGTGCTTCGATAACAAAAGGTTAAGAAACATCCTTAAGGCACCACCTATTGATGATAGTAATGTGATACAAAAGACCAACAAATTGCCATTTCTAAGCGTTTGGGAAGGGCTCCAGGAGGCACATTTCTATGCTGCCTGCAGTGCTAAAAATCCTTACCCTGTTCCTGGTCATCAATGTGGCACATTAAAGCAATAGTAGGCAGGTGTTTTATGGTCCTGCCTTAGTTGGGTGCTAGGAGCACTAAAACTAAGCCTGGGGCTCTGAAAATACCAACAATGCCAGGAAATGCTCATAACATAAGCATACCAATGACTCACCTAAAGACTGTTTTGTTGTTGCAATTTATAAATTGCTTAGGAGGCACACACATCAATCTACTATACCTGTCGGTACATTACTGAAAGGCAGTGTACCGTTTTAGGTCGAGCATTCGAGACCTCTTGTGTATACTTTAGTATATACTTATATGTGTATGTACTTTGTGGGCTCTGGAGATCAGCCTTAGGACTTGTCTGCTTCCGCATAGAGACTTTTTTTTCTGTTCAACTGCCTCTATTTAACTATCTTGATAGAAAAGAACTATTAGAGGTCAGTAAAATACCAGAATTGCTTTCTGCTTGTTCAACTGCCTCTATTTAACTGTCTTGATAGAAAACGATCAGTAGAGGTCAGTAAAATACCAGAATTGCTTTCTGCTGCGGGACTTTTTTTTTTTTTTCTGGCAACGGCCTCTATTTAACTTTCTTTATAGAAAACGACCAGCAGAGGTCAGTAAAATACCAGAATCACTGTAGCATTCTCTAGATTCCAGTCCATAGAAATTGTCTTCCATGAGCACCCGTAGACAATAATATTTTTTTCAAATCTCCTATTTTCAGTGATATGACCACCGAAAGCCCTGATTTTATATTAAAAACAGAGCTTTGGACTATACCATTTCCTGCTGAAAGGGAATATTTCTCTCCATGTGTTCCCATACCTGCCGTGTCTCGCAGTTTGGTGCTTACTTTCCCTCCATGTTAAAGAACAGTAGATGTTTCAGCACCCAGGAACATTTTGCTGCATAGCTAAATACATATAAGATCCCAAAGGCGAGACCGATTGCATTGTACATGCATGTCTGATGTTGTATAAAGGTTGCTTCTAAACTAGCATGGGGTGGGATGCGGTAGGAAAGAAAGAACCTAGCTGTCAGTATACAAAAAATGTGGATCATGCTTTTTAAACCATGCCCACTAAAAAGCTACGTAGATGTTTTCTAATGCTATAGAAAGTGTCTTGCTTGTGACGCATATAACAAGCATTTGCAATGCAATAGGTCTTGCATTCATGAAAAATTGAGCTATTGGCATTGTAAATGACAATGCCTTTTATTTATGTATTTTGAAAACCTGCAAGCGGTACATAAACAACACACACTTTGTACTTATAGTGATTGCTTAGGAGAAGCCAGGCTGGCAATAACTGCGCCTCTTTTACTGCCAGCCTTGCTTCTCATAAGCAAGGACTATAAGTTTAAAGTGAGTGTTTGTGGACCTCTTGCAGGTTTTCAAAACACATAAATAAAATTCATTGTCATTTACAATGCCAATAACTCAAAGTCAATGCAAATGTGAGACCTATTGCATTGCCAATGCTTGTTTTACACCGTCAGTCCATTATATTGTTTCTGTGGTATGGTATAGATGAGCTAAAACCGATGGAATGCAATGCCACTGAGAGAAATTCACAGCTGTTAAAACTAATTTAAGCCTTCCCATCCATCACCTTTTTAAAGCTTAAGCATGGCCATAGGCTACACTGTACCCTGCCAGAGCAATATTTGATTGCAGGGAACCCACGATGGCGCCACAATATCCGCAACAAGCAAGCTTGGAAAGACATAGTAGTCGTTTGATGTGTTATGGTTCCAATGGCAAATGAGGCTGGGCGCACCCGGAAGAGATGCAAAGGAGTGGATTCTTAAGTACCTGGTTTTGGTTCATTATACCTGCCAATTTATTGTTGTTTTGTAATTTATGAAATGTAAACAAACACTGAAAATAAGTTTCATTTTAATAATTACACATGTACTGGGAAGAAAACCCATCGCCTGTGTTCTAACGCCTAAGCATGTTGTCTTTTAATGCTTGGTGGTGTTGAAATTCCACTAGAGTCTGAAACCTAATAACTGTGCCTTGGACCCTTCCTGCTACTTGTGAGTCTGACTTGAACGATGGCCAGCTCACTACCTCTAGAACTGGAGAGTTCATAAGTGCAGCCCAATAATCCATAATTTGGTAATTGGACTGCTACCACACCATTAACTCCAGAATAGGTACATGCGCATCACGCATGTACCATTGCCCCTGCGCATGTCAGAATAAAAGATGTAATTCTTGAGGTGGTGCTGCAGTATGATGAGTACTTTCTTAAATAGCTTGAAAGGATTAGTGCCTCTAAACATGAAATAAGGTAGTGGCAGTATATTGATTGCTATTGTTTCTTATGATTTTCCAGAACTCTGGACAAAATCCCTGAAATCCAGAAACTGAATTAAACATTTTAAAAGCAAAATGACATCGGTGGGATAAGGCTAAATTGTATCTTTAATTCAGTTAGGATTCATTTGTCCTTTCCCCTTCCAGCCTCCAGACTGGATTTCTTTTTACCATTCTTTATGTGAAAAGGTGAAAGATGGAAGGTGAAAATAAGCCTAACCTGCCTTTCTGACCTTTCTGCGGTTTAACTAGAATGTAACCTCACAAGGGATTCAAAATAGAGGGCACTAGATAGGACCTTACTACAAGATCCTGACTTTTTAGCATTAAAGAATAATTAATTCCCCTTTTTTTCTGGAAAACAGTATGTAAGTCTATAGTTTGGCAATTCTTTAATGTTCCTCTGTAGTGGGTCAGTAGGTTCACACTGATGAAGAATATACAGGGAAGCAGCTTGCATGGCCATCCAAAGGAAGGAAGGTAAACAAAATCTCGAGTATCAAAAATTCTGAATCTGGTCTCTTCATCACAGACTCCCGGGAACTTAACTTGACACTGACGAGCCACTATAGAACCTTTTAGCAATCAGATTATGTCGTATTTAAAACGGCAGCTGAGGATAATAAGAGAAGTTACACATTCCCAGCATTACCTAAGAATGGCAGATGAAAACTCAACGATTTTCTGAGGGGCAAATTTTGGAAGATAAAGTTAATCTTCCAATCTTCCAAGTGGCAAGGGGAGTTGGGATAATGGCCTTCTATAAAACATTTATCAGTTGTGGCTAAAATCGCTGGTGGGCGGTAAGGGTGCTCCATCCAGACAGCCTCATACATGGAACCTCTGACAGTCTCATCTGAGGCAGACCCAGACATTCATTGTTTTCCTTGCTGGGACGGTCAGAGCTAAAGCCACGAACAGATGACACGGTTTTTGTTTTAGAAGGCAATAAAGATAATAATGATTGTGCACTTGCTCGAGCTGAAGGATTTTCAAATCAATGCAGACGAAACAGAAGTACTGTTATGAAGTGCTTTATTCAATAGGACATCTTAAGGATTTTGGGGGACCTGGGCCAAACGAATTTTGGGGCCTACTGTTAGGAACAGCTTTGGATTTATGATTCAGTTCCAACTCTTTCAAGCCCTCTTTGGTCAGGTCATTGACAGTGCACAAGCACTCAGGCCAAATTCTAAATGTGTTTGCATCTAATATTCATGGATAGTGACATGTGTATTCAATATTGTAACACAGCAGCAGCTCACTAATATTACTGTCAATGATCTCTGTGACACCCTCCTATTTCTCATTTGTGAGGTCCTGCTTTGATGTAAAGGAAACTTTTTAAGGGTGTTGCATTAAACAATCATAAATATTTCTCTGCAAAATGTCTGTAATAGATTCTCACACATCTTCCACATTAAAAATGAATTGAAGGAAAACGGTATTTAAAACAATCTGCTTGAAATTATTCAAGGCACTGAGGACAAGACTCTGCAGAACAGAGCTGCCTCTATCAGCCCCCACCCCTCGAAGGCTGGGGCCCTGGGCCACAGCCCACTTTGCCCATGCCATAAAGCGTCACTGTTTATCCATTGCTTTCTTAGAGAGTTTCAGGCCAGCTTTTCCCAGAGACCAAAGAGATATTTCGGGACCTGAATGACAAGAATGTTGGAGATTTATATGAGTGTTAATATCTTTCACTACTTAGTATAGTTGTGGGCTATCAGATCATAGGAAGATGCTCACAATTTCGATAATGAGTAAGAAATGCCTGTTTCAGCTGTTGTCGGAGGCAGCATTGTATGCCATACTTTAAAATGAAGTTTGAGTGAACGTTAGGTCAGCCTTCTGCTCAGGAGTGAATGACTCACTAGTCTATCTCAACTTCATGCTACTTATTCAATGGCTTTGCTCCCTCTTGTGTTTGTCCCACTCCTGAAGTATCTCCTGAAATATTTTTCGTTACCATAGTTTCTGATTGGGTGACTTGTATCCTTCAGCTGCTTACACAGCTGTAGTAAGGGAACATTGACTTTATTTGCTTTTAGCACTCCATGGAAGCACATCACTTTTCTTACTCTCCTTTCTTAGTGCACGGTTCACGTGCTGGATGCTGTTGGCTACGGGAAGGAAGTCTAGGATGTGTGAGTATGTAGGGGTGAGCCATATTTCTGTGAAGAAGATGGCTTCAAGCTTGTGACAGGTGATGAGGTCTGCCATGTCTGGTGCATAGAGTACTGCAAGTTCTGTAGTTTGAGGGAGTTCGATAGTTGTATAAATATGAGGTTGGGTCTCTATGTTGTTTGAATGTTATGTGAGTGTTTAAGTCATCTATCCCTGGGTTTGTGTGTGGGGCTTGGCAGTAAAGTTTGCTGTTGTGTAGTTTCCCACAAATCAGTTGGAGCTGCATGTTTGGGGATGACATAAACTTAGGATGGTACCAGACAGATACCATGTACCCCCGAGAGATATGTTGTCCCTTTGACCAACCTGCTCCCAGTGCCATATTTAGCCCCCCTAAATCTAGACAGGCAGTGAACAATTCTGGCAACTACTGAACATGACAACCCTGTTTCCTCAGGAATCATGGTGATAGACCTAGAATTTTTCGCTCAGTCACTCGTGCTCTCTTTTGCTCTGTGAAATATGCAAAGAATACACAGAGGGACGTTTTCAAACTTTATTGAACTGTAGTGGTTCTTGTATAGAAGATATGAGCTGCAATGATTAATAGACAGAAGCAGACAAAAGTTATGAGTGTCAAAAGTGAATAAAAAAGTTGCTCCACCATCTTTTCGAGACAGCTTATAAATGAAAACATTACAGTATTTATAACAATCTAGTGTACTCCTACGATGCAAACCCTAACCTACGTGTCGAGGGTGTGAATGTATGGACTGCTAAACAAAAACCCTTCTGGATCATCCAACCCCTTTACCTGGTGAGTAAGAATGTAGGACCTCGTCTTGGTCACAAACTGGACACTCCTCACAGAGATATCAGTTAGCTGCTAGGTAAAAGCTTCAGCAAGCATGGAACCCTCAGAGTCAGCAGATGCATCTCCTCTGATTGTATTTGGAAACAAAAAGGATTTATATAGAAAAGGGCATCCTTGCCTTGGGCTGTGATTGTGATCAGGCTGCGTATTGTTTGTATTCCAAAGATAGATGCATCGCCATACGGACATAATAACAACACATTTGTATCACGCACATGAAGGCACCTTGTACATAATGCCAAATCAGTGTGATAGTGTTTTCCAGAAGTTTTTTTGTATCCCCAAGGTTGGTGTTTCTTAAAATGTCACCCAAGTGTTGCAAATGTGTGTCAAAAGTCAGTTTGACAAAGGGAAGGCAATGTTAGGAACGAAACGTGTACATGTAAATTGGTACTATTACCTACCAGACCAGGTTCTGGTCCACAGCCCTTCCTGGCCCTAACAGGCAACACCCTTGTCTGTGTCCACCATTGATTCGGTGCGCCTAGCCAATGGAACACTCCAAAGAGATGACTGAAGTATGACTGAAGTAGGGAGAAGTCAGACAGTGATGTCCCTTCTTGTGCACACAGATGATGGGAAATACAGTGATGTCACTTCCTGTGCAGAATGATAATTCAAAATGCAGTCCCTGTGGTGAGGGTCTTCTTAATGATGGTTTTGGCAAGAAATCACTGATGTCACTTTTTGTGCTGGTGGGTGCGTAGGTTTTCTTGCCTAGCTTATGACTATGGACACGTGTTGTTAAAACAAAAGTTGTAGAATTCGCGATCCCACTCATTAGGAGCCAAATAAGTCCATTTAAGAGATGCATACCTTTGACTTGGTACTTTTGTTCTTTTTGATCTCCTCACAGCTTTTTGCTTATTGTTATTGTTAATTTATATTCATATAGCGCCACATCACCACAGGTCTCTAGGCGCAAAACAATCTCTAAACCGGGAACTTAACATTCTTCCCAAAGCTTCGCTTCACCGGATAAGCCAATCCGTGCACCTGAGTAAAAAGGACCGAAAAGGCACACCCCCCCAGAGTATTTTTATCAAAGTGCAGGCATGCCAGCAGGCTTGCCTCAGCCGATCGGAGGCATCCTCCTGGCACATATTTCTTCAGACGATCTTTGATGTAACCGGGTGCTGCTCCATGGAGGGCATTGTGTGCAATGCACAGCCCCTTGAACTTGACTCTCTGCCTTATTGGGAGCCAGTGCAGTTGTTGTAACAAGGGTCTAGCATGTGCTCTTCTAGGGAGTTTAAATATCAGTCATGCTGCGTCATTCTTTACCATCTGAAGTCTCCCAGAAGCTTGTTAGAGAGCCCTAAATATACTGCGTTACCGTAGTCTAGGCACAACTCAATTAAGGCCGACACCAGAGTACGCAAGGTAGAGAAAGACAACAGGGGTACCAGTCTTCGAAGCTGCCGCATAAGACTCATACAGCTTCCCACTACGGAGGTCACCTGATTATTCAGTGTTATCATGGCGGCCAATCTAATGCCTAGGCTCTTTACCACTGGCACTGGTGTTGCGGTTGTGCCTAGCTCCTGCGGCCAGAAGGCATCAGACCAGGGATTAACCCCTGTCGTGATGGCAAGTACCTCCGTCTTATCGTAGTTTACTTTCAATGAATTGTTAGTCATCCAATTCATGGTTAACGTGAGAATATTTTGCACGTGTGTCAGTGAAGAGGTGTCAATCCTCACGATTAACTGAGTGTCATCTGCATAGGTAAACACCTGACAGTCCAATTTTGTCAGAGCTTCAACCAGTGGCTGGAGGTAAATGTTGAAAAACAGAGGGGATAGCGCAGAGTCAGCCGGATCCAGCATAGCAGGGTGCCCTTCCTGAGTAGGCCTTCCCCCAGTTGTACTCTTTGTGACCAATTCTTCAGGAAAGAAGCGATCCATTGGAGTGCTCTGCCAGTGATTCCCAACCGCCGAACATGGGCGAAGAGCTGAGTACGGTTCATCGTGTCGAACACGCCAGAGAGATCCAGAAGGATCAAAGCTGACAATTCCTTCTGATCTGCCGAAAGCCTCAGCTCATCCAGCACTGAAAGAATTACCAGCTCTGTGCTGTTGTGGGGCCTAAAGCCTCCTTGTCAAATGTGTAACAGCTGATGTGTCTCCAAAAAGGAGGACAGTGCTCTGAGCACATGCTGCTCAAGTAATTCTTCAGGTTGTTAGTATCCGCCTCAGCCTTCTTCAACAGCGGGGTTACAGTAGCTTCCTTAAATTTGAGAGGAACCTTCCCTGATGTCAGAGAGAGGTTTAACAGGGAGAGTGTCTCTGGTTCTATCATAGGGAGGGCCCTATTGAGCACACACAGCAGACAGGGGTCTTCTGGTGAGCCTGATTTCACTTTGGTCATGATGTGTGCTAGGCCCTCTGAGTCCAGACCAGGAAAGCCTGCGAGCGTTCCGTCTTGGAAGTCTGGTTGATGTATCACTGTGAGGGGGCATGGATTTACACTAGTGTTGCCAATCTCAATGAGGATGTCTTTGACTTTGGATTAAAAAAAGTCCTGCATTTTATTGCAATCATCTAGATTGCCCACCTTCCTCTGTTCTTTTTTCTGGCTCAGCTCATTAAGCACATTGAAGGTCTCTTTCTGAATATCCGTGGCTTCCCTGATCTTCAGTTCGTAGTACGCAGATTTCGTTGCGATAATATTTTATTTATAAAGAGCTAATTTTCCCTTATATTCCTCCCTGGCTTTTATTTCGTG
This sequence comes from Lissotriton helveticus, assembly GCF_964261635.1. Lineage (NCBI taxonomy): Eukaryota > Metazoa > Chordata > Amphibia > Caudata > Salamandridae > Lissotriton > Lissotriton helveticus. The sequence continues at coordinate 966,328,554 of NC_136059.1, forward strand.
TGATTTCCCCCAGTGCCTTTCGCACTGGCAGAGGACCTGTTTTTCCCTTCCTAATTCCACCGAGTACCACAGTGCGCCCTTCGCTCTATTCTTTATCTTTTCCCTCTGCGCTGGTGCCACTATGTCCATGGCTGTCTTCAACCTGCACGCGAGTTTCGCATATTCCACATCTGGGTCCCCAGATTGTTTCCCTGGGGGCACTGTCTCATGTAGTGACTCCCTCAGACTAGCATCTTCTATCTTGTGCCAGTTCTGTACCGTTCTCCATACTGTTGGTAGAGGATTAGGGCGACTAAGCACAAGGATCTCAAAGCTGATCAGATAATGGTCTGATGAGCTACATGGTCTACAATCTGTAAGTAGCGCACCAGGAGATGTAGTCCAAATAAGGTCCAGAGTTTGGCCCTTCTCATGGGTGGGGTTCTCCACAATTCGTTTCAGCCCCATCGTGGTCGTAGCCTATGTCAACCTGCTGGTTACCTGATCTCTTGGAGTCAGATCCCAGTTATAGTTAAAATCCCCCATTACTACGATCTGTTGATATCTGGAGCATAGATCACTAATTACTTCAGTAAACTGATCATTGAATGAGAGGGATGGCCGGGGTGGATGGTATACTACTACCACCAATAGGCAGGATGTTTTTAGTCCAATCTTAATCCCCAGTACCTCTGCCCCATCCAGGCACTCTTCTACTATTTTCTCAGTAGTCAGCATCTTACGACAAAATATCGATACTCCCCCCCCTCTTTTCTTCCCCTGGCGATTGAATGTCAAAACATCATTGTCTGGGGAATGGAGGCCACTATGTCGGGCCCTGAGGCATCATCTGGCCATGTGTCATCTGTGACACTTTGATCTGATGGCTGAGAGCTTTCACGAATAGGTGGTGGGCAGCTTCTCAGAATGTTACCACTTATCGGGCAATGGTCTCCAGGCACAACTCGCTTTCTTACTGCACTATGCCCGTCATTGGGGTCTGTACCACTTGTAGTCCTCTCTACTGACTGAGACCCTTCGGTGCCAACAGTTGACTCTCTCGAACTTCCCTCAGGCTGAACGAGTGCTCTCCCAGTAGGTTGTTGGTCCCCAACAGGTTAGCTAACCTGAACCCTCTATCTCACTGAAACCACTGGCACATCCGGAACAGGTGTTGTTGTATCATTCACGGGGCTTGGGACAGTGTTGGTGAACAGGATAGCTTGGAAAAGCCCCTTCAAGCAAAGTTCCAAGCACATTCTTCGCACATGCTTCTTCGCCATTACCCAGTCCACTGGTCTGAGGTCATGTCACTGCTACTGTTGGACCACAAGGGCAGCTTCTCCAGCTTGGTCAGCGACAGAATGTACCACATCAGCGAGGACCTTGCAGTACTCTCATCACACATCTCATCATCACTTCATGAGGCAAGAACACTATGCTGTTGTCTGGAGTAACTCTCAGACTCATCAACACAAGAGGCAAGGCATCTGGCCACTTCAGAGATATAGAAGCAAGCACTTTCGCCAATCTGTATTTCAATGTGCTGTTAACTTGTTCAACCAACATGGAAGCCTCTATGTGGTAACTGCATTGAAGCTTCTGCTCAACCTGTAGTGCTGCAAATAACATTTTTAGGACGTCATTGTTAAAATGAGTTCTGCTGCCTGACTCCTGAGAAGCCGGATATGTGGAATCAGCTCCCTTAACAACAATTTTGCCACCGTCAGACTATCGTTTCTACTGGTAGGATAAGCTTAAACCCATTTTGAGAAAATGCACACAATGACCAATACATATCTCAAATCGTTGCAAAGGGGCATTTCTATAAAGTCCATTTCCATTCAGCTGAATGGACCTGCGTTCTGTTGCTGACATATTACGCAGCAATGGCATAGTGTCTCTGCAGTTGCACTAAATTTGGGATTGTACCATACCTGTTGGAAAAGACGCATCATTGAATCTCTCCCAACGCGTGCAGGACCATGGTAGTGCCTTGCAATTGGTGACAATAAGCTATCAGGCAATACCGGTCTGCCATCAACATAAATCCAAACATCATTCTCTTTTTGTACAGCCTGTTCACACCCAACCCTGTCATTCTGCTTGAGCCACCTCATCTTGCAGTGTCCTACCCTCTACCCACGTGTCTAAAGCTGACATTATTAAGGTACAATCTGTAAGGTTGGATGTGTTTGTCAAGATCTGTTCATTAAATGTAGGCACATTCAAGGCACAGTGTCTCACCATCTTGTCTGCATACTGGTTACCAACTGTAACATAGTCAGTACCTCGTCAGTGAGCAACACATTTCACAAAAGGAATTTGGGCAGGCAATTGTAGGGATTGCAAATGGTTCCTCGCACATTCCCCATTTCTAATGGGCAATACAGAAAATGTCATGAACCCATGCTGTGACCACAATTGCCGAAAATCAGTTACAACTCCAAAGCCATACTGACTATGAGTGTAAATTGTAGATCAGAGCTGGTCTGCAATGGTGCACACTTGCAGCTATAAGTTCTGCAACTTGCGCAGAAAACACTCTTTTCAATCATGATGCTTCCACAACACCTCCAACAGTACACACAGCATACACAGCTACCAGATTTCCTTCAATGCCTCTCAAAAAGGAACCATAAAACAAACAACACATGGTCAAATTCAGGCAGTGGCTCATGAGAGATATCCAGATGGGGTTTCACACAAAATACAGTCACATCCAAACAATCATGTTTTGCTTCATCCACTGCATTCTCATTTCCGAGCAAGGGCATCAGAGTAGTTGGATTCAACACCATGCATCACTTCAGTGTCACATTCTCTGCTCTCAACAAAACTAGCTCATACGTTGGCAGGTTAATATTGGTCAGATACTGTGTTTGCATATGAGTCAACAGTAACTCCACTGAGTGGAGCAAAAATACTGTCAGTGGATGACCCATGACAATACTTTCACATTGTTCAAGACTCATGCAAGTAGAAGCAACTGTTTTCAGACACCCAGGCAAAGAAGCTGCAACAGGATCAAGGGTTGTTGAAAAATAGGAATCGGCCTATAGTTGCTTCCAGGCATGTGTATCAACTCTGAAAGAGTGTAACCTTCTCTTTCACTGATCAACAACACAAAGCACATATTGTAACCAGGAATTCGCACAGCTGGTGCCCTACTAAGGTTTTCTTGCAGCTCTATAAAGGCAGTTATGCAATTGTCATCCCAGCGTACCGGATCTGACACATGTTTGTGTGTCAGCCTCTGTAGGGGCTTTGCTGTAAAAGAAAAATTTGGAATCCACTGTCTGAAATAGTTCACCATCCTTAAGAACATGCAGACTTCTTTTTGGGTAACTGGAAGATTCATCTTATTACTGAGATTCTCTCCTGCGACACTTTCCTCGATTGCTACTTTCTCAATGTGATGTCCTAAGTACAGGACTTCAGTCTTGCAAAACTGTATCTTAGTTGGGGAAACATGTCCATTCTCTGCCAAATGATTCAGTAAGGTGAAAGTATTAGCCTTGCAAGCTTCCCTCATAGTTGACGCCACCAGTAGGTCATCAATGTACTGCACTAACACTGAGTGATTCAATATTTTCAAAGATTCAGAATTATTTTTGAGTTTCTGCTTTAAGATTGAAGAGCTTACTGTATACCCTTGTGGGACTCAGCACCATGCCAAAACACGACTACCGCAACGGAATGCAAATAAAAATTGGCTGTCTTCATGCAATGGAATCGAAATCAAAAAGAAGGCCTGGCACAAGTCAATAATTGAAAACCATTCGGCCTCACATGGATTCTGAAATAAAATCGCACCTGGATTTGGTACCATGGGACAACAAGGGACCAAAATTGCATTCATCTTGCACAAATCCTGCACAATGCAATACTTGCCATTCAGCTTCTGCAAGCCAATAATGGGAGAGTTACACGGACTTCCCATTATTTCCTTCAGAATCCCTTGCTCAATTATTGAGCCAATCACAGGGATAATTCCAGTTATGGTTTCTGGTGACAAATTGTATTGTGGGATTCTTGGGAACTCTGCATTCGGTTTGATTGTAATTTGGGCTGGATTAACACATTTGATTAGTTCGATATCTATAACTGTAAACTCCCAAACCTCAGGTAGAAAATTGTCTGTTAGTTCTTCTGGCAAATCCTCACACTTCAGGAGAGGATACATCCCGACATCTAATTTCTGTTGGTCAAGTTTAAAAACAATATCCTCATAATTAATTCTGAATTCAATTCCTCTGGGCGTGCAATAATTTGAACGCATAGGACACTTTACCCCACACATTTTTACTCCACATGCCATTACTCTGCCGTTTTTACACTGCAAAATATTTTACAATGCAGGTCTTTACAACGCAATCCATTACAACGGAATTCCCCATTAAAACGTAATTTACTGGAGGAGCCATGCAAGCAACGAAGATGGCCGCATAAGCTCCCGGCTCCGTCGACCTCCGTCGCTGGCGGACTTATCCTGAACTTCATCCTGACCTCCCGCCTGACTCCCGTGTGTCTGAATCGTTGCTGAGCCCAGGGGGGCAATCCCGAAGTTTTTATCGCTTTTATTGACGAAGTTACACCGTCTTTCATTTTCGGGCCTACTCCCGTGTGTGAGCCGGGGCCTCGAGTACTGACCCCGCCGGGTTTCAGTTGAACAACATCGGCCGCGGCTACCCGGCGGAGTCCGGTCTCATCGGAGTGGAACATATTCTCGATCCTGGTGGTGGTCTTTGGTCCCGGCGAATACTAGCCGACCGGCGACGAGACGTGGTTGCCGCGGTGGGTGGGGGCCAGGTCCCGGGACCCTGCTGCAGCCCTCAGGGTCCGCGGGTGGGGCCCCCGCTCTCGGCAGTGGTGTAAAGAGTGCCAAGCCTGTGAGTCGCCAGTCGTCCTCCGTCCACTCCGCGCCTGTTGGTTTCCCCGGAGTAGCCGGCCTCCGGGGTTGAAGATCTGCTTCGTTATCGTCCACGCGGAGATGGATCGGACGATGTGTGGACCGACCCTGGGGACCGTAATGGCCGACATCGGGGCTCTTCACCTGCAAATGGAGGCTGCTCTCCACAATTTGACTGCAAGCATCGAGACTCTTTGTTTGAGACCGGACTCCAGCCTTGTGTCAGACCTGCAACATACGGTGACCCCCACGAAGCTTGATCTACCTCGAGAGGAGGACCCCGAATATAATCAGGAACTGGTGCCAATTGTATCCGCACAACTACAGCGGTACGTTACCGGAGCCCCTGAACAACTAGCAAGATCGGCAAAGTTATCGCCCGCACAGGACTCATTTCTTCCTTCTCTTCTGGAGACCTCCACTAATACTTTTTGGATTGACTTTCGTGTATCTGATAGACTTCGAGACTTACCCTTTTTAACCCTTTCAGGCTATATTGATCTCCTTCAACAACGCTTTGACTCTTTTGCTACTATGTTGGTCCTACTGGATGGGGTTTGTGCAATGGATCGTAAGGGCCAGGGCTGAATTTGACTGTTTGAATTCGGTACAGTGACTTTCTTTTGGCTCTGCTGGGTTGTATCTGTGGGATTGAGGGCAGATGGAATTCTGATTGTCTGGGTTCGGTGTGACGGCTATGTTCGAAAAGGGATTTAGCTGCCTCTGTGGTGCCGGGGGCTGGGCGGGACGGTCTTTTCTCTGTCGGTGGCTCCCCTATCGATTTGCTTATTAGTCTGCTATAACTCGCTTAATACCACGGTAGGGGATGTCTGCTTTCGGCGGGGGGGAGGGGAGTCCGGGAGCCCGTATCATTTTGTAATACATCTCCTCCTCCATCTTTTCCCTTCCTCGGGGTATAGTTTAGGGGGCGACAGGCACGCTGCTAGTGGGGTTAGGTCGTAGCCATCTGCAGGGGTGCAGGGTGGGGGGTTGTGTTTTTTTTGAATTTTTCCTTTATTTTGTTCTATGACCTTTCTATTTCCCTTTTCCCTTCTTCACAAGAGATGTGGCATATTCTCCTAAGCCTTTTGTTCCGCATATCCGGGTGTCGAGTGTCCAATCTTCATATCCTGTATCCTTGGTGGGCGGGTTCTGATAATGTTTGCTTACGGTTGTCTGTATTGTATTGTTTTGCCCCAGCTCTAAGCTGGTATTGATATTTTTCAGATGCCTATAATTGTAGTGTACTTCCTCAACTCATTTGCCCGTTCACTGCTGTAATATGTTCCACCAAATGACACCCGATATGTACATTTTTACTCTTGTGTTATAATCAATAAAAATAAATAAAAAAAAAAACGTAATTTACTATTCAAACTTCACCATGGGGTTACTTTGGGGAATGCATTGTAATATTTTGCGGTGTAAAGCCCTGCGTTGTAAAAATTTAGCGGTGTAAAAACTGCAGTGTAATGGTACTGCGGATTTACTGGACTTCTGTTACCCACCGCAAACCAGTGACAATCCTCAGAGGATCTGATTTTAACAGTCTCTGGATATGAAATTGGGGTGGACATCTTTCTTTTAGTAACTCTGAAAACTTGGGTACTTTTTTCCGAGAGAGGTAGATTTGGAACCTCTTCTGTTCTCACAGTAGAGCGGGTAGCCCCAGTGTCTACTAGGAATGAGATATGATTCCCATCTACTTCTCCATCCACATTGGGAACATTTTGGTCTACCTCAAGAGCTGGGCAAAGCACGCAGTCCTCCTCTCCCTTCAGTACCATCATGCTAGCACTCGTAGTCACTGTCATCCAATTCAATCACATATTGTTGTTCTACATTCTGATAGTGTAGTAATAAGCAACACGAGTATAACCCATAAACTATGTTGAGATTTGGGTAGGTACGTGAGAAAAGTAACAATATCTCAACTGGTATCATTGAAAAGACAGTTAAACATGTATGTTGAAAACATTACACGAAAGGAAAACGGGAGACTCGGAGTACGTGTTTAGAATGTGAACTTGGCATCATATAATTAAGACTGTAATTAGAAGGTAGAGTTGTGGCAGCACTGTAGGCAAAAAATTATAGGAGCAACCCGAAATTGGACTTGGTGCTTAATTAGTGTTTGTGACACATAAATCGGCGACGCAAGTGACAATGTGTAAACAACGTGAAAACGGCGCGAATTGAAAGGTGAATAGATATGTAGAGTGAATATTGCGGTTCAAGACAATAATGTACAAGGTTTAGGATGAATCATGAAAGCAATTTCAGTTGAACCGCAGAAGGTAATGCCCCATCCGTTGAGCTGAGGAGTCGGCGGCGTTTCGATCCTGTTACTAAGGACCATCTTCAGGACCTGGTTGCAGATTAAACGGTGCTGGAATCAGCACAAGGCTGTGTCCAAGGGAGCTGCGGGGAAAAGTTGAGGTCAATGGCTGTCTCCTGGGTGGAGCGGAGAGCCTTTATGTCGGACACGTGGGGAGAACGTGCCAGATCGGTTGCCGTGCACTGGGGATCGGCATTTAGTGGTGAATTACCATAGGATGCTTGGATAGTAGTGTGGTTCATCTAAATACCACAAAGTCGGTATCGAGGGTGGAACTATGGCGGTGGAGTCAATCCAGCATTCGTGGGGTGCTACGATCAGCGTACGGGCACCACATTTGTGTGTGGTCCGCACACGAACACTTTCACTATGACAGTGCTGCTCTTAGAACATTAATCAGCACAACATCTGACAACCTCATCCCTGCAGGCCCAGCCATGTCCACACATGAACGTGGCATTCATACGCTGAACGCAGCATCCCACCACCGCTTTATTGACTTCTCCATGGATGCGAGGTGCTTCTTGTGATGCAGTGCAATGCGACAGCTACCGCGGCGACATCCTTACTCAGTGATGTGACGGCAGGGGCTGCGACGTCGATGCGCTTCTTCCTCATTGCAAGACGCTTCTCTTGATGCTGTGCAATGAATCAGCTACAGCGGCAACATCCCTACCCAGTAATGCGACGGCAGCGGCTGCGAAAGCAACACGCTTCTTCCTCGTTGCGAGACGCTTCTTTTGATGCTGTGCAGCAGGCCCTTCCAAAGAACTCTGGGGAGCTTGGGGTTGAAATCTGTTGTCCCTGAGACTTCAGCAGGAGGCAAGCTCTACTCTCAAGCCCTTGGAGATCCTTACAAGTTGAATAAAGCACACAAAGTCCTTTCTCCTTTCTTTGGCAGTCAGGCAACCACTGCAGGCCAATCCCCCAAGCAGCACTTCAGCTTAGGGATAGTCTCTCCTCAGGTTCTTCAGGTTCCTCTCCTCAGCAGAGGTTTCTTCTTGTTGTCCAAAAGTGATCTAACTCTCTGGGGTTTGGGTCCCCTCTTTTATACTACTTTTCTCTTTCTTATTTAAAGGCAGAGAGTCCTTTGCCTAGTCCAAACCAGTTCTGGTCAGTCCAGGAGCACTCTGTTGACATGACTCCTTCTTTCCTTTCACAGTGCAGGGCAGAACCATTAGACGCCCCACAGTAGGTGGAGCTAGCATTGTGGAGGGAAGGCACAATCCTGGAGCACTCTGTTGACATGACTCCTTCTCTCCTTTCACAGTGCAGGGCAGAGACATGAGACACACCACAGGAGGTAGAGCCAGCATTGTGGAGGGAAGGCGCAGTCCTATTCAGGTCCCAGGTACAACTCCTCCCTCCCATCTAGATGCAGATCTCTCTATTCACCTCTGGGCTGACTCATCCTGTCTCGTGGAATCTCCCAGCCCTGTCACTCAAACTCCAGACAAGGAATACACAACCTAGCAGAGGCAGGCGTGGATAGTTAGACAAGAAAATACCTACTTTCTAAAAGTGGTATTTTCAAATACAGAATGTTAAAACCAACTTCACTAAAATATGTATTTTATCATTCTGAGTTCACGCATACAAAACTCTAATTTCTACCATGTTCCATGAGTCAGTTATGATTATAAGATGTAACAAACTAACGGCCCATTCTGGCCTATGGAGAACAGGTAGCCTTGCAATAGTGAAAAACAAACACGGCTGTAATTCACTATTAGGACATGCCACACACACCAGGGCATGTCCTACCTTATACTTACAATGCACCCTGCCCTTGGGCCTCCCATAGGGGTGTCTGATATGAAGAAAAGGGAAGGTTTAGGGACTGGCAAGTGGGTGCACTTGCCCAGTCAGCATGGCAGTACCAGACTGCACACAGGCTCTGCAATGGCAGACCTGAGACACACTTTTACAAGCTGCTTCTGTGGGTGGCACAGCCAGTGATGCAAGCTCACTATCAGCATTTGGTTTACAAGCCCTGGGTACACTAAGTGCACTGTACTAGGGTCTGACCAGTAAACCAAATTAGCCAATCATGGAATCACTAATCCATACATCAATTTACAATAGGGGGAGCATATGCACTTTAGCACTGATCAGCAGTGGTAAAGTGCCCAGAGTCATAAAACAGCCAACAACAGGTCAGAAAAAATATAGGAGGAAGGCAAAAAGTTCAAGGATGACCCTGCAAAAAGGGCCAGGTCCAACAGGGAGCATTTGCTCATCCCCTTCACTGCTACCAAAGATGTTAGCTGGTGACTGCACTCAAACTCATTTAACCATCTACCATGTCATTTTTCTCTGGCATGCCATTTTCCGATTCGGGAAAACCACTCTGAATAGCCGTTCGGAGCGTTTTTCCTGTACGAATCGTAACCTGCAACGTCCCCCGTACGTATGACGAAGTACGATTCGTACCAGAAGCCGTACTCCGTACGAGTCGTACAAGACACCGTATGACTCTAATCTCCGTACGATTTTCCCTCGGAACCCGCTGTACGCGACATCTGTATGGTTCGCGGCGGGTTTTTACAACCCAGCAAGTACGATAGGTGTCGAGTACGCACCGTACGACCCTTTTTCTACAGGAGCTAAAAACAGCTGTAAAAGCAGAGTTCGCGCCGAAACAGGTACGGAACGGCCCCCCAGGTACAGTGCGTACCCCCCATGTTACGATGGGGGTACGGCTCGTACACCGATCGTACAATGGGGGTACGGCTCGTACACCGATCGTACATGGGGTACGGCTGGTACACCGATCATACAATGGGGGTACGGCTCGTACACCCCATGATCGCAGGGGTACGGTGCGTACCCCTGCGATCATGGGGTGTACGGACCGTACGGTGTGTATGTGTTTGTGCGATTTTCCGTACGACTCGCCCTTACCTGACGTGGACCGTACGAATCGTGTCCTCTTACCCCGGTCCGGATCGTACTTGTCGGGTCGTACGGCATGTGTACGAGTCGTACGGTATGTGTACAAGTCGTACGGTTCACTGTTTGAGCCTTGCAATATGTACGGATTGCGACGATTCGGATGGATTCACTGAATACGGATCGTACTTCGGGACTCGGACGGACGGGTACGATTCGTACGGAGAGGGCTCCGGATACAAATCGTACAGACGTTTTTTTCCCCGAATCGGAATCGACCCCAATATGTTTGAGGCAATTAAAAAAAATCTCTCATAGGTCCCATTTGGATCACTGACATAATATCGATGTCATAAATATCGATGTAGCCAAATATCGATTAAAAAATATAGAATACCAAAATATCGACTTCCTATCTCCAAACAGGTAAGTACAAAAATATCGAATCAAAAATATCGATGTAAAAAATATAGTTAGTCAAAATATCGAATTTTTTAAATATCTTAAAAGTAATGTAAAAGTAATGAAATAATAAATATAATTAACTTAAACATACTTAAAATACTTAAATAACCTTAAAATTAATAAATAATTAATTTAAGTTAAAAATAAATAAAACATACAATTACATTTTTTAACACATATATATATATAAACATAATATTAATAAAAAATATACTATATTTTTACCATAGGATAGCAGGAGAGTAACATTTACTATTACCACTCCAGTTAATACAACAGTAGAGAAAGCGTTGGATAGCGTATGGGTAAAAATACTATTCCCACTCCAGAGAGTGCAACAGTAGCGAAAGCATTAGATAGCGGGAGGATAAAAATTACTATTCCCATTCCAGTGAGTACAACAGTAGGGAAAGCGTTGGATAGCGTAGGGGTAAAAATTACTATTCCCACTCCAAGGAGTGCAACAGTAGGGAAAGTGTTGGATAGCGTAGGGGTAAAAATTACTATTCCCACTCCAAAGAGTGTAACAGTAGGGAAAGCGTTGGATAGCGTAGGGGTAAAAATAACTATTCCCACTCCAGAAAGTGCAACAGTAGGGAAAGCGTTGGATAGCGGGAGGGTAAAAATTACTATTCCCACTCCAGAGAGTGCAACAGTAGAGAAAGCGTTGGATAGCGGGAGGGTAAAAATTACTATTCCCAATCCATAGAGTGCAACAGTAGGGAAAGCGTTGGTTAGCGGGAGAGTTAAAACTACTATTCCCACTCCAAAGAATGCAACAGTAGGGAAAGCATTGGATAGCGTAGGGGTAAAAATTACTATTCCCACTCCAAAGAGTGCAACAGTAGGGAAAGCGTTGGATAGCGTAGGGATAAAAATAATTATTCCCACTCCAGAAAGTGCAACAGTAGGGAAAGCGTTGGATAGCGGGAGGGTTAAAATTACTATTCCCACTCCAGAGAGTGCAACAGTATGGAAAACTTTGGATAGCGGAAGGGTTAAAATTACTATTTCCACTCCAGTCAGTGCAACAGTAGGGAAAGCGTTAGATAGCGTAGGGGTAAAAATTACTATTCCCACTCCAAAGAGTGCAATAGTAGGGAAAGTGGTGGATAGCGAAGGAGTAAAAATTACTATTCCCACTCCAGTGAGTGCAACAGTAGAGAAAGCGTTGGATAGCGTAGGGGTAAAAATTACTATTCCCACTCCAGAGAGTGCAACAGTAGAGAAAGCGTTGGATAGCGGGAGGGTAAAAATTACTATTCCCACTCCATAGAGTGCAACAGTAGGGAAAGCGTTGGATTGCGGGAGAGTTAAAACTACTATTCCCACTCCAAAGAATGCAACAGTAGGGAAAGCATTGGATAGCGTAGGGGTAAAAATTACTATTCCCACTCCAGGGAGTGCAACAGTAGGGAAAGCTTTGGATAGCGTAGGGGTAAAAATTACTATTCACACTCCAGAGAGTGCAACAGTAGGGAAAGTAAATACTTCATATATGAATACAAATAAATTAAATATTAATACAAAATACAAATTAATTAAAAGTAACATTTTTATATAATATAATAATGAATCAATTAAAAATACAACAAAAATTATTATTACAAATAATTACCTATTAATACAAATTATTTACCAATTAACAATTAATTAATTCACACTTAAAAAATTATAAAAAATTACAACAAATCAAAATCAATAAAAAAATAACAATATTTAATCAATTACAATTAAATTACTTCCCACCCTATTCCCCTATAAACCCACAACCCGCTACAGAAAATAAATTATTAAAATTAACATAACTATCAATTAAACTATTAATTAAAAATAATTACCAATTATATTTTAATTAATTACCAATTCGTTATTAATTAACAATTAATTCACAATAAATACCAATAAATAAATTAACATATTTAATTAATTATAATTAAATTACTTCCCACCCTATTCCCCTATAAACCCACAACCCGCTACAGAATTATATTACACAAAAATGAAATACACACTTTTCACACATATACTAACATAAAAAAATTCTTTAAAAAATTAATATTAACTTACTTACCTCAAATTGGATATTTTTGTTGTCTATATTGTGTCCATTCTATATTTTTGTTGTCTATATCTCTCCATTCTATATTTTTGTTGTCTATATTCTGTCCATTCGATATTTTGTCAATTCTATATTTTTGATTCGATATTAATGCTATTCTATTCAATATTTTTGTAGTCTATATTCTGTCCATTCGATATTGTGTCCATTCTATATTTTTAACTCGATATTAATGTAACTCGATATTTTGAGTGTATACCGTTTCATTTGCTCGCCTTGTAATGTTTTTACAGGAAAACAATAGTTCTTCCTCTTCATATGCCTCAAATCTCACTGGGCAAGTGTTCCCTGAATCGTTTCTTCTAATTCAACTTTTAATCAGCTCAATCCCAGGAGCGGTTTAATTGTCTGAACTGAATTTTGAGCTGAACCTGGACCTGCAGTCAGCTCTGAAACATGGGCAGAACTAGAAACAGAAGGTCGAGAAGAGAATGGATTTATAGTTGGAGCTCGAACTGAAGCTGAAATCATTACATAACTTTGATTGTTTGTGGTACTACATCCTTTAAACCATTCATCAGGTTTTTGAGGAGTGAGCTCCAAAGGCTCTCCTGTACTATTCAAACTTAAGCTTCCACTGGTAACATTTGTACTCATCCAGATTGTACAGATGAATCTGGAACTGAAACACCTATTTGCGCAGTCATATCAGAAGCAAGGTAATTCATTTCAGAAAGTCCACTCTGTCTGGGACAGTAAAAAGGTGGAAATCTCTGCATCATTCTTCGCATCAGGTCAGCTGTGACTGATTAGGGATAGTATTCACAACAGCATTATCGGCCCGCATCAGAACCATGAGCCGGTGAATCAGTGATTTTACTGTCAAATGCATCAGGTCCGATTCATTTACTCATGTGGACGATTTAGTAATACCTAATTCAAATGTTTATCATGTATGTCACTTTCTTCTCTCTCTTTCCTTGTTTTGGGTTTATCTGTCTCTAAATGTTTCTATTTCTCCTTTCTCTCACCCCAACTCCTTCCTCAACCTCTCACACCGGATACATTTGTGTTCCATATATTATATATGCCCACATTTTCTGTTGAGCATCCTATCAAGCCTCTGCGTAATGATCCAGTGTTCTCCTATACCTCCCTTGGAATTTCTCTCTCTTTTTTTGTTGAACAATATGCTCTAAGGAATTGAAAGCCTCAAGAACAGTTGGTCTAACAGGCTCTTTCTTCTTGTATGTTCTTTTCCTTAACTTTTCTAGAATGCTCAAATGAAATGTCCGATGACGAGGGAACTGTAGTTCCTCATCCTTTTCAGTAAGTGCAGGCCAAAACTCGAGCCACAGACATGGATGTAACCCTTTGTCATCACAATGTTTCCTGGCGTACCCTCAGGTGGTACCTCTACTTTCATATTGGCAAATGTGGTCTCATCTTTCTTCATTACTTTTCCCAAAAACTGGCAACTCTTTATTTTTATTCAATTCTATTTTCACAAATTATTTCCATAAATTCAAGAAATGGTATTCTCCCTCAAGCCACCTGTTCACAACCTCAGACAATAACAGCATGACTCTTATGACCTAGTCAACCAAGCCCAGTGCAGCCTCACACCAACCGACTTATCACTGCGCGGCAGCCTGTGACGTCAAACTCGATCCTTGCAGCAGCTCACCCTCCTATAGAATTAGTTTGGCACATTTTTTGCACGAAAAAATGTGAAAATAAAATGCAAGCATCAAAACAAACTGTCTGCTCCACTTAGGGATATCCATACCCACAGGTGTACTAAACTTTCTACACTCATTCACTGCAATGAAACCTCGACCAGCTGGATTTCACCCTTAATTGACATAGTTATTCCCGGTGCACCTGAGATCAACCATACCAATTATTTTTAACACACTAAGACAATCCTTACCAAGGTGTTGTCGATTATGTCTCACAATGAACACCACAAACCAGCAGACAACGTCTTGTCTTCTATACTGAGACAACCTGTGGGTAAATATTTCTAGATCTTAGGCCACGTTGAACCCATTTACTACTTCAACTTTGTACAACACCGCACACATGGACTTTAACCATTTAACTCTGCTCAACAACAGAAAGACATTTCAAAAACCAGCAATCTCAAGCAAAGTAATAACCATGCCCATCCCTATTAATACTCACACTCCTTTGCTGCTGTTATAACGTTGATTCGATCCAGAGCGATACTTATTCAGCACTCCATCAAACCTTCTTTTTGCTGAACCAAAATTGTGGACTCTTTGGACTTGGGCTAAGGACTATTTTAGGCACGTAAAATCTCACTTCTCTATGCAGAACATAACTCTGCTACCAGATTTGCTGCAGCATGACGCAGTACGTAAAATGCAGTTATTGAAAGTGTATTCCCCATGCTAACCTAAGCGTATTGGGCCCTCTACGATTAGCTAGTCATTTACAACAGAGGCAATGATTCTCTGATAAAACTTTCTCTGCTTATAGGTGGGGAGGAAATTAGGGTGACCAGCTCCATGTTAACGGTGCAATGAGGACCATTACTTGAAAGCTGATTTACAGGTTTGAAATCAGATTTAGATAGACCACTCTCAAGACCATGCTGTAGAAGTAAAGAATAACTAGTTCAAAACAAAGGAAAGGAAGCAACCCCACATACAAGAGAAGGGGTACCACAGGTAGATAAAGAACAAATTTCTCCTGGGAAAGGTTTCACTACACTGCAATCAGTGATGTTGATTAATCTTGACCAAACCAACTTCTTCTCTCATACGCATTCATCCACGACAACTACAGTGTCACCAGTCACAACAGAAGAGAACCAATCGAGACCCCACAAATCAATTATGTGAAACAATACTTATAACCAACCGATATGCAAAATAGACAAGTTAATTTTAATAAAATTACATTACATATAGTTTACAAAATAATTAAAAAATCTCTTGTGAACAAATTCATGATGTACATAAAGAATAAAAAATAAAAACACAAATAAACTAACAATCAAGAAGGATAAGACGAGAGAACAACAAATGACAGTGCATAATCATAAAAACATCCTAGATTCGTTACTCCACATAAAATACATTGTTATATCACATGGGTGTCCATAAATTATGTTGTCTATTCTACAGCCAGTCAGTTCCTTGGATGTAACACCATATAATGCGTCAACACGTTTCGATGGCACTTACATTATTGTAAGCCACCTTCTTCAGGACAATATATATAAATCACAATCACAAATTTGTCCTAATCAGAAAACATATAAACAATATATTATTTACTAAAACATATCAATCCAATGTAAAATTACAGTGCCTAATTTCCCACCCTTACATGCTTTTGCATCCCCCGCCCAAAACAATAGGACCGGGAGCCGTGTTGGTACATACTATCTCTTTAACCGATCAACCTATTTAAAGATTTCCTAAAAAACATTTTTTACAATAGGTGTCCCCCTATTCATAACTCAACATACATGCTGAGTAACGATAGAGCATAGGCGTGTCTAAACCCGGTTTCAGAGAAACCCTATGCACAAAATCCCAAATGGGACATCTTTAGACGTAATATTGTAGGACACAATTGTCCATAGAGTCCCCACTTTCCAATCATACAGCCATTCCACATAAATGCACATATACATCAATACCCGCACCATCTTCCATTCTCAACATGTCCCATTTATCATCTCCTTTCTAGAAAAGGTGGGCAAGATAGAGCACTTCTACCCACCTCTTGGTAACTCTGGGGTGGTTCAGTAGACTTATGCAAATTATAAACTCTGGCAGGACTCCTTAGGGCTCCAATTGCTTCTTAATGCTGACACTTTTAATTCTGCGGTTGAGATATATTATAAAATCCGCCACCCTCTTGGGACCTACCGGTAACTTCAGGATTATGTATCCTCCAGAGGGGGAATGTTAAAATTAAGCGGGGCTCCTGAAGGCTCCAAGCGCTCCTTAGTGCTGACACTATAGAAAAAAGCGGGTGGGGGGACGTTTATCCAATTTCATTCAATATCGAGCCCCCTAGTTATTTGATGTTAAGATATCTTGTGCATTCCTGAATCATTCTAAAACCTACCGGTAACTAGCGGGTTATTGTTGTGTCCTCCACTGGGAGAATGTTAAAATTAAGCGGGGCTCCTTAGGGCTCCTAGCGCTTCTTAGTGCTGACACTATAAAGACAAAAGCGACGATCATCCAATTATAATTCATATGAAACCCCCTTAACGTTTGGGGTTGAGATATCTTATATAAACCCCGATCATTATAAAACCTACCGGTCGCTTAGAGGTTGTCTGTCCCTCACTTAGGGAATGTGATTTAGCCGAAAACAAGTGAGATAAACCAACGTCTTCTCTATTGCCCGTGGTTAAAATGATCATTTTGTTTGGTCTGGAAATAAAAGAACATACAGCAGAGTTTTATTACTGTATCCCAACTAATATGATTGACAACATATCCTCCAACTCTATTGGTGAAGTATACTCACCAGGGTCCAATTACTACATGGGCATGTGCAGTGCAGCTCGCATGTATATGTCCCCAATCCACGTCCACTCTTTTATCTGAAAAGAGGCGTAAATTTAAAGCAAATACCATATTTGCGAATGTTAATTTTATATATGTAAAACCAGTAAGAGACTAACCTCCTTACACTATTCTAGTAGTCAATATTCTTACCCATTTAGGAATTTAAAACTTGGTATCTCCTATCTTTGGGCGACCCTTCTGTTTGAAACCTGACCAATAGTGATTTCAATCGGCCAAATACTTTGAGTGGCCAATGTATTCTCTTATGTCCCCACCCTGTAAGTGGAATCCCTGTGAGGAAATATCCCCTCTCGTTTTGCTGTCAGGATGTCCCCACCCTGTTCGTGTAATCTCTTTGAGGACATGTCCCCTTCTGTCTAACAAACTAAATGGCCCCACAAAGGAGAAACCTCTTTAAAGGAGTTAGCCCATAGGTGTGCGCAAACCGACGCGCCCCCCATTTCTATCTATATAAACCCCATGGCGATATAACCTTTCGGCCCTTCAGCTCTCCTTACCTCACGGACAGAATAACAGCTACCTCCTGACCTTTGTGCAGGTAGATTTGTGAATGCTATTTACCCGGGTGCCCTACTAAACCGCGGTTGGATTTGCGGCACCTGGGTGAAAGCCTCCCACGCCGCTGCAATGGAAGTGAACATTGTTACTAAAAAATAAAAAGGGCAATGTCACATAATGTGACATTGCCCTTATAATATAAGTGCCATCGAAACGCGTTGACGCATTGTATGGTGTTACATCCAAGGATCTGACTGGGTGTCGAATAGACGACATGAATTATGGACACCCATGTGATATAACAATGACTTTTATGTGGAGTAACGAATCTAGGATGTTTTTATGATTATGCACTGTCATTTGTTGTTCTCTCGTCTTATCCTTCTTTATTGTTAGTTTATTTGTGTTTTTATTTTTTATTCTTTATGTACATCATGAATTTGTTCACAAGAGATTTTTTTAACTATTTTGTAAACTATATGTAATGTAATTTTATTAATATTAACTTGTCTATTTTTGCATATTGGTTGGTTATGAGTATTGTTTCACATAATTGATTTGTGGGGTCCCGATTGGTTCTCTATTGTTGTGACTGGTGACACTGTAGGTTTCGTGTATGGATGCGTATGAGAGAAGAAGTTGGTTTGGTCAAGATTAATCAACATCACTGATTGCAGTGTAGTGAAACCTTTCCCAGGAGAAATCTGTTCTTTATCTACCAGAAATAAAGAATAGCTACTGGAAGACCCAACCTCCTAAAGAAGTTAAGTCGAGTAAGAACTATGAAAACCAAGAACTCAGGAATTGCAACACAAAACAAATACTAATCATAAACAAAATGGAAAAATAAACAGGACTCAATAATAGAGTCAAACAAATGTAGCTTAATTCGGTTACTGTATTAAGGAATTAAAATTCATCAGAATAAGCAGTTTCTTAAGGACTTCAGTTAAGAAAATAACAGCTTGCATTAAATTACGAGGCATTTAGGCAAATCTTTGCAGGATGGTTATTAAATGCAGAGTAGAAAATCCCACCACCCTAAGGCAGAACGATGGTTTGAATTTATAACTGCTCATGTCCTATGAAGCAAAGGGATGAATTCTGATTTAAAGTCCATTACGGGGCACATTCATTTATTAACTTGAAGCTTAGAGATAAAATAGGAAACAAAATGGTTCAGAAAAGAAGGTTTCAGTCCATCAGCTACCGATTGCAATATTGACAAACAATCCAAAAGCAAAGCTCAATCAGCATAGCACACGGATCCTAAGTAGGACAAATCAGAATGACAGATGTTGAGAAGCAAAAATCAATGGCACTGCCCCTTCTTTGGGTTTTCTTCTTTTATAAGTTCTTTAGATAAGCCCATTGGCATAGCATCACAGCTCCATCGAAAGTCTATCATATGCCCCAGTGTCAGGAAACACACAATTGCCTCCATTGTGCACGTTGGGACACTTACATTAAGGAAAAAGAGGTGAGTGAATGTCAAACCTAGACTAATCAATCATTGGTATACTGTAGCATAGGTAGTACGCACCCTAAGATGGCCGCCGCTGTGGGCGTCGTTTATTTACCATTACAGCGGCAAGCACAGTCTAGTCATTGTGTGGAACGCGCGCTTTCCAAACTGCGCACTTCAATTGAGATTTTCGTCAGAGAGCATTGTTTTCCGCTATCTCTGTAATAATTGAAGCCAGGAAATTGTTTGAGGTTCAGAGTAGTCGCGGAATTAATCTTCCACCTAGCATCTTAGTTTTTCTTGCCCCTTTTCAGAGTTATTCTCTTTTAAGGAGGCGAGAATATTTTCTAGTAGAAGTTATTGTTAGCCCATTGGACATTGGTGGTCAGAGCAACTCCGCGCTGACGAGAGGGACTCTGGAAGCAGGTGTTAAAGAGTTGCTGCTGGAGTTTTTTCATCGAGCATCTTCAAAGTTTAAGAGTCAGAAAGTGAGCAGTGCTTGGACCTCGTCACTGTAAGATATTTCAGAACTGTTATCAAAACCTTCACGAACTCAGCAACTGTGATACCTCCCTCTTGCGCTTACCCCTTTTGATTCACATCCTTCTTTCTCCTTCCCTGTACCTTTTTGCGCGCTTCTTGAGTGGATGTATATAAAATGTAAATAAAGTGGCAAGGTCTGCAGCAATAGACAAGACTACCCAGAGCAAGGAAAGAACACTTGTCAAAGTTAATTTCAAGGATTGCAGTTCTCAAGGAAGGAATTACGACAGCGTTTGAGAAGAGTGCAGGTATTAGGTTAACCTATACACCCTTCATTTGAAAAGACAGTTAGAGTCTCTTATAACCTTGTTACTTATTTTACAGATATCACAACTTCTCATCACGTCACAAACATCACAAACCACAGGAGAGGCAAATGCTTTGTAGACAGCTGGTAGGAAGATATTCTTATTTGAGTACATGAGTAGGAAATCCTTATTGTAGCTGTATGTACATGATCTTTCCCTTTGTGCATTAGGTACACATGGCAAGGTGAGGAACAAGTACAGAAGTATCCTACATCCCCGTGAGGGTGGCAGCTGTTGACGGAGTTTCTCTTCTTGAATCCAATTCCCCTTTCCCCCCTGCTGGTGACGTTGCTTAGAATAGCGGCGGTACTGGTGGGCGGGCATTGGGAACCGCGGCTGATCTGCTTCTGCAAAGACTGAAGGGTTCTTGACAGATTGAAGTGCCCACAAAGTCACTTTGCCCAAACAGAATGGCAGAAGGATTTAATTTCAAAGCGTTAGGTGAGATGTTAGCGGCAATTCAACTTGAGATAGGTGCAGTTAGAGAAGAAAACAAAAGAGTTAGTAGCTTCTCGCCAAGAAACCAGAGTGTTGTCACAAAAGGTGGATGGGTTAGCCATGGGAAATCCAGTAAGTATCAAGATGAACAGTGTAGGCACGGCGCACAGCTTATAGTTTGAAAGATATTTTTACTTTGGAGATGGGTAAAATTTGAAAAGAGATCAAGGTGCTCCAGCAGGTGACGCAACTGTCCTAATGCGTCGAGACTGTTGAGGGGTTGAGTGCACTACTGGGGTGTAGGCGCATCCCTGCTTGAGGGCACACTTATGTGGTTCGTTGTAATAACACAACTGACTCCAAAAAGGTTCAAGAAAAGTTCAAGTTATTGTATTTTATTTTGAACGTTCATTTTCAAGTTCATGGATTTTCCATAAGTAACATTTAGAAGTTCATGTTATCCGCTTAATTGAACTTTTAATCAAAAATGCTCCAATGCATTTGTCAAGGAGCGCTGAAAAGAAACAGAATAAAGCTCCAATCAATGGTTGACATCACATAATCAGTTACCAAACAAAAATCAATTTGCAAACATAATCAATGTTTCAACGTGGATGATTCACATAACATGGTCAAACCGCCTGCACCAGTGTGTATCCAAACGCATTGTGGTGGTTTATCGAATGTCGGTGCTGGGAAAGGTGGGAGCGTGATCGTGCATAAATCATTAAAACAAGTTTAAACGCAGGGGCGAGTTCGTGCTAAAATGGCTACTTCATCGGTGCGTTTAACAGGGAGAGTGACGGGGATGATGAAAAGTGACCCGGTAAAAAGTGACAGGGATGGTAGAACATGGTTAACCAAGCCGCTCGTTAGAAAACGAGACTTACGTGATGCGCTTAAATGGTTCCTCATGGGATCTGGGGAGACATAAGGGAATAGGTACATAAGTTTCGACTCGCTGGTGAGTGAATCCTCGGCGCATGACTGGCCTCAGATTGAACTTACTGAGAATGCTGAATCGTGCGTGGCTTCACGGGTATCTGCACCGGAGTCCAATGACTTCGTGAAGTAAACGCGGAGTTTCTAACCCAGGTCTAAACAAATGTAAAAACTGATGAGGGATTCACGTAAACGTGTGGTGCGGCCATCTTGGAGTGGGGTGAAACGAAGGAAGTGATAGGGCCGAATCGGTTTGCAAAGTGAATCAAACAATACACAACACAAAATAATCACAACAAGCAAAACTCGGTCACAGTGTATCAGTAATGTACCATAAAGGTACTATAAGTACTAGCTAAGTTCAGTTCGATCATTTAAGCCGTGAGGCTTCGGCGATTGCAGTCTGTAAATCCATGCTGTTTCCTTCTGCAAAAGTACCTTATTGATGTCTCTTCCTTCAATTTTTGGTACAGTTTCCAGGATTAGGAATTTCAATTGAGCCACATTGTGGTTCGCTTCATTGAAATGGGTGGCCACGCTGGATTTGATATTTTTTGTGCGAATGTTAGACTTGTGTTCGTTCAGACGGATTTTTATTTTTCTAGTTGTTTTTCCGACATATATCATGCCGCAGGGGCATTTGAGGAGATAAATTAAGTTAGATGTATCACATGTGGCATCTACGTTCAGTTTTATTTTGAAGCCTCTCATGGGGTGATTGAAACTGTTTCCTTTAATTACGTTGTTGCAGTTTGTTGCAGTGATGGCAGGGGTGTGTGCCCGTGTGGTTCACTGGTTCCTTGCTGGTTTTTGACAAGATCTCTTTGAGGTTCTGTGAGCGGGTGTAGGCAAAGATCGGTTGTTCCTTAAAGAGTTCCCCAAAATCTGGTTCAGAGGATAAAATTCGCCAGTGTTTTATGATTATACTTTTGAAGGTTTTACTGGATGTTGAGTATCTCGAGACCAGAGCTATTCTCTTGTTGTCAACCTTGATGGTGTCTTTTAGAGCTTCTGAACGAGAGATCCTAGATGTTCTTGTGATAGCTTCATTGATCACTTCCTTGGGGTATCCTCTATTGAGAAATCTTGTTGCCATGGTTTGCATTTGAGAAGTTGTAGTATCGGGGTCAGACACAATACGTTTGATCCTTAGCATTTGGCTAAATGGTAGATGTTTTTTCAAAGAGCTTTGGTGAAAACTGCTATGTAATAAAGTGTTGTTGCGATCCGTGGGTTTGCGGAAAAGGTCTGTTTGTAAGCCGTTGGCAGTGATTTTTATGAGTACATCCAAAAACGTTATTTCCTGATCACTGATGCTCCATGTAAATTCAATGCGATCATCTTTAGAATTCAAGTCCGTGAGGGCTTGTTCTAAGTTTTCTCGGGAATCCTTCCAAATGAAAAATAAGTCGTCGATGTAACGCACATAAATTTTTAGATTGTCTGTCCATGTTTTATTCATGTAAATGTTGTTGAGTTCAAAGTTCCCCATGTAGATATTTGCGTAACTTGGTGCGGCGCAATTGCCCATAGCCATGCCGGACATTTGAAGGTACCATTTTTGGTCAAACGAAAAATAACTATGATATAAAGTAAATATCATAAGTTCCAAGATGAATGTTTTGAGAGAGTCAGTAATGTCACTAGAAAGTAAGGCTTGTTCGACTGCATCAATCCCGCCGTCATGGGGAATGGAGGTGTATAAACTTTTGACGTCTGCTGTGCATAAAATCAAATGTTCTTCCTCGTTGATCTTTACTAGCGAGAGTTTGTTGAGAAATCCCGTGGTGTCCTTTATGTGACTTTCAAGGTTGGTGACCATGGGCTGCAAATACCGGTCGATAAATTTGCCGATCGGTTCATGTATGGATCCTCTGGTGGACACGATGGGACGGAAAGGAGGGTTCATAAGATCTTTATGTATTTTAGGTAGCATAGTAATGGTGGGGCTTCTTGGATGTTCGACTGTCAAGTACCTTTTGGTTCTCTCGTCAATGATTTCGTTATCAAATGCTTTGCAGATGAGTTCTGATAATTCAGTTTTGTATTCACTAGTGGGATTCCCACTTAGTGGCATATACGTGTTTGAATCCGTTACATGTTCCTTTATCCGTTGATTGTACAGGCTGGTGTTAAGGATGACGAGAGCGCCACCCTTGTCTGCTTTGAGACATTTGATTGAAGTATTATTGGCGATTTTCCTTAAGGCGTCCATGTCCTTATTAGTGATGTTATTGCGAACTTTCCTTCTGAAATTGATTTTTGCAATATCTTGTCTTACCAGGGTCTCAAAGGTGTCAATGGTTTTGTGACTACTAGGGGGTATGTAGGTGCTAGATGGTCTCAAGCCCAAAAGTAAGTCCGGTTTAATGTCTTTGGGAGGTTCCAGGACCTTCTCAAAAAAGTGCCTTAGACAAAGTTTGCGGGTAAATTTGAAGGTACTCACTTCTAGCTCTAGAAGATTGGTGTTATTGGTGGGGATAAATGACATTCCTTTTTGAAGAGTTTTTAATTGGTGTTCCGTGAGAGCGGTATCCGAGATGTTAATCACTAACGATTCTTCCTGGTTTTCGGTTTGGTCTTTGAACCGTATAATCAAAATACTGACACCTCTTCCTCAGGTAGTGACAATAGTAGTCGCCCACCAAGGAGAACTCCGACGGAACCATCAACTTCTACAGACTCACAAGGTCAGAAGTCAAAACAAACACCCAGCAACAAAGATCCCACAACAACTGAGCCTTTTTTAGAGGTAAGCCCAGACAGGACCGACGACCCAGACGGGGCAAAAGGGCAGGAAAAAGAAAGCGAGGACAGCCAACAACCTTCAAAGACCAAACCGAAAACCAGGAAGAATCATTAGTGATTAACATCTCGGATACCGCTCTCACGGAACACCAATTAAAAACTCTTCAAAAAGGAATGTCATTTATCCCCACCAATAACACCAATCTTCTAGAGCTAGAAGTGAGTACCTTCAAATTTACCCGCAAACTTCGTCTAAGGCACTTTTTTGAGAAGGTCCTGGAACCTCCCAAAGACATTAAACCGGACTTACTTTTGGGCTTGAGACCATCTAGCACCTACATACCCCCTAGTAGTCACAAAACCATTGGACACCTTTGAGACCCTGGTAAGACAAGATATTGCAAAAATCAATTTCAGAAGGAAAGTTCGCAATAACATCACTAATAAGGACATGGACGCCTTAAGGAAAATCGCCAATAATACTTCAATCAAATGTCTCAAAGCAGACAAGGGTGGCGCTCTCGTCATCCTTTACACCAGCCTGTACAATCAACGGATAAAGGAACATGTAACGGATTCAAACACGTATATGCCACTAAGTGGGAATCCCACTAGTGAATACAAAACTGAATTATCAGAACTCATCTGCAAAGCATTTGATAACGAAATCATTGACGAGAGAACCAAAAGGTACTTGACAGTCGAACATCCGAGAAGCCCCACCATTACTATGCTACCTAAAATACATAAAGATCTTATGAACCCTCCTTTCCGTCCCATCGTGTCCACCAGAGGATCCATACATGAACCGATTGGCAAATTTATCGACCAGTATTTGCAGCCCATGGTCACCAACCTTGAAAGTCACATAAAGGACACCACGGGATTTCTCAACGAACTCTCGCTAGTAAAGATCAACGAGGAAGAACATTTGATTTTATGCACAGCAGACGTCAAAAGTTTATACACCTCCATTCCCCATGACGGCGGGATTGATGCAGTCGAACAAGCCTTATTTTCTAGTGACATTACTGACTCTCTGAAAACATTCATCTTGGAACTTATGATATTTACTTTATATCATAGTTATTTTTCGTTTGACCAAAAATGGTACCTTCAAATGTCCGGCATGGCTATGGGCAATTTCGCCGCACCAACTTACGCAAATATCTACATGGGGAACTTTGAACTCAACAACATTTACATGAATAAAACATGGACAGACAATCTAAAAATTTATGTGCGTTACATCGACGACTTATTTTTCATTTGGAAGGATTCCCGAGAAAACTTATAACAAGCCCTCACGGACTTGAATTCTAAAGATGATCGCATTGAAATCACATGGAACATCAGTAATCAGGAAATAACGTTTTTGGATGTACTCATAAAAATCACTGCCAACGGCTTACAAACAGACCTTTTCCGCAAACCCACGGATCGCAACAACACTTTATTACATAGCAGTTTTCACCAAAGCTCTTTGAAAAAACATCTACCATTTAGCCAAATGCTAAGGATCAAACGTATTGTGTCTGACCCCGATACTACAACTTCTCAAATGCAAACTATGGCAACAAGATTTCTCAATAGAGGATACCCCAAGGAAGTGATCAATGAAGCTATCACAAGAACATCTAGGATCTCTCATTCAGAAGCTCTAAAAGACACCATCAAGGTTGACAACAAGAGAATAGCTCTGGTCTCGAGATACTCAACATCCAGTAAAACCATCAAAAGTATAATCATAAAACACTGGCGAATTTTATCCTCTGAACCAGATTTTGGGGAACTCTTTAAAGAACCACCGATCTTCGCCTACACCTGCTCACAGAACCTCAAAGAGATCTTGTCAAAAAGCAGCAAGGAACCAGTGAACCACACGGGCACACGCCCCTGCCATCACTGCAACAACTGCAACAACGTAATTAAAGGAAACAGTTTCAATCACCCCATGAGAGGCTTCCAAATAAAACTGAACGTAAATGCCACATGTGATACATCTAACTTAATTTATCTCCTCAAATGCCCCTGCGGCATGATATATGTCGGAAAAACAACTAGAAAAATAAAAATCCGTCTGAACGAACACAAGTCTAACATTCGCACAAAAAATATCAAATCCAGCGTGGCCACCCATTTCAATGAAGCGAACCACAATGTGGCTCAATTGAAATTCCTAATCCTGGAAACTGTACCAAAAATTGATGGAAGAGACATCAATAAGGTACTTTTGCAGAAGGAAACAGCATGGATTTACAGACTGCAATCGCTGAAGCCTCACAGCTTAAATGATCGAACTGAACTTAGCTGCTACTTATAGTACCTTTATGGTACATTACTGATACACTGTGACCGAGTTTTGCTTGTTGTGATTATTTTGTGTTGTGTATTGTTTGATTCACTTTGCAAACCGATTCGGCCCTATCACTTCCTTCGTTTCACCCCACTCCAAGATGCCCGCACCACACGTTTATGTGAATCCCTCATCAGTTTCTACATTTGTTTAGACCTGGGTTAGAAACTCCGCGTTTACTTCGCGAAGTCATTGGACTCCGGTGCAGATACCCCGTGAAGCCACGCACGATTCAGCATTCTCAGTAAGTTCAATCTGAGGCCAGTCATGCGCCGAGGATTCACTCACCAGCGAGTCGAAACTTATGTACCTATTCCCTTATGTCTCCCCAGATCCCATGAGGAACCATTTAAGCGCATCACGTAAGTCTCGTTTTCTAACGAGCGGCTTGGTTAACCATGTTCTACCATCCCTGTCACTTTTTACCGGGTCACTTTTCATCATCCCCGTCACTCTCCCTGTTAAACGCACCGATGAAGTAGCCATTTTAGCACGAACTCGCCCCTGCGTTTAAACTTGTTTTAATGATTTATGCACGATCACGCTCCCACCTTTCCCAGCACCGACATTCGATAAACCACCACAATGCGTTTGGATACACACTGGTGCAGGCGGTTTGACCATGTTATGTAAATCATCCACGTTGAAACATTGATTATGTTTGCAAATTGATTTTTGTTTGGTAACTGATTATGTGATGTCAACCATTGATTGGAGCTTTATCCTGTTTCTTTTCAGCGCTCCTTGACAAAGGACCCTCCGGGTCCGAAATGCATTGGAGCATTTTTGATCAAAAGTTCAATTAAGCGGATAACATGAACTTCTAAATGTTACTTATGGAAAATCCATGAACTTGAAAATGAACGTTCAAAATAAAATACAATAACTTGAACTTTTCTTGAACCTTTTTGGAGTCAGTTGTGTTATTACAACGAACCACATAAGTGTGCCCTCAAGCAGGGATGCGCCTACACCCCAGTAGTGCACTCAAATCCAGTAAGTAGCCCCTCAGTTTCCAATAAAACTGCACCAGTTACATATCCTAAAACAATGGCCGAGGTAATTCATTCCGTCTCCCCATTAATACCTTTAGCAGCTCCAGAAAGGTTTCAGGGTGACCCACAGAAAGCCCAGTTATTCTTAACTCAGTGCTCTTTACACTTTATGTGTCGCCCCACCTTATTTCCAGATGCTCAATCCCGGGTAGCCTTTGTGTTGTCCTATTTGGGAGGGGATGCGGCAAATTGGGCAAAGCCATTAGTATCAAGAGATGACCCCTTCCTTTATGATTATGATTTATTTAGGAATGAATTCCTTCAAATTTTTGACAGGAGAAGGATATCCCAGGCCACTGACAATGGACTGCTTGAGCTGCGCCAAGAATCTAAGGATCTAATTTCTTATTTGACTCAATTTAATAAATTGATTATCGAAACAAATTGGCCTAAAGAAAAAAGAGGGGTTCTTTTTTATCGTGGATTACGTGATGAAATCAAAGATACCTAGGCACAAATACCAAATCGCCCTACTGATCTATCGACTCTAGTGGATTTAGTCTTAGAGATTGACTTCCGTAGTGCAGAGTGCAGAGGTGAAAAGAAGAAAGACTTTAAGATGAATTTCCCTCGTTTCGACAGAATGAAATCTGAAGTTGGAAGAGTGACCGGGCAGAATAATGAAGTGGAACCCATGCAAATTGGGGTAGTGCGAGGACCTTTGATTAAAGAAGAAAAAGAACAGCGCAGACAGAAAAAACTGTGTCTCTATTGTGGAGCATCAGGGCATTTTGTCAAAGAATGCCTGAAACGTCCAAAGACGCCGATGAAGGGAAACGCCTTGAACCATCAGTAGAGGAGGTCGCTCTGATGGCGAAAGAAGAAAAGACGACTCCAAATTCCCACTTAATCATGAATACTCCTCAGACCTTCACTCCACATGTCATTTTACACATGACCTTGAAGTTTGGAAAACAAGAAATTTTAGGAGTGGCCTTCATATTGGACTCAGGGGCCACCGGGAATTTCTGTGATATAAAGTATGCTCAAAGAACAGGAATCCAGGCAATCAGAAAAGAGAGAAGTGAGTCCATTCGCGCTGTGGATGGAACTAATTTATCCTCCTGTCCTATCACCAGTCCGAACCATTAGAACTAATCCAAGCCGATGGTCATCGAGAAGTCCTTCAATTTAATCTCATTGATGCCCCACAATTTCAGTTGATTTTAGGTCTGCCTTGGCTGGCAGTACATAATCCAACCATAGATTGGGATAATCGAACTGTGAAGATGCAATCTAAATACTGTCTGGAGCATTGCTATCATTTGGAAGACCAGAAGGTAGAACCTTCACAAGAGTTATTACTCTCTTTTGGAGGACAATCAATTGGAGTCATTAATTCCATGGACATCCCAACGGAATATCAAGACTTTGAAGATGTTTTCAGTGAGAAAGAAGCCAAACATTTACCACCACATCGCTCATATGATTGTACCATAGAATTGGAACCAGCAGTTGTGCTTCCTTGCAGTAGGATATACGCCCTGACAGAAGCCGAGAATACGCACTTGAAGGATTACCTGGATAAGTATTTAGCTAATGGATTTATAAGAACCTCCCAGTCTCCAGTGTCCTCTCCGTTGTTCTTCATTCCGAAAAAAGAAGGTGATCTCCGTACTTGCATCGATTATAGAGCTTTAAACCAAATGACAATCAAAAATCGTTACCCACTTCCATTGATTTCTGTCCTATTAGATCAAATCAAGGAAGCAAAGATATTCACTAAATTGGACTTGCGTTGAGCTTATCATTTGGTTTGCATGAAGGAAGGTCACGAATTGAAGAATGCGTTTAGAACAAAGTTCGGATTATTTGAGTACAGGGTTATACCCTTCGGACTCTGTAATGCTCCTGCAGTTTTTCAACACTTCATTAACGATGTGATGGGAGATTTAATTGACAAGATTGCCATTATCTACCTGGATGACATTCTCATCTATTCCACTGATCCACAAGATCATCCTGAACATGTCAGAACGGTGTTAGAACGTCTGCGTGTACATCGTTTGTTTGTCAAACTTGAAAATTGTGTGTTCAGTTCATCGAGCGTAGAGTTCCTGGGATTTGTCTTATCTTCACAAGGCATCACTATGGATCCTGGAAAGGTACATGCAGTGGAAAGTTGGCCTTCTCCAAAGGATGTTAAGGCAATTCAGAGATTTCTTGGATTTGCAAATTTTTATAGGCGGTTTGTTCAAGGATTCTCTCAATTGATTGTACCAATCACCCGATAACTGAAGAAAGGAGTGAAATCCCAATGGACCCCTGAGGCAGAACAATCCTTCTCAAGCCTCAAGAAAAAATTAATCTCCCCTCCCATCTTGTTGCATGCAGATCCCTCTGAACCATTTTTCGTAGAAGCGGATGCTTCTGATCAGTCGATAGGAGGAGTACTTTCGCAAAGGCATCAGGGTACTGGACAACTTCATCCTGTAGCTTATCGTTCTAGGAAGTTGAGTCCTGCAGAGATCAATTACACTATAGCAGAGAAAGAACTTCTGGCAGTTAAAGATGCCTTCGAGGATTGGAGACACTTTTTATTGGGTGCTAAACACACTGTCACCGTATTTTCTGATCATAAGAATCTGCAATTTTTGAAAACTGCGAAGACTTTGACCCCAAGGCAATTACGCTGGTCTCTATATTTTGCAGATTTTGATTTTGTTCTTACCTATCGTGCTGGAAATAAGAACGGAAAGGCAGATGCACTTTCACGACTTAATGCTGAGGAATGTGAGCATCCAGTGGAACCACAACCCATAATCCCAGAATCTAAGATCATTTGTACCATTTCTGTGGATCGTTTTCAAGAAGAAGTACGGAAAAGTCCTATCATGGAAGAGATTCGTGAATGGGTAACTAAAGGAGAAGAAAAAAGAATTCATGAACAGTTACCTTATTACAAAGAAGCCTTGTATCTTCCCACTAAGATTTTACAACAAGAAGCCCTTCGAATTTGTCATGATCTACCCTTAGCAGGACATAAAGGAATCACTAAAACTTTGGATTTGGTGCAGAGTTATTTTTGGTGGCCTGGGTTGTCCTCTCATGTTCAACAATATTACCAAACATGTGAATTATGTGCTCGAAGTAAACCAACTAGACAAGCACCTCAGGGAATGTTACAACCCCTCCCCACGCCTACACACCTGTGGCATACTATTTCTATGGATCTCATTGTGGATTTGCCTGTTAGTAAGTGATTTAATACTATTCTGGTAGTAGTAGACACATTCACTAAGATGAGCCATTTCATTCCATTAGCTGGATTGCCCACAGCAAAAGAATTAGCAAAATAATTTAGCGAACATGTTGTGAAGATTCACAGAGTTCCCAAGATAGTAATATCTGATCGGGGTTCTCAGTTTGTCTCCCATTTTTGGAAGGCGTTCTTGCGGGGTCTTGGAGTGGAAACTAGATTTTCCACAAGTTACCATCCCGAGACTGATGGTCAGACGGAACGAATTAACCAAGAATTGGAGCAAGATCTTCGTCTGTTCCTGATGGATCGGGGTAGAGATTGGTCAGAAATGTTATGGATGGCAGAATTTGCATGTAATAATGCGAAGAGTGCCTCCACGGGATACTCTCTATTCTATTTAAATTATGGTCGGCATCCTAACCCTTTTCAGATTCAAGAAGATTTGGAAGTTCTGGCTGTGGGGAACCTAATGAGAGATTTAGTATCTCTTCATAAAACTGCTGAAAATAATTTGACTAAGCCAAAATTAAACTACAAGAAATGTGCTGACAGGCACCGTAAACCAGCACCTAAGAATCGGGTGGGAGAACAGGGTTGGTTGTCTTCTCACAATCTACAATTGAAAGGAAACAGAAAGTTCCAACCTCGTTTTGTAGGCCCCTATGTTATAGAAAAGGTTATGGGACCAGTCACTGTAAAGCTAAAACTACCTGCTAAGTTAGGTGTTCATCCTGTTTTTCATGTTTCACTACTAAAAAAGACTGCATCACACCTTCGGTTGAATAGGCCCCCAGAATACTTAGAAATCCAAGGACATCCTGAATTTGAAGTGAAGGAAATTTTAGATTCCAAATTCCATAAAGGAAAGCTTCATTATTTGATTGAGTGGAAGGGTTATGGTCCTGAAGAGAGGTCATGGGAACCCATAGATAACATTCATGCTCCACAATTATTCAAAACATTTCATTTGCAACATCCGACTAAACCAAGACCGATAAATCGGTCTTTGAGAGCAGGTACTGTCAGGAAACACACAATCGCCTCCATTGTACACGTTGGGACACTTACATTAAGGAAAAAGAGGTGAGTGATCGTCAAACCTAGACTAATCAATCATTGGTATAGTGTAGTATAGGTAGTACGCACCCTAAGATGGCCGCCACTGTGGCCGTCGTTTATTTACCATTAAAGCGGCAAGCACAGTCTAGTCATTGTGTGGAACGCGCGCTTTCCAAACTGCGCACTTCAATTGAGATTTTCGTCAGAGAGCATTGTTTTCTGCTATCTCCGTATTAATTGAAGCCAGGAAATTGTTTGAGGTTCAAAGTAGTCGCGGAATTAATCCTCCGGTTAGCATCTTAGTTTCCTTGCCCCTTTTCAGAGTTATTCTCTTTTAAGGAGGCGAGAATATTTTCTAGTAGAAGTTATCGTTAGCCCATTGGACATTGGAGGTCAGGGCAACTCCGCGCTGACGAGAGGGACTCTGGAAGCAGGTGTTAAAGAGTTCCTGCTGGAGTTTTTTCATCGAGCATCTTCAAAGTTTAAGAGTCAGAAAGTGAGCAGCGCTTGGACCTCGTCACTGTAAGAAATTTCAGAACTGTTATCAAAACCTTCCCGAACTCAGCAACTGTGATACCTCCCTCTTGTGCTTACCTCTTTTCCTTCCCATCCTTCTTTCTCCTTCCCTGTACCTTTTTGCGCGCTTCTCTAGTGGATGTATATAAAATGTAAATAAACTGGCAAGGTCTGCAGCAATAGACAAGACTATCCAGAGCAAGGAAGGAACAATTGTCAAAGTTAATTTCAAG
Source organism: Lissotriton helveticus (assembly GCF_964261635.1). Lineage (NCBI taxonomy): Eukaryota > Metazoa > Chordata > Amphibia > Caudata > Salamandridae > Lissotriton > Lissotriton helveticus. Next base: position 966,361,148 of record NC_136059.1, read on the forward strand.
GATTGCAGTTCTCAAGGAAGTAATTACGACAGTGTTTCAGAAGAGTGCAGGTATTAGGTTAACCTATACACCCTTCATTTGAAAAGACAGTTAGAGTCTCTTGTAACCTTGTTACTTATTTTACAGATATCACAACTTCTCATCACGTCACAAACATCACAAACCACAGTAGAGAGGCAAATGCTTTGTAGACAGCTGGTAGGAAGATATTCTTATTTAAGTACATGAGTAGGAAATCCTTATTGTAGCTGTATGTACATGATCTTTCCCTTTGTGCATTTGGTACCCATGGCAAGGTGAGGAATAAGTACAGAAGTATCCTACATCACCATGAGGGTGGCAGCTGTTGACGGAGTGTCTCTTCTTTAACCCAATTCCCCTTTCCCCCCTGCTGGTGACGTTGCTTAGAATAGCGGCGGTACTGGTGGGCGGGCATTGGGAACCGTGGCTGATCTGCTTCTGCAAAGACTGAAGGGTTCTTGACACCCAGTTCACATTAAATCACCTAATATGATTTGAACCCACAAATTAGTTTCCCATGCTACTCATGAGAAGTGAAAATGTGCGAGTCCTCACAGGCCTAACATTGGTAGAGAAGAAATACAAAGGTGCAACGTATAACTATAGCTGAAATGCTATTCCCACAGTAATATTTCATTGTGAACATTTCAAAAAGTATTGCAGATTGTCAGAGTGTAGAAGTGTACAGGACAAAATATGTAACATTTTACTTGCAAAGAACGATATATTGTATTACATCAGGGGAAAGGTCAGCATAAGGAAAACATTTGGAGAAGGCTTTTAAGTTACATTGCACTTTTAAATTTAATAAGCTCTGACTTTACTTGCAAGATAATGAAATAAATCAAGTCAAATTGAAGAATGTATAAATGTCACATAATATTATTACATAAAACGACTTATCATTAGAAATACCCTTCTACCAAAAAGTTTTTCGATAGTCATAAAAATGCACATTTTAAAATATTTACTTTACTAAAATCGTTTTTCATATTTCATAAAGTACATAGTCTCTAGTATCAATTTACAAAATCTCTCGACTGTACTTCATTGCTACACATTTGTGGCCGACTTTCCTCTAACTAGTGCATTCTCAGGAAATAGCATAAAAATCACTATACCACTTCACTTAGCATCAAAATTCTCATCAATATACATCGATAAGAAACATATGCATTAGAATTTATCATCTCAATTTATTTATGTGTATTGATGTTACCTTATGAATGTGTTTTCTTCATTTCACATTTTAAAGCATGCTTTTATTGGGCCTCTTACTACTCTGTCTCATGTGTCACTATGCAAATCGTGTGCAACATATACATTCAGCCTTTTGTGTTTTCTGTGTATAAATGTGTTGTGTATTATGATTTTAAAAATCCTGCTGGATCAGGGTCGAACACTATTTCACCCTCACTAATAAATTCACCTGGTAATTCCCCTGGCACCAGTAATCCGTAACACAACCCTCTGCGCTAATGCCAACCTATTCACATAAGTATGCTACCAGAGATCTGTCACTACTCATAACATTACCTATCTAATATAACTTTTAATTAATCTGTGACACCATTCACCTTAACACAGCTCACACTAGTAACCCATTCAGACAGATTTTAGATCAATTTTGACCACAACTCACAATCTCCCTTGTATCACAGCAAGATGTATCATGTGACTCACCCCACATTGAGGTGAACCTATTAGTATTACGATCGCATAGCACATACTAAACCACAGTAGCAACTACAGTGCCATTTCAAAAACAGCCAATAGCATAAGGTTGGCCAGATACATTTACATCACTGGGAGAAAACTGTTTCAGTTTTGTGTTTTGAATTAACATATCACTGCATTCTACGATTTTTTGTTTTTATTTCTATTTACTTGACCCTATTGAACCAACACACCCGATTCAAATGATATGTTAAAACCAAGTCAAAGAATGAACAAGTAGTGTCCCGGTGATATGGATCCATCTTGTCACCATAAGCAATACACTATTGAGGTGTGCATGATTCTCATCCATAACAATGAGTTGGGGGTGGGGGGGGGTTGAAAAGCTTTCTTTAAAAAGCATCACATTCATCACCCTATCTGCACAGAAGTAGGACTAGAGTGACACACTTAAAACTTCCACCAGGACAATGCCAAGTGGCCTGCACCTGCTGATTATAGTGGTGCAGAGTAGTGACATTCTATAGCCCGACTCTGGCACTGAATACTTCTGGTAAGCACAGACAGTAAGTAGAAGTCCCACTGTGAAACTATGTAATAACTAAGGAATAGTGCTGCACCTGCACTGTGTATCTTGCCTAGTAGATCCAACTCTACAAAAACGTGTGGGTTGAGTCACGGCAAATCAGCAAGCTTAGATGTCTTTGCCTCAAACCTCCATATTGACGATGTACTATTGTTTAGTATTTTGTATATAACTGATTGTACTGAAATAGAAACACTGGGGTCAACAATCATTTTAATGCACTCTTGGGTGTATGTTGCGATTTCCGTCTGCCATACATCCACGCTAACCTTCCTTGGGAAGCCTATGAATGCTCACCATTGCTGCCAATGACAGTCAAGTACAGGAGGTGTGGGACTTGGCTCAGATTTGCTGAGACATAGCAGGATGAACTCGAGTCACCAAAGGCAAACATTCTTAGACCCCCACAGCTGAGTACAATATCCCAAACCTGCAATAAAGTCTCAAAACTAGGATCTCACAATAGGTATGATGTATATGAAATATTATCAATCTTCCCAGATCAGAGCCATCAAAAAATACAAAGGTAGGGCATGATTTTCTTGTCAAGGCCATGCAAATGATAACACTGCTTTTTCAATATAATAACCCAACACAAAAATGAAAAATCATGAAATATTAAAAGTGTAGTGTAATTTATCTTCTTTTTTCATGACAACTGACTGACTGCAGTCAAGCATTAAACAAACCAAAAAGCAAGGCCGAGCAGAGCCGCCACCCACTGCAAGTCATGGGGGAGCCACGAGGAGCTGCAGAGGTCATGTCTAAGAATAAATGCTGAGTCTCTGCACCGCTAAACTTCCACACCACCTCACCAGCTCGTGGAAAAAAAATGTCGGTTGATTGGGAGGATTGAAATGATATGAGGAGATGAGGCAGACATGATGGCTACGGCTGGAATGGCTGGCATATTTGGTGTATTTGGCTGACTGTGGCAGCCCCCCACAGCTGCTTCTTATATACCCGAAACTGGCTCCAAATAAGCTTCAACAAGCCCCAGTAAGCTCCTACTTTTAACCCTTTTAAAACCTAAAAACATTTAAAACTTTGCTCAAGGCCTAAAGGAATTGAGGGCCAAAAGCACCTAAGCATGCAGCAGAAGTGACTGCTTTGTGCTTGTGCCCTATCTCACCACTTGCTGTCTGCAGTGACCCTGTGTGGGCATATAGGGTCAGCCCCCGCAGCAAGTTTTATCTAGCAAGTAGTCCACGCGGGTACGCCATGGCTGTCTGGGTCATGTGGGCCAATCGAGAGCAGCTGCGGCAGTGGGGGTTAGGAGCCAGCAAAGCGGTACCAGTGTGGCTTGTGGTCTGCCCCCAGTACCTGGAACATTAGTGCTTCTAAGGGGAGTCAATCATATTTTATTTCAGTTCAACGAACCATAAAAGTGCACAGTATAAAAGTTTAAAACAAAGTAAACACAGATCACAGTGCAAATGTGTAAGATAAATTACGTTCATAATAATACATCTTTTGACAGTAAAATATCATGAGGTTAAGATGGAATCAGAGGAACAAAAACTTCCAAATAGTCCATAAAGAAGGACGCATTACGGGTCCGCTAAGTTGCCTAAACCAGGAATCGTAGCCTCTAAAGGTTCCATCAAGTTAACCATTGTTGTTTTGACTATTATATGTTCATCTTCCCAGGAATACTGGGTTACCCCATATCATTTTACTGCACGTTACTGCACAACCGCTATGTCTCATGTATCTGGAATTCCTTCTGACATGAATACACACACCAGGAAGGGCTTACCTATTTGTCTGAGTCAATGACCCACTTTAAACTAGAGCAGGAATTTTTGGGTTCACCTTTGGCTGCATAAGCAGTGCCCTCCTACAGAAAAACTCTTTTTGTGAGCCAGGACAATTTTTCAGACATTTCTGGCTGTACTTAGTTCACACTGCAGCCTCCTTTTACAAGGAGGGAATACTAGTCATAAAGTAATGCATTGCTCAACTAATATGGTGGTATGTGATTTATTCTTCTATCGCAGTATGTAGTAAGTGAAGTTAGACCACTCTCCTGCAACTCCTCTCAACAGACAACCTTCACTTCATCCAAAATTCCTTCCACGTTGTTCTCCTCCACAACCATGACCTGTTCTAAAGCTCTTGGGTTCACAATAATACTAACCCACAGGGCAATGGCATCACAGAGAGAATTAATGTCATGGTCAAGGGAACTGTACAGTTGACCATGAAGACTGGAATACCATCCTCGTCGCCTAAAAACTGTAGTAAATGAAGTTAGACCGCTCTCCTGAAGCCTTTAGTAGTTCTTTCATTCAGCCCACCACAACAGGACTTTTCCCTTGCCTGTCTCGTAAAAACTGACCGGCAATTCAAACCATAACATTCTAACAGAACCTTGACACCAAGGTTCTGTTCTATCAACACAAATATGACACAGTACAATATATGTGTAGGTATTTATTGAAGACAAACCTAGCTATAGAACAATGTACAGCTGAAAAAGAGCAGAAGCCCAGAGTTACAACTGAGGATCATTTACAATGAAGCAGGATGTTCGTGGACAATAAAAAAATATGAGTGACGGTAGTCGTAAAGAGATGGGGGGTTCCAATACCAGAACAATGCAATAAATCAAAAGTATATTAAGGGTTTGAACCTTATTGACACTGCAAATATGAAAAACAACCAAATCTTAGCCCGTGGTCAGAGGAGAACCTCCTGCCAACAAAACCATGGCCGCCAAGTAGAGAAGTTGTTTGAAGTTTAAGTTCTAATATGTGAGATTTCCCACTTTCAATTTTGTCTGCGTTTGCGATGGCGGCCACCACATATTTTTTATATGTAAGAAAGTAATACACCTCTTCTGTGCAACCCCACTATAAAATAGGCAATATAAGTCAATAGTGTGTTTTACACAGAAGCATTGAACATTTTTAGAGGTCATGCAGAACAGAATTTCACATATCAATAGTATCTTTATAGGAGCTGTTGAATGGAAAGAATCAGTTGGAAAGAAGTGGTTTATGTGCCAAATCATAGGGAAAGGATACTTGTCCAACTGGGCTGTTTTGTGAACCAAGTAAAACAAATTCAAATCAAGAATAAACCCTTATGATCTAGTTGAACCACCCAAGGTAAATGTAATTCCATCTTGTTACAAGATTCAGAGGCTGAGCCAACCTTTCCTAGAGCAAACAACGAATATTCAGTCTTTGTTTGAACATTTAGTAAGCTGTTACTATCCAAGAATCAATCACTGAGAAGCAGCTCCATGGAAGCTTGACATCCAAGGGTTTGACTGGATGGAATACTGATGTAGGCAGAAACCTCAGGGCTCCATCCTTCACTAGTGATGTAGTGGAAATAGCATTTAATTTGTAGGGGTGCATTATAATCACAAATGTAGAGCGCATCGACATATAATCCTTTGTTGTAATAACATGAAGTGTTAGAATTTCGAAATGTATTAACCTGAACCGTGATGTACTTAGGCCATTGTAAAAGTAACATGGAGATTTAACATAGAAAGTGAATGTAACTAGCAGAACACATTAACGTGAAGAACTTGTGTTGTGAAACCGACAATTATTTATGTACTAAATGTGTTTATTAAGTGTGTCGTACATGTAGGTAAATGCATTAATTGAATGTGCCTTATATTTTATGCAAATTCGTAAAACTCATATGTTGTTTTTATAATGTTAGCTGAATTTGGAGGCCTGAAATGCAGTTCCCTGGACACTCTCATTAATACAGTACCGAATTAACAAGTTTGAATTTCATGTGCTGCAGAATTTGTTCTTTCTCACGTTTGTGTTTCATGTGAAAGAAGCGTTCTTGTTAGCTAAAATAATGTCTTTGTTTTACTAGTCAAGCAAAGAGAGGAGAAGTAACAATCATGTCGCTTGAGTTGATAAAAGAAGGTCGTTGTGCTTCACTCAGGAGAAGGCTTGGGAGCCAAGGACAAATTGTTGCAAGGAAAGAACACTGTTGTCCCATGAATACCTACCTTTAGGATTGTAGCCAGAGAAGATGGCATGACCCGCAATGAATCTTGTAAAAGTTATCTACAATAAAGTGATGATGAGAGTAAGGAAAGTTCCCATTTCACTTCTGCCTTTGGAGAGAGAGCATCTGAGATCAAGCTCTGTCTCAGTAGCTTTATGCTACATGACCCATTATCTGTGGAGCGACTTCTTAGGGAGACTCCGTATGCTGACACCATTTACCTTTCTTCCTGAAGATGCCTAAGTAGGGCTGCCACCTTAGTATTAGAGTAGGGATAGAATAACTGCTATGCCAGGGACACACTGTAGAAAATAATGTTCTAAAGCAAACCTGAAAAATAGTCATCATTGGGTTGCTGTTAGCACGTTTTCCAATAACTAAGCAATGAAAATAAATCTACAATTTCACCAATTTTATTTTTTTTAATGGTAAGAACAAGAGGCCTAGAAAATCCTATGCCAGACCTGATGGTTCAATTGATTAAATGCAAGAAAATCTAAGGTAAATTGTCGGAGCACGTAAAAACACTCTCCTAACGTTTCATGAATTCAAGGAATTTTACATCGTAAGTATAATTGCCTTAATTCTAAACAAAGCAGCATTATAGAAATAGAAAAATAGTTTGAATGTGTAGCAGGAAATATGTGAACGATGTGTTTCAAGACTTTACCAGTTTACATTTGGGCACCCAGAAAGCGGATGGAGACTCGTTGGCTTACATTTATTTTACAAAAATGTCTGGGGGACATTTAACTCCATGCGGCTTCTCTTATAGGCTATTTATAGGTGTGGGGGCATTGGCAGCAGTGAAAGTGCTAATTGGATAATCTGTAGCGACACATTCCACAAGGAATAAGAAATCAAACTGCTTATCCTCCATCAACAGAGGGAGAGCTGTGTCGACATTTCGTTGTACCTCAGTCTCTGCGCACTCTCTGAGTAATAGAACCAGACTAGCTCAGTCTTTTAGTGTTCCACACAGATTGACCCCACATAGCAGTCTATTTAATGAGATAGGGGTTTCACAGCATCCAGCCCTGTACAAAGAAGTATGCACCACCACCATGCATGGCTTTCTAACTTGGAGAACGCGCTCCACCACATTTTCTCTTAAGAAAAAAACGTAATTGATTCTTTTCTCTCTTTCTATTACTAAAGGAAATGACAGAAACAAACGAACGCACCTGTATTTTGAAAGACAAGTTAGTAATGGTGTATAAGTGGCCAGCAGTGTAAACCAGATAGTGTTATTCCGCTTTTTTTTTTAATACATCCTGTTCTTTTAATTGAATTTTAACATCTGGCAATTATTCACTTTATTGTTGAGGTTGTTTGAAGGTAATAATTATTCATACTTATTGTGACTGTTTGCGGAATAACTTTATGATGTTGGTGTGTACTGCACATAAATTAGCATGTCCCAGCAGCAAATAATGGACCTTTTTCCCATGTTACATTCTAGCAAGTTTGACATGCCGAAATTTAAAGAACAGTGTGATATTTGCTTCTGTCTGCTCTGTAATCATACACTCAGAAATCTAATTATGTTAAAATCATAACTTTAAACACTCTACACATCTATTTGAATAAAAAACAATAAACCAGTAAACTAAGTTTATCAATAAATGTAGAAAAGATGAGAGGCACTGTGAATTGCGCTTGATGGCTCTGAAGAAATCCATGTATCTGGTGTGTTCCTTTCATTCCTTTGCTCTAGACATCTGGAGATCTGTTGATTTTGAGTTCTGTAGTGGCTGAAGCCTGCTTCGGTTGCACTTGATCTGCTCAAGCTTGTTTTAGTTCAAACGTGGAATTGTGGGCAGGTGCGCAATGCCCATTGGGCTCAAAGGGCTTTAGCGCCCCCGTTGTGTGTGTCAGCCCGGGCTGAGACAGCTTCCCGGGCACGCACACAGCAGTTTTTGAGCTGCTGTGGTCTGGCATCTGTCTTACTGCAGCCACACCTGAGTACTTCACAGGTCTTTAAAAGACCATTTATTTGTTAACAAGGCTTTGTTGTTCTTTCACCCCTTCTTAGAGCCCCTGCATCTTCACTTTGCCGATTGCCCAGGGAAAAAGAGGAACATAAGCCGTGGAACTTCTGAATCATATCTCTGTGTGAATAACCCTTCCTGCCTTGTCATACTTTATTATTGATTTTGGAGGGCAGCCTCAGAGACATGAGGCCAAAAACCAAATTGGGGCTTTTCTGAAGATATATTTTAAAGCTTGGTAGCAGTAACTGAGCAAGTAAGATTTGACAGTCCAGCTCAAGGCAATGAAAGAATCAGCCATTATGAGTATCTGGGGTGAAAGAGACTATGGGATTAAGTTAACCTGTAAGCACACCACTAGATAAGGAGCTTTGTTACATTGCTGCAAACCATGCACACTGCCTTCCCTTTCCAAGCCACTTCAGATCCCAGGGACAAATCCTCCCATCACTAGGGGCCTTTTAAAAATAATTAAGGTTAGGGATGTGCTTGCCCCCCCCCATTAAGGGCCTCAATGACCACTTTTGTTGAGTCCAGGGTAGGGGGCATGCAGCCCCTTTCCCTGAGCCACAAAGGGCCCCGGGGATCCCATCCCCCAGCCCAAAACATACATTTGAAGGTGCGTGTGGAGGGGTGGCTCCCCCTGAGTCCCCATCTGCTGTTGCAGGCAGGGAAACTACTTGGTCCTGGTGCGGGCTCCCCGGGACATAGTAATTGAGCCCGGACCCAGGAAATGGGGTCCCTGGGATCTTTACAGTCTCAGGGAGGTGGACCCCCGGGGCCTATTAGGACTCAGGGAGTGGGGCTGTGCACCTCTTTTCCCTTCTGTGAGGGATTTGGCCCTTGGGGATGAGGTCCTCAGGACTTCACTGTGGCTTGGGAGGGGACCGCATGCGCCCTCCCCTTAAATTAAAAATGTGGCCCATGGGATGGGGTCCCCAGGGCCCTGACTATAACTTAGGGAGGAGGCCCCACTCACGTCCCCCTCCCCAAAAATATACAAGTTGAGACCCCCCACCCTGGACCACACTGGGAGTCAAATTATATTACCATGTAAACTCAGATGGGGTTTTTCTTCTTTTTTTTTAAAGAAGTGGCAATTCTGCGGGTATCTGTGGGATTGGGGCTTAATTACCTCAAAATTATTTTGGCCCCGGGAACCCCCTCCACAGGGTCTGGGGACAGGGTATCCCACTTATATATGTTTTTTAATTAAACCCAGGACATGGGACTAAGTCCCTGAGCCCTGTAATGGCTGCCGGCAACATTTTTCTTCATATTGTGGGCAGCTAGTCAGAGTTCTAACTCCTACTGGAGCATGTCTCCTGTGCAAGTGAATTGTCCCAAGGGAAAAAAAACCTGGACCAAGCAGAACATTATCTTTTCACATTGGGTTTGAGGGACTCTCAAGAGTGTCCCTTGAACCCACCCATACAGATATACAAATATTGTTGTACCATACTATTGTTAATACTACTGAACAGATCTACACCAAATCACAAAAATCATGCTTACTGGACTAAGATTTAGTTTCCTGCTAACTTTGGTGTAATTCCGTTCAGCAGTTTTTGTGGTAGCGCTGTTAAAAATAGTCTATGGAAAATGCATGGTGATATTGCTTTTTTACGACCCCCCCTTTTTCTCAACCTCCGTTTGACAGATCACCCCACAACTTTCCAGCCCAAACTAGGAATAGGGAGCATTTTATTTGGAAAGTTTCATGAACATTCATAAAAGGGTGCCAAAGTTATTAGTAAAACAAAAAAGCCATTTCCTATGTTAACGCAGACCTAACACTAACTATCCAGTGGCTGGTGATCAATATATTAATGACTCTCTTAAAGCGTACTGTGAGGGGGCATTGAGGTTCACACACAGGGGCTGGCAGAAATTACACCATCGGAGGTGCAGTGACCATCTGTACACCATTGTGGCTGTCTCTGAACCCCTTCAAAAAGGAAAACTCAGGATTCTGAGCACACCCATACTTGATGTGCTTTTAGGGCCACCTACCTGAGCTAAGTGTAAAGGCACAGCAATACAGAGAAATTGGGTAAATGAGGCATCATATACCTATGATGCTTTCTGCGCTGCCGATGACCATTTCCTACCTTGGTGTTTTAGTGCCGGCACTGCATGCAGACTTGTTTGTTTGATACTTGGCACTCGGCTATGTGCTAGCATACCCAATGAGGGTACACTGTAAAATAAACCCGGACTGTGCCCTCGACCTGAGGCTACTGCATTGCCCTGTTCATGCTTAATATAGTAAAATCTGTATAAGGCTTGGCTTCCATTATGCTGAACAGATCCTAACTTGGTAACCCATTGTTATTTGAATGAATTGCACTAGGTGTATAGGAATAGAATTCAGTAAGGTATTTTATGTTGGGCTGCCCTCACAAAAGCCTGACTCAAATAAAAGGTGTTGATGAGCTAAATTCACCCAGTTCAGATGCTTTTATTGAGATTAGGCATACACCATGACCAACAAGCACTACTAACATAGTATGTAACAGTGCTTACATTTCTGCTTCTGCTTCTGCTCTGACAGAGCCCTGGACCAACTTTCTATGCAATGAACCTTTCTGGGTGCCTGATGAATAAAGAGGAGTTAACATCACAAAAAAAGCTACATTTACAGTGTAACCAATTTGGACACACATTGAGGACCGAAAGTCGGTAAAAGTGATTAAGTATGGGCTTATTATAAATTCAGTGCCAGACTAATGTATAAAAGTCTTAAGAATATATTATAAAAGTACAGAATCACTGCTGGCAGGCCAAAACATCTAACAAGGTTCAGTCTCAATAACATAAAGCATACAAGGAATTCAGTGATAGCAATGCAGAAAATAAGAAATAGAATTTGATGGTCAGAATATGAATTGTGGTCCTCTTGCCTATTATGCAAGAGAAAATCTCTATCTCCTAAACTAAATCCTGAACTAAAAAGCACTAATTAGGGAAACCCTAAGCAGATCCAGTAAAGAGAATTCCGCATGGCAGAACTCTGTAGAAGTTCTCCAAAATAATGAGCAATGTATAGCATGAGCCCACACAACAGAGATATTGCAAAGAGGTCTCTATGAAATGAAATTAGGGTTTTGTAAAGCTTGTGTATGCCAAAGTGTCTTAGAGCTAGAACTGTCATTGAAACTTAAGCATGGGGGCAGGCAAAAGCTATGATTTGGATGCAAACAGCCATGTTTTTAGCAATTTTCTAAACAACTACCTATTAGTTTCGCTTCTCAGTGTAAGTGGCAAAGTATTCCAGAGTTTGGAAGCCAAATAAAGAAAGCTTCTGCTACCCCATTTTATGGCCTTCACTCTAGGAACAACTAGCAGGGAGGCAGTCGACAACCTAAGGTTGCATAGTGGGATGTGCCATCTAATGTGTCTGCTGAAGTAGACAGGTCAGACCCCGTAGAGGGTCTTGTGAACAATGCACAATGACTTCAATTGTGCCCATTCCTGGACCGGAAGCCAGTGCAGATCTCAAATACTTTAAGATACCAGCCTGAATTTGGGGATCTTAAGCAGCAGTTGTGCTGCCGCATTTCGTACTGATTGAAGTTTGCGTAAGGTTGTCTTAGTTGCACCCAGATAAAGGGCATTGCAATAATCGATTTTTGGGAGCACCAAGGCAACAATCACTGTTTTCCTTAGGTCCATAGAAATGAACGGTAGGATTTTCCTTAGGATCTTCAGCAGGTAGAAACAGGACGAGGTAATATGATTGATCTGGGTCCGATAAGGACAGTTGGTCATCTAGAATAACACCTAGACTTTTTACTTTCTTTACTGGGGATGGACAGGGCCCGGCTGCTTCTGGTCACCAACATGTGTTCCAGAAAGAAGCATTTTTACTGAATAGTACCACCTCAGAATTATCGGTATTTAACTTTAAACACTTGTCACGCATCCATCTGATGATGTGGACCATACAGTTGTTAAATTTTATTGCCACATCATCGGCTTTAAGGATAGAAACACCACTACTTGCGTGTCATCCACATAGCAGATAGCAGTGAATCCATGGGAGCGGATAAGTTTAGCCAATGGAGAAATGTAGACATTGAATTAAGTTGAAGATAGCGAGGGTCCTTTAGGGACCCCTCATGGTAGGGCGTAATGATGAGATCTGCATTTTAAACAAGAGAAGAGTGTTGTTTATAAAGCATAACCGGGGACTAAGAGTGTTCCTCATTCTCCTACCTCTCTTTTTGTTGTTGTGAGATTTGCATTTTCCCATCACTACAGTTTGTTCTTTATTCGCTAGGAATGATTTTAGGAAATTGGAAGCGTTGCCTGTGATCCCTATTTCAGATAGGCGTCATTTGAGTACTTGATGGTTAACCGTATCAAACGCGGCTGAGAGGTCCAGCAAAATTAATATTGCTTTCCCGCCTCCATCTAGCTGGATGTGGATGTCCTCTGTGGCTGCAACAAGTGCTGACTCTGTACTATGTAAGGACTGAAATTCATGTTGTACAGGATCCATGTTGTCTTTTGACTCCAGGAAATGTAGCAGGTCTTCATTTAGGGCTTTTTCAAGGATTTTGGATGAAAACGGCAAACAGGAAATTGCCCAATAATTTTTAACCTCCATGGGGTCATGTGTGGGGTTTTCAATATGGGCCGTATTAGAGATTTTTTTCAAATAGTTGGAAAGGATCCTGTGTCCAGGATATTATTTAGGAGGGGTGCTAGATAGCCTGCAATAGTATCAGGGACCTTATGAAGGACCATAGCTGGACAGGGGTCCAGTGGGGATCCAAATTTGGTTGATAATATAAGCCTCTCTACTCGGTCAGGCTTCAGCTGATTGAACTTCATAAGGCGAGCCTGCATAGTAGCCTCACCCTTGACTAGATGACCCAGCTCATCCAGGCTATGCCCACCTTGATGACTAGAGAACTCGTCGTATACATCTTTCACTTTATTGTAGAAGTAGTCAGCTAGTTTATTACAGAAAACTGTATTGGGGTAAGTTGTTGGCATTCTCCAAATTTAGATAATGCAGTGACTGTTTTAAAAAGCTCTCTAGCTAAATTATTTGGTAAACTAATTTTCTTACTGAAAAAATTTGACTTTGCTGAGATTATTGCCTATTTATAATTGTCAATAACTTTCTTATAATTATTTTTTCCATTGCAGAGTACTCTTTTCTCCATATTCGTTCTAGGGCCCTACACCTTTTCTTGAGGTTCTTCAGCTCGGGTGTATAGCATGGGGCTGATGGTTGCTTCCTGCTATTTCGTTTATTGTATTGTATTGTATTGTCGTTCTTATATAGCGCATACTGTCACCCTACGGGTATCCTGGCGCTGTAACCTGAACAGATGGACTCAACAGAGACGGGCCTGATTGTTAGTGGAAGGTATTACTCTCATTTCTGGGAAATAGCCAAGTCTTCAGGCACTTTCTAAAGCAGAGCAAAGAGCTGGCTTGTCTCATACTTTGCGGTAGCTCATTCCAACATTCCAAAGGCGTGATGCTGCTGCGCCAAAAGCCCTGCTTCCCATCCGAGATTTCTTGAATCTGGTGGTCATTACTAGATTTGCGTTAGAGGAATGGAGAAGTCTGGTGGGCCTGTACCAGATGAATCTCTCTTGCATAGAGAGAGGGCCAGTACTATGCACTGCTCTGTAGACTATGCATAGGGATTTAAAACAGACCCTGTCCCTAATGGGCAACCAGTGGAGATCTCTAAGGGCCTGTGTAGTAGAAGAGCTGCGCTGTATGTTGAGTACCAGCTTTGCAGGTATAGACTGGATTCTTTGCAACCCATGCAGGATATATTGTGGAGCTCCCAGATACAGGGAGTTGCAGTAGTCCAGCCTACTCAGAATTATATTCCTCGCCACTAGTGGTCTGGCCTCATTAGGCAGCAGAGGAAGGATCTCGCGGAGCACTTTTAACAAGGCGAAGCACGTACTGATCGTTTTATTAGCCTGTGATAGCATTTGAAGATCTCCCCCACCAACCTAGTTGGTGGCATGCTTCATCATCGGGCCCACCCAGTAACACCTAGCGTGTTCCGGGTGTGCTACGACGCCTGATTACAGGGGAGCTGGTATGTTACTGAGAGTGCAGTGTAGGGTGCGTTGTGAAGTGACAGTTAAAATGGCTTGGCGGGGGTCCCAATACCCGAGGGTAAATTACACTTTAATAATTGGGCCGCCGTCAGCGGTTAAAATAAGGCTGGAGGATGTTAAGGTGGTGAGTTACGACCTCCTACATCCATAGGTGGGTCGACATGTTTCAGCCAGTGCCTTAAATATCTGGCTTTCCTCAGGACCGAATAAAATAGTGATGGTGCAGACTAAAAAGTGGGTTAGTGTAATACAGACTATGTGTTACACTCGCTAAGGTGTTTGTCTATGTGTGAGAGGGGGATTCCCTTCTCAAGCATACCTGGACATACACTGTAAAGGAAATAGACAAAACATGTACATAGAAGAGAGTCATATTAGCATAATTGGTGAAGTCATACATATCGTGATATCCGAGTCTATAGTGCATGGTGAGTAGACTATAGACGGCTACGGTGTAATGGTACTGGTGGTACCATTAAAGTGAAAATCGCACTCTAATTAGGTGTGGTGTGGCTAAAACACGGAGATCACACTAAGGTGGTACATGGTGCGATTAAGCGTAAATAATGCGTTCTTACGGCAGGTTTTAGCTGTAGATGCTTCCAGGAGAGAAGCTCTGGTAAATGGGGTTCGTGGAGAGCACTCCGTTTGTTTAGAAAAATTATTATATAATCATCAATTGGTGCCGCGATCATATAGGGTCGTCAGCCCTTAGACCAATAATCAGTTATGGTGAGTTTCAGAACCCACCCAATCGCGCACTGTTCACGTGGTGCTCCGCACCTTATTTATTAAATGTGTTTATCAACTTTCAAATGACTGCGATCATCGTTGTTAACACTTATTTTTAATCATAGTTTGTAAACAAATTTTATCATTGTGTTATTCATGAATTTTCATAACAACATTCATTTACACATTTTGTTTCGCAAATAACTTTTTGGTTATGCTACTTTTCACCATTATACATTTTACTCTTTACTCTTGTGAAGCCCAAGCCCAATGCATTTCGGCAACCATTGTTGCCTTCAGCAGGGGCAATTCTTTGCGCATCAGATTAAATGACAATCTGCCTTAACAGGTATTTATGCGTCTGTTGGTTGCTCTCGCAATCTGTCTGGTTGTTTTCTTGACTTCGATTATATTCTTGTTCTTGGCTTCACTTATATGCTTGCTCTGATACTGAGTAACTCTATCTTCCGACCAAAACAACCGCTGCCCTGTGCTGATTGCTGTAGAGAAGCGGCAAGGGGATGACCCTATAGGGGAAAGGCCAGTAGGGTTAGGAGACCTGTATGGGAGAAAAAGCGCTTACCCATGGTCGAGGTGATCGTCATACTCACAGCTTTACCGGACAGAGCCCTCCGAGTACCTGATGTGCCGTCTTCGCATTCCGTTGAAATGCGCTTGGTTTTGCGGCTCGTTTTTATACCTGGTTGGAATGAGCTAACTCGTTTCACCTGTGTCGGGAGAGTAAGGGTGGAAAGACTCGCCAAGGTGTGGAGACTCCCATGTGCATGCGCGCTGTGTGCCGCTATGGGGGCTGGAGACGCATGCGCGGTGAGTGTGAAATGTCGCGCATGCTCAATGCGGTTATTGCTGGGCATGCGTAGAGGGAAAGTCCATTTCTTTATGGGGAATGCAATAGCCGTAAAAGGCTAAAGCGTCACATGAGTGCCAGGTGGCATATAGGAGGGCCTGAATGTTTTGCAATAAATAAGGATCGCAGATTGTGCCACCTGACCACACACTCAAAAACAAGAACGCATTCTTTACGCTTAATCGCACCATGTACCACCATAGTGTGATCTTCGTGTTTTAGCCACACCACACCTAATTAGAGTGCGATTTTCACTTTAATGGTACCACCAGTACCATTACACCGTGGCCGTCTATAGTCTACTCACCATGCACTATAGACCCGGCTATCACGATATGTATGACTTCGCCAATTATGCTAATATGACTCTCTTCTATGTACATGTTTTGTCTATGTCCTTTACGTTGTATGTCCAGGTATGCTTGAGAAGGGAATCCTCCTCTCACACTTAGACAAACACCTTAACGAGTGCAACACATAGTCTGTATTACACTAACCCACTTTTTAGTCTGCACCATCACTATTTTATTCGGTCCTGAGGAAAGCCAGATATTTAAGGCACTGGCTGAAACATGTCGACCCACCTCTGGATGTAGGAGGTCGTAACTCACCACCTTAACATCCTCCAGCCTTATTTTAACCGTGTAATTTACCCTCGGGTATTGGGACCCCCGCCAAGCCGTTCTAACTGTCACTTCACAACGCACCCTACACTGCACTCTCAGTAACATACCAGCTCCGCTGTAATCAGGCGTCGTAGCACACCCGGGACACGCTAGGTGTTACTGGGTGGGCCCGATGATGAAGCATGTCACCAACTAGGTTGGTGGGTGAGGGCTTCATGAATGCACCTACAAGGTGCCCACTGACAAAACCAGTCAGAGTCCTAACATAAAAGTCATACTGAGCTAGTCTCTTCTGATAACTTATATAAACCAACGGGGACACAGACTAGCTTTCTAGTCCTCCCTCTCTCTCTTGATACGTCTACAGCATTTGAAGATCTTCATCAACCAGCACACCCAGGTTGCGAACAGTTTTAACTGGGGTCAGGGGTCATCCTCTGGGGTAAGTCTGAACTCGCATGGCAAACGCTGTAACATTTTGGCAGGCGAGCAGTATACCACCTCAGTATGCTTTTCAGATGCGAGTTTAGTTGCCGCAGAGTCAATCCAACCCCCAAAATTGAGTGCTGCAGAGTCGGGGTCTGTATTTATGCAGGGTCTGTCAGAGCGTAAGGCCGATTCTAGATAATGAGTGTTTTATTTTTCGCCAGGGATGTATTGTAATTGTACTATTGATATTGGATGCTTTGAGCGGGTCTCCTGGAAATGTTAACGGCTCTTTTTAAATGTGTTCTGTGCGTAGTTGGTAAATATACCACCGAGAGTGTGGTTCCCTATATGAGTTGGCTCAGTATAGGGTGTACCCATCTGATTCTAAAAAGGACTCTGACTAAAGCTGAAGTGTGTTCATCAATTAAAACAACAAAAGAACTTTCGAGAGTCCCATATCACTTGTCTCATTACTTTCCACCTCACACAGGAAAACTTGGCAACTACACTTGAAACTCCTTTCCTTTGGTCCGCACATCAGAATAACCTTGGATTCCTCTTGTCTCCCAATTCAGCGCACAGTAGTCCTACCTTTGTTCATTATTGCTTCTCGCCCTTGCCAAAAGTACTCCTACCGCGACTCACTATCACTCACAAACAATGTGCCTTTCTCTGTTAGTGGGATCATACTGCAACACTTCAAGAGGAAAGAAAAACATTGCAACTAAAACAAATGTTCAAGTTGAAGGTTAAACAGAAAATCCAAATGTTAAGGCCTTCAAGTTAATCTGTGCTTCTCTTTTTTAAATCACACGGATATCTCACTATTGTTCTTAACTTGCACTGAGCCTTTCATTCGCGCGCATTTTTAGAAACCGCCGACACAGTCGCAAAGACAGCACCAACACACGGGGAACTTGTTCTCCGGGTACCACAACCCACCTTACCCGCTCGTGGCTCCCCCAAGCCTACGGTCACACGGTATTCTTAGTGTTAATTCCATAGCCCTCGCAAATAGGGTATCCATGGATGACCTAAATCATATGCATTTCCATCCACTCTAGAACTCCAACACCCGGGTCTAACCGATTCTACCGCCAGACTTCAGCCATTTGATGCTCACGTAGCCAGGACGTTGTCTGATCTACCCAGGGTGAGTCTCCCACCCCCTCACGCATCATGTATCTCCCGCCAAACAAGAAGCAACATGCCTAATTACCGCCTGTCTCCAATCCGTAGGCTGTCATTGTTCATCCCCCTGTCCTGTCCTGATGAAGACCCACGTGACTTCCTAATGGAGCACACTACGGGTTGAAACGTCGATGATTATATAAGGCCCAGATTGAACAAGGCTCAGGATGGTGTTACACTAACCGACCTATCACTGCGCAGCACTCTATGGGGTCACTCTCACTCCTTGCAGTAGTTCAAATCCTTCACAATTTCTCGACACTCTTTCTTTCACTAAGTTTATTACACAATACAAAAATTGTCTGCTCGACTAAAAGATACTAATAGTCCCTCTTCTGCTGTTGCTGCTCAAATCATATGCCACTGGAACTCCGTTGATTCTCTGTGTCTCGATTCCAGCCTTTAAGATTAAGGCCACTAAGATTTGGTCCAAAATATTCAAATTCAAACATCTACCTCCCTCTGCTTCACTAGTCACCATCCGAAAAGCTACCATCTGCTCCAGCTTTCTCTCAACTGAGACAATCTGAGCCTGTTGGACTTGGCCCTTTTTGGCAGGTTCACCCCTGAACTTTTTGCTTTAAGCTCTGACATGGTGGTAGTGGTTTTAGACCTCGAGGCACTTTAGCACTGTGGTCCAGGGTAAAGTGCGTGCGCTCTCTGAGTGCGTGTGGTGAGATGGGCCTGCCCTCCCATAGGAATGCATGGGGGAATAAGTGTGTCCATGGTAATTCCTGATATGAGAGGAGTGCAGGGTCAAGTTTAGTATGTATGGACTTGTGAGGATAAATGTTGCGCAATGGTGTGCGCAGATTTATGGTGACTGGTGGAGAAATGCCACTTTTAGAAGTTGGCATTTCTGTGTGCTGTGTGTCTGCCTGCCTGATGTGAATTGCTTGTCTAGCTTGTGCGTGACAGGAGTTGAGAGGTGTGGGTGGCTCCAGGAGGGGCAGGTGAGTCAGCTAGGCTGAGTGGGACACCTGGGCTGAGAGTGGTGGGAGGAGAAATCCCCTGACTCTGAATAGGACTGTGCCCAGGCTGTACAATGCAGGCTCCGCCCCCCCCTGTGGTGTGTCTGATAACGAGCCCCCACCTAACAATAGGAAAGAGGAGCCTGGTAAACAGAGTGCTCCCAAACCAGCTGCATCTGGTTTCCCCATCCCTGTGCTTTCAGACAAAGAAATGTCCTATAAATGAAGGGGCTGTGACCCCATGAAGGTGTGTGTGCTTGTTCTTACTTTGGGAGATCACTCTGCCAGGAGGAACCGCCGCAGGACCCAGCTGCGGTTTCCTGGGGGTCCATGTGTGCTGGCCTGCCTGACTGCGCTTTGCTGGGGTCTCCCCAGCACCAAGAATTCTTCCTTTTTGCCATGGCAAGGACTTTGTGGCTTCTAACGCCTGGGAGCGCTGTTATTTAAATTTCTCCATAGGAGAGAGGAGGGCAGGCTTGGCAGCGCTAAGCTGCGATCATCCCCGAGGGAATCCCGACATGGGATTCCCCCACAGTGCGTGGGAAGAGTGGGTGCCCACCCTGCATTTGGCCTGTGCTGCGTGGGAACCCAACCCGCGTTATACATTCATAAAAAGGCGTGGGTGCCCACCCGCATTGTTTTTTATTTACTCAGTGGGAGTCCACCCTGCATTGCTGCAGAGAAATCACCGCCGCGGCCCGAGATCCATTAAAATGAACTGCTGCGTCAGAGCGGCGAACAGGAAGTCAGGCGGGCCCAGCGACGGGTGCCAGAGCCTCGCTGGCTCCATTTCCGCCTTCCCCTGTAGCTCGAGAGAGGAGAAAGACAACCGAGAAGAAGCCCGGGTCAAGTGAGGCGAAGGGAGCCTTGCCTGCAGAGCAGGTGAGAGGGACCGGGCTACGTGATTTCAAAGGGGCACCGCAGTTGCGGGCCGCTGCAATGTTGGGGCATTTGCTAATTAGGAGCCCAGTGGGGGTTCAGGAGGCACAGTAGTGCCAGCTCATTCTTTTCCTTGGGGGTTTGTTTAGAGTCCCAGAGAGGGGCTCAGGAGGCACGCTGGTGCCCGGGCTCATGTTCACAGCTGCCCAGAAATTAGTGGGCATCTGCCACGTTTAGGCTTGTGCACCTGCGCACTTTTTGGTTTACTGCATTGGCAGCCAGAAGGCCGGTAGACGGTCCTGTAGAGCACTGACATTTCTGGACATGGGGCATTTGAGCCCTGGAGAAGGCCAGTTGGCCTGGGGGTCCATTTTATGTGGTAGGGCGCAAGGCCCTAATGTGATCCCTAATGTGTAACACATTGATGCTGAGGATGTTATGCATACCGCGTTTATGCTAATGAGGTTTGGGGCCTAAAGGTGATTTATTGCCTCATGTCATTTATGTGATGCCTATGACAAATGCGATTTATGCAGTGTGGTTATGCTAATGAGATGCCTACGGTCATTATTATACAGTAGTTACTGGGTGTTTAATTACTTGTGTTTTACTTACCTGTTCTGATGGTTATGACCAGGGCCCGATTGGCCTAGTCCTGTATATAATCCCATGTGAATATTGCCCGTGCCAGTGGGCACAGTGTATATATGTATGTGATTGCATTCTAATGTGTTTTTATAATACAAAGGCTATTTTTTATATAACCTCGTGTGGAGTTCCTTTTGTGGTGTGCCTAGTGGGTTGCTGCTGTGTGTGTGTGTGCGTTGCGCAAACGCTTTACACATTGCCTCCGGGATAAGCCTGACTGCTCGTGCCAAGCTACTAAGGGGGTGAGCAGGGTTATCTTTGGTGTGTCACTCCCGTTCCCTGACTAGAGTGGTGGTTTCTGCCTGGCTTTGGCACAAACCTTAGCCAACCAGAAATCCCATTTCTACCTGAGCCCATTTACTTTCTGCTACCCATGGATCTTTGACTCTGTGAGAGGCAAAAGGGAGATTTATTTTCAATTTCAAAATGTCACAGTATAGCCCATGATGTCACACAATAATCTAATTCACAACTGGAAAAAGGTCTAGTAAGGTTTACTACAAATTCAAAAGAAGCTCATATAAACCACTCTTAGTATAAGCATATAAAAATAAAAAATCTGTAAAACTTGCTCAAATCTCCTGAAGAGATGTGCTTGATGCAAAAGAGAAAGTGTGATTAGTTCAATGATAACGAAATAAACAATCAGAGAAAAGAAAGTCAAATCAAGATGCGTAAATTGAGGCTCAACAAGCAGCAATAATCTTAACGTTTCCTACACTATCCTAGCAAGCATACCATATTCTATTAAATGATTGTCAGGTTTAGGACCAATATCAGAAAAAGAAACAAGAGGTGTCCGCAGTTGAAGTCTTCAGTAGAAGTACTCCAAGCATGGGTCAAGTAGCACGAAGCCACACAAGTATAGTCTGTACCCTATGAAGTCTCAAAAGGTGTCTCTCTCCACTAAATAGCAACAGGGAATATCAACTGCATTTAAAAGGAGCATATCCCACGTAATGTAATGTAATGTAATGTAATGTAAAATCACACTTATATAGCGCTGCTATCGCTCCGAGGAGCATCTTGGCGCTCAGCACCCAACCCAGCTGGAGAAGGTTGGTGAACAGAAGGCAACTTCAACAGCTTACTGCTTTACACTAGTGCCCTACAGACCACATCTGAGAGTGAGAATATCCAAGTTTTCAAGAGTTTCCTAAATTCACTCTCCTTGGTTATACACCGAAGTTGCACTGGCAGTTTGTTCCAGGCTCTTGCTCCTAGTACGAAGAGAGATTTCCCCCCTCTGGTGGCTAATCTAAATCTGGGAATTATCAAAAGGTTGTGGTTGGCAGACCTTAAGCAACGTGCTGGCCGGTAGCGTTTAAAGCCGTTGATCAAATATCTTGGGCCCTGAGACTGAAAGGCTCTGAAGGTGATCACCAGTACCTTAAATAAGACCCGCTTATAGATGGGTTACCAGTGTAAGATCTTGAGTGCGGTGGATGCAGATGAACCCTTGGGTACTTTTCCATCGGCCAAGCTTGATTCTTCCGACTCACTTCTCACACAGATAAACAATCCTTTTTTCCTTGGCCATTCTTCTTCTGCTCTATGAGAACTTATCCCCGAGCTCGTTACCACGTTCCTCTTGTGCTACTTTGTCCTTTCACACCTCACTATCAAACAAAACAATGACTTGTCTATGTTATCTAATAAGGCTTTATCTACACCTGCAATGGAGACAAAATACAACGAAAACATTCCACATTGAAGGGTAAGCACAAATTATGTCATCTGCATCGCATACTTGCACTGGAATACAGCGTTAGGCTAGAATAAATCACACATGAAGTTAGATGAACACGCGTTAGGCCTTAAATAATAGTCAACTTAACAAATGCACTAAGTTACATATACGTGCACATTTCTCTGTAATTAATAAATGTAGGTAATTCACCATAATATTGTTTCCACTAAGGTATTGATAATAAATTCTAATTTCACATTCAAATGATTAGACTTCAATCTACCCACATCTATTTTCTCGTAAACTCTAACACGTCCCTTTCAATACTTTCTATCAGTCACATTTTATTCACCGCGTTTATTCACATTTACCTCTACATGGAATATTGTAAACAGATGATACCCCTTCTTTAGTAAAGTTAGTCACACATAATATTTGAGTGCCAACTATAGGTGAGTATGATGCACGCCTACATTATCTCACATTGAATTCAAAAGTACGCTTTTCCAGTTTAAACTGCTGCCCTGTAGTTAAATTAAAGTGCAGTAAATATTCCACTCTGTGGTTAAACTCTGAAACATATTCGCAATTTATTTTGCACAACATGAGCGTGGTGCTTAAACCTAGGATAAGGCCTTTTGAATGCTCTTGTTATCCTTGTAACTCATATACGAATCTAATCTGTACTATATGATTTACAGAATTGTCTCATTTGAAACAATTACTTAGTGAACATAAACCCACACGTTCATCACCCTCCTAATCTTTCCCTCCCTTCTCTCTGTTTGTTTATCTACCTTCGAAAAGCAAAAACATTCCAGGATTCCTTTCTTTCTCACTTACAAACCAGAAAATTGCATGTTCAATTCACTCTTAAAGGCATCTCACACATTTATAATGAACCCCGCAGTGCTTTTAGAATTGTAACAAGGCGGCCACTGTATCTGGATCTGCAAAAGGGGGAGGGGTGAACAAAAGCCATGGCTTAGCATACGGTATGCTAATATTGTCATTATAAGGCTTCCGTAGGAGGCCAGAGATTCTGATGAGGAGGTATCTCTGCTTGAACAAAGGCTGATACCAGAGTGGGGAGTTGTACATTAATCTTAAATCACCCGGAAGCACACTGTGAGCATTGGCATAAATATAAATGATGTCCACTTCCATTTGATGAACTGTCTAACTGCTCCACATAATATAATGATGTAAGTTTACCTGTCCCTCTAACAAGTCCCGAAGGCATTGGGCGTTGGGGTGGGAAAGAAGATGGTGGGTGAGGACCCCGCTTACGTTAGGTACAATACTGGAGAATCAGAACTACTTCCTGCTTATCATCTCCTTTATTCTTATTCTGGCATTACCGACTGCCAGTGCATTGTAAGAATCAAAACGAGAGGATGGAGTCGTATGGAGCACTGGATTCTGTGGGTCGGCGGCTAAAGTGATTCTCCTGTCAACAAGTTCAAGCAGCAGCAGAATGTGTAAGACACAATGACTCACCAACCTACCACAGTTCTTGGACACTTAAACAATTTTATACCAATTTCTTTAAATGGCTCTTGTTTCCCTTCAGTCTGCTGCTGGCAGAGTCTTCAAATACAACGAGGTTACGACCTCCCTGAGTCCCGCCAATTATGCTGCTGCCACGAGCTTCCCTCACAAAACATATAAGCCATCTGGAGACGGCATAATTTGTGTCTTGTTCACCCCTTTCTCTTGAAAGGGATGTGGCGGGGCTGCAGTGATTGACATCCAAGCCGCGCTGTCCTGATAAGTCCATATTACCTTCCCAGCTTATCTCCGAGCAATTATTCCTTATTATGAAACAGCACAAAAGCAGTAGCTGTGCTTGACGCGTGAGAAACAATATGTAATGGAACGGTGCGGGAGGCAACTCCCTGCTCAGGGAATACATTTTGGCAGATGGGTGCTCTAATGGTGTATGCAGTGACAATAAGACAACATCAGGGTGTTTTTTGTCGATGTACCTCGACGGAATGACAGATACTTCAACACTGTGTCACCATCAATCCATTCCTTTTAATACATTTTAAGAAATAAAGTTCAAATTGATCATTTAGTTGTATTTCATCATTAAGCTCAAGATTTTTAGACCATTTCTTTTAAAGTTCCAGGAAAGAAAATGTGTTTTTTACATTCTCAACGCATTTGAAGAAATTGTGAGATCTTAATCATGAGAT
Source organism: Lissotriton helveticus (assembly GCF_964261635.1). Taxonomy (NCBI): domain Eukaryota; kingdom Metazoa; phylum Chordata; class Amphibia; order Caudata; family Salamandridae; genus Lissotriton; species Lissotriton helveticus. Next base: position 966,385,746 of record NC_136059.1, read on the forward strand.
ATTTCACACAGTTTATATGTAATTTGATACTATACATTAAAACAACAAAACAATTAGCGTAGCAAATTCTAAATGAGTAGAAACATTTACATTTCAACCACTAAAGAAGTATCGTGCAGCTTAATCCCCGATTTTAAAATCATGGAACTTGAAAATCTTCTTCCTGTTACTAAGTCACGTGCCTTTGGGCCTAAATGATGAATTTCTTCCATATTTATCGCAGTTACAATTACAAAACGTGTATTCTACTTTGTTAAAAACATGTGGATGCAAAGTATAAGATCATTTATCCAGTATATTTGCGCTGTGAGAATATTATATTAATATATCCACAGAGCAAAGGTGTTAAAGATACAGGAACAGCATATTCCATATGGCTTAATTCCCAGCCAGAAACACAGCACAGTCACCTTACTCAGAGGCAACTCAAAAGGTAAAGGCAGTGGTGCTGAATAGCAGGAGAAGAAAATGAGGGAGGAAAGAAGATGAAGGACCCCCATCGGAAAAAACATAAGCACATTCACCAGTGGAGGTGTGAAGTGGACATATGAATGGGAAAAGAGGGGATCTGAGGGGCACAACCTTGAAACAAAAGTCAGGAGACGGGCAAAACCACTTTTTGTCTAGTGGTATTGTAGTGTAGTTCCTATATTCCCAAAAGGCTCTGCGCATTGGAATAATATACACTATAGATTTGGCATAGGACTGAGGTCAGTATGTCTCTATCGAGTATACTAAACTTAATTGTGTGTGCCAGCTAGCTCAGAGGTCACTAGAAACTTTCTCGAATACACAAGAAGGGATTAGTTCCTGACAACTGCATAAACATGACAACTTTGTTTCCCCAAGGATCGAAACATATCTTCAGATTCGTGGAAACAATAGATAACTATTTTACTCAGTCAATCGTGCATGCTTCGTTTCTACAGAGTTGCACAGAAATAGAGAGACGGGCGTTTCAATAAAAGGGGTTTATTGAACAGTCTTCTTTCTCATGCAAGAAAGGTGAACTGCTATTATCGTTAGACAGAATGCAAAGTATAATGCGTACAGCGAGAACAGTAATATAAAATAATACAGTAATAGCATTGTTGGTTGCTATGACATGCAAAAATACATACATAAATAACACAGGCTAAAATACTCAACTGGTGCTTCTAAAATACGCCTACCCCAATGTACCTGACCTAGGTCTAGTACCAGGGAAGTTCGGCCAAGAATTGCTGAAGATTTCTCTAATCAGCTCCATACCTTAGAATGAGAGAGGTTGGTATCTCTTTCACTGACTTAATTTCCCAACACCCCGCAAGGGGAGTTAGAAACACTGGACCTGGATTTCTCTGCAGGAGATGACAGCTCTGGTCAGTGTGTCAGCTGGAGAGTTGGCTTTCTTTGGCACTTGCTGTAGCGAGCTGCGTCGTGCAAGTAGGTAGTCGAACTGTACCGAACCACACCGTGCTTTGCTATAGCAAGTGAAGGTATATTTATACCTTGAAGGTGTTTAGGTGTTTAGGTCTTTAGGAATACCAACTTTGACGTAAAGTCGGGCATATGAACGTCATGAATGAACCCCTAAGGAATAGTTGTTCATGCTTAATAATGAGTTTCTTGGAGAAATCAATATCCAGGCTAGGGAAAGTCCCTTCTGCTTATGAGTCTCGTTTTCCAAGAAATCGTTGTGACGTAAATGAACGGATGGAAATAGCCATGCCTGTATTTGGGTAGCATGGGCTATGCCTAAATAAGGACTGGATTTCCATGCCTATATAAGGGCAATGTGAACTATACCTATAAAAGGGCATGAATTGGGAAAAATGCATACAAATCTAAATCGATACACAACACCCACTCCACTTTCTTATGTACGACGTTACTAAATTCTAAACATGTTACACATATCTAAAACATAGCTACACATGAAGTGTGAAAAAACCCACCCGAAATACATGAAAATGCATTTGAACTGGTTGTACACATAAAAGATGCCATTCAGTAGCTGGTTTCTCTGCTAGCGTAAATGGCAATCTTTCCAGGTTTTCAATGCTCTGCCAGTGGCATCTGTTTATCAGTGGGATTGAATTCTGAAAACAGTACGTAGAATTGATTAAACGCCAAGGCACATAGCCGGAACGAAGGATTTCCAACGTCCAGCCTAATAGCATGATAGAACGTAATTGCGACTGACCATGTTGCAGCATGACCAAGTTCTATTACATGATGTCTATGGTAGAAGACATTATGCTGTCCAATTAATATATCCTGGATGACAGAGTCGTTAACCCATTGTCAACCACAGAGAGCGTTTTCTCTTAATTAATATGATCAATTTCTCGTATTCTTTCTGCAGTCTCTGCTTGTGTAATCTTCCATGCTTCATTATAAGCAGCATAGATACCGGTATATGTAAAACGTTTATGACGCGGTTGTCTTGGTCCTAGCAAGAATTTCCTAAGATCAGTGCCATCTTTAAGTAAAGATAAGTGTTGCTTTACATCTTTAAGTGTAGATCTATGTAGCCAATCAAGGCAGAGCTTCCCTGCACTGTATGTTGTCACTATTCCGGATGCTGTCTTTGAACATATCTTGGGTCTGGCCTATTGAATGTGAAACCCTGTGTTTTGTTCAGGAATCTATCTTGACAGTTGTGTGTGTCTGTGGGCCAGATCAACCATTTTTTCCAATCTGAATTTGTTCTGTTGTGATGCTAAATAGTATGTACGTCGACCTCCCCCTCTGAAGTGTTATCACTATCAGGTGTAGGTGTAGGTATGGATGGATTGTTCAGGTCTTTCATCTTGGCTAACCCAAGGCAAGACATATGTTGTCATTCAAAAACATAATTTATTCAGGGATGATGCAGGCTCTAAACAAAGCTTCTATGTCCCGAACCTGCCAATCTTTTGTACCCCAGACATTTTTTGTCTCAATGTTGTCTTTCCAAAAGTCAAAACCTAGTTTAGACAGTTGGGCAGAAAAGGATGCAGAATAGATCTGTTTTGTATTAGTCAACATACTTTTCATTCCTGTATTGTTTACATTTTGAAAGTAAAATGATTCAGTATATTATACATTGAACCCTGAAAAGTATGGAAACTTATTGGCAAAAGTTTTTGAGCTACCCTTTGGTGGCATAGGACAATGTTCCCATTGGTTATACAATAATACATTTCTAGGAATTGCAGATTTGTGCAAGAAATGATGACCATTATGATTAGAACACTACATTTGTTCATAGTCTGATTAACCTTCTAAATGTTCATGATGTGTGAATACTGCAGACATTTCTAAGTCTGACATCATATTATTAACAGTCTCGAAGTCTCAATCATCAGAAAAGGTACTAGATGAAACAAAGTCAGTTAATTAAATCTTGAATTGGTGTAGAATCTTCAACAGCTCTGATGGGCCAAAAATGTCATAATCAGTTTTGTCCCAAGCTATACCCCCAGGTATAGGAATGGCTATGATGTTCACTGATGACAAGTCTCTTTGTTCACGATGAAATGATTTGTGAGGCTTGAGTAGTGAGTTAATGTTCTTACTTGCAGTGTCCATTTTGACATATCTTCCATTTATCAGCATTCCCAGAGTTATTACCAGAGTCAACCAAAGTAGAAGAAAAAGCACACCCAACATAATCCAAAGTTCAATCCATGGTGAAACCAGATAAGTCTTTTCCAGGTGATGAAAAAGGTATGTAGCTTGTTCTTTGAAAGTTATTTTCGCTGGCGTTATTTCAGGTTCGCTGGGATCCTCAGAAACTGTTCAAAGTTAATGAAATAGCCAGAGGCAGTTCTGTTAATTGTTGGAATTGCATCAGGATTCGTTGAAATCGCTTGAACCACTTGATCACTCGTTACTCCATTGTAGACAGGTGTTTCTTGACAAACTGTTATTTGGGTTTCAAGAGGTACAAGTTCCATAGCTTTGTTGCTTAGTCCTTCATTTTGCACTGCAGATTCTTCAAAGATGATGAGTATCTCAGTTTGAACCACTTGGATAGTTGCTAGATTTATGTGTCTGCTACATTGGCAGAGTCCACTTGGCCTACTGCTTAGTATCGGCCACATGATGTGGTTTGACCAGGTCGATGGACACAAACCTGTTCTCCTTTTTACCAGCAAGGGGTGGCAGTAATACTGTTCTTGATCCATGGATTGCTAGGACAGGTACTGGTTGTCTGTAAAAAGGCCCAAATTCCTTCTTGTCCGCGATCTTCTCTCCGACTAGATCACCAAACTTTGGGATCCAGACAGGCTCTACTGGGATGGCTGTTTTTTCCCTGAGTGGCGGTTGGCTTCAGGAGCACATTGCTTTGTTTCATTCCTATTTCTTTTAAGTCCTGTAAAACAGCCAAACAATCTTTGATATCAAAATCTTTTTGGTCCACCACTGATGTCTGACAATCAAGGTCAGCAACCAGCATCCTAGTCCCAAAAAGGACCTCATATGGAGTGATACCCCCTAGAGAACTTCTTGGCAAGTTGTTAATACTACGCTGGACACTTATTAGATGTTTGACCCACCCATCACCCAAACCTAATAACCTAGCTGTTATAGATTGCTTTATGTCCTGTTTTTTCACTCCACAACCAAATTTCCCTCAGGATGGAATGGACTAGAGTACCGCAATGCAACGCCCAATTTGGCCATGGCCTCCTTGTAAGCTCGAGAGCTAAACGCAGGACCCTGGTCAGAATGTAGCGTGCGGACTGCGTATGTGCCGATAAAGACTTGCAAATCTTTTATAACAGTTCGAGCGTCAGCCGAGCACTAAGGCCACATCCAAATGAACCTTGAACACAAATCCACTGCGACCATAATATATTACCATCCCTTTGTAAGGGACTGCAGTGGTCCAGGTAAACACATGCTAATAGTTTATCTGAGATTAACAGGGGCATCTGCGCAGGACGTTTCACTGTAGAGACTTTAATATTTTGACAAATTTCACATTCCAAAACATAGTTTCTGGTTTGTTTCCTCATGAGCGGCCACCAGTATCTCTGTTTTAATAATGACACTGTGGCGGAAACACCTGCATGTGCAGAGGCAAGTCCTTCATGTGCTGCTAAAATTAGTCCTAATCTATGTTCCGTGTTTGGAATTACCCTATCCCCCACTCCAGGGATTTGAGCAAACTGAACTTTTTTTTCCGCATCAGTTATATACGAGTATTTGAGTTGAAACCCTTTCGGTAAAGTTTTACCACTGTCTTTGTTTCAAGCATTGACAGCTAGCATTATTTTGTTGTCTATTTTCGTTTTTGAACGAGTGATTGCAGCTACAGAAGCCGTTTGCACAGCTGCCTTCGCAGCTTCATCAGCCAATGAATTCCCTGCAACGTGAATGCCATCACATTGATGAATCAGCGTATGTATCACGTGAGTGTTTTGTAGTCTTTTTCGTAAGTGAACTACTTGTTCCCAAAGTAGTTTATGCTTGATTGTGCCACCTTTTGCATCTTTGTAACTGTTTTGAATGGTTTTGCAAGTATTCATTAAAAGACGGAACACAAAAATACAAATCGCACACTATGGTGTCGATTCCGATCCGGTAAAAAACGCTCCGAATTGCAGTTCGGAGCATTTTTCCCCGTACGAATCGCACCCGTAGGCGTCCCCGTACGATTCAGCAAGTACGATCACAAATTAATGCGTCACTCCGTACGACTCGTAAAAAACACCGTACAAATCGAAAATCCATACGAATTGCAGTCGGCTGACGCACCACGCAGCGTCCGTACGTAAATAGACCGCGCCTTCCGACCCAGGAAGTACGATCCGTATCGAACACACACCGTACGGCTCTTTTGCTACGAGAGCTCTAAACTACCGTAAACCCACACTCCGGCAAACCCGGCACCCGGTACACGACAAGCAAGACATGAACGCCATCGTCCGTGTCATCCCTATCCTGTACGCCCACCACCTCGTATTTAGAAACCGACGACGGCGCAGAAGGTGAGTACAACGAACTCCAACATACCTGTACGTGTTGCCACACGGGCACATCTCCATTGCACGACTGTCATGTCTGGGTACGTTGCACCACACACTCCCGCACATCACTAGTGTAATACGGAGACGTACCGCACCTACGTCATCCACTTCGGGGTACGGTACGTCACCGCACTCCACCAGTGTTATACGTGCCGCATGTACGTCATCCAGCTCGGGGTACGGTACGTCACCGCACATCACTAGTGTAATACGGAGACGTACCGCACCTACGTCATCGACCACGGGGTACGGAACGTCACCGCACAACACCAGTGTAATACGGAGACGTCCCGCACCTACGTCATCGACCACGGGGTACGGAACGTCACCGCACATCACTAGTGTAATACGGAGACGTACCGCACCTACGTCATCCACTTCGGGGTACGGTACGTCACCGCACTCCACCAGTGTTATACGTGCCGCATGTACGTCATCCAGCTCGGGGTACGGTACGTCACCGCACATCACTAGTGTAATACGGAGACGTACCGCACCTACATCATCGACCACGGGGTACGGAACGTCACCGCACAACACCAGTGTAATACGGAGACGTCCCGCACCTACGTCATCGACCACGGGGTACGGAACGTCACCGCACATCACTAGTGTAATACGGAGACGTACCGCACCTACGTCATCCACTTCGGGGTACGGTACGTCACCGCACTCCACCAGTGTTATACGTGCCGCATGTACGTCATCCAGCTCGATGTACGTCATCCAGCTCACCGCACAACACCAGTGCAATAGACGTGTGGGACATACGCCTGCTAAGTAATTGTATGTGTAAGTATCAGAGTGTGTGTCTGAGACCCCCCCCCCTGCCCACCACTGCCCAGCATCAGAGTGCCCAGCATCAGAGTGCCCACCACTGCCCAGCATCAGAGTGCCCAGCATCAGAGTGCCCACCACTGCCCAGCATCAGAGTGCCCACCACTGCCCAGCATCAGAGTGCCCAGCATCAGAGTGCCCACCACTGCCCAGCATCAGAGTGCCCACCACTGCCCAGCATCAGAGTGCCCAGCATCAGAGTGCCCACCACTGCCCAGCATCAGAGTGCCCAGCATCAGAGTGCCCACCACTGCCCAGCATCAGAGTGCCCACCACTGCCCAGCATCAGAGTGCCCAGCATCAGAGTGCCCACCACTGCCCAGCATCAGAGTGCCCACCACTGCCCAGCATCAGAGTGCCCAGCATCAGAGTGCCCACCACTGCCCAGCATCAGAGTGCCCAGCATCAGAGTGCCCACCACTGCCCTGCATCAGAGTGCCCAGCATCAGAGTGCCCACCACTGCCCTGCATCAGAGTGCCCAGCATCAGAGTGCCCACCACTGCCCAGCAACAGAGTGCCCAGCATCAGAGTGCCCAGCATCAGAGTGCCCACCACTGCCCAGCATCAGAGTGCCCAGCATCAGAGTGCCCACCACTGCCCAGCATCAGAGTGCCCAGCATCAGAGTGCCCACCACTGCCCAGCATCAGAGTGCCCAGCATCAGAGTGCCCACCACTGCCCTGCATCAGAGTGCCCAGCATCAGAGTGCCCACCACTGCCCAGCATCAGAGTGCCCAGCATCAGAGTGCCCAGCATCAGAGTGCCCACCACTGCCCAGCATCAGAGTGCCCACCACTGCCCTGCATCAGAGTGCCCACCACTGCCCAGCATCAGAGTGCCCACCACTGCCCAGCATCAGAGTGCCCAGCATCAGAGTGCCCACCACTGCCCAGCATCAGAGTGCCCACCACTGCCCAGCATCAGAGTGCCCAGCATCAGAGTGCCCACCACTGCCCAGCATCAGAGTGCCCACCACTGCCCAGCATCAGAGTGCCCAGCATCAGAGTGCCCACCACTGCCCAGCATCAGAGTGCCCAGCATCAGAGTGCCCACCACTGCCCTGCATCAGAGTGCCCAGCATCAGAGTGCCCACCACTGCCCTGCATCAGAGTGCCCAGCATCAGAGTGTCCACCACTGCCCAGCATCAGAGTGCCCACCACTGCCCAGCATCAGAGTGCCCAGCATCAGAGTGCCCACCACTGCCCTGCATCAGAGTGCCCAGCATCAGAGTGCCCACCACTGCCCAGCATCAGAGTGCCCACCACTGCCCAGCATCAGAGTGCCCAGCATCAGAGTGCCCAGCATCAGAGTGCCCACCACAGCCCAGCATCAGAGTGCCCACCACTGCCCAGCATCAGAGTGCCCAGCATCAGAGTGCCCACCACTGCCCAGCATCAGAGTGCCCAGCATCAGAGTGCCCAGCATCAGAGTGCCCACCACTGCCCTGCATCAGAGTGCCCAGCATCAGAGTGCCCACCACTGCCCAGCATCAGAGTGCCCACCACTGCCCAGCATCAGAGTGCCCAGCATCAGAGTGCCCACCACTGCCCTGCATCAGAGTGCCCAGCATCAGAGTGCCCACCACTGCCCAGCATCAGAGTGCCCACCACTGCCCAGCATCAGAGTGCCCAGCATCAGAGTGCCCACCACTGCCCAGCATCAGAGTGCCCACCACTGCCCAGCATCAGAGTGCCCAGCATCAGAGTGCCCACCACTGCCCAGCATCAGAGTGCCCACCACTGCCCAGCATCAGAGTGCCCACCACTGCCCTGCATCAGAGTGCCCAGCATCAGAGTGCCCACCACTGCCCAGCATCAGAGTGCCCACCACTGCCCAGCATCAGAGTGCCCAGCATCAGAGTGCCCACCACTGCCCAGCATCAGAGTGCCCACCACTGCCCAGCATCAGAGTGCCCAGCATCAGAGTGCCTGCCACTGCCCAGCATCAGAGTGCCCACCACTGCCCAGCATCAGAGTGCCCAGCATCAGAGTGCCCACCACTGCCCAGCATCAGAGTGCCCAGCATCAGAGTGCCCACCACTGCCCAGCATCAGAGTGCCCAGCATCAGAGTGCCCACCACTGCCCTGCATCAGAGTGCCCAGCATCAGAGTGCCCACCACTGCCCAGCATCAGAGTGCCCAGCATCAGAGTGCCCACCACTGCCCTGCATCAGAGTGCCCAGCATCAGAGTGCCCACCACTGCCCAGCATCAGAGTGCCCACCACTGCCCAGCATCAGAGTGCCCACCACTGCCCTGCATCAGAGTGCCCAGCATCAGAGTGCCCACCACTGCCCAGCATCAGAGTGCCCAGCATCAGAGTGCCCACCACTGCCCAGCATCAGAGTGCCCACCACTGCCCAGCATCAGAGTGCCCAGCATCAGAGTGCCCACCACTGCCCAGCATCAGAGTGCCCACCACTGCCCAGCATCAGAGTGCCCAGCACTGCCCAGCATCAGAGTGCCCAGCATCAGAGTGCCCACCACTGCCCAGCATCAGAGTGCCCACCACTGCCCAGCATCAGAGTGCCCAGCATCAGAGTGCCCACCACTGCCCAGCATCAGAGTGCCCAGCATCAGAGTGCCCACCACTGCCCAGCATCAGAGTGCCCAGCATCAGAGTGCCCAGCATGAGAGTGCCCACCACTGCCCTGCATCAGAGTGCCCAGCATCAGAGTGCCCACCACTGCCCAGCATCAGAGTGCCCACCACTGCCCAGCATCAGAGTGCCCACCACTGCCCTGCATCAGAGTGCCCAGCATCAGAGTGCCCACCACTGCCCAGCATCAGAGTGCCCACCACTGCCCAGCATCAGAGTGCCCAGCATCAGAGTGCCCACCACTGCCCAGCATCAGAGTGCCCACCACTGCCCAGCATCAGAGTGCCCAGCATCAGAGTGCCCACCACTGCCCAGCATCAGAGTGCCCAGCATCAGAGTGCCCACCACTGCCCAGCATCAGAGTGCCCACCACTGCCCAGCATCAGAGTGCCCAGCATCAGAGTGCCCACCACTGCCCAGCATCAGAGTGCCCAGCATCAGAGTGCCCACCACTGCCCAGCATCAGAGTGCCCAGCATCAGAGTGCCCACCACTGCCCTGCATCAGAGTGCCCAGCATCAGAGTGCCCACCACTGCCCTGCATCAGAGTGCCCAGCATCAGAGTGCCCACCACTGCCCAGCATCAGAGTGCCCAGCATCAAAGTGCCCAGCATCAGAGTGCCCACCACTGCCCAGCATCAGAGTGCCCACCACTGCCCAGCAACAGAGTGCCCAGCATCAGAGTGCCCAGCATCAGAGTGCCCACCACTGCCCAGCATCAGAGTGCCCAGCATCAGAGTGCCCACCACTGCCCAGCATCAGAGTGCCCAGCATCAGAGTGCCCACCACTGCCCAGCATCAGAGTGCCCAGCATCAGAGTGCCCACCACTGCCCTGCATCAGAGTGCCCAGCATCAGAGTGCCCAGCATCAGAGTGCCCACCACTGCCCAGCATCAGAGTGCCCAGCATCAGAGTGCCCACCACTGCCCAGCATCAGAGTGCCCAGCATCAGAGTGCCCACCACTGCCCTGCATCAGAGTGCCCAGCATCAGAGTGCCCACCACTGCCCTGCATCAGAGTGCCCAGCATCAGAGTGCCCACCACTGCCCAGCATCAGAGTGCCCAGCATCAGAGTGCCCAGCATCAGAGTGCCCACCACTGCCCAGCATCAGAGTGCCCACCATTGCCCTGCATCAGAGTGCCCAGCATCAGAGTGCCCACCACTGCCCAGCATCAGAGTGCCCACCACTGCCCAGCATCAGAGTGCCCAGCATCAGAGTGCCCACCACTGCCCAGCATCAGAGTGCCCACCACTGCCCAGCATCAGAGTGCCCAGCATCAGAGTGCCTACCACTGCCCAGCATCAGAGTGCCCACCACTGCCCAGCATCAGAGTGCCCAGCATCAGAGTGCCCACCACTGCCCAGCATCAGAGTGCCCAGCATCAGAGTGCCCACCACTGCCCTGCATCAGAGTGCCCAGCATCAGAGTGCCCACCACTGCCCTGCATCAGAGTGCCCAGCATCAGAGTGTCCACCACTGCCCAGCATCAGAGTGCCCACCACTGCCCAGCATCAGAGTGCCCAGCATCAGAGTGCCCACCACTGCCCTGCATCAGAGTGCCCAGCATCAGAGTGCCCACCACTGCCCAGCATCAGAGTGCCCACCACTGCCCAGCATCAGAGTGCCCAGCATCAGAGTGCCCACCACTGCCCAGCAGCAGAGTGCCCACCACTGCCCAGCATCAGAGTGCCCAGCATCAGAGTGCCCACCACTGCCCAGCATCAGAGTGCCCAGCATCAGAGTGCCCAGCATCAGAGTGCCCACCACTGCCCTGCATCAGAGTGCCCAGCATCAGAGTGCCCACCACTGCCCAGCATCAGAGTGCCCACCACTGCCCAGCATCAGAGTGCCCAGCATCAGAGTGCCCACCACTGCCCTGCATCAGAGTGCCCAGCATCAGAGTGCCCACCACTGCCCTGCATCAGAGTGCCCAGCATCAGAGTGTCCACCACTGCCCAGCATCAGAGTGCCCACCACTGCCCAGCATCAGAGTGCCCAGCATCAGAGTGCCCACCACTGCCCTGCATCAGAGTGCCCAGCATCAGAGTGCCCACCACTGCCCAGCATCAGAGTGCCCACCACTGCCCAGCATCAGAGTGCCCAGCATCAGAGTGCCCACCACTGCCCAGCATCAGAGTGCCCACCAATGCCCAGCATCAGAGTGCCCAGCATCAGAGTGCCCACCACTGCCCAGCATCAGAGTGCCCAGCATCAGAGTGCCCAGCATCAGAGTGCCCACCACTGCCCTGCATCAGAGTGCCCAGCATCAGAGTGCCCAGCATCAGAGTGCCCACCACTGCCCAGCATCAGAGTGCCCACCACTGCCCTGCATCAGAGTGCCCAGCATCAGAGTGCCCACCACTGCCCAGCATCAGAGTGCCCAGCATCAGAGTGCCCACCACTGCCCAGCATCAGAGTGCCCACCACTGCCCAGCATCAGAGTGCCCAGCATCAGAGTGCCCACCACTGCCCAGCATCAGAGTGCCCACCACTGCCCAGCATCAGAGTGCCCAGCATCAGAGTGCCCAGCATCAGAGTGCCCACCACTGCCCAGCATCAGAGTGCCCACCACTGCCCAGCATCAGAGTGCCCAGCATCAGAGTGCCCACCACTGCCCAGCATCAGAGTGCCCACCACTGCCCAGCATCAGAGTGCCCAGCATCAGAGTGCCCAGCATCAGAGTGCCCACCACTGCCCTGCATCAGAGTGCCCAGCATCAGAGTGCCCACCACTGCCCAGCATCAGAGTGCCCACCACTGCCCAGCATCAGAGTGCCCAGCATCAGAGTGCCCACCACTGCCCTGCATCAGAGTGCCCAGCATCAGAGTGCCCACCACTGCCCAGCATCAGAGTGCCCACCACTGCCCAGCATCAGAGTGCCCAGCATCAGAGTGCCCACCACTGCCCAGCATCAGAGTGCCCACCACTGCCCAGCATCAGAGTGCCCAGCATCAGAGTGCCCACCACTGCCCAGCATCAGAGTGCCCACCACTGCCCAGCATCAGAGTGCCCACCACTGCCCTGCATCAGAGTGCCCAGCATCAGAGTGCCCACCACTGCCCAGCATCAGAGTGCCCAGCATCAGAGTGCCCACCACTACCCAGCATCAGAGTGCCCACCACTGCCCAGCATCAGAGTGCCCACCACTGCCCAGCATCAGAGTGCCCACCACTGCCCAGCATCAGAGTGCCCAGCATCAGAGTGCCCACCACTGCCCAGCATCAGAGTGCCCAGCATCAGAGTGCCCACCACTGCCCTGCATCAGAGTGCCCAGCATCAGAGTGCCCACCACTGCCCAGCATCAGAGTGCCCAGCATCAGAGTGCCCACCACTGCCCTGCATCAGAGTGCCCAGCATCAGAGTGCCCACCACTGCCCAGCATCAGAGTGCCCACCACTGCCCAGCATCAGAGTGCCCACCACTGCCCTGCATCAGAGTGCCCAGCATCAGAGTGCCCACCACTGCCCGGCATCAGAGTGCCCACCACTGCCCAGCATCAGAGTGCCCACCACTGCCCAGCATCAGAGTGCCCACCACTGCCCAACATCAGAGTGCCCAGCATCAGAGTGCCCACCACTGCCCAGCATCAGAGTGCCCACCACTGCCCAGCATCAGAGTGCCCACCACTGCCCAGCATCAGAGTGCCCAGCATCAGAGTGCCCACCACTGCCCAGCATCAGAGTGCCCAGCATCAGAGTGCCCACCACTGCCCAGCATCAGAGTGCCCACCACTGCCCAGCATCAGAGTGCCCAGCATCAGAGTGCCCACCACTGCCCAGCATCAGAGTGCCCAGCATCAGAGTGCCCACCACTGCCCAGCATCAGAGTGCCCAGCATCAGAGTGCCCACCACTGCCCTGCATCAGAGTGCCCAGCATCAGAGTGCCCACCACTGCCCAGCATCAGAGTGCCCAGCATCAGAGTGCCCACCACTGCCCAGCATCAGAGTGCCCAGCATCAGAGTGCCCACCACTGCCCTGCATCAGAGTGCCCAGCATCAGAGTGCCCACCACTGCCCAGCATCAGAGTGCCCAGCATCAGAGTGCCCAGCATCAGAGTGCCCACCACTGCCCAGCATCAGAGTGCCCACCACTGCCCTGCATCAGAGTGCCCAGCATCAGAGTGCCCACCACTGCCCAGCATCAGAGTGCCCACCACTGCCCAGCATCAGAGTGCCCAGCATCAGAGTGCCCACCACTGCCCAGCATCAGAGTGCCCAGCATCAGAGTGCCCACCACTGCCCAGCATCAGAGTGCCCACCACTGCCCAGCATCAGAGTGCCCAGCATCAGAGTGCCCACCACTGCCCAGCATCAGAGTGCCCAGCATCAGAGTGCCCACCACTGCCCAGCATCAGAGTGCCCAGCATCAGAGTGCCAACCACTGCCCAGCATCAGAGTGCCCAGCATCAGAGTGCCCACCACTGCCCTGCATCAGAGTGCCCAGCATCAGAGTGCCCACCACTGCCCTGCATCAGAGTGCCCAGCATCAGAGTGCCCAGCATCAGAGTGCCCACCACTGCCCAGCATCAGAGTGCCCACCACTGCCCAGCATCAGAGTGCCCAGCATCAGAGTGCCCACCACTGCCCAGCATCAGAGTGCCCAGCATCAGAGTGCCCACCACTGCCCTGCATCAGAGTGCCCAGCATCAGAGTGCCCACCACTGCCCAGCATCAGAGTGCCCAGCATCAGAGTGCCCACCACTGCCCTGCATCAGAGTGCCCAGCATCAGAGTGCCCACCACTGCCCAGCATCAGAGTGCCCACCACTGCCCAGCATCAGAGTGCCCACCACTGCCCAGCATCAGAGTGCCCAGCATCAGAGTGCCCACCACTGCCCAGCATCAGAGTGCCCACCACTGCCCAGCATCAGAGTGCCCAGCATCAGAGTGCCCACCACTGCCCAGCATCAGAGTGCCCACCACTGCCCAGCATCAGAGTGCCCAGCATCAGAGTGCCCACCACTGCCCAGCATCAGAGTGCCCAGCATCAGAATGCCCACCACTGCCCAGCATCAGAGTGCCCACCACTGCCCAGCATCAGAGTGCCCAGCATCAGAGTGCCCACCACTGCCCAGCATCAGAGTGCCCAGCATCAGAGTGCCCACCACTGCCCAGCATCAGAGTGCCCAGCATCAGAGTGCCCACCACTGCCCAGCATCAGAGTGCCCAGCATCAGAGTGCCCACCACTGCCCTGCATCAGAGTGCCCAGCATCAGAGTGCCCACCACTGCCCTGCATCAGAGTGCCCAGCATCAGAGTGCCCACCACTGCCCAGCATCAGAGTGCCCAGCATCAGAGTGCCCAGCATCAGAGTGCCCACCACTGCCCAGCATCAGAGTGCCCACCACTGCCCTGCATCAGAGGGCCCAGCATCAGAGTGCCCACCACTGCCCAGCATCAGAGTGCCCACCACTGCCCAGCATCAGAGTGCCCAGCATCAGAGTGCCCACCACTGCCCAGCATCAGAGTGCCCAGCATCAGAGTGCCCACCACTGCCCAGCATCAGAGTGCCCACCACTGCCCAGCATCAGAGTGCCCAGCATCAGAGTGCCCACCACTGCCCAGCATCAGAGTGCCCAGCATCAGAGTGCCAACCACTGCCCAGCATCAGAGTGCCCAGCATCAGAGTGCCCACCACTGCCCTGCATCAGAGTGCCCAGCATCAGAGTGCCCACCACTGCCCTGCATCAGAGTGCCCAGCATCAGAGTGCCCACCACTGCCCAGCATCAGAGTGCCCACCACTGCCCAGCATCAGAGTGCCCACCACTGCCCTGCATCAGAGTGCCCAGCATCAGAGTGCCCACCACTGCCCAGCATCAGAGTGCCCAGCATCAGAGTGCCCAGCATCAGAGTGCCCACCACTGCCCAGCATCAGAGTGCCCACCACTGCCCAGCATCAGAGTGCCCAGCATCAGAGTGCCCACCACTGCCCAGCATCAGAGTGCCCAGCATCAGAGTGCCCACCACTGCCCAGCATCAGAGTGCCCAGCATCAGAGTGCCCAGCATCAGAGTGCCCACCACTGCCCTGCATCAGAGTGCCCAGCATCAGAGTGCCCACCACTGCCCAGCATCAGAGTGCCCACCACTGCCCAGCATCAGAGTGCCCAGCATCAGAGTGCCCACCACTGCCCAGCATCAGAGTGCCCAGCATCAGAGTGCCCAGCATCAGAGTGCCCACCACTGCCCAGCATCAGAGTGCCCACCACTGCCCTGCATCAGAGTGCCCAGCATCAGAGTGCCCACCACTGCCCAGCATCAGAGTGCCCACCACTGCCCAGCATCAGAGTGCCCAGCATCAGAGTGCCCACCACTGCCCAGCATCAGAGTGCCCACCACTGCCCAGCATCAGAGTGCCCAGCATCAGAGTGCCCACCACTGCCCAGCATCAGAGTGCCCACCACTGCCCAGCATCAGAGTGCCCAGCATCAGAGTGCCCACCACTGCCCTGCATCAGAGTGCCCAGCATCAGAGTGCCCACCACTGCCCTGCATCAGAGTGCCCAGCATCAGAGTGCCCACCACTGCCCAGCATCAGAGTGCCCACCACTGCCCAGCATCAGAGTGCCCAGCATCAGAGTGCCCACCACTGCCCTGCATCAGAGTGCCCAGCATCAGAGTGCCCACCACTGCCCAGCATCAGAGTGCCCACCACTGCCCAGCATCAGAGTGCCCAGCATCAGAGTGCCCAGCATCAGAGTGCCCACCACTGCCCAGCATCAGAGTGCCCAACACTGCCCAGCATCAGAGTGCCCAGCATCAGAGTGCCCACCACTGCCCAGCATCAGAGTGCCCAGCATCAGAGTGCCCACCACTGCCCAGCATCAGAGTGCCCAGCATCAGGGTGCCCAGCATCAGAGTGCCCACCACTGCCCTGCATCAGAGTGCCCAGCATCAGAGTGCCCACCACTGCCCAGCATCAGAGTGCCCACCACTGCCCAGCATCAGAGTGCCCAGCATCAGAGTGCCCACCACTGCCCTGCATCAGAGTGCCCAGCATCAGAGTGCCCACCACTGCCCAGCATCAGAGTGCCCACCACTGCCCAGCATCAGAGTGCCCAGCATCAGAGTGCCCACCACTGCCCAGCATCAGAGTGCCCACCACTGCCCAGCTCGTACATCATAAACATACCATTGTCAACCTCATTACCCTCAGGAGATAGACACATTTTAGTAGACCTAAATGTGAACATCACACCAGCTCCCAGGCACCCAGCAGTCACAGACATCATCACACAGACTACAAATCTGAAAAGCAAAAATTAGCTTTATTCAGCGGAATCACAAAAGAAAAGCAAATGAGAGTCCTCGCTCATTAAAGGCCAATGGCCAGTCCAATAGAGTCTCTGCAATATAGTTTGTGCCTTCATGGGTGTCATCTCACCCAAACCTGCCTGCACATGGCGTTTAATCAGCTGTGCTGACTACGGGGGCACCATCTGTGGAATCCTCCGGCACCGCATGGACAGGAGAGGGAAGGACAGGTGGAGTGGGTGCAGGTGTAGTGGATTCATCCACACTGGTTGGGGCATCGCCGAAAGTAGATTCAAAAACCTGGCTGCACACCTCAGCCAGGGCGGAAAAACTACCACCTGAACCCGGGGACACATTGGGGGTGGAGGTACAGGGCTGTGAGTCAGTCCTACTGGGTGTGTGGATGCGTGTATGAGGTGTCTCCCCTCTCCCTGTGGGTGTGCCTACTTGCCCTTGAGACTGTGTGCGTGGAGTTTTGAGCTTCTTATGCTGTGTGTGTGCGCTGGGTGTGTCTGACCTGTGGCGTGTGCGTGTATGCTGTGTAGGTATGTGAGAGGCAGATGTGGATGGCTCTGAAGGAGGGGGGGGGGGAGATGCTGCTGGGTGTAGAGAGGTGCCGTCAGTGTTGATTCAATGGCAGCCACACTCCGACGCAGATCAGACATGGCTGATGACATGCCCTCCATGAACGACACCACCTGTGTCATCAGTTGTGTATGTCCATGGAGGACAGACAGCATGGATGCCTGACCTACTGCAATCTGCCGGAGTAGGTCCACTGTCTCAGCACTGAGGGCAGCAGGGGACACAGGGGCAGGGGCTGCGGTGCCGGGAACAAAGGAGACACGGGGGCTAGCACGGACCCTAGGCACACCAAGGAGTGGGAGGTTGGAGATGGGACTGGAGGAGGGGAGGGCAGCCAAAGATGTATGAGTGACCATTGCTGCATATTCCCCCCCCCTCCTGAGAGTCTGTCTCGGATTCGTCGGCATGGTACGATGTGTCAGTCACATGTCGTTCGGCCTGCAGACTCTCCTCACACTCTGTGCCACTGCCTGCCTCTGACACCTCAAAGCAGGTGGCACTGTCCAGATTCAGATGATGATGCTGTGAGCAAGGAGAAGAATGAAAACATATCAGTCACCTGTACACATCAGACATATCAGCTGCAAATCATTTGGCCTCATTCCTCAACATGGCATGCATCATGAGTCACATGACACTGAACTCTGCATAATGACAAGTCTACTTGTGGACAAATGTCAGAGACACAACGCTCAATGTATGGTAGGAGACAAGGTACAGGCAAGGCAAATACTTGTATGAGAGACACAATCATGATCCACTGCCTGACAACAGGACAGCTGATGATGCATAACAGTTCATTAGCCAACCCAGCCACCCAAATCAAGACCTGGTCATGTTTGATTCGCTTAGACTCTGTCCAACATTACAAAAGTCCTGGCCGAACTGCCATGTGATGCCATCCTGGGACCTGAAACAAGTGTTCCATCACCTCACACTGCCATCACCGCTTTGTACATCCAAAGTCACATTGTGTGGCAGACCATCACTACTATGTACAAAGAACATGCAACAGATGTAGAGAATATGCACACACGCACTGCCCAGTGTGAGTATGCAGAAGCCCAAAATATAGCACATGTACATTGTGCACCTGTAGCTAACACAAGATAATTTGAAAGTGTACCATGGACAAAGGCCACTGAGGCAGACTTCTGCATAAAACACTTGTTGAGACTCAAGAACAGTGCCACAATATGAAGAAGGGCAGACATAGTGCACATGTGGTGCTCCATTTAAGGTACGAACAGGTGTCACATACCCCCCTACAACATGATGATGTGCAAAGGAAGATGCAATCTGAGACACTGCACCATAGGAGTACATGTCAAAAACAAGCATTAGCCAAAGCAAAACTCTAATGTGTAGTAGGGCAAGGCATGTAAAGAAGCAGCTGCTGACAGAGGGACAATCACATTCCAATGCATGAACTGCCTGTCTGACCACACCACTCAAATTATGGGAGAGTGACCATGCCTTAGAGCTCTTCAGGTACCATTGCACACACACATGACTACAAACAGACATGTACATACCCCCTTCGTGCTGCTGTCCCTCCTACAACTGCCTATGGAGGTCTGGGAACACCACTTCCAGGACCCGGAGCATGTTGGGGGTGAGGTGGCGGCTGCCGCCATGCCGGCGTGGAGCTTCCAGCTTCAGCTGGACTCGGGCGATGCGGCGGCTCCAGCACCGGATGTCCTGCCACCTCTTCTTTATGTTTCGAAGCCTCCTGCGAGGTCCCCCCTCTCTCCGGACAGCCCTGGGGATGTCCACCCAGATTTCACCCTTCTCATAGGCAGATACCTGTCACAAATGTAAAGTAACAGAACATCAGTATACCTGGTGCATGTTCCCAAGACACCCATATGTGCACAAAATACATGATGACAACAGGGCATCGTATGCCACACACATTTGCATCATTGTCCAGGAGTATGTGGCCTGTGTGCAAACACAACTGCTTTGCATGACATTGACAATCTACAGATGACATGAGGGCTGCAAAACACTCTTTGAGCATGGCACTCACTGAACAATATATGCTATATCTGGGTGCAATGCAGCACGTGACATGCTGTCACACACCACACTACGACAAATAACTCTCTTCTAACAACACTGTGCACCCTGGCACTCACTCACAACAACATTGCATCTATCCCCTATTACTACACAGTGGCAATGATGTCACACACACAACAGGTGCACTCTCCAAGGTATTGCACAAATCACTCACCTGATCCTCTGGTCTCCCATACAGCTTGCTGAAGTTTGGCAGGAGGGCATCCAACAGGGCCTTGTTCTCACCATCAGTGAATGCAGGTGCCCTCTCCATGTTCAGCTAATCAGGGTCCAGAGGATTCAGAGACAGCAGCTGTGGTTAGCACACCAATGTTGTGCAGGCAAGTGCCCCCCCACAACCACATGCTGCCTTATATCTGTGCTGCAGAGGGTCTGTGAGTCCAAGGAGTAGTGTGTGATAGGCCACCATAATTTGCATCCTATGTTCCATCCAATCACACCACACCTAAGCCCATGACACACATATGCATGGTTTGAAAATAGAGCCAGAGCTGAACAACAACTTTCGCAACATTGTATACTTTTGCCCAACTGAATCTTCAAGGACACCTGTAGGAGTTGAAAAACACTCCGTATCCATGACAACCTGGTTGCATTTTGAACAGTACACTGTTCCCCTAGTTGTTGCCTATGCATTTTTTAAAATTCACACCCAAGTACGGTGACATTGCCATTGGCAATGCTACACATTGAATGGTGTAACGATGCGTACACAGGCACGTACCATTGGGGTACGCTTAGCTCGCGTGGAGCCTAAAGGCGATAGGGAAACGATGCGTACACAGGCACGTACCATTGGGGTACGCTTAGCTCGCGTGGAGCCTAAAGGCGATAGGGAAACGATGCGTACACACGCACGTACCATTGGGGTACGCTTAGCTCGCGTGGAGCCTAAAGGCGATAGGGAAACGATGCGTATACACGCACGCACCATTGGGGTACGCTTAGCTCGCGTGGAGCCTAAAGGCGATAGGGAAACGATGCGTACACACGCACGTACCATTGGGGTACGCTTAGCTCGCGTGGAGCCTAAAGGCGATAGGGAAACGATGCGTACACACGCACGTACCATTGGGGTACGCTTAGCTCGCGTGGAGCCTAAAGGCGATAGGGAAACGATGCGACTGGTACAGTGTAGCTAATGAGGTTTTTGAAGTGTCTGTGACATGAGAATGTTGTCCTAATGCTTAATTGCCTCTGTTTCAGGTCTCCCTCCCAGCAGTTCCCATCCTCTCCTTCCCTCGCCTGATCACCCTTTTGTGTCTGTTGTTTGTACTCAGACCAATGGGCTATTTGGAGGTGGAACCCTTAGAGCATCACACCAGTCTGATGAAGAAAGGTACGGCCAGTCGTTGACAGCCTTGTAGGTATTCGTAAAGCGGCATTACAGGTGACATCATGATTAGTGTAAATTGGACTTATTGGCAATGCACATGTATGTTTGTGAAAGCTCCATGGGCTCACAATGTAGATTATCATGTTGTGCATGACGTCTGACTCCTACAGAATATAGTGCCTGCTTGTGGCTCAACACACATGTCCGTCTAATGTGCACATTTACTATTTTGAACGTAGTTACCTCATGCTTGTTAGGTGTGTAACTGTATATTGACCACACGCATGGGGTGGGTGAAGGCTAGAATACTATGTTGTGTGTGAGGTACATGTCTTTGTTGGTGCAGTTTTCCTTTGAACATACTAGCTCTTGTATACACCTGCAGACGCTGTGTGTCTTGTGCCCCACTTGACCGTAAGGGCCCTGATCCACTGACTGTGATGTGTGGTGATTACTGTGCCATTTAGTTGTCAGTGATCCTGAGTGAGGCAGACACTCCTGCCTTCACATCCACATGTCACTTTGTGCATTGCGGGTGCCCTTGTGTTATGTGTTTGTTTAGCAATTAGTCACACCCCTCCTGCCGTCATGTATTCACTCATTGCTGCAGCTGCATACACAGCCAACATGCAGCACACACTATCCAGGAGCACAGACACCTACAGGATGACCCTCCTTCCATCCATTAATAGAGCATGCTCCGGCCACCCTACACACAGACAACACCAGACATTCAACCTCGTGCTATAAAAATGCTTTGTACTCAGCCATAGCTGCTGCTATGCGTGTGTGTGCAACACATACTGGCACGACTATGCAGATTCACATGACATTGGGTCTACGTACCACCAGGTCATGTGGCGTGTCCAACACACACACACCTTACATAGGCACAATATTGTACAGTGTTAGCTTGTCAACACCACTAGATCAGAAAACTGTTAGCTTACAGTCACGTGCCAGAACACAACATGCTCACACCACTTCAACATTGCTGTCACAGTCAGTCAAGTTGGCACATGGGACACACACCATGACCCTGTCTCTTGGGTGTGGTGTGATTTGGCCGTTCCGGGGTTGGTATTTGTCTGATGTGTGTCGTTTTTCTGTATGCGTTGCTCCCATTACAGTAGTATAGTACTTGTAGCTCCATAGGGGTAGGTCACCTAATCAGGTGTGCTTGTCTAGAGTGCTCCAGCCCATTGCCCACAGTCTGTCCTGCCACCGTAATCCTGTGCGGCATTAATCACATACACAGTAATGCATCATGCTGATGGTAGCTCACATACCTGAGGACACAGTTGTAGGTACTCCCTACATGGACTACTACTTTTGTGACACTGACATGTACTCCTCAAAGTGACTCTCCTGGGCCTGCCTGTGCTAGCAGTATTGGGATTCAATCCCCCCTCCAGCATTGACTGTCCCACACAGGTGTGTCTTACCATCCATGTATGTAGTTTGTGGAAATTTCTGACCAATGTGTGTCCTCACTCAGATTCTGATCCAAGTGTGTGGATGACTGCTGTTTGTTGTATACCTTGCATTTATGACATTTGCTGACACATATACATGTATGCTGTTTCAAAGATTACTCACCAAATGCGTATGATGTTTACATTATTTATTGGGTGCTCTAGTGCATGAAACGTGAATAGGTGCTGTACAGAAAGGGGGGGTATCCAAAATTCACTGCTGGAGATGAGATGCCTTACTGTTTCAGTCAACAGAGTCCAGCCCACAGTGCCTGACATCATTGGGCAGATTGGGACCAGCAAGTCCATGTGGGAGAGTCTCATAGGGGATGCTGTTGCACCCAGGGGCTATATACCAGGTCCAGTGTCCTGGGAGAAGTCCATGGCCCACAGGCCCTCAACGTCTTCGGCGTGGACGACCCACCTTCCTTGGGGGACCCTCATGTGCAGGCATGGACGGTGCATGGGACGCTACGTCAGAGGGTTCCTCCTCCTCCCTCTCCTCCCTCCCTGTGGCTGGTGTTGCACTTTGCCGTGATGTTGCTGGCCTTGTGACACAGGGAGGGGGCTGCATGTTGGCAGCCATCTGACGTAGCACATGGACAATGTCCCTATGCACCATCAAGAGCTGAGCCTGGTGTGCCTCCACCCGTCCATAATGCAGGTCTTGCCTGGCTATTTGCTCTGCCTGCTGTTCTTTGAGCTGGTTGAGGGTCTCCGCAAGCTGGCTTACCTCACTGGTGTCCCGCCGGTATGCCTCAAGGATGTTACCGAGTTCAGCCATACCGGTCCCTACAGCTGACTGCCCAGATTCTCGCCTCCGCCTTGCGCCACTCCCACCACCCTGACCCACATGAGCACGGCCTGCGCTTGTGGGCACATCCGATCGACGGGCCCCCGTGAGACATCCCTTAACATTCAGCTCTATGGAGTTTGTGAGGCCTGTGCAGTGCTTGTGTGCAACTGTGTGTGTGCCCCAGGGATGTGCGTTGAGGTGACCGAGGGACAAACACTGACTGATGGAGACAGAGAGAGAGGGAGACAGAGGGCGACAGAGGGAGAGGGAGACAGAGGGCGACAGAGGGAGAGGGTGACAGAGGGAGAGGGAGACAGAGGGAGAGGGCGACAGAGGGAGAGGGCGACAGAGGGAGAGGGCGACAGAGGGAGAGGGCGACAGAGGGAGAGGGAAACAAAGGGAGAGGGAGACAGAGGGCGACAGAGGGAGAGGGAGAGGGCGACAGAGGGAGACAGAGACAGAGGGCGAGACAGGGATGGAGACCGGTAGATTGTGCTTGCTCTCTTGCTACACTGCCTTACTTTGTCACAAAATGATGCATCTCTGTAAGGTGTGTCAGCAATTAGTAAATATTTAGAAGCTGTGGTCTAGTATCTTGTGTGATCTTTACCTATCCCTGTGCATTGGTCATTATGCTTGTGTGTGTCCCTGGGACATATGGCATGAGAGCAGCCTCTTACCCTACACATAGCACCCTATGTGCCTCCCCCTTGCAACTACCACCATTTTGTTGTGTACTGCTTGGAGTCATGGCCACCCACTCCATGATGCTGGGCACTGTTGTTAGTCTACCCATGTAACTTGTGTTTTTTGTACACTCACCAGACTCAATGGCTCCTTCTATTCCATGTACTCCCACCGCTGGCAGTAGGACCATGACCTTCTCCTCCCAGGGCTGGTATACAGGAGGTCTGCGGGGACCACCGCCTCCAGTGTGGTGTGCATTGGCGTAATCCTGTGCCATCTTTTTCTTCACCATCCTCCGCAGATCGTACCACCTGGACTGGCAATCATCCCTGGTGCGTCTGATGGGTGCAACAGCATTGACCCGGTCTACAATCCTCTCCCACAGGCGTGTTCTTTCTGCCAGGCTGGTCTGTCTGACCAATGCGCCAAACAGCTGCGGCTCGACTCTGATGACTTCATCAGTAAGTATCTCCATCTCCGGGTTAGTGAATTTTGGATTCTTGGGTGTGGTCATGGTGTGAGGTGTATGTGATTGAGGGTGTGATGGTGTGTATGGATGAGGGTGTGTGTTTGTGATTGTGAAGGAGGTGGTGTTGGTGTAGATGTGATAGGGTGTATGTGTGAAGGTATGTGGCTGCAATTGTTGGTGTGCTCTCAGTTTCCTCGCAAGAATGGGTATGTTGCAAAGGATGATGGGTTGTATGTGTGGTCCCTTTTATTGGTCAAATGGTGGGTGTGGCTTAATTTGAATTGTTGGGGTGGGTGTTATTTGGGGTGGGTGTTGGTGTTGTCCTCTGTTTGGCTGCTTGGCTGTGACCAGGACATTGATTGTCAAAGGTGTGTACACAGGAGACATGTTCAGTGTGGTAGTGCGACTCGTTAGCAAGGTCCTTGTGGTCGTTTTGGTGTTGGCGTTATGTGTGCTTGGGGTACTTGTGCGTGCGTTTGAGTAGTACGGGCCATTGGCGGGTGGGGGTGTTCGCGTAGGCTTGGCCGCGGGGTGTGCGTGTCGTACTTGTGCGTGCGAGTGAGCGGTACGAGCCGTTGGCGGGTGGGGGTGTTCGCGTAGGCTTGTTGGGGGGGGTGTGTGTGTCGTACTTGTGCGTGCGAGTGAGTAGTACGGGCCGTTGGCGGGTGGGGGTGTTCGCGTAGGCTTGGCCGAGGGGTGTGCGTGTCGTACTTGTGCGTGCGAGTGAGCGGTACGGGCCGTTGGCGGGTGGGGGTGTTCGCGTAGGCTTGTTGGGGGGGGGTGTGCGTGTCGTACTTGTGCGTGCGAGTGAGTAGTACGGGCCGTTGGCGGGTGGGGGTGTTCGCGTAGGCTTGGCCGAGGGGTGTGCGTGTCGTACTTGTGCGTGCGAGTGAGCGGTACGGGCCGTTGGCGGGTGGGGGTGTTCGCGTAGGCTTGTTGGGGGGGGTGTGCGTGTCGTACTTGTGCGTGCGAGTGAGCGGTACGGGCCGTTGGCGGGTGGGGGTGTTCGCGTAGGCTTGTTGGGGGGGGTGTGCGTGTCATACTTGTGCGTGCGAGTGAGTAGTACGGACCATTGGCGGGTGGGGGTGTTCGCGTAGGCTTGGCGGAGGGGTGTGCGTGTCGTACTTGTGCGTGCGAGTGAGCGGTACGGGCTGTTGGCGGGTGGGGGTGTTCGCGTAGGCTTGTTGGGGGGGGTGTGCGTGTCGTACTTGTGCGTGCGAGTGAGTAGTACGGGCCGTTGGCGGGTGGGGTGTTCGCGTAGGCTTGGCCGAGGGGTGTGCGTGTCGTACTTGTGCGTGCGAGTGAGCGGTACGGGCCGTTGGCGGGTGGGGGTGTTCGCGTAGGCTTGGCCGAGGTGTGTGCGTGTCGTACTTGTGCGTGCGAGTGAGTAGTACGGGCCGTTGGCGGGTGGGGGTGTTCGCGTAGGCTTGGCCGAGGGGTGTGCGTGTCGTACTTGTGCGTGCGAGTGAGCGGTACGGGCCGTTGGCGGGTGGGGGTGTTCGCGTAGGCTTGGCCGAGGGGTGTGCGTGTCGTACTTGTGCGTGCGAGTGAGCGGTACGGGCCGTTGGCGGGTGGGGGTGTTTGCGTAGGCTTGGCCGAGGGGTGTGCGTGTCGTACTTGTGCGTGCGAGTGAGCGGTACGGGCCGTTGGCGGGTGGGGGTGTTCGCGTAGGCTTGGCCGAGGGGTGTGCGTGTCGTACTTGTGCGTGCGAGTGAGCGGTACGGGCCGTTGGCGGGTGGGGGTGTTCGCGTAGGCTTGGCCGAGGGGTGTGCGTGTCGTACTTGTGCGTGCGAGTGAGCGGTACGGGCCGTTGGCGGGTGGGGGTGTTCGCGTAGGCTTGTTGGGGGGGGTGTGCGTGTCGTACTTGTGCGTGCGAGTGAGCGGTACGGGCCGATGGCTGGTGGGGGTGTTCGCGTAGGCTTGTTGGGGGGGGTGCGTGTCGTACTTGTGCGTGCGAGTGAGTAGTACGGACCGTTGGCGGGTGGGGGTGTTCGCGTAGGCTTGGCGGAGGGGTGTGCGTGTCATACTTGTGCGTGCGAGTGAGCGGTACGGGCCGTTGGTGGGTGGGGGTGTTCGCGTAGGCTTGTTGGGGGGGGGTGTGCGTGTCGTACTTGTGCGTGCGAGTGAGTAGTACGGGCCGTTGGCGGGTGGGGGTGTTCGCGTAGGCTTGGCCGAGGGGTGTGCGTGTCGTACTTGTGCGTGCGAGTGAGCGGTACGGGCCGTTGGCGGGTGGGGGTGTTTGCGTAGGCTTGGCCGAGGTGTGTGCGTGTCGTACTTGTGCGTGCGAGTGAGTAGTACGGGCCGTTGGCGGGTGGGGGTGTTCGCGTAGGCTTGGCCGAGGGGTGTGCGTGTCGTACTTGTGCGTGCGAGTGAGCGGTACGGGCCGTTGGCGGGTGGGGGTGTTCGCGTAGGCTTGGCCGAGGGGTGTGCGTGTCGTACTTGTGCGTGCGAGTGAGCGGTACGGGCCGTTGGCGGGTGGGGGTGTTCGCGTAGGCTTGGCCGAGGGGTGTGCGTGTCATACTTGTGCGTGCGAGTGAGCGGTACGGGCCGTTGGCGGGTGGGGGTGTTCGCGTAGGCTTGGCCGAGGGGTGTGCGTGTCGGCCTTGTGCGTGCGAGTGAGCGGTACGGGCCGTTGGCGGGTAGGGGTGTTCGCGTAGGCTTGGCCGAGGGGTGTGCGTGTCGTACTTGTGCGTGCGAGTGAGCGGTACGGGCCGTTGGCGGGTGGGGGTGTTCGCGTAGGCTTGGCCGAGGGGTGTGCGTGTCGTACTTGTGCGTGCGAGTGAGCGGTACGGGCCGTTGGCGGGTGGGGGTGTTCGCGTAGGCTTGGCCGAGGGGTGTGCGTGTCGTACTTGTGCGTGCGAGTGAGCGGTACGGGCCGTTGGCGGGTGGGGGTGTTCGCGTAGGCTTGGCCGAGGGGTGTGCGTGTCATACTTGTGCGTGCGAGTGAGCGGTACGGGCCGTTGGCGGGTGGGGGTGTTCGCGTAGGCTTGGCCGAGGGGTGTGCGTGTCGTACTTGTGCGTGCGAGTGAGCGGTACGGGCCGTTGGCGGGTGGGGGTGTTCGCGTAGGCTTGGCCGAGGGGTGTGCGTGTCGTACTTGTGCGTGCGAGTGAGCGGTACGGGCCGTTGGCGGGTGGGGGTGTTTGCGTAGGCTTGTTGGGGGGGGGGTGCGTGTCGTACTTGTGCGTGCGAGTGAGTAGTACGGACCGTTGGCGGGTGGGGGTGTTCGCGTAGGCTTGGCGGAGGGGTGTGCGTGTCGTACTTGTGCGTGCGAGTGAGCGGTACGGGCCGTTGGCGGGTGGGGGTGTTCGCGTAGGCTTGTTGGGGGGGGTGTGCGTGTCGTACTTGTGCGTGCGAGTGAGTAGTACGGGCCGTTGGCGGGTGGGGGTGTTCGCGTAGGCTTGGCCGAGGGGTGTGCGTGTCGTACTTGTGCGTGCGAGTGAGCGGTACGGGCCGTTGGCGGGTGGGAGTGTTCGCGTAGGCTTGTTGGGGGGGTGTGTGCGTGTCGTACTTATGCGTGCGAGTGAGTAGTACGGACCGTTGGCGGGTGGGGGTGTTCGCGTAGGCTTGGCCGAGGGGTGTGCGTGTAGTATGTATTGGTGGAGCTTGCAGTGAGGCGAATGTCCCCTACGAATCAATGTTGAAGCGTGAATACTTTGGCCCGTACGAATCTCGCTCAGGCATTTCGTTCCGAATCGGAATAGTAAGTTTGTACGGACTGATTACGAATCGTACGGTGGTCTGCCCGAGGCTTATTCGTACGGGTAAACGAATGTCATTCGTACGGATCGTAGCAAATCGTACGGAAATCAACGGTAACGGATCGGAATTCGCTGGTCGGACGGTAGTTTCCCATTCGTACGGAATCGGCTATGAATACGAATCGTACGCCGGTTTATTTTACCGGATCGGAATCGACCCCTATGAGTGTGGGGAATTCGCAATCCGTACTATCAAGTGCCATCTTGAATGCTTGTAGTTCAGCTCGCTGAGCTGTACAATCTCCTAGAGATTGATTTTTAGTGACCATAGGTCGGAATTTACCATTGCGCCAGCGACCTTTAACGATCGCGCACGCAGCACTATAAGCTTGTTTACCCTCCCTAGCGGGTTGGGCTGATCCGTCAGTATAAATGATACATTTATACTGGTCAAGAGGCAGAATTTCAGTAGGCAGAGGACATTCTTGCTCGTATTGTAGAAATGCTTGTGTTTTCAAATAATGATCAAAAACGTATTCAACATCTGTTGCAGTAAGAGAATTAACCCATTGTATCCATCTCGGATGTAAAGCTTTAGCATTTGGAATGCTCGCTTTTGTCACCGCCTCTAAGGCAGGTACA
Organism: Lissotriton helveticus; assembly: GCF_964261635.1. Taxonomy (NCBI): domain Eukaryota; kingdom Metazoa; phylum Chordata; class Amphibia; order Caudata; family Salamandridae; genus Lissotriton; species Lissotriton helveticus. Next base: position 966,414,209 of record NC_136059.1, read on the forward strand.
GGAGTTACGACCATAATGTGCTTCCCCTGTGCGAGGGCTCTTTCTTTTGCTACAGCAGTTTGAACAGCTGTCAGAATTTTTTCTGTGGAAGTGAATTTCATTTCTGCTTGTGTCTACAAGTGTGATTTGTAAGCTATTGGTACTTTTTCACCTTTGTTAAAAGATAAGCATGTGAATCCGCATTGACCTAGAATGATCCGGATCACTAAGTTTTGTACGTTTACGCGTATTTGTAAATGTTTAGTTGCTAACATGTCTGTTTGCAATGAACGCAAAATTTCTGTGAGTTTTTGTGTCATATTTACTGTTTCAAAATCAGGTTTGATGAATTCGTAGAGAGGTCTAACCCTTTCTGCATAGTTTAGAATGATAGTTCTTCCGGAATTTAAGAATCCTAGAATTGAGTGTAGGTTTTTCAGCTTTTTTGGAGTTTCGAGCAGCGCACACTTTTCTAGAAAGTAAACTGCTAGGCTTTTTCCTTCACTTGAAACTTCATATCTTAGAAAAAGGACGTTTAAATGGGCAACTCTAGATTTGTTTTAATTGAATTTGTAACCCTCAGAGGTGAATCCAAGTATAAGTGTATTCACCCTATTCAAGTGCCTATCCAAGTCATCATCTGTCAGATAGATGTCATCCACATATGACAATGCTTCATCATCATAAGTTTGTAGTAACTCTGTTACCCTTGCTGAAAATAACCCAGGACTATTCTTGAATCCCAGGGGGAGACGACAGAAGTGACGTTGAGTCCCCATAATTGAGAAAGCAGTCAAATACCTTCTTTCTGGTGCAATGTTTTGACAAAAGAAACCGTTAGAAATATTTAATGTGGTTTTATATTTTTTACGTACATTGTTATTCATTAATGCTGTACTGTGTGCATTTTGCACTGCAAATGTTTTGCAAAAAGAATTTGGATGTCTGTAATCTAATACTAGACGATATGTATTGTCTGGTTTGGAGACAGGAAACAAAGGATTGTTCATTGACGAGGTGCATGTTTCAATCACCCCATGGTATTTAAGTTGATCTAAGATCTCCCTGACCTATTTTTTAGCTTCTTGCTTAACTGGGTACTGCCTTTGTGCAGTTGGTTGATGTTTTTAGTTGAATTTTATGGTGAGGCGAGTCCTCATCCCATCCTACATGATTTTTGTATAATGCAGGAGCTTGGGCGACTGCCCATTTCCTGGCATAAGTATATTTTACATGAATTGGAATATAGTTAGAGAAAGCTGGCTTAATGATGTCCTCGCCATCTGAGCACTCCCTGATGAATTGTGGTGTCCAGTCTTGTTTAGCTAGAAGAATATCATAACCCTTAGAAAGCCGCTCCCAAAAGAGTGCTCTCACTTTTCTTGGTATTACTCCATCCATCCGGAGTGTTATCTCATATAACCTATTTGGAGAACTGACCCTGGTATCTGCAGTTTCAACTTGAATAAATTCATTCAAGTCCACTGTCTCCAGATGATCCTTCAGGTTCTGGTGAGCTATTGTGATTTCTGCTGCACTGTCCAACGTTGTCTGAGCCCATTCTCTGTTCTTGAGTTATGTCCTCAAGATTCTCGGCATTTCTGAATTTTAGACCTGCTACCTTCTTTTTGGTGAATTGAGGTTTCTTGTTTTTCTGAACGTGTTGATTGTCTTTGGACTTCACGCGTTCTTCTTTGTTTTCTGACCGTCCTCTTCTTTCGGATTTCTGTGACGAAGTCTGAACGGTACGAGAGGAACATGTCTCAGTGGCTTGATATCTATCAGGTTTTCTCAAATTATCCCTATTCCTGAGGTTATACGTCCTTTCAGAGGGCTTCTTTTGAGGATACCTACCTCTGGCTTGAGAACGCTTCTCTTTAGAAGTTTGTTTAGTGTTTTCCCACTTCTTTTTAGCAGGAATAGGAGTGTTTTTAGTAAAGACCTTTTCAGGACTTTCAGGCAGTTGTGTTTTAACTGTATAATTCTAATACTCTTTGTATATTACTAAGTAATTCATCAGCCAACATTGCTTCAATGTCAGGGTCAGGTGTGTAGTCGGCTATGGCCGACCATGTTGCTCCTCGTCTAACTAGTAGACTGAGCCTGGTAATGTGATTTGAATGTTTTAGGGTGCCTTTAAACCAGAGCTCATGCTCCTGGTATGTGAGTGAAATTTCTATATCCTCGAGAGGAATGTATTGCTCTGGTGGTTCATCTTCTTTGTAGAAGTGAAACACATGTGTTACTGGATTTGCTTCAAGGAAGACTATCCAAAAATAGAATACCTCTGTCTGGTGATATTCATGTGCCTCTATCACAAAAATTGCCCTACCACCTCTCGATGTTAGGCCATGTTTTATAAGTTTTATAGTGATGGCTTTCCTTAAATTTAGAGGAATGCAATAGCATCCTCGTCGGTTTCTTGGAAACCTGTAAAGTTAAAAGCTGCATCAGCTGGATCAGCCGCAGCTCCACCGGTTTCGATGTTGTTGCCGTTATTCGGCATTGTTTAATGAAAAATTGCAGAGCAAGTTTCAAGGAAACAAAGGTAAGGTGCACAATATTTTGGAACACTGTATCCTTCAATGTTGAACAAACCAAAAACTAATATATAGGATTTTCGTCCTACTCAGCTATGGCGGATATTATCCTTTTACCCACTCCAGACGTCTATTGGAGTATTTATGGGAAAAGGGGTCTCTGAGAAAAGCACAACTGAGTTACTTTAGTATCTAGCATTAAATTAGTGCCTTACCAAACCATTGGGCGCCATGTAGTGTAGTTCCTATATTCCCAATAGGCTCTGCGCATTGGAATAATATACACAATAGATTTGACATAGGACTGAGGTCAGTATGTCTCTATCGAGTATACTAAACTTAATTGAGTGATCCAGCTAGCTCAGAGGTCACTAGGCACTTTCTCTAATACACAAGAAGGGATTAGTTTCTGACAACCGCATAAACATGACAACTTTATTTCCCAAGAATAAGAAATGTATCTCTAGAGTCGCGGAAACAATAGATGAGTATTTCACTCAGTCAATCGTACATGCTTCGTTTCATCAGAGTTGCACAGAAATAGAGAGACGGGCGTTTCAATAAAAGGGGTTTATTGAACAGTCGTCTTTCTCATGCAAGAGAGGTGAACTGCTACAATCGTTATACAGAATGCAAAGTGTAATGGGTACAGCGTGAACAGTATTATAAAATATACTGTAATAGCATTGTCTGTTGCTATGACATGTAAAAATACATACATAAATAATACAGGCTAAAATACTCAACTGGTGCTTCTAAAACACGCCTACCCGAATGTACCAAACCTAGGTCTAGTATCAGGGAAGAAATAGGTGTTTGTCTTTTAGCATAGGTTTAGTTCTGACAAGAATTGCTGAAGATTTCTCTAGGTTCTAATCAGCTCCATACCTTAGAATAAGAGAGGTTGGTATTTCTTTCACAGACTCGATTTCCCAACACCCCACAAGGGGAGTCAGAAACACTGGAGCTGGATTTCCCGGCAGGAGATGACAGCTCCTGGTCAGTGCGTCAGCTGGAGAGTTGGCTTCCTTCGGCACTTGCTGTAGCGAGCTGTGTCGTGCAAGTAGGTAGTCGAACTGTACCGAACCACACCGTGCTTTGCTATAGCAAGTGAAGGTATATTTATACCTTGAAGGTGTTTAGGAATACCAGCTTTGACGTAAAGTCGGGCATATGAACGTCATGAATGAACCCCTAAGGAATAGTTGTCCATGCATAATAATGAGTTTCTTGGAGAAATCAATATCCAGGCTAGGGGAAGTCCCTTCTGCTTAAGAGTCTGTTTTCCAAGATATCGTTGTGACGTAGATGAACGGATGGAAGTAGCCATGCCTGTATTTGGGTAGCATGGGCTATACCTAAATAAGGACTGGATTTCTATGCCTACATAAGGGCAATGTGAATTATACCTATATAAGGGCACGAATCAGGAAAAATGCATACGGAATCTAAATCGATACACAACAGTACACATAAAATAAAGACATAGAAGAGAAATGGGAATGGAACCAACATCACAGGCAAATAGGTACATAGAGATGAACAAAGGACTAGGAACATAAATAGAGCTACGCTACGTAGGGCATTGCTTGAAGGACCCCATGTAATAGAAAAGAGATGAACACCACAAGTGGAAAACATTGATTGAGGTCTTAAGTCAGTACAATAAAACACTGAGGGCCTCATCTATAAGAATTGGGCAAAGGGTAGCTCCACAAGGAATCTTGTTGCGCTGCCCTGCATCAAAAGAAAAAGGCAGGTATGTGTTGTATCTATAAAATATGGCGCATTCCTGCCCTTTTCCCCTGCATTGGTGAACAATGTGCTTCCATGCACCAACGCAAGCACCCTTGCACCATGGTGCAAGGGTGCCTGGGTTGTAGGGGTGATTGTTTTTGTATAGGATGGCACACCTTCCTGCGCAAAAATAATCATGAGATGAGTTTTTTTCTTTACTTGCTGAAAAATGCAACACACACAGAAAGAGTGAAAACAGGGAGAAATAAGGATATTTTTTCTAGGTGCACCTCTTAACCCAAGGGTGGCGTTAGAATCTGACACTTTCCCAGATTTATGATTCTTCGTAAATCTGATAATGCTTCAGATTCCATGGGTGTTGCTGGGAACACCCACTGACGCCCCTTTTTTCACAGTGTTCTGCGTGAAAGGGGCACATATTTACTAGGCCATGAAAAGCCACATAAAGTGGCTTTAAGTGGCCTTGTAAATATGCTGCAGTACATTCTGCCACCGGAACGTCAAAAAAGTGACGTTCCCGCAGCGCAAAAGTACCGCAAGGGGCCCCGTAAATAAGGCACTAAATTTCCCACCTTGAATTCACATAAAACCCCACATTGGATCCTGCACTACCTAAGAACATATTTCCACTCTTAGGTTTATTGACAGGAAAAAAATCAATTTTCAGATGCAAAGACCCTATATTTAACTACAATTTGTTTTTTCTGAAGTACTTTGGCTAAGAATAATGATTTTATGCATTTGCTGCATATTTTGACACGGAACGCTGCAGATGCTTTGTTGAAAAAATATAATCACAGTTATCATTTATGGATTCAGTGTACCCAGTTGAAGTAAATATGCAGTTTTCTGGTATTAAACAAGATAAAAGTTTCTAACGAAAATAACAGCCTCTGCATTAACTATACCTGATCAGCGTTGAGTCAAGTTTGCCACAGGACATCTGATCTTAAATGGTATTACACAATATTTGACTGCATTAGCTCAATGTAAAACATTGCACAAGCCATATTAAGTGCTCTGATGAGCCAATCAGGTGAGGCAAGGAACAATCAATAGAACTGGGTATAATTTATTAAGCCATAATATATTTGCTGCAAGTTCACATCTGGATAGATGATAGCCCAAACAAGCACAGTGGTGGCACGAAAAAAAAAACGAAGAAGAATTCTGTGGAATGAATGCTCTTAGAAAGGGTGAGAGTAGGTGAGGGGTTCAAGATGATACTGAGTAATGTCATCAATTATGTGGCTTGTGATGTAATCTCTGACATAATGTGGGCTATATATCGAAATAGCACCAACAAAAATATCAGTGACAAATATACCACCAAAACAATATCACAGACACAAATAACGACTTTACATATTTTGTATATAAATTAAAAAATATCAACAACAAAATTAAAGAATAAAACAATATCATCAAGAAATATGCCAACATATAGAATTTTAACTATCATACTCTATATTAACTTTAAAACATTTACTAACTTAAAAAATAACCGTACATTATAAAAAATATATGTATAAAATTAAACTATATTAAAGTATATAATTTACAAACACAAAATAAAAATACTTACTTTCAAATAATCGAAATAAATAAACATAATACATCAAAGTATATCATTTAAACATTTAAACCTTACTAAATTATAATTATAAAAACTAAATATGTAACAAAATAAAGACAAATTATACCATTATAACATTAAAATAATCTGATTACTACTAAATATAAAAAGTGAAATTAATCTAACTTTTCATATGAATACAACTAATATATATTAAAACAATTTTGAAAGCAAATCAGATAAAAAAAATAGACTTGGAGGGGTCAAATGTACTACTCCCACACCAACCTGGCCAACAGTAGGGTCAGACGTACTATTCTCACTCCAACATAAGCAGCAGTAAGGAAAGTGCTGGACTTTGGAGGAGTTAGATTTACTATCCCTAATCTAACATAAGCAACAGTAGGGAAAGTGTTGGACATTGAAGCAGCCAGGTAAATATTCCCACGCCAACCTGAGCAACAGTAGGGAAAGTGGTTGACTATGGAGTGGTCTGCTTTATATTGCAACTGTAATCTCAGCAATAGTCGTTATGCTGCAGTCTCAGTGCTGCATCCCGACCTGAAGTCCAACTTGCAATTAAGTTGTTTGAGGTATAGCTCAAATTAATTTATCAAATGCTCATTCTGATCACACACAGTGATCATTCAAAGCATATTGAGTGCATGTTATAAATTATTTTCTATTTGAAAAAATTCAACTGCTCACGCTGCCATACATCATGTAGTGAGAATGAGTGTAATCTCCAAAATTGTTATGTAATCCTTCAAATCTTCCCAAATATTCCTGGGTAAATTAAGTATGAGATGTATTAGTTGGTATAAATCCAGTCATACAAGAATATGTTTTTTAAAATTTGCAGTTTTCTTTTTATTGTTTATCCAGGATCAAATTGGTACAATTTGTTGCACTTTTAAAATCATTGGGCCTCATTTATGAAGGCCTTGCACCCCCGATGCGTCACTTTTTCCCATGTTAAAAGTGACGCACCGGCTGCGCAAGGCCTTCATAAATAAGGCCCATTGTTTCTCTTTTATGTTGTATTGTCTTCCCCCACCCTATTGCTCTACCTCAGGCGTTGGCTGCGCCGGGGTGTTTTGTAGCAGCCCTATGATGAAGCATGTCACACAATCATGTGAGTGAGGGCAGTATTAATTAAGGCCATGTATGGTTTACGAGCTCTTTCTAGAGCTGCTGGGAGTCATCCTCTCCCATTAAATAGCTACGTTGCTGCTTTGTCAGGTTTCACGGCTCTTTACTCGATTTCGTCTGAGCCCTTTTTTTAGGAGCTTAGACACTGCATGCAGTATATCCTAACAACTGCATTATGTTGGGGCAGAACAAGGAGCTACCAATTTATCATGTAAGAGGTGTGCACAATCCGTTTGAGATGACTTTTTTTGTATTATTTTTATATTATTTGATTACATCATGATACCTTATGACCATTATATATGGGTAGACAATGGTTCGACAACTGTCCAATAGGATCACATTAAACTAGGAAAAAGCGTTTCTGTCAATTCACGCTAGGGAGCAGGACACATAGGGAGTTTGTACAGTATACATTTATTTAAAGTACTTCATAAAAAAGAAGAAAAGAAAAGTTTCAGGTGCTCACATAAGTGACAGTGTGCAGAACGTGACATAAGTGAATGAAGTGAAATCAGACATCACAGAACAACAAGGTAAATCCACATAAATATATACAATAAAACATGGGAATTTTCTTGTGTGGGTCGATGGCGTTTCGATCTATATAAATCAAGATCATCATCAGGACAGAAACGGAGCTTCCTGAAATAAGGAGCTTTTTTTCATTACATCTTCCTCATAATTAATTTAGGGTGACTGTAGGAGTTTTAGTGCAAGTAAAACAGAAGCTGCCTCGTTTTCCAGTTTATACGAAAAAATGCTCGCAGGGGAGACGGCTGGCAGCGGAGACGGCTGTTGCTTCCGTGATAGCTTATCTTAATTCAGTTAAGGCGCAGAGCCATAGTCCTCCGGTAGCTCAGTTTCCCTGGACGGGGGCAGCAATTGGGGGTCTCAATCTCGGTCTCAAGGCGACTCGCGTCCGTAGTCCGCGGCGCCGAGGTCCATTATTATCGAAACGCCGTCGACCCACACAAGAAAATTCCCATGTTTTATTGTATATATTTATGTGGATTTACCTTGTTGTTCTGTGATGTCTGATTTCACTTCATTCACTTATGTCACGTTCTGCACACTGTCACTTATGTGAGCACCTGAAACTTTTCTTTTCTTCTTTTTTATGAAGTACTTTAAATAAATGTATACTGTACAAACTCCCTATGTGTCCTGCTCCCTAGCGTGAATTGACAGAAACGCTTTTTCCTAGTTTAATGTGATCCTATTGGACAGTTGTCGAACCATTGTCTACCCATATATAGTTACTCACCCCAGGTTCAATTAAAGGGGTACCCTTGTTTCTAGAAACCTTATGACCATTAAACATGAAAATGTCTTTTTTACCTGTGATTTCTCTCCCCCCATGGAGTGTGACAATAGGGGGTCTCTTCTTGCCTAACGCCATTTCTCATATGAATTAGAGTGAAACTCGATGAGTGAGGCCACACCGAACCCCTACTGTTGTCGTTATTGTACGAGTGTATGGTATGGTGCACGCGACGCTAGTATTTACGCCTACCTAGTAGGCAGCAAGCATGAATGGCTGATTAAGAGTTATTCATTTTACTCTGATTAATAAGAGTTTTTTAGGGTCATGTACCCAGGTCTGTGGTGGAATGAGTGATCAAAGAGGTCACACCATAGTGTATATGTACACTTATACATATAGATTTAGAAACAAGGAAAATCATTCCTTCTAATCTCTTTACCTGTTCTGTCTCTTATCCCCTTGTTCCTTTCAGTAAATTCCATGACTATTTTTGAGGAATTCCCTCTGACACAGAATTAGGGGTTCTGACACCCTCTCATCTTGAACAGAGGTGAGAAAGTTGCACATTTACACTGGGACCAACAGAGTCCTGAAGAAGGCTGACATGACCCCAATCGAGGGGCACATACACACGGCCGAAACATGTTGACCACCTAGCAGTAAGGAGGGGTGTAAGGAGCACAATGCATCTCCCTATCACCACCATCCTTCATGTTTTTAACTCTGGCCGGAGGGTCCAGGAATAACGTTTAGGCACAGCAACACCTCTGAGCTAGTTTTAACCTACATCATACTGCACTTTCACTTCCAGTGTTCCCAGTCACTTTTGAAATCATTGTTTCTCTTTTATGTTGTATTGTCTTCCCCCACCCTATTGCTCTACCCCAGGCGTTGGCTGCACCGGAGTGTTTTGTAGCGGCCCTATGATGAAACATGTCACACAATTGTGAGAGTGAGCGCAGTATTAAGACACACAGCACATGCCACCACGAGACACAGACTTTTTATTGCTCCAGAATCCACACTAATCATGTGGAAATTTCATTTTGGTTCCCCCAAAAGAATGACCAAATTGAAGCTGTGTTTCCAAATACTAGACAAGCACAGAATATTGACTTTGCGCATACCCCACAGAATGGTTTCCAGAATAGGTGACTGGAACACGTGGAAGACAGACTTTGCAGCTGTCTATACCATTATTTGTGGCAATCTGTCTAAGTTAGTTTTGCCTGATGTGTTAAAACAAACACAGAACGAGCACGGGGCAGCTGCTGCCCTTGATTTGGGGAGGAAACTAATGGGAAATGTTCCTGTGGTGTCCTCAATCCTTCTTTCTAACATTAAAGGCGAAGCAGCATCACTCTGGCATCAGCAGCTCTGGCAAATAGCATCACTGGCTATTTGCCAGAGGTTCACAGCAGTCACACTGTTTGACCATGAACGTGTGCTACCTATAATTATTGCTGATGTGTACACATTCTTAACATGCAACAATTTGGGAACCAGACCAACAAAGCCACCTCTTGGCAAACCTAGTACAGAAAAGGACACCAAACAAAACTATGAGTTTGTTAAAAAAACATGAAATAAATATAATCATCAACCGAAAGGTAAACCTTGTGGATGCTTTCCTTCCCCAGAGCCCTGTGAGAAGCACTGCGATTTTCATGCTTGCTCCAAAATTAAGGCCCCAGACAAGTATCTGAGTTCTGATACACATTCTCTTCACCCCTCACAGGACTCATCTAAAAAGCAGTATGAGAGAGGAGGGCAATCTGAACACAGACAAGATGAATACGTGACACCAAAAAGGGACTCAGAGCGGTCGTGTACCAGAATTTTCAGGAGTTTTGGGCAGCGGGAGCAACAAATTCATTTGTTAGAGGTGAAACCCCAGATAGGCATGCTGCCCCACTAGATAGGTTAAATGACTTGGATATACAAATTGAGTGTGACATACAGTCCACCATTAAAGCAATTTTGTGGGAAAATGTAACTTTGTCTTATGGCATCCTTTCAGCAGAGGACAATTGTCTCCTACTTTTAGTTTAAACATCCCCACAAGGTAAGTATGTAATACTTCTGTCATTTTCTGCTCTTATCCCTAACTTCACTACTCCTAAAAGACCTTTGTGAAAACAGAAAGTCATTAAGTTAGGATTTTATCTCTGTTAAACTTAAGTTTCGATCTTAAAATCCTATTCAGTATGAAAATTGAGTCAACAATAGTTGAGTCAAAAATGGTTGGGGAGAGGATGTGGCCTAATGGCTAGAGAGGTGGACCTTGACGCTGGGGTACCGGGTTTGAGTCTCGGCAACGCCGCTCAACGTCCTGTGATTGTGGACAAATCACTTAATCTCCCCATGCCTAACAAAAATTTATGTGTCCTTGTGTAACAGAAGTGGTGCTCAGGTTCACGTTACATAAGTTCACGCTAAATAAAACTCTAAAAAAAATAAATGGTTAGAACACGCCACAATATCTCCAGTGTAACAACATCTTTCTCTATTATTGGAGGACATGGACCTATCTAACTTTCTATTGGGTCCTAGGTCTCTGCATTATTATGCTAAATATAATGAAAATTGGAAATTGTCACAAAAAGTAGCTACTGCACATTTAAGACAAATTGATCAAGATAAGTTTGATAAAGTGCTTGCTGTTGGTAATAATAATATTAATAAGTTGTCTTCTCGCATCTAACAATCTTGATAACATTGTGTCATCTGTTATCGATATCATGCAAAGTGACATGTTTACATTGCACCTTGGGCAAAGCCAGCTTAGATCCATCATGTAGTTTATCTGGACCCTTCAGACCCTTAAGAATAGTCACGTTCCTTGGCGCTACCTTAATTCCAGCCACCTGTTCATGCCTTTAAATGTGACACATAAACAATGGTTCATGGCGAATAAAGACGCAACCTACATAACGTTACATCTCGAGAAGTTAGAACAGCTCCCTTTCACTATAACAGAAACAACCTTCAGCTGTAAGGTTAGGACGTGTCGCAATATCTTTGCCAATTTCAACATTTCAATTCACAGCCTGCATGAAAGATTTCCCTGTCGGTAGATATGAGCCTCTAGGAGACAGCTTCACTCATGAACTATGGTCACTCTCATTTTCTTACCATTGTGAACGTGGCAACAAAAAGGTCTTCCTTACTGGAAAGGAATGTGACTCTTTTGTAAGAAAGTCACTAGTTTCCAAAAATGTTACCATTCATGACCCATGCAATGCTTCGGTAGCATAATTGGCCTGTTATCTCAAAGGCATACCAACCCCGGCAATGTTCCCACTATTTACGGTCCGTTCAAATGGAAATATTAAATGGCACCACCTGCCCACCTCTGCACAATCCTGAAGGGTCCTCTTCTTCTCCCTCAGGAGAGGCAAAGCTGTTTTGGAAAAGAGTGGGCCTAGATCTGGGCTGTCAAGCTCTGGATGGTTGCAGGATTCAACAGGCATGGCCGGAAGCTCCTCCAGCACGCATCCACCATGTTGCGGACTGTAGCCACACACCCCAGTACAAACTACATTTCTTAAGAATCCACTGAACTTTCAATATGTTTTGAAATTATTTATAAGTTTCATTGTGGTTCATAATGTACTTGCTAGGCTATAGTGATTCTTTTTTGTAGAAGACGTGATTTTGTTGCCACATTTTGTGTGAACTAGGAGGCTGTTTTCTTTTGGAAGCATATTTAAAGAAGAAGTGGAAAACATAGAAGTACTTTAACAAGTTTAATTGTACTTTGGAAACAGAATGAAATAGTTTAAAGTTCATTTAAAATGTAACCCTTGAAGGAGAATAAAGTATATTTTGTTTTGCACGTTGCATGTTAATCTAAATGAGGAACAGAAAGGATCCTCATCCCGTTAAAAGTCTATTGATATTTTCACAATGGTTTTTTTGTATTTAAAGTAGCGGTACATGCCTAGGATAAAAACAATTAAATGATATCAATGTGATGTTTATAACTATAGTAACTGGGTTCTTTTTTTAGATTGGAGTTTAAGAAACAACTTTGAATTTCTATTAGAACCAGAGTGTGTATCCTCCCAAAACAATAGATAGATACCCTTATCAGAGAAGGGAGTGTGTTTATGACAACATTTAAGTACATTATTGACTTCCTCTGAATTTCAGACTAGGAATGCCAGAGTTGGATCAGTATTCCAGAGTGTCTGAGGAATAGAAATGTTCTAGAGATAAAACATTTGTTACAGCAAGGGTCTTTTCAGAGATATTGTATTATAGATATGTCTTTATGTAATTACTGTGAACCAGCAGACATCAGCATCCTCAGAGTAGAGGCCGGTATCCAGCAGATTGACGAATTAGAGTAGTGATATCCAAAATCACTGTTTCTCTCTCTATTCCCACTCACTTCCTCACACCAGTAATACAACTAATCAACTCCTGCATACATTTGCATGGATGAACTGGCCTCAGAGTGACAAAATGATGCCACAATTGGGAAATTGAAAGTGATTCTGAAGAAGCAAAGATGGATACATGGTAACAGCACCATCCATTATTTAGAAGGGATTTAAAACGGAGAATGCTGGCATTCAAAAACTTGCAAGAGGAATTGTCAGAAACTGAACAAGTAATCCTTCAACAGGGAACTACAATAACTACACAGATGGATTGTCAACCTTGCCCATGAAAGCCATCAAGTTCCCAGAATTGGACCCTCAAGTGAACATCACTGTCCAGACCTGTCACATATATCACAGCACAGGGAACTCCACAAGACCTGAGAAGCTAGAGATGGCTGACCTTCCGAATGACATGTGGTCTATACTGGCTGCTGACTTCTATGGGCCCCTTAACAACAAAAAATACCTTCTAGTGGTCATTTGAGATTTTTTTTTGTTTTTCCCAGTTGTGCTGGGTGTCGACTATATCATTAGCAAAGGTTATCCCTGTGCTCAATGAAATCCATGCTGCATGGCATATTTTCAAAACTAATAATGAACCTTCATTTTATGAAAATGATTATCCGAGATTTGTGGAGTGCTTACGAAAAGGTCACAGGAACATTCATATGTCTCTAGCCTCAAGACAATGGCATGACTGAACATTTCATGTCAACTATTAAGAGAGCCAGTTATCAGTTGGTCATGCCCTCGGTCGAATCCTGCAAGATTACTGCAACACTATGCGCATGAAAGGGCCTATTGAAACTTATATTCAGGAGATAAAGTCAGACACAACTGTCCTAATAGGAAGGCAAATCCTGTAATTATCACTACAACGCTTTGGTCGAAGATCGATCTGCCAAAGTCCAGATGAAGAAGTATGTTTGCTTTTGACGGCAAGTAGTGTCCTCCAACATATCACCTGGATTTCTGGTGTCAGTGTATCAATGACACAACCAAATATTCTACATCCCTTTAATAAAGTCACCACTAACCGTCACCCAGGTGAAGGACACCATGATAATGGCAGTGGTTGGCTCATATACGATAACCAGAAATGCCTGTCTTTTCAAGTAATTCTACATCCCAAATGAAGAATATTCGATCACTGAAAATAAAAGCGAAGACAGTAGCAGCTCTTCAAACAGTGATGACTGAAACCATCGCAGTGGAGCACACAACCATATGGATGCTGACTTAAAAAGTGATGACACAGCTGGCCAGAGAGTGCCACACACTCTCATAAAGTCTCAGTGGCTAATAGCAGATGTATGGCGCCCAGGTGACCTCAAGGTCTGGCTTGGTCATTGCTTTTTAGACCCTCTCAGTTATCTTTTTATGTTTTTCCTTTGTTTCTTTCCTGCTTTTTTCTTCTTCTTTTTTCTGCCCTTCCTTGATTACAAACTGATGCAAGCTAGGTCTTTATTTCTTTTGAGGAAAGGAAGGGATGTCATGTTGGGAGCAGGGCTCTAAGACTCTAAGACCACTCTATATTTTCCCCCAGACACAGGACACTATTTCTTAAGACTGTAGGATTAGACAGGAACAATGGGAATGGAGAAAAGATGGAAACCAGTATGTCTAGAGAATAGTTCCATCAGAAGCAGGCCTGTGTATCCTAGCCAGTGAACCCATATAATAAAGAATCTTTAAACTTCATTGCTGCCTCCATGTCAGTGCTATTGGCCTTACAGGAGGTTTCTAGAACAGCCTAATTAGCATATGGATGGGTATCTTCCAAGTCAGTGTTATGAGCATTGGGTGGGTGAAATATAGTGGGGGTTATAACACCAAGGGGTAGATAGGATACAAATATTTCCTCTGACAAAAATTGCCGCAATCTGCAGGAGGGTGAAACTAGAATAGGGCTATGGGGGCATAGTTAGGTCATTACAGTTTATCCTGCCCTTAAAGCAGCCCGAACTTTAGAAACTGGAAGCCAGATGTGCAAAGCATTTTAATAGTAGCGAATGCTCCGATACAGCAACCAACCATTGGTAAACATTAAAATGATTTTTTATGCTAATTTTAGGAGTCTGAAAATGTTTTCCTACTCTTTTTCCTATTTTCCAATGAATACAGAGTCAATATGTGGAAGGGCATCTTGTAAGTGTCCCTTCCAAATATTATCAGTATCAGTATCATATATATCAATGTTTTGCGACCGAAATCTGGTCGCAAAACATTGACATTTTTCCTATCCCTAATGGTAGTTGAGTAACACCAAGATGTACTTGCCATTAACACAGGAAAATCTGAGGGGCCCCAAAATATCTAAGTCTAATTTGTCACAGGGTTTATCGGGTACTTCTCCTGGGGATAACGGAACATTCTTAGTGACTTTAAATTTGTTACTTTCGCCATACAAAATACAAGCTCTCACCTTTTGTTAAATGCTGATGCATACTAGGGAAGCAGTACTTAGCTATAGACTTGCTTATGAACAGGATCTACCCAAGTGGCCTTCATGGACTAAACCTGCAATCTTCTCCTATAATTCGTTGGGTGGTATAAATGTGTCAGCTCCCATGATGAGGTTATCTATAATACTTAGTTTGTTTTAGAGTCACATCATTTTTCATGTGTTCTACCCACTCATGTCTTACAATGGCTAATACAGAAAACAAAAGAATAGCTGGTTCTTCGGCATGGTCCTTTTGAGATTTAGGGCCTGATTTATATGTTATAAGCATGCTCTATCACAACTACGATCGAGTATCCTTACCACCAACATAATTGTCCAACCGCCCAAAAACTTAAAATGCCCCCCTCACCATGGGAGATGGCCCCCATGTCAAGAGGGGGATTTTTCGATTTTCAAAAACAAAAGCTTACTTTCTTGAGTAGAAAAGTTTGAAACTTCGCCATAGGGCTCTATCATGTTTGAATACCAATACACTGGCTGGAACTGCTTTGACGGCAGTTCCTGTTAATGGTTAAAATGTCCATCGGGCTGATGGACCAACATTTTGCTAGTGGATTCTCCATCAGGGTGAAAGAGTAGTTTATTGCGTCGCCCTGAGGGAGTATACTCATTCCGCTAACATCAAAATTAGCCCTTTAGTATTAATGGGTATGCAGGGTAGAAAGTCTGCAAGACGGTGCCCTTGGAACATACTCTACATTAAAAGTGCACTCTTCTAATCCTAGCATCCATTTGGCTATTTAGGGAGTGGTGCTTTCAAACTCCTGGAGGTGAGGACAGACGTGAGGGACTTGTGAACGGTTCTTAAGATGGAGGACAGACCCCAAATGTATAATTGAAAATGATTTGTCGCCTGAACTCATGGAAGTGCTTACCTTTCCACTGTGCAATAGTTACTGCTTCTCCCTTTAAAGCTCATGATGCAAAAGCCACAATTGGTTCTTTGCCGTCAACCCTTTGAGAAGAAATAGCCCCAGCCCTTTGGCACCGGTTATAATGGTTTTAGGTTTCACATCCAAACTTTCCAATGTTCAAGCTGCAACTATAGCTACTCTTAAGCCAACAAATGTATCCTGGTGTTCACTGTCCCACGTAAATGGTTTTGAGCATGCGTTGTCTGTTGCAACGCACATTGTGAGAACATACAGGGGCTCGTAGCCTGCCCATTGCTTACCATTGGTTAGCTTTCCTGTCATTCTCATTTGTCTGTTTTTATTCATGCCCCAGCTTGTTAATCCTTTGTTTATACCTCCCATGGAACATAATATCTATTTTGATTGGCCGGAATATATGAATCCACTGCTTGGTTTTCAAGTGTTACTTTAGTCTTTTAAGTTAAGCACTCCATTGGAGTGCATGTGTTTTCCATCTGTGTCCATAATGTACTTCTCTCCCCTACACTCTGCGCTTCTGTCTGTCACCTGTGTGCTTCTCCGTACCCCCTCTATGTTATGCTTACCCTTGTGTACTCCTCCTCCATTGCTTTCTAACCTGTGTGCTTCTCCTCCGCACCCTGCTCTCCATTTTGCTTCTTCCCACCCACCTCTCTTGTCTATTGATTCTCCTCTCAACACCAACCCTCCATTTTACTTTCCCCATCCATACCCTCCTCTCTCGCTGATTGCCTCTCCTCCCCAACCCTAAGCTCCATGTTGCTTCCCCATCCCAGCCTCCATCTCTCTCACTCATTGCTTCTTCTCTGCACCCCAACCCTCGGTGCTGCTTCTTTTCCCCCACCCCAAGCACTGCTTTATCCAATCCAGGCACTCTGTGCTGCCCCCTTCCATTAGTGCTTCAAAAAAGAAAACACCTTAGCACTACTATTTTTATTTACCAATCCAAATTGATCAATAAACAATCCCTCTGTCTCAAAATGATGTGACAAAATGATGTGACCACCGTTTCATATCGCCCAAATATGGGACCTTTTAAAGTGTTTATTTTAGAAGGGATCTAAAGGGACTCGCCTTTTCAGCAAAAGATTTTTTATGTACTTGTACATGTATTAAACTAATCACAAGAAAGATTTTAGTTCTTCCTTGGTAGGGGAGGAAGGGGGACTTTTGACAGGTTCCACAAGATAATATTTTGGCATCAGACCATCCCTGAAAATATCTTGTCTAAGAAAATTGATTGAGTCTACCTTAATCACATCCTTTTACTATTGAAGATAAAGGCTTCTTTGCTTAGGGTCGTCAATATTTTGCATGAGGTTGTTCAGTTTCACTTCAATTACCCCATAAATTAGGATATCATCCTGAAAGCAGAGGTCTGGTGGCACATTTTCCAGGAAGCATTGAATTATTCTCTGAAATATGCTACATCAGATACCAACACAAAAGGCGCCTAGCCGAATCTGTAGGTACCAAAAGGATTGATGAAAGATGTCAAGGATTTAGATTCTTGTTATTAAGCAACATAGTGATAGGCAGGCAATAGGTCTATAACACTGAAACAAGCCTCCCTATTATGCTAAACATTTCATTAATACTGGGTAAGATACATCTATCCATGCAAATATTGGTGTTCAGGTTCCTTAGATCCACACATAGAAAACTGGCTTTACTGCTTTTTTTGTGACTATTAGAGTCAGAGTTAACAACTAAGAACACTCAATGGGCTAAATGGTATCCTCTGTAATTAATCTGTTAAATTATTTCAGTAAGTGACCCTTCACATGGTGGGGATAAGGATGGGCCTTATGTATTGAAAGGGCCCATAAGTTGTGGGCCTATGCTAGAAGCACAATCCAATGGTTCTTTTTAGCAGCATGGAAGTGTAAAGGGGAGAAAATGTGTTATTATTGTCAGCAAGAAATCGTATGGACACATAGTAACCACAGACAACTACGTAAGATTCCAAGTTTCCCTGCATCGAGGGCTGATGAGTAAAAGCATTAATCTATCCCTACACTAACACTAAAGTGGATTCTCCATCAGGGTGAAAGAGTAGTTTATTTTGTCACCCTGAGGGAGTATACTCATTCCGCTAACATCAAAATTAGCCCTTTAGTATTAATGGGTATGCAGGGTAGAAAGTCTGCAAGACGGTGCCATTGGAACATACTCTACATTAAAAGTGCACTCTTCTAATCCTAGCATCCATTTGGCTATTTAGGGAGTGGTGCTTTCAAACTCCTGGAGGTGAGGACAGACGTGAGGGACTTGTAAACGGTTCTTAAGATGGAGGACAGACCCCAAATGTATAATTGAAAATGATTTGTCGCCTGAACTCATGGAAGGGCTTCCCTTTCCACTGTGCAATAGTTACTGCTTCTCCCTTTAAAGCTCATGATGCAAAAGCCACAATTGGTTCTTTGCCGTCAACCCTTTGAGAAGAAATAGCCCCAGCCCTTTGGCACCGGTTATAATGGTTTTAGGTTTCACATCCAAACTTTCCAATGTTCAAGCTGCAACTATAGCTACTCTTAAGCCAACAAATGTATCTTGGTGTTCACTGTCCCACGTAAATGGTTTTGAGCATGCGTTGTCTGTTGCAACGCATATTGTGAGAACATACAGGGGCTCGTAGCCTGCCCATTGCTTACCATTGGTTAGCTTTCCTGTCATTCTCATTTGTCTGTTTTTATTCATGCCCCAGCTTGTTAATCCTTTGTTTATACCTCCCATGGAACATAATATCTATTTTGATTGGCCGGAATATATGCATCCACTGCTTGGTTTTCAAGTGTTACTTTAGTCTTTTAAGTTAAGCACTCCATTGGAGTGCATGTGTTTTCCATCTGTGTCCATAATGTACTTCTCTCCCTTACACTCTGCGCTTCTGTCTGTCACCTGTGTGCTTCTCCGTACCCCCTCTATGTTATGCTTACCCTTGTGTACTCCTCCTCCATTGCTTTCTAACCTGTGTGCTTCTCCTCCGCACCCTGCTCTCCATTTTGCTTCTTCCCACCCACCTCTCTTGTCTATTGATTCTCCTCTCAACACCAACCCACCATTTTACTTTCCCCATCCATACCCTCCTCTCTCGCTGATTGCCTCTCCTCCCCAACCCTAAGCTCCATGTTGCTTCCCCATCCCAGCCTCCATTTCTCTCACTCATTGCTTCTTCTCTGCACCCCAACCCTCGGTGCTGCTTCTTTTCCCCCACCCCAAGCTCTGCTTTATCCAATCCAGGCACTCTGTGCTGCCCCCTTCCATTAGTGCTTCAAAAAAGAAAACACCTTAGCACTACTATTTTTATTTACCGATCCAAATTGATCAATAAAAATTCCCTCTGTCTCAAAATGATGTGACAAAATGATGTGACCACCGTTTCATATCGCCCAAATATGGGACCTTTTAAAGTGTTTATTTTAGAAGGGATCTAAAGGGACTCGCCTTTTCAGCAAAAGATTTTTTATGTACTTGTACATGTATTAAACTAATCACAAGAGAGATTTTAGTTCTTCCTTGGTAGGGGAGGAAGGGGGACTTTTGACAGGTTCCACAAGATAATATTTTGGCATCAGACCATCCCTGAAAATATCTTGTCTAAGAAAATTGATTGAGTCTACCTTAATCACATCCTTTTACTATTGAAGATAAAGGCTTCTTTGCTTAGGGTCGTCAATATTTTGCATGAGGTTGTTCAGTTTCACTTCAATTACCCCATAAATTAGGATATCATCCTGAAAGCAGAGGTCTGGTGGCACATTTTCCAGGAAGCATTGAATTATTCTCTGAAATATGCTACATCAGATACCAACACAAAAGGCGCCTAGCCGAATCTGTAGGTACCAAAAGGATTGATGAAAGATGTCAAGGATTTAGATTCTTGTTATTAAGCAACATAGTGATAGGCAGGCAATAGGTCTATAACACTGAAACAAGCCTCCCTATTATGCTAAACATTTCATTAATACTGGGTAAGATACATCTATCCATGCAAATATTGGTGTTCAGGTTCCTTAGATCCACACATAGAAAACTGGCTTTACTGCTTTTTTTGTGACTATTAGAGTCAGAGTTAACAACTAAGAACACTCAATGGGCTAAATGGTATCCTCTGTAATTAATCTGTTAAATTATTTCAGTAAGTAACCCTTCACATGGTGGGGATAAGGATGGGCCTTATGTATTGAAAGGGCCCATAAGTTGTGGGCCTATGCTAGAAGCACAATCCAATGGTTCTTTTTAGCAGCATGGAAGCGTAAAGGGGAGAAAATGTGTTATTATTGTCAATCAAATCAGCAAGAAATCGTATGGACACATAGTAACCACAGACAACTACGTACGAGTCCAAGTTTCCCTGCATCGAGGGCTGATGAGTAAAAGCATTAATCTATCCCTACACTAACACTAAAGTGACATCCCTACTTAAGCATCTTCAGGAAGGAACAAAAGGCCGCAGCATGTGGAGTTTTCTTAAGAAATCTCCCCACCACCGATGGGTCTAAAGTGTAAAGCTATTAAGACACAGATAAAGTAAGCTTCTTCTAAGTTGCTCTCTTTTCGAAGACATAGGAAGAAGTGGGCACTTTCCCTATTCCCACATCACATTATTACAGGTATCTTTCCCAAAAGTCTTTGCGAAACACGCCATCTGCTCTGTGTACAATCCTAAAGGTGGGTTTCCATGGGATAATGGTGTTCCTCTTGCAACAGTTTGTCCTTGGTTCCCAGGCCTTCTCCTGCGCGAAACACAATAACCTTACTTTATTGACTCAGGCTATGCAATTGTAACTTCTTCTATCCTTGCCTGACTAGTAAAACAAAGGCATTATACTAGCTAATAAGAACACTTCTGTCACCTGAAACACAAAACGTGAGAAAGAACAAATTCAATAGCACATATGAAATTCAGCTATGATTCTAAAGCGAGAGTTTCCAGGGACATGTATTTCAGGCCTACAAGATTCAACTAACATAAGAAACCAGTATGTGACCTTTACGAATTTTCATAGGAAAATAAGGCACATTCAATTAATGTATTTACCTACTTGCAAAACAACACAATTTATAAACAAATGTAATACATGAATAAATGACAGTTTCACAACACAAGCCCTTCATGTTAATGTTTTCTGCATGGTCTGAAAGGGGGGTCCCTTAGATACCCCAATGGGCCCCATTGAGAAGACTCTGGGTGAAGGGGAGCCTGCTACAGGCTCCTAAACTCAGATTCCGACAGCTGATCCATGTGGGAACATCTGAAAAAAGGTTGTCCGAATCCGACATCATAATCACTCGCTCAGAAACGTGGTCCGTAGACCTGTACAAGTCAGCTCCGAACGACTCAGTTCCTCCAAATGCCACCCAGAACCGACTCGGACAGTCCGAACGCTTTTCAAACATTGTAATCGGTTGTTCGGAAAGCTTTCCAAGCCTTTTCAAATGACATCATAATCGGCCCCAAAGTTGGAACAATGGTTGGCTATATCAATTTTCACAAAGGCAGATATTCCCTTGAAGGACATTTGCATCTTGACCATACCTTCAAAGGAATGGGGTCCTCTGATGTAATCCTCTAGCCTGATGTCAGGTGGTTCCAAAATATAACCTTTGCAGATTAATTTTTGCTGGAATAATTTGTTGTCAACAAGGGTGATGGGTGAACCTGCCCAGGACTGCATGAGTTTTGGGAGGGCGTTCTACATTTGGAGAAGTGACAATTGACAAAGAGCTCCCGCACACCCCAGCCTACTGCCTATTAGAATGGTTCCCCCACACATCCAAGACCAAAGTTGGCAGAAAATTTCAGGATTTAGTGTTCATCCTTGCCAGACGTGAAATAGCCAGGAAGTGGAAATTAACAGGTGGCCCTAGACTGGCAACCTGGAAAAATAAACTACTGAAATGGGCGGGATGTGAGGGACGAATACTACTAAGAGAAGCTAAGAGGGGGTTGGGGAATATAGACATGGCCAGATCCTGACAAGCCCTACTGAACAAATTAACCCACTCTGACCCAGAGACCCCTGAAGGACACCTACAAGACCTGAATATGCACTCTCAAGAACATGCATCCCTTTACAAATCAGTCCAACCACACGCACCTCCACGAACTACACCTAGCAAATTATTGAATTGATCTAGTAGTACCATAAGCAGCAACATGCACATGACACCGAAGGAGCACATACTCACTATGTACACAATTCACATACTCCTACAACGTTGACTTGCAGGGGGTATTCAGTTAAAAGTTTTTGTTGTAAACTGATACTGTGACAGCAATATTGTAGAACAAGCGCGTTGAATGAATACGTTTGAAATGTATAACACTGATCTAATAGATGCAACAACTTTATGTAACAATGATGAAAATTAATAAAATCTGTTTTAAAAAAAACAAGAGTGATGGGTGAACAGTGAGTCAGCTAAGACAGTACTCTTTTTCACATGTGGGTTAGGACTCATTGATTTAATTTCCCTTCATATACACTTAGAATACTAAAACCCCTTTCACTTTCTCTGCACTTTCCACCATATATACTTGTTTTAACTCTTGATCTTTACGAGCTCCAACAAAGTGACTTTTTTATTACAACTCCTGCACATTAACCCTCTAGCTGGACAATTAGGGTTATTGGTCAGATGGTTACTCTTGCCACATCTAAAACATTAAAGTTTAGGTTCATCTGATTGTCCTTTTGCTCCTGGAGCCTGTGGCTCTTTCAGTTTGCAAATCCCTTCTGACTTATTTTTGTGGTCAACAATCTCATTAACAGCTTCTGTGGAGTTTCTTATCTCCTTTACACATACTGTGGTATGTTCTATATTTTTTTGTATATTTATTGCTTCTTTGAGATCAAAATTCTGAACTAAAGGTTCCTCCATTGTATGTGGAATATATGTGCACCTTACTTGCTGGTCTCTAATTAAAGAGCCGGGCTACCGGAATTATGCGATTCCACTGGCACCTCTTTTTTCCCATAAATATGGATTTGGCACATTGGATACATAATCCATTATCTGCTAGATAATCTGAGGATTTTAACAAAAATGCGTTTCTAGCTCAAACAGATCACAAGTCACTAAAAATGTGGCAGTATGAGTTCGCTCACAGTCGAAGACCCTTCACAAAGGTTAACTGATCATCTTTCCATTGTTTATTTCTGAATTTGGTTGTTAAATTCATATTAATGAGGTGAAATTCTTGCTCAGACAGTATTACCATGTATAAAATTACAAAACAATGCAGTAATACTAATAAAAATAGTGCAGCATTATGTCACATAGTTTGCCTTTCCTTGCCACTTAATTTAGTCAACAATGCTGCCTAATTTGGTGCTCCCCTATCACAAAATTCCAGTGACCCTGTAAAAGAGTCACAAAGTGTACCAAAATCACAAGTGGTGGATAGCTCCCGCAAAATCCCAATTTAACTTGTCATATTTGCTCTGCAACCTGTTGAAAAATGTGCGTCTTTCTAAAACATCATTAATATTATCTTCAAATGTTCCTCCAATTTTTTTTATATGTCGCTTCAAATATGTCAGATTGAGCCTCCAATTTTTTTGTGACGGAGTTAGGTAGATCTTCAAAAACTGTTCTCCAATGAATACTGAAATTATGTAGAAGAATATGCTGATTAATAAGTTGTGAAAAATCCCCCTTACCAAAAATATCAATTAAGTATGATTGGAAAAGCGTAATTCATTCCTTCCATAGAAGATTGGGCTCTCTTACATTGTTTTAAAAAAAAGGTGGGGGTTCACACACTGGCAGCTGCCATGCTGACCTGAGTAGACAATAGAAAAACAAGAGATAAATGACAGGAAACAAAAGAAAGAAGTGCTTAGTTACTCATATGAGGTATAAAGAATACCAGGAGAAATATGTAGCTCAATATTAGTAGGAAAATATACTCCAAACAATTTGTAGGCAAAAGCAAAAGAAATGTATAAGCAGTGTACAGTATTCATTTACGAGTCCTCTTTATATGTGCATAACATGTATTCATGAGAGGAAAAAGGAAAAATAAATTCCAAAAACATTTTTAGGTAAATGTATGCACAGTTTACAGTTTTACTTCATTAATCCTCTTTCTGTATTAACCCCCTCACTGTGCCCACTCCAGTAGTATACATGCACTCTTCTCTCTTTTTACTCCCTAGAATAAACAGCCAATATGCTTTATGGTTATAGTGGTCATTGTTGGCCGCAGTTTAATTACAAATACATGCACATACTTTGGTCATAATTTGTATGACCCTTGGTCATAAATCATCATTTATGAACTGTCATATTTTGGGCTTCATAAATCATATATATTTTGCTTGTCATACATATTGTTTGGCCTCAATCGCATGTACATCACAAATTGTTAAACTGCACCAACATTCATTGGTCAGTTCTTTTGCAGGGTTATCTCCTTTTATTATCACTTCTGAGTCATACCATTGTTCGGTTGGTTTCCATGCTCTTTGCGTGTGGGGGGTAGCTTCTCCCCGGAGTTAGGCCCAACTCACTACCTTATTAGTCTCATTTGCGCCCTGCCGTCTCTGTTTGCTACCCCCTTTTTGGAAGGCCAACTCACCCTGCTGTGAGGCATCCCAAAGCGAGTGGCTCTACTCCTACACACTGCCCTGTGGGTGTGTCTCCATAACCAACTATTGTACCCTTACTTTTCCATTACCCGTTTGTCCGTTGTCCAGCACTTCGACACTTCTGTTCCTTAGGTGATTGTGGGTGGGTCAAAATTGTTGTAGCGCCGCTCCCCTGCTCCCCGATGATAGGAGCTGGATAGAGTGAGTGGCGCCATATATCCCCCCTCCACTTTCCTGCCTCCAGCACCGGTGATCCCCCATTGGGTGGTCTGTATCTCATCAGCCCCCTAATTGATTGGGGGGCATGGCGCCTCTCTGGCGCTCGTGAATGGGCTGGCCTACACCAATTCTGCTTCTGGGTGCTTTAGGGCGCCCAGAACCTGATCCTTCCAGGGCTCAGCATCTGTTATGACACTGGTCCTCAAGGCTCCCTTTGGGGGCGGCCTCTGTGATAACCCCCACACTGTGCCTATTCCAGTAGTATACATGCACTCTCCTCTCTTTGTACTCCTTAGAATAAACAGCCAACATGCATTGTGGTTATAGTGGTCATTGTTGGCCGCAGTTTTATTACGAATACATGCATATAATTTGGTCATAATTTATATGAGTAGCCAAGGGTCAGAGTAACCATCTGACCCTTGGTCATGAATCATCATTTGTGAACTGTCATATTTTGGGCATCATAAATCATATATACTTTGCTTGTCATACATATTGTTTGCAGTAAATCGAATGTACATCACAAATTGGTAAATCGCAGTTCATTGTTCAGTTCTTTTGCAGGGTTATCTCTTTTTTTGTCACTTCTGGGTCATACCATTGTTCGGTTGGTTTCCATGTTCTTTGCATGTGGGGGGAGCTTCTCCCCGGAGTTAGACCCCAACTTGCTACCTTGTTTGTCTCATTTGTGTTCTGCCGTCGACAGGGTCTAGGCAGTGAGTGCTGTCTCCGTTTGCTACCCACTTTTTGTTAGGCCAACTCACCCTGCCCTGAGTGGCCCTACTCCTACACACTGCCCTGTTGGTAATTCTCCATAACCAACCATTGTACCCTCATTTCTCTGTCACGCCGTCAGGGAGCCTAACGACTTCCTGCGGCTCCCCCTCACATCCTTCCTTTCATTTTTTTTTAACTTGCAGCCTGCCAGAGCCATTGCGCACCACAAGTTATCCCAGAAAACACGCACTTCATCTTCCGCCAGGTGAACCCCGTCCTGCCCATAGAGCTCTGGGCGGCCTGGGTGGATGAATCCATGCCGGATGCTTTCCAAGCCGTCTGTTTTGTAGAATTTGTTAACCGCGATGTTCAGCTTTCTCCTCGAATTTTCAACTGCTTTGTGTGACTCGGCTCCCCACCATGCCCTTCTACTGATCAGCTCCAACCAAATGATGAATGAGCTACTGAAACACCTTGCTGCCTCTGTTAGGTCCGTCTGGATGTCTAGGAGTACTGCCTTCCTCCTCCTTTGGCACAGGTCGTTGCCCCCGAGGTGGATTATCAAGATGTCCTGTGCCCGCCTGCAGGTCCCTTAAGGCTGCTGGCAGTTGATTCCATCTCATCCCTGGTTGTCTCAGCCATCGGATGCATGTGTTGACTGGTCTTCCTGTGGCCCCCCACTGCCACCACGTTTGCATCCTGGAAACGAGGGAGTGGCCAACACCAGGCAGGGTCTCCCTCCTGCTGAAGCAATGGTCACAGATGTCAGAAGACACCTCACACTGGAAGACTGCACCCCCTCATTTCAACAGCCCCTGTGTCCTTCCCAAGAAGCTCTACAGTAGTTGGGGTCTCACGTAGGTCCTGTATACCGCTATCTGCCTACTGCTTGAATCCCTGCCTTAGTCATCCCGTGTTGTGCTACTGAGGTTGCTACGCCAATCCTAAATGAGTGGGAGCCAAATGCTGGTGGGGGTAGTCCTGCTTTGGTGAGGACCTGGCTCATCACTTCTGTGAACTGTAATTTGCTTAGGTGGCTCCCATCTTCATGCTTCAAAAGTGGCCCCTCCCCTGCTAGTACCACTGCCATATAGGTGAGGAGGCAGCAGACAGCACAGTATCTGTGGTCCTTGATGTACTTCAAATGCACCACTGTCCCCTTGCCGGCCTGATCCATTTTTGACTGCCTCAAGAATAGCGTGACCTCCGCTAAATTGGTTTTGACATTGGCTGCCTGTTAGCACCGCCCTGCTGGCCTAGCAGTCCTGGGCGCTACTAGCTCCCTGAGGTGAAATGACCCAAAGAATGCGGTTGAGAAGGCCGCCTTAAACAGGTAGAACTAGAATATATCGCTTGCTATCGACCGCAATGCCTCCATGTGCTGGCCCAATCTCATGAAGTCTAAAGGTCGCCTGCTGTCTGCTCTTATCCCCTCAGCCCATTTCCACCCTCTCACTGCTGCTTTGATAAAGTGAGACAATGTAGGGTCATGGCCTGAGCAAATATTTGTGAAGTGGGCAAAGGCGGACAAGTGGGCCTGTGCCCATGATCAGAACCCTTTTGTTGGTGAAAGCCCAATGGATGAACCGCTCGACTGCCCTCCTTGTTTCACCCATATTTCCCAGTGTCTGGATTCCTCCTATTTGCACCACTGTCCCCCTTGTACTTCTTGTGGCACCTGGCTGCTTCAGGTGCAAGGCATTGGTTCACTAGAGCTGACAGGTCTACCCTCCCAGGCCCCATAACTCTTCTGGAAAGGGGGTCATTACCTGCCCCGTCCCCAGAGTCAGTTCCCTGAATCTGCTCATCTGTCCTCGTGAAAGGACGTCTGCCACTGCGTTCTCCACCCCTGGTACATGGCATGCCTTCAGATCTACGTTACCCTCCAAATGCAATTTAACCAATTGACACATTAATCTCAGCATATCTGGGCACCTGGCTGAACCTCTGTTGATTGCCTGTACAACCCCTTTGGTATCTAACCAAAGCGCCAGCTTCATGTCCATTAGTTCCTGCTTCCAGACTGTGAGGGCCACTATGATAGGAAAGAGCTCGAGAAATGCGATGTTGTTGGTGATGCCTTGTTTGTGCCAACTGTTCAGCCATTGTCTTGCGCACCACTTGTTGCCCAGGATTGCCCCGAAACCTGTGCTACCGGCTGCATCTGTGAACAGCAAACACAACAGTGATGGACAGAATGTGGATCAATGTCACACATTCACCCCAGTCCAAAGATCTGGGCCCAAATCCATCGTTTTTCCACTCCACACCACCCTGGGTTAGACAATGGCGATATGCAAATCAGCGCTGACCCTGTGCCCCATGGGAACAGTCCAGTCCGAACTACAAAAGCCATGTCCTTCCCAGAACGGAAACAAGCATCCGAGGACCGGCCCGGTTTCGAGGTAACACCTCTCATCAGCCCGGCTAGCTTGATTCCAGTGGTGTGGAGTGCCTGGGACTCACGTCTGAGCATCCCCAGTACACTTAGAGCGGTAATTGCAAACACAACAGTGATGGACAGAATGTGGATCAATGTCACACATTCACTCCAGTCCAAAGATCTGGGCCCAAATCCATCGTTTTTCCACTCCACACCACCCTGGGTTAGACAATGGCGATATGCAAATCAGCGCTGACCCTGTGCCCCATGGGAACAGTCCAGTCCGAACTACAAAAGCCATGTCCTTCCCAGAACGGAAACAAGCATCCGAGGACCGGCCCGGTTTCGAGGTAACACCTCTCATCAGCCCGGCTAGCTTGATTCCAGTGGTGTGGAGTGCCTGGGACTCACGTCTGAGCATCCCCAGTACACTTAGAGCGGTAATTGCAAACACAACAGTGATGGACAGAATGTGGATCAATGTCACACATTCACCCCAGTCCAAAGATCTGGGCCCAAATCCATCGTTTTTCCACTCCACACCACCCTGGGTTAGACAATGGCGATATGCAAATCAGCGCTGACCCTGTGCCCCATGGGAACAGTCCAGTCCGAACTACAAAAGCCATGTCCTTCCCAGAACGGAAACAAGCATCCGAGGACCGGCCCGGTTTCGAGGTAACACCTCTCATCAGCCCGGCTAGCTTGATTCCAGTGGTGTGGAGTGCCTGGGACTCACGTCTGAGCATCCCCAGTACACTTAGAGCGGTAATTGCAAACACAACAGTGATGGACAGAATGTGGATCAATGTCACACATTCACCCCAGTCCAAAGATCTGGGCCCAAATCCATCGTTTTTCCACTCCACACCACCCTGGGTTAGACAATGGCGATATGCAAATCAGCGCTGACCCTGTGCCCCATGGGAACAGTCCAGTCCGAACTACAAAAGCCATGTCCTTCCCAGAACGGAAACAAGCATCCGAGGACCGGCCCGGTTTCGAGGTAACACCTCTCATCAGCCCGGCTAGCTTGATTCCAGTGGTGTGGAGTGCCTGGGACTCACGTCTGAGCATCCCCAGTACACTTAGAGCGGTAATTGCAAACACAACAGTGATGGACAGAATGTGGATCAATGTCACACATTCACCCCAGTCCAAAGATCTGGGCCCAAATCCATCGTTTTTCCACTCCACACCACCCTGGGTTAGACAATGGCGATATGCAAATCAGCGCTGACCCTGTGCCCCATGGGAACAGTCCAGTCCGAACTACAAAAGCCATGTCCTTCCCAGAACGGAAACAAGCATCCGAGGACCGGCCCGGTTTCGAGGTAACACCTCTCATCAGCCCGGCTAGCTTGATTCCAGTGGTGTGGAGTGCCTGGGACTCACGTCTGAGCATCCCCAGTACACTTATAGCGGTAATTGGAAACACAACGATGGATTTGGGCCCAGATCTTTGGACTGGGGTGAATGTGTGACATTGATCCACATTCTGTCCATCACTGTTGTGTTTGCAATTACCGCTCTAAGTGTACTGGGGATGCTCAGACGTGAGTCCCAGGCACTCCACACCACTGGAATCAAGCTAGCCGGGCTGATGAGAGGTGTTACCTCGAAACCGGGCCGGTCCTCGGATGCTTGTTTCCGTTCTGGGAAGGACATGGCTTTTGTAGTTCGGACTGGACTGTTCCCATGGGGCACAGGGTCAGCGCTGATTTGCATATCGCCATTGTCTAACCCAGGGTGGTGTGGAGTGGAAAAACGATGGATTTGGGCCCAGATCTTTGGACTGGGGTGAATGTGTGACATTGATCCACATTCTGTCCATCACTGTTGTGTTTGCAATTACCGCTCTAAGTGTACTGGGGATGCTCAGACGTGAGTCCCAGGCACTCCACACCACTGGAATCAAGCTTTACCGCTCTAAGTGTGGATTTGGGCCCAGATCTTTGGACTAGGGTGAATGTGTGACATTGATCCACATTCTGTCCATCATTGTTGTGTTTGCAGGTACCGCATCTGTGAACAGGGCTATCTGTTTGGCTGTCACCCAGCCTTCTCTCCAGACCAGGACACCATTAAATTCTGCCAGGAATGTGTCCCACACATGCAGGTCCTGCTTGAACCCTGCCCCCAGCTTGACGTGGTGATGCTTTTGAGTGAGTCCTGCTGTGAGCTGGGTGAGGTACCTAGGAAAATTCTGCCCACAGGGATAACCCTGGCCGCTAAATGGAGTTTGCTGATAAACCTCTGGAGATCGCAGAGGGTTACCTTGTTGCATCCACAGAGGCCCCTTACCTCCTCCCTGAAATCCCTCACCTTCTCCTCTGGCAATCTGGCTGTTCCAGCCACTGAGTCGAGTTCTATTACCAGAAAAGTTATTTTTGTTGCGGGCCCCACTATCTTCTCTGTGCTAGTGGGATCCCTAGTTCCTTGGCTAACTCTTGGAATACCTCAAGTGTGTCCCCAAACTCTAGCGAGTTTGCGGGGCCCGTGGACAAAAAGTCATCTATGTAGTGTAGCTTACCCTACGGGGGATACCTGTAATGTAGGGCCCATTCCAGAAAGGTGCTAAATTGTTCAAAGTATGCACAGTATACTGCGCACCCCATGGGCATTGCTTTGTCAATGTACAGAGCCCCATCCCACTGGAAACCCAAGAGGTGAAAACTTGAGGAATGCACTGGTGGTAGGCGGAAGGCAGACTCGGTGTCTGCTTTTGCCATGAGGGCTCCTCGACCTGAGGACTGTCTAAGTCTATGGCTTTGTTGACTGTGGCGTAACCAATGGAGCATGCCTCAGCGCTGATCCCGTCGTTCACTGACGTACCCTCGGGGAAGGATAAGTGGTGAATCAGTCTGAAATGCCCTGGTTCCTTTTTGAGTACTACCCCCAGGGGAGAGATTATTAACCCCTTTGTTATCCAGAGGGGCAGGGGGCCCTGTATCCTACCACGGGGCTTCTCCTTTTCCAATTTTTTGTGGTGCTGAATTTAGTTTTTTTGCACCGCCCAGTGGGAGTGGGCCCTCAAATGATATCACAATACCTTCCTCAAAACCCTGCATGAGTACGGCGGCATCTGTCTTGTTGTGGTATTTGTTGGCAAGCTGACGGGGTTGTTGTGTGTTGATGGGGGACTTGGCTAACTGATAGTTGTGCATTCCCTTTGGTCCCCCCTCTCCTTTCATGGCTGACTTACTGTTTTCTTTTCTTCTCATTCTTGTCCCCTTTATGCTCTTTCTTGTGCCTGCACACTGCTGCCGGGTGTCCTCCGACACATGCGGAACATATGTGCTGAAATTTGCACGAGGCCCCCCAGGTGCATTAGTTGGAATCATATTTCCAACAGATGGCTGCCAGCCCATTGGTGGGTGGGGATTTCCATGTATTTAATGTTTTGGGACTATGGAATGACTTACCCTTTGTAGAAAGAACCCCGAAAAGGCTGCTCGCTTTTCCACATCCATGTTCTAACCTCTTTTGCTACCATCATCTTGTGTATGAAACCTGACACATCTTCCTCATTCCACTCCATTTCTGGGTGCATCTGCAACTTTAATCTAAAACCTTTGTCATATTCTAGGCACACATCCCCCGGGAATTGCCTCTGCATCCCGTGGATGATGGCCTCGTATAACTATAGGTCGGTTGCACAGATGAGGCCATTATTCTAAATGCATCTAGCCAGTTATCAAAGTTCCTTTCTTTCCGTTCCATTCTCCTTTCCCTTCTATCCTCATTTTTTTGTCACACACTGTCAGGTCCAGCCCGTCTAATTGGATCTCTAGCAGTGAAAAAATTTCAATAAATTCCTTCTTCCATATCCTCTCCTTTACTGCCAAGGGGATCAGGCTCGCTAGCCCTGTGGCCCTTGGGGTCATTGATGCTGGACCTGGCGAAGGCCTGGTGTATACGTCCAAGGCCAAGGCTATTCTAACTGGGTCGTTGGCAACATTTGCTGTATCCCATGCTTCCTCTGGGGACCTTCACTCCCCTTGTGTCTCCTGCATGACCTGCTCTGCAAGCGCTCCTGTAGCGCACAGCCTGGGTCTATGAAGTGCCACAGTAGCCCAGATACTCCTCCTTGAGGTTGTGGCCCCCCTGACACTAACCCCTGTGACTCCAGACCCTTCAGCAACAGTGGTGCCATTGTTTTTAGACATTCTTGCACTATTGTACCAATATGCTCACCCCTTGTTGCTGTGTTGCAGGCGTCACTGTTCGCTCCTGCCATCGCCGGGATGGCTACAGGCGGCAGGTCAGTCCTTTTTTGGCCATCATCATCCGCGGTGCTTTGGATGCTGCCCTCCGCCTCTTCCTGGGTGCTGGCATGCTGACGTCATCAGGAGGCTGGTTGCTTGACCCTTCTCCTGCGTTTTTCACCACTTCTGTCTGTAGCCGGCTGTTCCAGTGGACCTCTGATGCAGCCCATATTTTCCTTAACAATTTGCCCAGCTCTTCTGGTTGCTCGCTTCCACCCCGATCCTCCATCGAAAGCCTTTGAAGGCCTGCTTATCTGCCTTCTAGGTGGGGTGCTGCCGCCCTCCTTATGCACCTAGATTTTCAATAGTATGAATTGGGCCTTTGCCAGACCCTTGCTGTCCGTTCTAGGCAGGGTGCTGCTGTCTGCCTTTATGCACCAAGTGTCCTTCTGTAATAGAGCTGCGCAAGTTCTTTGGGCCAAGGTAGGAACCTCCCAGACTACAGCTGCAGACCTGAGGCTGTCACCACCTGCTCTCAGTGTTTGGAGACACTATCTCTCCCCAAACCCCAACACTAAAATTGCTCGACTTCGAAAACTGGTCCTAAATCGCCCAACTTCACTGATTTGGGCAGCACAATGTTCTCTCGAGTGCCCTGGGTCTCTGAATTGTTCCCCGATCCTGCTCCGCCCCTCTGCACTGCCTGAGCTTGTGCGTGAAGATCTTGTGATTTAATGAAATATGCAGATCAGCACTGTCGACTTACTTGTGCCAGGCAGAGGCGGACGGTAAATCTTTGCCTCGAGACCAGGGGAGCCTTTTTAGCCATGCCCAGCCACTCCTATGTGCTCTGGTGTTCAAGGCCGCAACACAAAAGGCCACTGAACACTCGCCAAAGGAGATGAGGAGCCGGGGGCAGTAGCTGTACCGCACATCAACCGGAGCACCACCGGGCAACTCCCAGAGGAGGGGGCATGGTGGCCGGAGCAACAGCTACTGTGCGGTGTTCCTCAGCCGCCAAGTGCGCAAGACACACTGGGGAGGCAAGAGGCATGGCATGACCTTGTGCTACATGCGGAGGATTCAGCAGAGTCTGGACCAGCCAAGTAGAGCATGCAGGAGCGCCCATGCCCAAGGGTTTTTTTTGCTGCAGTGACCGGGCTTCTTCTTCTGGCCTGATCCGAAGATGGCAGTGTTCTGCCCACGAAGTGCGCAGCCACGTTGCGGAGGCGAGGGAATAGGCACTACCTTAAACTCCAGGCGCCAGATTCAGCAGCGCCTGGCGCCGAACCTCGTCACACGAAACTGTTCTCTTCACCGGACCACATCAAAGGAACTTCCTGAAACCAGGTGCGAGGTCCCGCAGCTGGGCAGAGCTTCACCTTGCCAAGTCTTCATAAGGTAAGATTTCCAAAATTGTTGTGGCGCTGCTTCCCTGCTCCCCGATGATAGGAGCTGGATATGGTGAGCTGCGCCTTATATTTCCCACCTCCACCAGCGGTGATCCCCATTGGTTTTTTTTATCTCGCCAACTCCCCCCATTGGCCAGGGGGCATGGCGCCTCTCTGGCGCTCATGAATGTGCTGGGCTACACCAATTCTGCTTCTAGGCAATTTAGGGTGCCCAGAACCGGATCCTTGCAGGGCTCAGCATTGGTTATGGCGCCAGCCCTGGAGGCCCCCTTTGGGGCGACCTCTGCAAGAATTGCTTAACAATGAGAGGAGGTGGGAGGACACGCACAAGGATCAGCCAAACAGCAGCGTTAAGGGGGATTATTTACAGTTCTCCCACCTACGGCAATGGAGACAGTGCTTAGTTTGTAAAAACAAATAAGTGCCTGGACCACTGCAACTTACACCACAAATTGCCCCTGCTATGCTGCCAATGATAGTAACAACACAACTACTAACCATCACACTCATACAAGTGTGACAGTTCAGACTATTTCAGGCCCCTAAATGTGTAAGAGTGGCTTGGGTGGCATGTAATAGTCATGTTTAATATCTATTGAATTAGTAATTAACTGTTGTTGTGGTAATCTCTAAATTAGCCAGACATCGCCACCCTATGGTAGACTGTCAAGCTCCAGTTTTGACAGTTAAGTTCTGGTGCCAAGCACCGGAAACCACCGGCGCAAACTAGGCACCATCAGGATGGAGAAAAAATTCTCCGAATTCTACAGATGGACATCACTCAGCATGCTCTTCCTTCAGTAGCAGTAGACGGGTCGATCCGGCATTAAAAAGAAAAAAGAAGTGCTGAGCCAACTCCCACTCTAAACCGAGATGACACAGGTCCTCAAAGAGTTGAGAACAGCAACCACCAGTGAGCAGCCTAGATTTGTGAGGAGAGAGAATACCTCAGAGGCCACTGCTGAGGAAGCTTCCACCCTTCGCCTCTAAATGCAAAAATCCTTCAAAGCTCCTGCAACTCATAGCTGGGGAAGAGGTGGGATTGAGCTGAGCTGACACTTGATATCCTCACAGTAGGTAAGGTGAGCAGCACTCCACCTGCAACATATAACAAAAGATAGACGGTAGGGCTACAGACAGACCACCAGCAGGAAACAGCCCAAGATTTCCCCCAGAAACTAGGAAGTCCAGACATCCGAGGGATGCCAACCCAGTGTGGGGCAGAAGTGGGAGAAGAGTCATTCACAGGATCAATCTTCAGGGATGCTAAAATATCAGCTACGAGTGCCCAAGTTGAAGGCACTCTTGATTTCAATATCTGTGTATCTCAACTCTCAAGAGTGTTCTAATGCATATTTCCAGAGGCAAGACTGTTATAATAAGGGTAGAGGTGTTCAGCTGACACCTGCACAGCAGTTGGCATCCTCGCTGCCAGTGTAAAGATGACTTCAAACTAACATAACGTAAGGATTTAATTAGAAAGGAGAACACCACCTCCAAACCTCTTCTCTTCAACTGACAGGAACAGTTCATCACACCAACATTCTACGTGACAAACATTCTAATAGCAGGAGAGTAAGAAAGGAACCATCTAGAATGAAGGGGCTAGAGACAGAGGAAAAGGATAAAGACAAATAATACAACAAAAGGCAATCACAGACATGGTAGTCGGCTGACACCAGCAGGTCACCATTCCTGCGAGGGACTCCAATTGGAGTGAGTTCCTATTTGCGACTACCTCAATGTTCCTGAGATAGGTCTGATTGTGACGCACTCCGAGTCTGAATTTTCCAAACCCACCTACTTGTACATAGATCGGATTGGAAAATAGTTAACTGGTCGCAAAAATGCCAGTCGCTCACTGAGACTAGTATATTGTGAGCAGTAGTTAGTACATCTGGCTCTAAGTTACACTGCTATGAATTTAAAATCAGGTGTTAATTCAAATGCGCATATATTTAAAATGTATCAACAGGAGGTGAGATCTTATTATATACCTCCACTTCTGTTTAGCAGTCAAATTATACACTGCCCTGTAGGCACTCAATGTCGTTTGTGTTGGGGATCCAAGCCAAATAAAAAATTGAGACAGATGAAGATAAATGAACATTTTAATCGAGGCCTACTTTAAATGTTGTACAGAGTATAGCAGGAACTTCTGTCTACAGACAATGAGTCAGTTTTTGAGGTGCACTTTTGATGAAAAGGTACTTTTATGTACATTCCAAAGCCGTCCACCCTCTTTCATTTATATGTTTCCTTGTATTGTGTGCACTTCAGAACTGAGGCCTAACGATTAAATAAATTGCTAATGTGCTTACTTACAAGTGTAGAAGTTTTTGTGCATTTTATATTAATTGTGCATTATTAACAATGTGCAGAAGAGTAATCTACCCTCGAATTCACATGTGTAGCCATGAAGTTATTGCCTTTGAAACAATATTAATATGGCCTGTGTGGCTTATGCTTACTAGGCCTCAATGCCAACTTATTCAAAATGGGTGTCCCGTCCTGCACTGTTTATTATTTCTGCTGGATATAGTCAAGCAAATTATATTTTGTCCATTTCCAACTGAGGTAGTTCTCGAAGAACACTCTCTAGCATGGGCTTAGTGATGTAACCTTGCTTCGAGGTTATTCCGCCTGCTTGCACCATTGCATCCATTCATAATGGTTTACTGTTTTGTAACTAGTTTGTTCTGACATCTCCTGGTGACATTAGTGCTGTATGACATGCTGAAATTATATGCTCAGATTTGCTGAAATTGTAATTCTTTTGCTCACACCATAATGAATCTGCCCTTTCAATTTTAGTCTATGAAAAGATTTCCTATTTAAACCCTCGAATTTGGGGGGAGAACCATGAAGATTCTCAATGCTACTAGAGATGTTGCCCGATTTCTTTCTGATTTTGTTGCTCATTTGGGACTTAAAATATGCTTGATTGTGCTTATTATTCTGTATTACCCTATCACTGAGAGCATGCATGACAATGACTTTATGCATCTGTACTTTACAATTTCTGCATTGTACCTACTGAATTTATTTTAATTAATGTTTTTTTAATTCCAACCCAGACCTCACCTATTAAGTCTGTCCTTACTTAATTTACTGTATTTTTATATATGCTGATTCGCACCTTATCTTGAGACACATTGCCTCATGACTCCACGCCCACAAAATGCAGCTGTAGATGCATTGGTAGATATGTTTCATTTCACTTTAGAAAGCATGCAACACCAATGCATCCCAGCAAGCAGTGTTTCTATGGTTTATTTAGAATGTAACTAACAGTGGCACAAGGACATAGGAATGTGTCCTTTTGATGACTCCTGTGACTGAGGAACTCTCTGTTTACACCTCAACCTCACAATCAGCAATGCGACCCAACTGCTTAGCAATCACTTGCACGCTAGGAATTCTAAGCAGTTACCATCTGTAACAGCGCACGGGCTCACTCCCTCCCTGCTAACTCTTAAGGGCGTTATTACAATTATCTTTTGACAAAGCAACAGCAGATGAAAGCTGAACTTAAAAAAAAAAGTAAACTGCATCATGTAAATGTCTTCTTTGAGCTCTGAGGGAATTAGGGCAGCCAAGTGCTCTGTTGTACAGTGCTTGTCTCTTCTTAGGCTAACAATCTAGATTACTGTGGGGCTCCTAGTTCTAGAGTTCTGACTTGCTTGTTTGGCAGTTGGAGCTCTGGTCAGATGGGGAATGGTCCTACTTGCTCTGTGCTGCAATAAAACATACTTCATTTGGCGACGAGGATGGGTGATACGACTTCTGACCACAGCTAAACGTTAGGAGTCTGCAGCTGGAGATAATAACAGAGAAGTAGCGCATCCATTACCCCGCGAACCCTGTGCAGCGTGCTCCGAGAGGCGGATCCATGTGCTGAAGCAACTGCAAGTTTTTTACTCAGAGGTACTTCTAGGCGCTGAGAACCAAACAGAATGTCCTCCTATTCCCGGGAATAGTTTCCGCACTTCTATTTAGGATTACTGGCACTTATAATTGGAGACACAAGCGAGGCACCACTGTTTGTGTTTTTCCTCTATTTGCAGCTCGAAAAGGCACATCGCCGCTC
Source organism: Lissotriton helveticus (assembly GCF_964261635.1). NCBI lineage: Eukaryota > Metazoa > Chordata > Amphibia > Caudata > Salamandridae > Lissotriton > Lissotriton helveticus. The sequence continues at coordinate 966,451,864 of NC_136059.1, forward strand.
AAAGAAATCCAGCCTGTTATTCAGAGTGCTTCTGCGTCAGCCAACAGTTAAACAAAGGAAATTCAGACCTTTGATGACCCCTTGTGAAAAAAGCCTGCACTGCAATGGAACATTGTCACTGAACATTCAGCTTCAAAAGAACTCGAGGGCACCCTCCCGTCGCAGGGAAATGAATTGAGTTCTGTACCATTTAATTGACAATGAAAACGTATCATGAATGCTATGAGGACGCGCAGTGAGCAGCTTTTGCTGCTGTGCGTTCATTTTGCGGCAGTAAAAAAAATCGCAGCAGATTCCTTCTCGATGTAAGTCACGTATAGACGCAACTGCTCAGAATTTACCAAGTAGCGTATATATGAGGATTCAATGTGTGTGGGCAATGATGTATTTAAGTATTATTTTACTAATGACTTTCATTGTGAGTCGTTTAATTTGAAAAATAATTGGGATGCCAGAAATGCTTTTCTCCAAAATAAAGATGCTATTGCTGTGTAGAGCTAAGCTAAACTAATGAGTGACACATACTATAGAGATTTGTATTATACTTATTTCCGTGTTTCACAATTATTATGAGAGGTTGGGAGAAAGAGCATAATTGTTCAATAATATCAAATATGTTGTCCCTTTTTTCCTGCATGTGCCTAGAAACGCTGGCAGTTTCAGTAAATCCACGCTAATGGATCAATTACTTACCTGTAATTGTATTTCTCCTAATGATGCTTTTGCACAGATCCATTACATGTTAGAATTGTTGAGCCTCCCAAACACACCCCTGATAGAGTGGAAATCGCATTCTACTTGTTGGGGTGCATTATAATCACGTATAGACTGCACCCGCATATAATCCTTTGATGTGTTAATGTAAAGTGTTAGAATTGTGAAATGTATTAACATGAAAACGTGACCTGTTTAAAGCTATTGAAATGTAGCATGGCAAATCAACGTAGATAACATTACCGTGAAGAACTTGTGTTGTGCAACTGGCAACTAATTCATGAACTAAATATATTTATTAATCATGTAATTTCATATTTAGATGAAATTATTAATTGAAAGTGCCTTAATGTTGTGTGAATTCGTAAAACGTATATGAAGTTTCTTATGTTAGCTGAACCTTGTAGGCCTGAAATGCAGTTCCCTGGAAACTCTTGCTTTAGAATTATTTTGTACTGGAAGTCTATCCTCCCAGTACAAAACCTATGCTAGACGGATGCAGACACCCTTGCACTATGGTGTGGAGTTGTGTGCGTGGCACACAGTAGCTAATTTCAGCACCAGCGCTAGGGAAAGGGGAGGAGAGTGTCTTATTTCTGTAAATATGGTGCTCTCCTGCTCTCTGCTTCTCGCACAATGCAGCACTTCTTTTTTGCCTACTGCGCTGCGTTGTGGGATATTTTAGTAAATCTGCCCCTTAGTTTCTGATGAGTCCCTAACTCTGTTTACATTTCACATGTTTTTCTACATCTTGCCTGGCCTAAGCGTATTTGTTTTTCCAAATGTTGTGTTTCCATAGTTTTTTTTTCATGCAGATTATAGGCTTGTGCAGCGGATATTATGAACTGAGTCCCCTATAGGTATCTTGATGAGTATTCCTGTTCATGACAGGACACAAATAAGAATGCTAGGTTTGAAGGAGAAGGCAGTGTAATTTTCTCACAGTGACCGTTGCAGGGTCATAAAGGTATTCAGATTTCAGGCCCATGCAATCCTTGGCCTCTCTACAGAGCACAAAGACTGAGGGTCACATATGAACCAATTGTAATTGCCATTTTATTTGCAAGTCTGTGAAGGGGATGTACACAGCTGCAAAATATTGATAGCACCAAAGGAAATGAAAATACTGTTTTTACAGGGGAGGAGCGAGAGAGAGAGGGAAAGGTAAATTGAAGGTGACACAGAAATTACAGAATGCAGAAGGGCAGAGTGAAAAGGTAGTGATGAAGAGGAAAGAGATGTGTGAAATATGCAGAAGGACGATTTCAGAATGCTCTGGAGAGGAAAGGGGTGTAAAATGTACCTAAGCGAGTGATTCCCCATGAAAGTAGTGTTATGGGGAGAACAGGAATGACCGAGACACTCCAAAGACTACTACCTCTTCCACAGAACTTAGTAATCTTTAATTCACAGTCTCTTCTTTCCAGAACTGAAACATTTTCAGTTCTAATTATTTGTAGAATTGTCATTTTTGTTATGCATTTATTTGATAAAATATCAAGAACTGGCAGAGCTTATGGGTTTGGCTGGATTTAGGCATATATTTGTTGTTGTGAGATATGTCTGCATGCAGTGCTGGGTGTGAGAGAGATCAACCAACAATAAACAAAAGAAGAGTGTCTGTGACACAATAGGGACGAAGAACTACGCTTGGAGCTCAGTAACAACCACACTAGGATGTTTTAGAAGGCCCTCACTCACCACCTAGTGATGACATGCTTCATCATCGGGCCCCACCAAAGAGACCGAGTGTCTCTTTGGTGTGCTGCAACGCCAGGATTACTGCGGAGCTGGATGGTGAATATAGGGCGTGTTGAGTGAAAATGAAAAATTAGTGAGTGATGAGGGTATTTATAAAAATTGTCAGTAGTGTATCTGAAGCAATTTTATTAATGATCACTAAAGACAGAGATTTAAAATGTATTAAAGGATCCAGTCCACTTTTAATTGAATGGTGGGATCCTAGTGAGGGCCTTCTAAAACATCCTAGTGTGGTTGTTACTGAGCTCCAAGCGTAGTTCTTCGTCCCTATTGTGTCACAGACACTCTTCTTTTGTTTATTGATTATTGACCGGGGAACAAGAGTGTCATATATTCTCCCTACCTCTCTTCTTGATATTTCATCGTGAGAGAGATCAAGCCAGAACCAATATCGGCAGTTATTATTAAGCTATATCTGAGCCACCCCCAGTGAAATATGCTGAACTTGTCCAAGTGTAAATTGAAGACATCGGAACACATTCAACAGCGCCTGCACATTGTCCACTTTCCATTAGGATCAGCAACATGCAAGGAATAAGGGGCGTTTTATTTTTTCTTCAAGCTGAGCACAGTACAAAGTCCTCACTTAAAGGGCCACAAGCCCTCCTTTTGTTCATGTATCATCTTGGCTGGAACTATCTGAAACCTAGCTCCAAGAGCCCACATTAAATGCAGGGAAACAAAGGCACTCAGTTTGTTATCACTTCACGAGTACTTAAGATAAACTATTGTTGGAGGCAGGTTTTTCACTTTGAGCAAACCCTTTATGTAAGATTTGCATATACGGTAAAAATGTGAGATGTATCTGTATGAGTAATAGTAATAAAAATGATTTAAATAGCATTTACTACATTTTTATTTTACTTTATTTCTTTTATGGTGTTACTAATCGCAATGTAGGGCATAATGACACTTCATATCACACACATGGAGACAATGAAACATACAATTGCATACACCAATGTACAGGAAATGTTACATAAGTCAATGAGAGTTACAAGGCATAGGAGTCACATTCATATTGGCAGGCATTATATGTTAAGGGTGCTTGGGGGAGAAACACAAAGTAAGGATTAAAATAACATATGAAAAATGGTTGGGGTTGTCTATACCAATATTACTACCCTAATGAACCCTTTTTATTAGCCTAAGCATTTTGAAAGATTGATAAAAAAAATGAATAGGGTTGTAAGTCTATGTCTTGCAGTTTGCATATAACTCCCTCCGAGATGCTGGTTCATAGCTCACTGTGTTATATTAGAAGGATTTAACTTATGAACTGCAAGTAAGGAAAGAGTTTCTCTTATAAAAACAGTAACCCAATGAGCTAACTATATAGAATATAAATCTGTGATCAATAAGTTACCTCCTGCTGTGCAGCAGGCACTTTAACACTCTATGCCGCAACTGTGACTAGAAAAACACATATATTTGCACAAGGGCATTAACTCCCTCAGTTATCTTATTAATTTTATCTCCTCAAAATTGATGGGTATGCCAAGATAACTTCATAAATTGCCTTAAACTCATAAGACGATTTTAAATGCAGCCCTGTAGCCTGTTTATGACCAACTATGTAAGCCAGAACAGGTGTAATTACTGCCACATTTGTCCTTGTTGACATAACTGCACTACTCACAAATTCATCCCTTTTTGCCACCACACCTTGACCCATAATTTGTGGGACCCAGGAGGGATGTTTTCCATTTCCAGCACTCTAGATGCAATAGTGGAGCATACACCACGAAGCTGGATTTCACCACAAATTATAGTAATTAACTTACCATGGCCTAAATGTGCCCTTTGGTCTTTGGGCTTCTACTGCTTCTGGGGGGGCATTGTAGAAAGAGCTCTACTGGTTGTGCAAAAGGCCCTGTCACAGCTTGGTAGACTCCGTAAATTGATTTCCTGGTGGTCTAACAAGGCCTTAAGGGGTTGACCGAATGTTGTACCAGGCCTGAAACAACCATTTCCATTTCAGGGCACACCTTTAGCCCTACAAGGCAAACGTTGGATCGCACACACATAAAGAATAATGAATGTCAAAGTCACTGTATGTAGATCACCAACAAAGACTTTGACTTTCTTAAAAGCGACACAGATTACCTTGAATGATGCTCACACTCACTTTTGTATACTGCCTTATTATGTGTGAAGCATATTTACATACTGTTGTGACGAATTTATAGCACACTGTCAGGGACGTAAGCAGAACATGATGACTCCGCACTTCAGGTGACACCATAACCAACACCCATCCACATTAATGCCCTATAATATTGGTTCCTACCTAGTAGCCTACCTAGAAAGTGTTTTGAGGCCTCAAGAAGAAATGCAGAAAGCACTATTGAAATGCTAACAAGCTAATTGAGGCCTTCTTTATCAGGAATAAAGTGGAATTCCTTCCTCGCCCTCTTTCATTCGGCAGCACTGGAATAATTGCCCTCTTTGCCAAAAGGATGTGAATTCTTGCAGATAAGAATCCTTTTTAGGGCTCGGCCTACGTCAAACCCTGCGTCAGCAGGGGAGGCGGAGCTCCGAGCTCTTATGTTATAAAAAACAAAAAAGTTTCTTTAGGGGTCCTGGAAAGACACATTCCTTAGTTTTTTGTTATCTGAATGTTCATTGGTCGTCGCGGTGCTGTTTTTGTAGTAGTCTTGATGCCATAGGGCATTAGGCGGCCATGTTGGCATATTCTCGGCGTTTTCGCGCACGGCCGTCATAAATATCAATTAGGAGCTGTCAGGGAGGTGCTGTAATGGAATCCAGATGCTGTGTGCGCGTTCACGATTCTGCAGTGCAGATGCCGCCTCTGGGCGGGCTTCGTGTAACCTTGTTCTTAAGTGCTGCTTTGAAAAGGAACGATTAATGTATAACTAGTAAAGTCCACATTCAACCTCAAGATGATTAAAGAGGTGAACATGTCCTTGCAAGTAGGTTTACGTTTAGAAATTTTTACTAGATGTTGCATTCGAAATAAAAGAATGTGTTTAATCCATTCCTCCTCGCTGGTCCTTATGCTCTAGTTCACATAGTTTGACCTTCAAACAACACAGTGTGTCTCTTTTGGCCCTATTGTACATGTTCAGCTTCTACCCAGATTCCCCTCCGTCCCCAGCATAAATCTGCATTCATTTGCATATTTTCAGAAGTAAAAAGGTTAGGATCCTAATAAAAATCTGCATGCTGCCTACTGCCCTTTATCTATAGCTGTAGAATGAAATCACACACCAGAGAAAGACATCCAACTGTACTAAGCTGCAATAGCTCAGTGGGTAGGGGGGCAGTAACAGGGGAATGTGCTGCCGGTAGTTCAGAGGCTGACTTCGAGTTAGGGCTGTGTTAGACTTTAATCCTACCCCAGGCTGTTATTGAGCTAACGGAAAACATCCGTTTGCACCCCTGATGGACTGCGTGACTGGCTGGGCCAATCAAAGACCTATGAAATGCGTGCATTAACTGTTGTCTGCATGTATAAGGGGCATTCCTGGGGCGCGGAAGTGCAGAGCAGGGACATTATGCAGACAAGGCAGTGGGAATGTGTGCCGTGTGGCAATGAACAGAACGATTGTTGTGACCCTCACAGCTCAGAGTCTGCTGGACATAACAGCCTAGGCTAATAGACTTGCACGCCCATCACTCGCCTTCGCCTTTCGTTCTGGGTGCAAGGGAGCAATTATCGGGAGTTAACGCCCACAGCAGAGCTCAATAACACTGTCTGTCCCAGAGCGTCAATTCAGTGGTAGGTGTCCACGATATATATGTTTAATATGTATGCTGCTCAGCGTCATCTCCGGGATTTTTGTAGCCCTGGGCAACTAAGTTATATTTTGAGGCGCTCTGTTCGGAACAATGTTGAATTTAGGACTCATTTGGTGCAAACTGAAATGAGCAGAATGATAAAAAAACATTCAACTATTTTCAACTTTCAGAAATGGAATCACATAAAAACTGATGTTATATGCATTGCCATATGTCCCAAAAATCCTAAAGATTCCACTAGAGCAGGAGAGAAGTTGAGAGAAATAAACAGAGAGCGAGAGAGCAAGAGAGAGAGAGCAAGAGAGAGAGAGAAAGAAAGAGAGAGATCGATCACCATCCCAGAGGGGGGATTCATAACTGGGGGCCCAGGGCAAGTGTCCATTTTGCCTATGCCTTACAACGCCTCGGCAGCTTGCCTCGGTTTGCTGTCGTCATGATCGAGGACATCATGCCATTTGAGTGTGCTCTCTCTAAATGTAGCGTGCATCGACAACCTGCTAGGGGGCGCACATGAGCAGTCTGCCTCCCTACTAGCAACGAATGCACAATATGCCTTTTGTTGAAGCCTGCATAACGTGCTCAACAGCTGATTGCTCCCGATGCACACTGCAGCAACATTCTGCAAACTGCATTGGCAGCAGCTGACTGACGAAACTGCTTTATGTCGGCCCTCTTTGCAAAGTAGTCTTTAATTAGTGTTTGAAAATGTAACAATGCGGTTCCTAATTCATTATTTGCCAATTAATTTGCAAAGAAATCCTTGCTGAGAGAAACCACAACACCCTCTGTAAAGTAGTCCGTACATCCCACAGAGTAGTGAGTGCAGAGTAGTGAGTGCAGAGTAGTGAGTGCAGAGTAGTGAGTGCAGAGTAGTGAGTAGTGAGGAGTGAGTGCAGAGTAGTGAGTAGTGAGTGCAGAGTAGTGAGTGCAGAGTAGTGAGTAGTGAGTGCAGAGTAGTGAGTGCAGAGTAGTGAGTGCAGAGTAGTGAGTGCAGAGTAGTGAGTAGTGAGTAGTGAGAAGTGAGTGCAGAGTAGTGAGTAGTGAGTGCAGAGTAGTGAGTGCAGAGTAGTGAGTAGTGAGTGCAGAGTAGTGAGTGCAGAGTAGTGAGTGCAGAGTAGTGAGTGCAGAGTAGTGAGTGCAGAGTAGTGAGTAGTGAGTGCAGAGTAGTGAGTGCAGAGTAGTGAGTAGTGAGTGCAGAGTAGTGAGTGCAGAGTAGTGAGTGCAGAGTAGTGAGTGCAGAGTAGTGAGTGCAGAGTAGTGAGTGCAGAGCAGTGAGTAGTGAGTAGTGAGTGCAGAGTAGTGAGTGCAGAGTAGTGAGTGCAGAGTAGTGAGTGCAGAGTAGTGAGTGCAGAGTAGTGAGTAGTGAGTGCAGAGTAGTGAGTGCAGAGTAGTGAGTGCAGAGTAGTGAGTGCAGAGTAGTGAGTAGTGAGTGCAGAGTAGTGAGTGCAGAGTAGTGAGTGCAGAGTAGTGAGTGCAGAGTAGTGAGTGCAGAGTAGTGAGTGCAGAGTAGTGAGTGCAGAGCAGTGAGTAGTGAGTAGTGAGTGCAGAGTAGTGAGTGCAGAGTAGTGAGTGCAGAGTAGTGAGTGCAGAGTAGTGAGTGCAGAGTAGTGAGTGCAGAGTAGTGAGTAGTGAGTGCAGAGTAGTGAGTGCAGAGTAGTGAGTAGTGAGTGCAGAGTAGTGAGTGCAGAGTAGTGAGTGCAGAGTAGTGAGTAGTGAGTGCAGAGTAGTGAGTAGTGAGTGCAGAGTAGTGAGTGCAGAGTAGTGAGTAGTGAGTGCAGAGTAGTGAGTGCAGAGTAGTGAGTGCAGAGTAGTGAGGGCAGAGTAGTGAGTGCAGAGTAGTGAGTAGTGAGTGCAGAGTAGTGAGTGCAGAGTAGTGAGTAGTGAGTGCAGAGTAGTGAGTGCAGAGTAGTGAGTGCAGAGTAGTGAGTGCAGAGTAGTGAGGGCAGAGTAGTGAGGGCAGAGTAGTGAGGGCAGAGTAGTGAGTAGTGAGTGCAGAGTGGTGAGTAGTGAGTGCAGAGTGGTGAGTAGTGAGTGCAGAGTAGTGAGTAGTGAGTGCAGAGTAGAGAGTAGTGAGTAGTGAGTGCAGAGTAGAGAGTAGTGAGTAGTGAGTGCAGAGTAGTGAGTAGTGAGTGCAGAGTAGTGAGTGCAGAGTAGTGAGTGCAGAGTAGTGAGTAGTGAGTGCAGAGTAGTGAGTGCAGAGTAGTGAGTGCAGAGTAGTGAGTAGTGAGTGCAGAGTAGTGAGTGCAGAGTAGTGAGTGCAGAGTAGTGAGTAGTGAGTGCAGAGTAGTGAGTGCAGAGTAGTGAGTGCAGAGTAGTGAGTAGTGAGTAGTGAGTGCAGAGTAGTGAGTGCAGAGTAGTGAGTAGTGAGTGCAGAGTAGTGAGTGCAGAGTAGTGAGTAGTGAGTGCAGAGTAGTGAGTGCAGAGTAGTGAGTGCAGAGCAGTGAGTAGTGAGTAGTGAGTGCAGAGTAGTGAGTGCAGAGTAGTGAGTAGTGAGTGCAGAGTAGTGAGTGCAGAGTAGTGAGTGCAGAGTAGTGAGTGCAGAGTAGTGAGTGCAGAGTAGTGAGTAGTGAGTGCAGAGTAGTGAGTGCAGAGTAGTGAGTAGTGAGTGCAGAGTAGTGAGTGCAGAGTAGTGAGTGCAGAGTAGTGAGTAGTGAGTAGTGAGTGCAGAGTAGTGAGTAGTGAGTGCAGAGTAGTGAGGGCAGAGTAGTGACTAGTGAGTGCAGAGTAGTGAGTGCAGAGTAGTGAGTGCAGAGTAGTGAGTGCAGAGTAGTGAGTAGTGAGTGCAGAGTAGTGAGTGCAGAGTAATGAGTAGTGAGTGCAGAGTAGTGAGTAGTGAGTGCAGAGTAGTGAGTGCAGAGTAGTGAGTTGTGAGTGCAGAGTAGTGAGTGCAGAGTAGTGAGTGCAGAGTAGTGAGTAGTGAGTAGTGAGTGCAGAGTAGTGAGTAGTGAGTGCAGAGTAGTGAGTGCAGAGTAGTGAGTAGTGAGTGCAGAGTAGTGAGTGCAGAGTAGTGAGTGCAGAGTAGTGAGTGCAGAGTAGTGAGTGCAGAGTAGTGAGTAGTGAGTGCAGAGTAGTGAGTGCAGAGTAGTGAGTAGTGAGTGCAGAGTAGTGAGTAGTGAGTGCAGAGTAGTGAGTGCAGAGTAGTGAGTGCAGAGTAGTGAGGGCAGAGTAGTGAGGGCAGAGTAGTGAGGGCAGAGTAGTGAGGGCAGAGTAGTGAGTAGTGAGTGCAGAGTAGTGAGTAGTGAGTAGTGAGTGCAGAGTAGTGAGTAGTGAGTGCAGAGTAGTGAGTGCAGAGTAGTGAGTGCAGAGTAGTGAGGGCAGAGTAGTGAGGGCAGAGTAGTGAGGGCAGAGTAGTGAGTAGTGAGTGCAGAGTGGTGAGTAGTGAGTGCAGAGTGGTGAGTAGTGAGTGCAGAGTAGTGAGTAGTGAGTGCAGAGTAGAGAGTAGTGAGTAGTGAGTGCAGAGTAGAGAGTAGTGAGTAGTGAGTGCAGAGTAGTGAGTAGTGAGTGCAGAGTAGTGAGTGCAGAGTAGTGAGTAGTGAGTGCAGAGTAGTGAGTGCAGAGTAGTGAGTGCAGAGTAGTGAGTGCAGAGTAGTGGGTGCAGAGTAGTGAGTGCAGAGTAGTGAGGGCAGAGTAGTGAGGGCAGAGTAGTGAGTGCAGAGTAGTGAGTAGTGAGTGCAGAGTAGTGAGTAGTGAGTGCAGAGTGGTGAGTAGTGAGTGTGCAGAGTAGTGAGTGCAGAGTGAGTGTGCAGAGTAGGGAGTGCAGAATGAGTGTGCAGAGTGAGTGTGCAGAGTAGTGAGTAGTGAGTGCAGAGTGAGTGTGCAGAGTAGTGAGTAGTGAGTGCAGAGTAGTGAGTGCAGAGTAGTGAGTGCAGAGTAGTGAGTAGTGAGTGCAGAGTAGTGAGTGCAGAGTAGTGAGTAGTGAGTGCAGAGTCAGTGTGCAGAGTAGTGAGTAGTGAGTGCAGAGTAGTGAGTGCAGAGTCAGTGTGCAGAGTAGTGAGTAGTGAGTGCAGAGTAGTGAGTGCAGAGTGGGTGTGCAGAGTAGTGAGTGCAGAGTGCAGAGTAGTGAGTGCAGAGTGGGTGTGCAGAGTAGTGATTGCAGAGTAGTGAGCGTGCAGGGTGAGCAGTGTGTGAGCGTGCAGGGTGATCAGTGTGTGAGCGTGCAGGATGAACAGTGTGTGAGCGTGCAGGGTGAACAGTGTGCGAGTCTGCAAGGTGAACAATTCCAATCCAAACCACATAATTCCATTACACACCACATGCATACACTCCATAACACATGGCTAAAAGACATTGCCATTTACAATGCCATTAGCTCTAACTCAAATAAATCCGAGACCTATTGCATTTCCAATGCTTGTTTTACAGGGTCTGCAGAGATCTGTATGTGCACCACTCCCACACAGTGGAAAGGGCTTGGAATTCTAACAGATAGCCTCTTTTTATAGTGTTTAAGACGGTCAAATCTTAAACGCCCTGTTTCTAAAACCTATAGTATTTTGATTAAGGGCCTCCTAGTGGGACTGTTTTCTCTGCCGGACAGTAACTGTTGTAATGCTTCTTTGCTGGGTCCAAACTGAGGTGGCATGGTGTAAAGAAATAACAATGGATTGTGATGTGTCCCGAGTGATTACCAGATTAATTCAAGCATTCCATCCCTGTTTTATATACTTATTGTGTAGCCCTAAGTGGGATGGGTGAGCCCAGATGTGGGTCCTGTGCACACTGTGTCACTGGAACCAAGCTGTACCAGGCTGATGAGCCCATAACTAGTACAAAACCAGGCCTGGGTTGCTTGGGTTCCTGGTCAGGGAGGACCTGACTTGGCAGTTCGGGCTGGACTGCTCCTTTTGGAACAGGGTCAAGACTGATTTGCATGTGACTGGTCCAAACTGAGGCAGCATGGTGTGCAAAGTAACAATGGGTTGGGATGCCGCCAGAGTGATTACCAGTGGCTGAGATTAATTCAGGCATTCCATCCATCACTGTTTTTGATATATCACTTTCCAACAGCAAAAATATTAACTGTGAAGAACTCTCTTTACTTCAATTTAAAACAATAGTAGCACCAATCCAGCCATGCACACAGTGCAGATGCCAAATGAAAACGCAAAGACTAGTAGGGACAAGAACTTGTCCATTAAATCAAACGTTGACCCCATTACAGAAGTTCCCACGCACAAGTTGGAGGCAAAATTGTCCTTATTAAATGACCTAACATAATGGCACAATGCAAGATGGAGGCTTGTTTTGAAGTTTTCCTTAAACTAACTCTAATGTGCTACCCGAGGTATGTCAGCACGTGTCTACAGTACAAAAAAAACGCACTGCACACGCGCTGATCCAAAAAACCAGAAAAACAAGAAACATAAGACTTTTCAGAGAGGAGATATGCCAATCACCAGTTTGATCCCCTCAGTGTTTAAGTAAATGCAAATCATAAGACATCGGACGCATTTCAGTCAAGCAAGTTTAACAATTATTAGTGGACTCTCCTAGTTTGTCCTTTAAAAGAGCAAAGAAACGTATTTATAACAACCACAACTTTGGCTCTCTTGCCCTTGATATCGTTAATATTTAGCAAAAGAATAGAAACCGAAGCCACAGCTGACAGCTGAGGGACATGCCAACACAGGCCTCAGGATAACAGAATGGGATAGACTAACCATGAGCGACTCAGACAAAGCGCCCAGTAGGGTGGGGGCAGAGGGTTTCTTACAGGAATGGATGGGCCCTGAGATCCTCAACATATACAATCCTATAAGCAGCTCTGAGGAAGCAGATGCATTCTTCTTATATCTGATTGGCTTCTGTGGAGGAACAACGCTCTTCAGTACAGAGCCAGATGTTGAACCTTAAATTATAAGAATAGTTCAAGACTTTCTCTCCAGAAATACACAGGTAGTCTTTTTTCCTTGAAGGCAATATTTTTGGGGAAATTAGACGGTAAATAAACTATTTTGCCAAATATTTATGTTTTTGTATTATAATTTTTCTTTAAAATATATATAATTAGAATTTTGCAGATTTAGCGTAACAACAATAACTTGATTTTCCAAGCAAGCGTACAGTCAGTCAGCATACTGGGGATTACAGTGGTCTCCCGTTCAAAGGCTGGGTGTATTTAGGAATAAGGACACATTAAACATATGAGTGGAAGTGACATTTTGCATTTCTATTCAGTGTCCCATGGAAAAGCTCATTAAAGGCTTAAGTTGAATATACATGAATCTGTTATCTTGGGTTGCAGTCCTTATATGTTCACCTTATATGTTCAAGTTCCCTCACCATTCTATCAGAAATTTGCTCTCTTATCTCTTCTTTCCATTTTGGTCTCATCTTAACTATTGGCTGATCTGACTATTGTCGTGGCACTGTGTATAGAGCAGACATGCATTTGTCCCCAATCGCCAGAGATCTAAGGACATATGTGTTGCACGTTTCTCCAGAATCCTGTATTTCTTGGGTGCGCACCACTACATTGGAGGAAGCCCATCCCATTGGAACATAGAGCCAATTGTATCATGACTTGTGCAGTGTGACAAAGAGTGCAAAATGGCACAGAGACTCGAATTGGGGCCTCATCTACGAGAAAATGATGCAGTGCGGTGCTGCAAGCCATTTAGCTGAACCGTGCTGCATCTTTTCCAAAGCAGAGGGATGCTTTGTATTACCAATAAGAGTGTGTAAACTTTTATGCATGGTGGTGTTCATGACGTCATTGGCAAGAAGATTACCTTGTAGTGGCTTGGTCTACTATATAATGTAAACTCTACGCCAATGAGGGGTGTATAACCAATGTTAATTGTAGGCACCTATTCTAGCCCAGATTTAATAACATTTGATGCAATGCAGCACAGCAATGAAAGGTGCTGTACTGTGTTGCGTCAAATGGATAGAAAAGAACAGCGCCATATCTACAGATATAGAAAAGGGGGTGATGATGAACAGAGTGTCTGAATTAAGCAGACCACTCTTACCCAGTCCAAAGATCAGGGCTTGATCCATCACCGTTATTTATCTCACTGCCCCATCCCAGCTCAGAACCTGGCTATATGCAAATTAGTCTGTCCCTGGCCCAGTGCATCATGGGAACAGGGCAGACCAAACTACCAAGCCAATTCTTCACCAGAAAGGAGACAAGCTACCGGGGACCGGTTTCTGGCATTTCAGCCTCTTCGGCCAGGCTTGCTTGAATCCTGATGGAGCAGTGAGAAAGGGACTCATGTCTGAGTATACCCTGCCACACCTATAGTGGCCAAAAACGATACAGAAAAGGGGGTGGTGATGAACAGAGTGTCTGAATTAAGCAGACCACTCTTACCCAGTCCAAAGATCAGGGCTTGATCCATCACCGTTATTTATCTCACTGCCCCATCCCAGCTCAGAACCTGGCTATATACCCTTTCTCAACTGCTGCGCTAGCACAGTTTCGGCAAGCTTGTGCAACGTATGTGCTCTCGCATCATAGTGCAAGTGTGTAATGTAATGTCTAGTATATATGTTCTAATGGAAGGATTCCCACTCAGTACAAAATATTATGCTTAGACATAGTTTAAAACGTTTTCATCATTTTGCAAGGGTGCCTGTGCTGCGGAGATGATTGTTTTTGTGCAGGAATGGACACCTTCCTGCACAAAACAATAATTAATGGCATTTTCCTCTTTCTATGCTTGAGGCAGAATGCGGCACACAAAGAAAAAAGAAACAACTAGGAGAAATAAAAGTAATTCTCCTCGTTGACCATTAGCGTAGGATTCTGGCGCATTTCCATTTTTACAAAACGTTGTAAATCTGGGAACGCGTCAAGTTCCATGGATGTTGCATGGGAACACCCACAGCAACACCCATGGAACATCCCTATCACGTAGAGTAATGCATGAAAGTGGCCCATATTTACAAGCCATGGAAAAGTCACGCAGGGTGACATTACGTGGGCTTGTAAATATGGGCATGCCCATTGCGCTGCCAGAGCGTCAAAAAAGTAATGTAGCGGCAACTCAATGGGCTTGTGAATACACCCCTTGGTTACTAGAGCAAATCCTGATTTGCACAAGAAAGTAGCAATGAAATAATGCAAACCAGCTCTACTTTGCCCTACCTTTAGTCAAACAGGTATCTCATGGGTGGCATATCGATCTTTCCATGCAGCTACCCAGGATGTTTAGCATAAATCACTAACTACTAGAAATGGTAGGCAGGAATTTGCAGCACACATTTATACTCCTCTAGGCAGGCATAACATTGGAGAAAATATTTATTTTCTCGAAACTTTAAGCACACAAACAAGCTTGGAAAAGTTTTGATCTATGTTTGAGCATAATATTTTGTACTGGGAGGGATTCCTTCTACTAGAAAATGTATACTAGACATTACATTACACACTTGCACTATGATGCAAGAGTACGTGTGTTGCACAAGCTTGCCGAAACTGTGCTAGCACAGCAGTTGTGAAAGGGCGCCATATCTGGCAATATGACGCTGTTCTTCTCTATCCATTTGACACAACACAGTACAGCAACTTTCATTGCGGTGCTGCATTGCATCAATTGTAATTAAATCTGGTCTAGAATAGGTGCCTACAATTAACATTGGTTATAAATACCTCATTGGCATACAGTTTACATTTTATAGTAGACCAAGTCACTACACGGTAATCTTCTTGCCAATGACGTCATGAACACCACCATGCATAAAAGTTTACACCCTCTCCTTTTCACCATAGTAGTTGACTAGGTTCACCAGTATAGAACAAGCAAGTTTCTTATACCAATGAGTACATGTTGTTTAAAACATGTTCAGCAAAGAGGTTGGTGTTCAGGTGGTGGTAGTAGATTTTCAGGCTCATGGGTGTATATAATGCATTTTTTATTTATATTTGTATTTTGCATCTAAAGAAATGGTTCACTGACATAACATCGAAGTTAAAAATATCGATGACAAAAATATTGATGAATAAATATAGAATGCAAAAATATTGACTCCCTATACTTAAACAGGAAAGTAGAAAAATATTGAATCAAAAATATTGAAGTAAAAAATATAGATGTAAAAATATATTGATTTAAAAATATGTATAAAATAAAACAAAATATATTAAATATATTACATATTAATATTATTTTTAACAAAATCATTTAAATGTAATATATGTTTAAATAAATGTGACAAATAAACGTAAATTAGAAAAATATAAATACATAAACGTAATTAGAAAAATATAAATACATAAACGTAATAATTTATACATATACATATATTTAACTATTATCTTTTTGATTTTCAAACTTTAAAATTATATAAAAATAAAATATATATATATCAATAATTTTAAATTAAAAAACATTCTATAATATATTTAAACATTAAATTATTTAAACAAATTAAACATACATTTCACAATACAATAAACGCAACAGTAGGATAAATGTTGGATAGCAAAACAATTAAATTTACTATTCCAACTCCAGTGTGTGCAACAGTAGAGAAAGCATTGGATAGTTGAGGGGTAAACATTAATATTCCCACTCCAGTGAGTGCTACAGTAGGGAAAGTGTTGGCTAGCAAAGGGGCATAAATTGCTATTCCGACTCCAAAGAGTGCAACAGTAGGGAGAGTGTTGGATAGCAAAGGGGTAAAAATGACTATTCCCACTCCAGTGAGTGCAAAAGTAGGGTGAGTGTTGGATAGCGGAGGAATTAAATTTACTCTTCCAACTCCAGTTAGTGCAACAGTATGGAAATTGTTGGATAGCGGAGGTGTAAAAATTACTATTCCCACTCAAGTGAGTGCAACAGTAGGGAAAGTGCTGGATAGCAAAGGGGCAAAAATTACTATTACCACTCCAGTGAGTTAAACAGTAGGGAAAGTGCTGGGTAGCGGAGGGGTACACATTACTATTCGCACTCCAGTGAGTGCAACACTAGGGAAAGTATTTGATAGCGGTAGGGTAAAAATTTCTATTCCGACTCCAGTTAGTGCAACAGTAGGGAAAGTATTAGATAGCGGAGGGGTACAAATTACTATTCCCACTCCAATGAGTGCAACATTAGGAAAAGTGTTGGATAGCAGAGAAACAAACATTACTAATAACATTTAAACAAAAGAAAACACTTAAAAAATCATAAAAATAAATAAACCATATAAAAAAATATGATTAAAAAATATGATTAAATATAATAAACATATACAAAGAACACATATTATTATATAAAGTACATATAAAAAAGCTACAAATATTATGTAAAATAAATTTATAAATAATAATTTTTTTTAAAGGAGCAAATAATAACAAAAAAAAAATTATTGAAAACATAAATGTATTTATTTTAAGTCCTACCCTATAACACCACACCAAGAAACAAACCAGTTCAACAGTTATATTTAAATGTATTTCCTTAATTAACATAATTAATAATCAATTTCAAAATATTGGTAACAAAATAATAAACATTCAAAAAAATACATATGCTTCAACACTATAATATCCACATAACACACACCTAAAATTAATTAGACAATTACCATAATTCATTTCTAATTAATTCATGTAAATTAATTAACAACTAATAATTAATTCATCAATTAAAAATAAATTACTTCCCACCCTTCCCACCATTAATACTGATAAACACCACAACACACACCTAAAACTAATTACACAATTACCATAATTAATTGCCAATGACTTAATTAATTACAATTAATTAACAACAAATTATTACTTAATTCATCACAAATTAATTTACACATTTACCGCTATAACATCTCAATTGAACAAATATTAATAAATAAATAAATTCCATAAATGTAACATAAGAAAACTACTTTCCACCCTATTCCCCTATAAATCCACAACCCGCTACGGAACTACAAAAACGCAAAATTCTAATAAAAAAAATTCCATAACTACTAAAATTTTAACACATATAATAGAAATACAAGCAATTCTTATACAAAAAAAATACATGACATACATATAAAATATATACTAAAATGCATAACATTAATAAAATAAGCGATATTTCTAACAACTATGGGTGTCATTAGGATAGCCCGTTAGCCATCCTTTCGTGGAATGGGACCACCTGCCATTGGTGTGGTGGTCCCATTGTTGACATTAGGATGCGCCCGCAACACTGTTGGGTGCATCCTGCATTCTTGACATTGCGGCGGGCGTTGCATTATACAAGCCATCACCCCAGAAGCCTAAAAGAAAACCTGCCTTTTGGGCAATTTCTTCGAATTAGAAGAAATCGTTCAAATAAGGAGGAATATTTTTTCGATGCTAATGAATTGATCCTGAGACTGTCGGCTAGAGGATAACCAAAGAAACTTTTGAAACACACATTAAAGCGCGTGTGGTGGATACCACGAGAAACTTTGCTTCAAAAGGAATTATGCCCAGAACAAAAAAGAATTGTATGTGTCACAACATTCGGTTCCCATGCCAACCAACTACGGAAGATGGTGACCCAAAATTGGCACCTGGTTAAAGACCTACACAGCAATCTCAATGAACCACCGCTCTTCGCTTTCAAAAAAGATAAAAGCGTGGCGCAACATATTGTCAGAGCAGCTTTGCCTCCAGCTCCCAAAACAACTCTCAGAGGCATGTTGGGACTCCCTCCAGTAGTGGGCCACCACAAATGCGGCAATTGTTCTTGTTGTGCACAGACAAATGAAGGGTCAGTCTTTATATTCAATGGAATATACTGGAAACATGACGCTTTTACAAATTGCCTGGCTAAAAATGTGGTATATGGGATTACGTGCCCGTGTCCCAAATTGTATATAGGGAAGACCACTCAGGAGGTTAGACATCGGATTACACAACATAAGTCCAGAATAAGAAAAGAGACACCTAATGCCCCTCTAGTACAACACTGGATTTCAAATCAACATAAAGAGGATGACTTACGGTGGACCATAATTTCTAAGATCGAGAAGGACCCACTTGGAGGCGACATTGAAGGAAAATTAAATCAGCGTGAGGCGCTATTGATAATGAAATTCAATACAGCAACTACAGGGCTTAATGAAATTTCAGAGATTATGAAAATGAATACATGATTTAATATTGTTAAAAGGTATTCATAATTTTATAGCTCTAAGCGAGTTAGGCTCATATTCCTGACTAATGTCGTGCCTTTCAGGCACTAAGCCTCTTATAGCAACATTCACATGGACAGCATCTTCTCTCTAACAATTGGACTTAGGGCTTTTTATGTGCTAAAACACTCCGCAGCACGATAACAATATATATCGGCATTAGGCTTCATGCTTATATTCATTTGAGACCCGCTTGATTTGCTTTTTCTTTCTTTTTTAAAAAAAAGGATAGATTATGTGTCAGTGTCCGCTAGCATTTAATAAAGCTTCGCAAACATGATGCATTTTTACACTGTTGCTTTAAGTGCTGTCCCCCATACCGTGTCATGAGATCATGTAACAGTCCGGGCAACCAATAACATAACGCGAGACTTATCGGAGTTTGAATCAGATTCCCGCGATATTGTGAGAAGCGAGAGGAAGCCGTCATGAAGGTAAGAGGCAAATTCATGCCCGTAGATACGATTCCATGGAACTCGCTGTGGTATCTCCATCTAATTCGCGGTATCCGTCTGTTTACAGGACGCTAGTTAAAAAGAAAAACGCGGCGCTCTGATTATTCTATTAAGATTTGGAAGACAAAAGCATTTCACACGCGGTAAGCAACCCTGAATGGGGCTTGTCTATCTCTTTTTAAAAGCACGAAGTAAAACGGCGCTTTGAAGCTAGACTTATAATCCCTCCTATTTTCCTCCCTAGACAAAAGCTGCCACATTTCTTGAATGGGTAAGTGCCCTGAAATGATGCACAGATGTTTGTAGTAGATTAAGTGTAACAAATGATCGTCAATGTGTTGATTACTAAAACGTTTGTTATGTCCTTTCTATTCAGAGTGTTTCTTCATCTGAACACCATCTTCTGTAGAAGTGTTTTTCACATTAATAAGGTACGGGCAGTTGATGTTGACAGTTGGTGTTACTGGTAGTGAGGAAATTTGGTTTTTGGACCTCATATTTAAACGAGTGTTTGTTTGTCTTTTATAGATTGTTGGTCCTGAGGAGAACTCCGCAATTGGGGGGTCGAAACGCGTCGACCTGTTTTTGGTTTATTTTGTCAATTTGAAATATAGTGTAAATAGTGTTCATTAAGCAGGATTACATCTTTAAACTTCTCGTACCGTATTGAATTAATTCCGTGGATGCAAAACCATTTCTATGGACAGAGAACCTATTATTGACATTAGGGCCTAAGTGTGTATCTTTGGTATGACAGTAAATGGATGAATGTATTGGCCAGCGTGTGAGTTTGGATGTGTTGTAAATTTGTAAATTGCATTGTTTATCGAGACCTTGATGTAATGTAATATTGTATATTTGTACATGCACATAAAAATTGTTGATTTGGTTATGAAAATAATTATGTTCCACTAGTGAAAAAATGAATGAATAAACTAGTGATGTAAGTAAAAAACGGACCGTTATGTTTTCTTCATATAGGTCAGCATAAATATAGTCAAGTGTTGTCCAGTACTGGCAGTTGTGTTGTTCTTTAGATAGTTATTGCTCAGCCTTGCTAGTTCAGAGTCACGACCCTGTGCCGTTTTTCTTTGTTCTAGTGCGGACACTGGTTTGTGAGGTCGTTGAGGTATAAGGGACCTTGTCCCACATTGGGAGATATCTTCAAAATAAGTGTGTTCTTTTGTTGAAGTGTATGTCCACTAACATTGTCTTAAGTCTGGTGTTAGTTTGTAATTGTATTGTCGCTTGGCTGGTATGTCTGAAAGAGATACATTCTCGTATAGCGAGGATTACATCCAAAAACTAATGAGTGAACCACCTGTCTTCTCCTCTGCCACGTTAAGTGTAACAGCGAAGACCCAGAATGAATCTGATAAATTGATCAGATTGAGAAAAAAACAAATTAGGACGGACCTCCATGGTCATTTTCTACTATTACAACTACAAGCAGGGACAATACCTACTGGGTTACAAATTAGAAATACCCCTATGGTATTTACTGATGACCCAGAGTATAAGAAGGGTTTCAGTGGGATTGAGACCTTGGGGGCGATTCCGATCCGGTAAAATAATCCGCCGTACGAATCGCATTCGTATCCGAATCCGTACGAATGGGAACTTTACGTCCGACCTGCGAATTCCGATCCGTTCCCGTCTATTTCCTTGCGAATATCATCGAACCGTCCGAATCACAGTCGATGATCCGTACGAACATGCATCGGGAATCCTACCGTACGATTCGTAAACAGCCCGTACTAACACACAAGTACGATCCGGTACGAGAAGCCTGACAGCGATTCGGACGGGACAAAGTATTCGGACATAAACAATGATTCGTATGGCAAATATCGGGTCGCATCAAGCAGCGTCAAACCATACCACACGTGTACCCCTCGCGCAAGCACAAGCACAAGTACGACATGCACACCCCCCTATGCGAACCAACCCACCCGCCAACGGCCGTACCAGTCAACCGCACGCACAAGTACGACACGCACACCCCCCTACGTGATCCCCCCACCCGCCAACGGCCGTACCAGTCAACCGCACGCACAAGTACGACATGCACACCCCCCTACGTGAACCCCCCCACCCGCCAACGTCCGTACCAGTCAACCACACGCACAAGTACGACATGCACACCCCCCCAACCAGCCCACGCGAACAGCCCCAACCGCCAACGGCCTGTACAAGTCAATCGCACGCACAAGTACGACACGCACACCCCCCTACGCGAACCCCCCCACCCGCCAACGACTCGTACCAGTCGATCGCACGCACAAGTACGACACATACACCCCCCTACGCGAACACCCCCACCCGCCAACGGCTTGTACCAGTCAACCGCACGCACAAGTACGACATGCACACCCCCAACCAGCCCACGCGACCAGCCCCAACCGCCAACGGCCCGTACAAGTCGATCGCACGCACAAGTACGACACGCACACCCCCCTATGCGAACCCCCCCACCCGCCAACGGCTCGTACCAGTCGATCGCACGCACAAGTAGGATACGCACCCCCCCAACCAGCCCACGCGAACAGCCCAAACCGCCAACGGCCCGTACAAGTCAATCGCACGCACAAGTACAACGCGCACCCCCCCCAACCAGCCCACGCGAACAGCCCCAACCGCCAACGGCCCGTACAAGTCAATCGAACGCACAAGTACGACACGCACACCCCCCTACGTGAACCCCCCACCCGCCAACGGCCGTACCAGTCAACCGCACGTACAAGTACGACACGCACACCCCCCCAACCAGCCCACGCGATCAGCCCCAACCGCCAACGGCCCGTACAAGTCAATCGCACGCACAAGTACGACACGCACACCCCCCTACGCGAACCCCCCCACCCGCCAACGGCTCGTACCAGTCGATCGCACGCACAAGTACGACACGCACACCCCCCTACGCGAACCCCTCCACCCGCCAACGGCTCGTACCAGTCAACCGCACGCACAAGTACGGCACACACAAATAATGCCAACACCCAAAGCAGCACAAGGACTTACCAAACAGGTCGCACAACAACACTGAACATGTCTCCTGTGTACACTCCATTGAGAATCACTGTCCTGGTCACAGCCAAACAGAGGTCAACACCAACACCCACCCCATATAACGACCCCCCCAATTCAAATTAAGCCACACCCACTATTTGACCAATAAAAGGGTCCACACATACAACCCATCATCCTTTGCAACATACCAATTCTTGCGAGGAAACTGAGAGCACACCAACAATTGCAGCCACATACCTTCACACATACACCATCACATCTACACCCACACCACCCCCTTCACAATCACAACCACACACCCTCATCCATACACACCATCACACCCTCAATCACATACACCCCACACCATGACCACACCCAAGAATCCAAAGTTCACTAACCCGGAGAATGAGATACTTACAGATGAAGTCATCAGAGTCGAGCCACAGCTGTTTGGCGCATTGGTCAGACAGACCAGCCTGGCAGAAAAAACACGCCTGTGGGAGAGGATTGTAGACCGGGTCAATGCTGTTGCACCCATCCGGCGCACCAGGCAGGAATGCCAGTCCAGGTGGTATGAGCTGCGGAGGATGGTCAAGAAGAAAATGGACCAGGACTACGCCTCTGCACACCACACAGGAGGCGGCGGTCCCCGCAGACCTCCTGTATACCATCCCTGGGAGGAGAGAGTCATGGCCCTGCTGCCACCGGTGGGAGTACATGGAATAGAAGGAGCCGTTGAGTCTGGTGAGTGTACAAAAAATACATGTCACATGGGTGGACTTACAACAGTGCCCAGCAGCATGGGGTGGGTGGCCATGAGTCCTAGCAGGACACATCTAAAAGTGGTTTGTTGCAAGTGGGACCCACAAAGGGTGTAAGGTGGAGGGTAGGAGGCTGCACTCATCCCATATGTCCCAGGGCCTCACTCAAGCACCATGCCCAATGTACAGGGATAGGGAAATATCACACAAGATAGTAGACCACAGCTCCTAATCAATTTCATGTTGCGGACACACCTACCCGAGATGCGATATTTTGTGACACAGTAAGGCAGTGTAGCAAGCAATCAAGCACAAACAACCTGTCTCCATCCCTGTCTCCCTCTCCCTCTGTTGCCCTCTCCCTCTGTTGCCCTCTCCCTCTGTTGCCATCTCCCTCTGTTGCCCTCTCCCTCTGCTGCCCTCTCCCTCTGTTGCCCTCTCCCTCTGTCGCCCTCTCCCTCTGTCACCCTCTCCCTCTGTCTCCCTCTCCCTCTGTTGCCCTCTCCCTCTGTTGCCCTCTCCCTCTGTTGCCCTCTCCCTCTGTTGCCATCTCCCTCTGTTGCCCTCTCCCTCTGTTGCCCTCTCCCTCTGTTGCCCTCTCCCTCTGTCGTCCTCTCCCTCTGTCGCCCTCTCCCTCTGTCTCCCTCTCCCTCTCCCTCTGTTGCCCTCTCCCTCTGTTGCCCTCTCCCTCAGTTGCCATCTCCCTCTGTTGCCCTCTCCCTCTGTTGCCCTCTCCCTCTGTTGCCCTCTCCCTCTGTTGCCCTCTCCCTCTGTCGCCCTCTCCCTCTGTCGCCCTCTCCCTCTGTTGGCCTCTCCCTCTGTTGCCATCTCCCTCTATTGCCCTCTCCCTCTGTTGCCCTCTCCCTCTGTGGCCCACTCCCACTGTCGCACTCTCCCTCTGTTGCCCTCTCCCTCTGTCACCCTCTCCCTCTGTCGCCCTCTCCCTCTGCTGCCCTCTCCCTCTGTTGCCCTCTCCCTCTGTCGCCCTCTCCCTCTGTCGCCCTCTCCCTCTGTCTCCCTCTCCCTCTGTTGCCCTCTCCCTCTGTTGCCCTCTCCCTCTGTTGCCCTCTCCCTCTGTTGCCATCTCCCTCTGTTGCCCTCTCCCTCTGTTGCCCTCTCCCTCGGTTGCCCTCTCCCTCTGTCGCCCTCTCCCTCTGTCGCCCTCTCCCTCTGTCGCCCTCTCCCTCTGTCTCCCTCTCCCTCTGTTGCCCTCTCCCTCTGTTGCCCTCTCCCTCTGTTGCCATCTCCCTCTGTTGCCCTCTCCCTCTGTTGCCCTCTCCCTCTGTTGCCCTCTCCCTCTGTCGCCCTCTCCCTCTGTCGCCCTCTCCCTCTGTTGCCCTCTCCCTCTGTTGCCATCTCCCTCTATTGCCCTCTCCCTCTGTCGCCCTCTCCCTCTGTGGCCCACTCCCACTGTCGCACTCTCCCTCTGTTGCCCTCTCCCTCTGTCGCCCTCTCCCTCTGTCGCCCTCTCCCTCTGTCGCCCTCTCCCTCTGTCGCCCTCTCCCTCTGTTGCCCTCTCCCTCTGTTGCCATCTCCCTCTATTGCCCTCTCCCTCTGTTGCCCTCTCCCTCTGTGGCCCACTCCCACTGTCGCACTCTCCCTCTGTTGCCCTCTCCCTCTGTCGCCCTCTCCCTCTGTCGCCCTCTCCCTCTGTCGCCCTCTCCCTCTGTCGCCCTCTCCCTCTGTCGCCCTCTCCCTCTGTCGCCCTCTCCCTCTGTTGCCCTCTCCCTCGGGGGCCCACTCCCTCTGTCGCCCACTCCCACTGTCGCCCTCTCCCTCTGTTGCCCTCTCCCTCTGTTGCCCTCTCCCTCTGTTGCCCTCTCCCTCTGTCGCCCTCTCCCTCTGTCGCCCTCTCCCTCTGTTACCCTCTCCCTCTGTTGCCATCTCCCTCTATTGCCCTCTCCCTCTGTTGCCCTCTCCCTCTGTGGCCCACTCCCACTGTCGCACTCTCCCTCTGTTGCCCTCTCCCTCTGTCGCCCTCTCCCTCTGTCGCCCTCTCCCTCTGTCGCCCTCTCCCTCGGTTGCCCTCTCCCTCTGTCGCCCTCTCCCTCTGTCGCCCTCTCCCTCTGTCGCCCTCTCCCTCTGTCTCCCTCTCCCTCTGTTGCCCTCTCCCTCTGTTGCCCTCTCCCTCTGTTGCCATCTCCCTCTGTTGCCCTCTCCCTCTGTTGCCCTCTCCCTCTGTTGCCCTCTCCCTCTGTCGCCCTCTCCCTCTGTCGCCCTCTCCCTCTGTTGCCCTCTCCCTCTGTTGCCATCTCCCTCTATTGCCCTCTCCCTCTGTTGCCCTCTCCCTCTGTGGCCCACTCCCACTGTCGCACTCTCCCTCTGTTGCCCTCTCCCTCTGTCGCCCTCTCCCTCTGTCGCCCTCTCCCTCTGTCGCCCTCTCCCTCTGTCGCCCTCTCCCTCGGTGGCCCACTCCCTCTGTCGCCCACTCCCACTGTCGCCCTCTCCCTCTGTTGCCCTCTCCCTCTGTCGCCCTCTCCCTCTGTTGCCCTCTCCCTCTGTATCCATCCCTCAGTGTTCCTCCCTCTGTCACCTCACCGCAGCTCCCTGGGCACACACACAGTTGATCCTAAGCACTGCACAGGCTTAACAAACACCATAGATCAGAATGTTAAGGGATGTCTCACAAGTACCAGCAGTCATCTGCTATGTGCCTGCAACACACCCACCATTTGCAGTCCACACTGTACTGTGTTAGGACACACTTCTCGGAATGCTCTGTAGTACACAATGGGCACAGGTGTAGGCAGCACAAGTCCCTCCTGTGATCACTGCAAACACAAACACCAGGACAAGGTCACACATCCTAGGCACCAACACAAAAACACGATCATGCCAGCATGATACATCAGGGGACAGCCAAATCATGAACGATTGACGCTTCCAATTCCCAAGCTAAGTAATAGCATGCCTTGTCATACACCCCCATAGAGAAAGTCATCCCCTGGGGACAGGCAATGGAGTGCAATACTGTCCCAATTGTCATGTACCACAACAAAACACTCACTCATATGAATATGCATACAACTCATACATGCACATAGCAGATGCTCTAGTCCATTGTGCCTCTCAAACAATGCACGTGTCCCATCTCATGAACTTTGTGTATGCACGTAAGTACTGACATGGACATGGGTATCGACAAGGTGATGCGTGTTTGAGAAGTGCCAAGTTCAAAAGCCATGATCTATAACTGTGTGTCTACAGGTCCAGGGGTGTTGGCATTGTTTGGCCAGCACGGGACAGCAAAAGACATCCAAAGTAGTAGATGACATGCAAAATAATGATGCTCTGTCTCTTACATCAACACGCTGCATATGAACTCTGTGCATGCATGACGCAGACATAAGGATTTACACCGTATCCTGGATGTTGCGTGAAGCTGAGCAATGCTTAACACGTGTGGTGCCGGCAACACAAGACACAGCAATGGCTGTGTCAGTCATTGTCAAGACAAAGGAAGAATGTAAATACCCCATAGTACATTTGAATTTTGTACCACTACATACACAACTTAACAATGTCAACAATGTAAAGCTTGTGGAACTGTGATGCTGATAATGGATAGGTAAACAAGATGTCACTTGATAGTGCCTTAACAGTGTCTGTCTCTCCCACACACAGGGGAACGTGCGGCGCTCCCCCCCAACCAGGGGGGAGAAGGATCCCAGTCCCAGGCTCAGCAGGACCTAGACCCCACCAACAGCGCCGTCCCTCAACGCACTGTGGATGACCCCAACCAACCTGGCTCCTCTGGATCCCAAACCCCTGCAGCAACTGAACCAGCTACATCTCAGCCAACCACCGGACCCATTCCCACCACATCCCAGTAGACAGGTCAGAGCCCTGCCCATGATCCACAAGAGAGCCAGTCTGAAAATGAGGGACACCCTTTGTCGGGCGCCCCTGAGGTTGGTGACGACCTCCACCCTGCCAGCAATCGGGGGGCCCGTCGAGCGGATGTGCCCACTAGCGCAGGCCGTGCTCATGTGGGTCAGGGTGGTGGGAGTGGCGGAAGGCGGAGGTGAGAATCTGGACAGCCAGCTGCAGCACCCGGTATGCCTGAACTCGCTAACATCCTGGAGGCATACCGGCGGGACACCAGGGAGGTAAGCCAGCTTGCGGAGGCCCTCAACCAGGTCAGACAACAGCAGGCAGAGCAAATAGCCAGGCAAGACCAGCATTATGGACGGGTGGAGGCACACCAGGCTCAGCTCTTGATGGTGCATCGGGACATTTGCCATATGCTACGTCAGATGGCTGCCAACATGCGGCCCCCTCCCTGTGTCACAAGGCCAGCAACATCACGGCAAAGTGCAACACCAGCCACAGGGAGGGAGGAGGAGGAGGAGGAGGAGGAGGAGGAGGAGGAGGTACCCTCTGATGTAGCGTCCCATGCACCGTCCATGCCTGCACATGAGGGTCCCCCAAGGAAGGTGGGTCGTCCACGGCGAAGACGTTGAGGGGCAGTGGGCCATGGACATCTCCCAGGACACTGGACCTGGCATATTGCCCCTGGGTGTAACAGCATCCCCTATGAGACTCTCCCACATGGACTTGCTGGTCACAGTCTGCCCAATGTTGCCAAGCACTGTGGCCTGGACTCTGGTGACTCAAACTGTAAGGCATCTCATCTCCAGCAGTGAACTTTGGATTCCACCCCTTCCTGTACAGCATCTATTCACGTTTCCTGCACAATATCACCCAATAAATATTCTAAACCTCATACGCTTTTGGTGAGTCATCTTTGAAACAGCATAAACTGATATGTGTGTGCAAATGTATAAAATGCAAGGGTATACAACAAACAGCAGTCAGCCTCACACTTCGATCAGAATCTGAGTGAGGACACACATTGGTCAGAAATTCCTATCAACTACATACATGGATGGAAAGACACACCTGCGTGGGACAGTAAATTCTGGAGGGGGGTATGGATCCCAAAAATTCTATCACAGGCTGACCCAGGAGAGTCACTTTGAGGTGTAATATCAGTGGCACAAAAGTAGTGGTCCACGTAGGGAGTACCTACAACTGAGTTCTCAGGTATGTGAGCTATCATCAGCATGATGCAGTACTGTGGATGTGATGTGTGGCGCACAGGACAAGGCTGGCAGGACAGACTGTGGGCAATGGGCTGTAGCACTCCACACAAGCACACCTGAATAGGTGACCTACCCCTATGTAGCTACAAGTACTATACTACTGTAATGGTAGCTACGCATACAGAACAACTACACACGTCTGACAAATACCTACACCACAACGGGGAAATCACACCACACCCAAGAGACATGCTCATGGTGTGTGTTCCATGTGGCAACTTGACTGACTGTGACAGCTATGTTGCAGTGGTGTGAGCAGGTTGTGTACAGCCACGTGACTGTAAGCAAGCAGTTTAGTGCTATAGTGGTGTTAACAAGGTAACCCTGTACAATATTGTGCCGTGGAAGGGGGGGTGTGCTGGACACGGCACATTACCTGGTGGTACGTAGACCCGATGTCATGTGAATCTGCATAGTCGTGCCAGTATGTGTCGCACACACAGGCATAGCAGCAGCAATGGCTGAGTCCGAAGCATTGTGATACCAGGATGCTGATTGTCTGGTTTTGTCTGTGTGTAGGGTGGCAGGAGCATGCTCCACAAATGGATGGAAGGAGGGTCATCCTGTAGGTGTCAGTGTTCCTGAATGGTGTGCGCTGCATGGTGGCTGTGTATGCAGCAGCAGCAATGACTGAAGACATGACGGCAGGAGGGGTGTGACAACTTGCAAAACAAGCACATACCACAACGCCATTGGCAAGCCACAAAGTGACATGTGTATGTGAAGGCTGGAGTGTCTGCCTCACTCAGGGTCACTGACAATTAAATGGCACAGTAATCACCAAGATCACAGTCACTGGATCAGGGCCATTACGGACAAGTGGGGCACAGGACACACAGCATCATCAGGTGTAGACTACAGCTAGTGTTTTCAAAGCTAAACAGCAGCTACAAAGCCATCTACCTCACACACAACATAGTATACTAGCCTTCCCCAACCCCATGCATGTGGTCACTTTACAGGTAAACACATAACAAGCATAAGCTAAGTTAATGACAAATAGTATAGATGCACATTAGAATGACATGTGCATTGACATCAAGGCGGCACAATATTCCGTAGAAGTCAGACGTCATGCACAACATGATTATTTACATTGTGAGCCCATGGAGCATCATGAAACATACATGTGCATTGGCAAGAAGTCCAAATTACACTATTATTGATGTCACCTGTAATGCAGCAGTACTATTACCTACAAGCCTGTCAAGGACTGGCCATACCTTTCTTCTTCAGAGTGGTGTGAGGCTCAAAGGGTTCCACCTACAAATTGCCCCTTGGTCTGAGTACAAACGACAGACACAAAAGGGTGATCAATCGAGGGAAGGAGAGGATGGGAACTGCTGGGAGGGAGACCTGAAACACAGGCATATAACCATTAGGATTACATTCTCATGTCACTGACATTTCAAATACCTCATTTGATACACTGTACCACTCAGACCTGTGAAGTGTACTAACTGGAGACAAGTTTAGATGATTAATCATGCCATCACATGAGATCTGATGCTATGACACGGACACATAAAACCTAGGACAGTCTGTCATGCATTAGAGTCATGTGTACCGCTCACAACTGAGCTACCATGCAATTAGATCTATGTTGTAAAAAACTCTTTCACTGGCTCAGATGAGGTGGACCTTACAAACAAATGGAAACATATGGAAATGCTACTTACCCTAACTGTAATGTCTGTATCTGATATTGGTTACCCATAAGGGCCCTGTAGGCAAACTTGACTTCAGCCACAACAGCTGTAACTATCACATATGTAGAGGAAGCTAATGACCAACATGCAATGGAGGCACTCTGTAGCCAGTCTTTTGATCTGTCAAGTTAGCACTACTATGCAAAACATTACATGCTAGTAGAAGAACTATAAAGTGCTAGTGATGTTGACCCCAGCCACATAATGAGACCCTACCATTACACAGGAATGCAGCACGGGACCAGAGATTCATGTGAATGACTGCACTCCACTGGTGCAACACAATATATCACATATGCATCATCCCAACAATTTCACTTTACTTGCAAAATATACTTGGCATCATGTGAGTCTAAACAGCACTGCTACTCACTGTGAAGGCTGGCGTAGCAGTATTCTCAACCTGCATTGAGGTAACGACATGACAGTGACATGATATACTGCTACAAGGGGCAATGCATCCATGTTAACTGATTCACAGGACAGTTGTCTTAACATGTGGAACATACACTGGGCCACACCCACACCACATAGTTTAATGGTAATCAAACTGGACTGGGCCACAAGCTGGAGGTGAGGATCCAGTCACAATCTAATGCACACAGTGAGGCTGCAATCCCCCACAGATTCCGTGGTTGTGACCTCTGACACAATGTAAACCCAAGTTATTTGCAATGTTGCAGTGGCAATGTCTACACACATTGATGCATTCACCAGAGTCTCTAACTACAACAGATGACAGTCAGATGGGGTGAATATCCTGTCATGGGAGTGGGCATACATGTAATAAGTAACATAATGTAGTTGCATGTATGTATGGTCTCACTACATGCACATGAACATGTACCACACGTTTCTAAACATACCAACGCTAAACAGCCTCATATGCGTCCTTACCCAAATTGACTTCTACACATGTCCATGCATGCTCCGTTGATTTGGCTGACGTTGCAATCATAATGAGCAATAGCAGGATGACCACGAGGACCCCAACGGACAACAGGCAGGGCGAGCTGTGGATGAGAGTGGCACACAAGGGGTCAAGTTCTGTATAATGTCATTATCACAATGTCCTGTTGAATAGCCAGATGTTGTAGAACACCTGTACATTCCAAGTGCACACATAGCACGTATGTGTGTTGCATTAGAACTGCACATGTGTGACACTGCACAACAGACATCCAAGTGACGTTGCATACAGTCTGTTGCATACACAGCATGCTACCCATGCTACTCTAGAGTCCATCTGTTACTGAAAAGCTGCTATGACTCACCATTATGAAAAAAAGTTGCGGATGAGGTGACTCCGGATATCATCTTCATCCTCCTCGTCACTGGCATCCTGGGCAAGGCCTTCATCCTCAACGGGCGGATGTTCCAGCTCATCAGGATCAAGGTAGAGTGGCACGGCTTTCTCCACTGCCATGTTGTGTAGCATGCAGCACACGGTGAAGATGTCACACACCTTGCGTGGGCTGTATTGGAGGGCTCCGCCTGTCTTGTCCAGGCACCTGAACCGGCTCTTCAGGAGTCCAAAGGTTCGCTCAATCACCCGCCTGGTCTTCCCATGGGCATTGTTGTACCGCTGGTCTGCAGCTGTCCTGGGGTTGCGTAGTGGAGTCATTAACCACGGCATGTTAGGATATCCAGCGTCTCCTGCAAATTGACATCATGTACAAAAGTGATTAATATGATGCAGATCATGAAGTTGTGACATACTGACATACAGAGCTGACAGTGTATACTCACCAACTAGACATGCCCGGTGGTTGTGCAGCTGCAGCATCATCTGTGGTACCCTGCTACGCCTCATGATGAAAGCATCGTGGCATGATCCTGGAAAACGTGCACAAACATGTGAGATAATCATGTTGGCAAGACACACCACCAGGGCATTTATCGAGTGGTAGTGTTTCCTGTTGCGATACGCTTGCTCCTGAGCCTCTGGTGGCACCAGAGTAACATGTGTACCATCAATTGCACCAATTACATGTGGCATGCGGCCCAGGGCATAGAATTCCCCCTTGACATCTGTCAACTCTTCAGGAGTCGGGAATCTAATGAATTCATCTAGGTGGAGCAACATAGCAGCCAAAACATCACTCAACACCCGGCTTATCATTGTCTGAGACATCCCTCCCACATCAGCTATGGTAAATTGGAACGTACCTGTGGCAAAGAAATGGAGGGCTGCCATCACCTTTACCTTGGGTGTCAGTGCAGTTGGATACCTGTGGCGTGGTTGTAGGTGAGCCTCAAGCCTGTTCGTCAGCTCCTTGATCAACTGCCTGTTAAAGCGATAGCGACGAATACAATTGCGCTCCCTCATGGCTTCCAAGTCAGGCAACGGCCTTTCCAGAGGGGGTGCCCTGCAATACACAATTTATTGGAAATGTCTTCAACTGTCTGACTGAGACTGTAACAATGTACATGGCACAAGCAAGACTGCTTCAAATAATCTAGACAATTTGGAGTGTGGCGTGGCATACACACTGAAGTAACGTGTGCCAGCTCCCAGCCACTCCTCCGTGAATAATTAAAGACCTGTGGGGTGTGGAATGGATATGACATGCATACAAACAATCTGATGGAAAGGTCTTAGTGAGCATGACAATGTATCATGTCAGTGACAAACGTCATGTGAATGTCTGTAGCAGGTTGTCTGCACAACCAGACATCTGACAGCAATAAACACACACACACACCACATGTGCCATCATTTGCACAGTTCTGCCTTAGTCATGTTGCGGTGTGTAGCATCCCTAACTATTACATATCCATCATCATACAGCATAAATGTTTTATTCTCACAAATGGTCTGTGATGCCATCACACATATGAACAGGTCATTAACACACGTGGCATGGTGTGCGTACATTAGTAACCCTGTCATCACGGCAAGGACACTACATAGATGCTCCTACAGCAGGTGTACTGAACAGTAAGGACGGATTACTTACCTTTTGTAACAAAATATCAGTAAGCAACAGTAGTTAGTAGCATATTCCCGACTTTCAATACATACCAGGCTTTTGACCTATTTGCATCCCTGGATGCCATCGCTCTGCACAGTGAGTCGGGGGTATCCAGGCCACACCGGAAAAATGACAGTGCCGCTGATTGGCATCCTACAAGGGCGTGCCCAAGTATTGCCCGTACCTACAACACACACTCTGCCAGCAGTTACACAACCATGTCCCACCGAGAGTGTGGGTAGCGGACTAAGATGCATGTAATGTTGGAAGACCTCTGTCCCAGACTCAGGGAGGATGATGACATCTTTCCGTAGTGCCCATACCTCTTGGATACCCTCTACAGCAGAGCTAACGGGAATGTGGACTGTGATTTGGAGGCCTGGATGCCCATGCTCTCTGGGGTGGGGTGGGGTGGGAGGACCGGGAACATGGTCAGTCCAGGGCAGGGTGTGGGGGTCTGACAACGTGCCTATCTACAGCCAAACATGATGCGTGGCTGTACATGCTGCCCAATATAGATACAGTACATTCCTCAAGATATGCCTGCAGAGGATCAGCGGAGCCGGAGTGAAGTTCAAGGACTTCAGTGAGGAGTTGGTCCTCATGGCAGCAACGGGGAGATGAAGGGCCAAGGCTCCGGCCGCCCACGTTAACACAACACTGTACGTTGCCCGCTCATCCTAAGACACGTTAGGAGTAGAGACATCACCAGTGTCTGGCTAGGTGTCCAGACCACTTGCATCCCCCAGTCCACCTGTCCTGTTGTCTTGGGACTGACACTCACGTGCCAGTGGTTCCTCATGACCCTCCCAATACTCATTGACAACCATTGTAATGAGCATTGCCCAGCTCATTGAAGTTAAACTCCCCATGCAGCATTATTAGGGGTGTTCTGCTGCACATTTCCCATGCCAGAGCCGTACAGTGTGTGGTATCGGGGACATCACCACCCGAGAACGGCGCCACGGCTGACACCTGGGGGATAGTTGCCAGTGAGGTTGCGAGTTCAACCAGCGGGGACCAGGATGAACATTCAGATCCTGTCTGTCCCGGCGGTTCTGGGACATATGCGCCGCCTGCGTCCAGTAGTAAGCGAGTGATGGCGTCAGGGGCTATTCAACAGACGCGCTAGTGCCCCCAGACGGGTCTGCTGTGCCAGAAGCCGACGCGTAGGCCGTTGGTGGGGTGAGGGACATCATGGACATGAGGAAGTGCACTAACTCATCCTGCGTCACATGCAGGGCAGGGACCGGAGGTCGTGGTGCTGGCTACGACGGCTGCAATTCTGACAGAGCCGCGTGGTTGGCGTCACCCGAATCCCATGCAGCATTGCACGTGCATTGTGGTGATTTTGATTTGCTATCAGATATATCTGACTTATTTGGTTAACCTGACAACTTTGCCCGGGAGCACTGATGTCAAATTAAGGGGCAGTGATGTCTCAACTACAACGCCCATGCACTCGTCCTACGTCCAGCCCATGAGCTATTGTGGTGCAGTGCCAACTGCTGGAGTCTGAGTGGCTTGTGGGACCAATCACACCTGGATTCATATGCCTGGTCCCGGCAGTGGGAGCAGCTGTTGTTGTTGTGCTTGACGTGATAAGAGTGGAGACACAGACGGTGAGGGTCAGTCACCAACATGACTAGTTTGTATTCCTCACAGGCTTTGAAAATGACATCCCTATTGGCACCGGCCAGAGTCAGAGAATCCAAGGTAAAAGGTCTGAAGTGATTGTACTATGAAAGTGGCAACAAAAGTGTGTAAGGTTACACTTATACGGGACCAGCGCTGGTGTTGTTAAAAAAGAGGACCTGACGTGTGCACGCAGAGGTGACGTATGAGTACTCTGACAACGTCATCACGGCCCACATGATGCCAACAACCCATGCAGAGCCGCAGGACATGCCTACCGACACACAATTGTACTACAGAACGGAAATTGACATATCCAGGATGACATGTGGGGATATTCTAAGGTGAGTTATAGAATACTGACCTGTTCATTTCATATGCAAACGGCATGCACAATGTCGCTCATGGCACACACATGACGTGGTCACACAGGGTCATGCTGTGCGGCTATTACACCTCAGTGACAGTGGGCATGTTGCTGTCATCATGTGCCAGTTCCCTGTACTGAATGGTGAGCCATTCCAGTGTTGATGTTCCTTGCAACAAGTTGCTGACGTTACTCCGGTGCAAAGTGTTGACTGCATGTGATGCACATGTGCAATATGATTGATGACATGTCTCGCAAGCTCTTCACACATCAACTGAGGCACAAGGTCACAATCCCTGTGCTTCTTCAATGTCTGCCACACCATGGGCATCCTGATGTATGTATGCCATGCTGATGTATGCACCACATCGTCGACATGAGTGTAGACTACATCCCTGCTATGTGATTTCCTGGTGTGATTCTCCCAATGGTGACATGAAGGTGAACAGGGACGCAGGCTACACAATCCTTCACTTGACCATGTCTGATGCACTGTACCCCAAGGTACGTGCATGTTTACGCCTCGTTTCCCTATTGCTTTTCGGACATGCGCGAGCAAAGCGTACCCCAAGGTACGTGCATGTGTACGCCTCGTTTCCCTATTGCTTTTCGGCCATGCCCGAGCAAAGCATACCCCAAGGTACGTGCGTGTGTACGCCTCGTTTCCCTATTGCTTTTCGGCCATGCGCGAGCAAAGCGTACCCCAAGGTACGTGCGTGTGTACGCGTCGTTTCCCTATTGCTTTTCGGCCATGCGCGAGCAAAGCGTACCCCAAGGTACGTGCGTGTGTACGCCTCGTTTCCCTATTGCTTTTCGGCCATGCGCGAGCAAAGCGTACCCCAAGGTACGTGCGTGTGTACGCCTCGTTTCCCTATTGCTTTTCGGCCATGCGCGAGCAAAGCGTACCCCAAGGTACGTGCGTGTGTACGCCTCGTTACACCATTGACTGGGTTGCATTAGCAACGCAATGTCACCATACTTGTGTGGGCATTTTAGATAAATAATAGTGAACAACTAGGGGAACAGTGTACTGATCAAAATGCAACCAGGTTGTCATGGATACAGAGTTTTTTGAGGCTCCTACAGGTGTTCTAGAAAATTCAGTTTGGCTAAAGTATACAATGTTGCAAAAGTTGTTGTTCAGCTCAGGCTCAATTTTCAAACCATGCATATGTGTGTAATGGGCTTATGTGTGATGTGATTGGATGGAACATAGGATGCTAACTATGGTGGCCTATCACACACTACTCCTTGGACTCACAGACCCTCTGCAGCACAGATATAAGGCAGCATGTGGCTGTGGGAGGGCACTTGCCTGCACAACATTGGTGTGGTAACCACAGCTGTTGTCTCTGAATCCTCTGGACCCTGATTAGCTGAGCATGGAGAGGGCACCTGCATTCACTGATGGTGAGAACAAGGCCCTGCTGGATGCCCTCCTGCCCAACTACAGCAAGCTGTATGGGAGACCAGAGGATCAGGTGAGTGATTGGTGCAATACCTTGGAGTGGGCACCTGTTGTGTGTGTGACATAATGCCCACAGTGTATGTATGGTGTATAGATGCAATGTTGTTGGGAGTGAATGCCAGGGTGTACAGTCTTGTGTAAAGAGGGTTATTTCTTGTAGTGGGGTGTGTGACAGCGTGTCACGGGCTGCAGTGCACCCAGATGTAGCATACATTGCTCTGTGAGTGCCATGCTCTAAGAGTGTTTAGCCCACGTCATGTCATCTGTAGCCTTTCAATGGCATGTAATGCAGCAGTGTTTGCTCACAGGCCACATACTCCTGGACAATGATGCAAATGTGTGGAGCCTACGATGCCCTGTTGTCATCAAGTATTTTGTGCACATATGTGTGTCTTTTGAACATGGACCAGGTGTACTGATGCTCTTTAACTTTACATTTGTGACAGGTATCTGCCTATGAGGAGGGTGAAATCTGGCTGGACATCGCCAGGGCTGTCAGGAGTGAGGGGGGCCTCGCAGGAGGCTCAGGAACATCAAGAAGAGGTGGCAGGACATCCGGTGCTGGACCCGCCGCATCGCCAGAGTCCAGCTGCATCTGGAAGCTCCACGCCGGCATGGCGGCACCCGCCAACTCACCCCCAACATGCTCCGGGTCCTGGAAATGGTGTTCCCAGACCTCCATAGGCAGTTGCAGGAGGGACAGCAGCAAGTAGGGGGTAGGTACATGTCTGTTTGTTGTCATGTGTGTCACATGCTCCCTGCAGTGCTCCAAGGCATGTTCACACTCCCATAGTTTGAATGGTGTGGTCAGACAGGCACTCCATGCTTTGGCATTAGAATGTCCCAGGTTCTGCAGCTGCTTCTTTGCATGCCTTGCCCTACTCCACATTTGCCCTGCGCTTTGGCTGATGTGTATTTTTCACATGTACTCCTATGGTGCAATGTCTCAGTATGCATCTTCCTTTGCACATCATCATGTTTCAGGTGGGTCTGTGACACCTGTTGGTACATTACATGTAGCACCACATGTTCACAGTGTCTGCCATTCTTCATATTTTTGCACTGATCTTGAGTCTAAACATGTGTTTTCTGCACGAGTCTGCCTCAGTGGCCTTGGACCATGGTACTCTTTCAAATTGTAATGTGTTGGATACAGGTGCACAATGTACATGTGCAATATTTTGGCCTTATGCATACTCACACTGGGCAGTGCGTGTGTGCATATGCGCCAAATATATATAATGTTGTTTCTAACTAATAATGATGGTCAGCCACACAATGAGGCTTTGGGTGTCAACAGCTGTGATGCCAGTGTGAGGTGATGTTACACTTGGTTCAGGTCCCAGGATGGCATCAAATTTCAGTATAGGCAGGACTTTTCCCATGTGGCACAAGGTCTAAGCAATTCCAACATGTCCTGTTCTGGGTTTGGGTGGCAGGGTGGGAAAATGAGCAGGGATGCATAATCAGCTATCCTGTTGCCAGGCAGTGGATCATCATTGTGTATCTCATACTAGTTTTTAGCTTGCATTTTTCTAGTATCCTACTGTACATTGAGCGTTGTGTCTCTCACAATTGGCCACAAGTAGACTTTGCATTGTGGAGAGTTCTGTGTAATGTGCCTCATGATGCATGCCATGTTTAGAAATGAGCCATAATGTATTGTAGCTGATATGTCTGATGTGTACAGGTGACTGATATGTTTTTGTTGTTCTCCTTGCCCACAGCATCATCATCTGAATCTGGAGGAGACACAGGCGCGGACCAGGCCGAGGTACCCAGCGACAGTGCCACCTGCTATGAGGAGTCAGAGGAAGGCAGTGGCACGGAGGGTGAGGAGAGTCTGCAGGCCGGACGACATGTGACTGACACATCTTACCATGCCGACAACTCCGCGTCAGACTCTCAGGAGGAGGGGGAATATGCAGCAATGGTAACATCTTCTTCGGCTGCCCTCCCCTCCTCCAGTACCATCTCCACCCTCCCAGTCGTTAGTGTCCCTAGGGTCCGTGCTAGACCCCGTGTCTCCTTTGTTACCGGCACCACAGCCCCTGCCCCTGTGTCCCCTGCTGCCCTCAGTGCTGAGACTGTGGACCTACTCCGGCAGATTGCAGTAGGTCAGACATCCATGCTGACTGTCCTCCATGGACATACACAACTGCTTACACAGGTGGTGTCGTTCATGGAGAGCATGTCATCAGCCATGTCTGATCTACGTCGGAGAGTGGCTGCCATGGAGTCAACACTGACGGCAGCTGTGTACACCCAGCAGCATCTGTCCCCCCCATCCTTCAGACCCATCCACCTCTGCCTCTCACATACCTACACATCATACACGCACACGCCACAGGTCAGACACACCCAGCGCACACACACAGCATAAGAAGCTCAAAGCTCCACGCACCCATTCTCAAGGGGAAGTAGGCACACCCACAGGGAGAAGGGAGACACCTCACACACGCATCCACACACCCAGTAGAACTGACTCACAGCCCTGTACCTCCACCCCCAATGTGTCCCCGGGTTCAGGTGGTAGTTTTTCCGCACTGGCTGAGGTGTGCAGCCAGGTTTTTGAAGCTACTTTCGGCGATGCCCCAGCCAGTGTGGATGAATCCACTACACCTGCACCCACTCCACCTGTCCTTCCCTCTCCTGTCCATGCGGTGCCGGAGGATTCCACAGATGGTGCCCCCATAGTCACCACAGTGGATTAAACGCCAGGTGCAGGCAGGTTTAGGTGTGATGACACCCATGGAGGCACAAACTGTTGCAGAGACTTTTTTGGACTGGCCATTGGCCTTTAATGAGCGAGGACTCTTATTTGCTTTGCTATTTTGCACCAGCTGAATAAAGCTATTTGTTTCCTTTTCTGAACTTTTGTTTGTGTGAAAATGTCTGTGACTGCTGTGTGCCTGGGAGCTGGTGTGATGTTAGAATATAGGTATGATGACATGTGTCACTCTCCTGATGGTAATGTGGTTATCAATGGTAGGTTTTTGATGTAAAGGTTGGCCACTGGTGGGCAGTGGGGGGGTCTCAGCCACCCACTCTGATGCTGGGCACTGGTGGGCAGGGGGGGTGTTAGCCATACACACACTCTGATGCTGGGCACTGGTGGGCAGTGGGGGGGTGTTAGCCATACACACACTCTGATGCTGGGCACTGGTGGGCAGTGGGGGGGGGGGGTGTTAGCCATACACACACTCTGATGCTGGGCACTGGTGGGCAGGGGGGGTGTTAGCCATACACACACTCTGATGCTGGGCACTGGTGGGCAGTGGGGGGTGTTAGCCATACACACACTCTGATGCTGGGCACTGGTGGGCAGTGGGGGGGGGGGTGTTAGCCATACACACACTCTGATGCTGGGCACTGGTGGGCAGAGGGGGTGTTAGCCATACACACACTCTGATGCTGGGCACTGGTGGGCAGTGGGGGGGGGGGGTGTTAGCCATACACACACTCTGATGCTGGGCACTGGTGGGCAGTGGGGGGGGGGGGTGTTAGCCATACACACACTCTGATGCTGGGCACTGGTGGGCAGGGGGGTGTTAGCCATACACACACTCTGATTCTGGGCACTGGTGGGCAGTGGGGGGGGGTGTTAGCCATACACCCACTCTGATGCTGGGCACTGGTGGGCAGTGGGGGGTGTTAGCCATACACACACTCTGATGCTGGGCACTGGTGGGCAGTGGGGGGGTGTTAGCCATACACACACTCTGATGCTGGTCACTGGTGGGCAGTGGGGGGGGGGGGTGTTAGCCATACACCCACTCTGATGCTGGGCACTGGTGGGCAGGGGGGGTGTTAGCCATACACCCACTCTGATGCTGGGCACTGGTGGGCAGTGGGGGGGTGTTAGCCATACACACACTCTGATGCTGGGCACTGGTTGGCAGTGGGGGGGGGTGTTAGCCATACACCCACTCTGATGCTTGGCACTGGTGGGCAGGGGGGGGGT
This sequence comes from Lissotriton helveticus, assembly GCF_964261635.1. Taxonomy (NCBI): domain Eukaryota; kingdom Metazoa; phylum Chordata; class Amphibia; order Caudata; family Salamandridae; genus Lissotriton; species Lissotriton helveticus. The sequence continues at coordinate 966,491,657 of NC_136059.1, forward strand.
GTTAGCCATACACACACTCTGATGCTGGGCACTGGTGGGCAGTGGAGGGGGGTGTTAGCCCTACACACACTCTGATGCTGGGCACTGGTGGGCAGTGGGGGGGTGTTAGCCATACACACACTCTGATGCTGGCCACTGGTGGGCAGTGGGGGGGGGTGTTAGCCATACACACACTCTGATGCTGGGCACTGGTGGGCAGTGGGGGGGTGTTAGCCATACACCCACTCTGATGCTGGGCACTGGTGGGCAGGGGGGGTGTTAGCCATACACACACTCTGATGCTGGGCACTGGTGGGCAGTGGGGGGGTGTTAGCCATACACACACTCTGATGCTGGGCACTGGTGGGCAGTGGGGGGGTGTTAGCCATACACCCACTCTGATGCTGGGCACTGGTGGGCAGTGGGGGGGGTGTTAGCCATACACACACTCTGATGCTGGGCACTGGTGGGCAGTGGGGGGGTGTTAGCCATACGCCCACTCTGATGCTGGGCACTGGTGGGCAGTGGGGGGGTGTTAGCCATACACACACTCTGATGCTGGGCACTGGTGGGCAGTGGGGGGGTGTTAGCCATACACACACTCTGATGCTGGGCACCGGTGGGCAGGGGGGGTGTTAGCCATACACCCACTCTGATGCTGGGCACTGGTGGGCAGGGGGGGGTGTTAGCCATACACACACTCTGATGCTGGGCACTGGTGGGCAGTGGGGGGGGTGTTAGCCATAGACCCACTCTGATGCTGGGCACTGGTGGGCAGTTGGGGGGGGGGGGTGTTAGCCATACACACACTCTGATGCTGGGCACTGGTGGGCAGTGGGGGGGTGTTAGCCATACACCCACTCTGATGCTGGGCACTGGTGGGCAGTGGGGGGGTGTTAGCCATACACACACTCTGATGCTGGGCACTGGTGGGCAGTGGGGGGGTGTTAGCCATACACACACTCTGATGCTGGGCACCGGTGGGCAGGGGGTTGTTAGCCATACACCCACTCTGATGCTGGGTACTGGTGGGCAGTGGGGGGGTGGGGTGTTAGCCATACACACACTCTGATGCTGGGCACTGGTGGGCAGGGGGGGGGTGTTAGCCATACACCCACTCTGATGCTGGGCACTGGTGGGCAGTGGGGGGCTGTTAGCCATACACACACTCTGATGCTGGGCACTGGTGGGCAGTGGGGGGGTCTCAGCCAAACACTCTGATACTTACACTTACAATTACTTAGCAGACGTATGTCCCACACGTCTATTACACTGGTGAAGTGCGGTGACGTACTTCGATGACGTACATGCGGCACGTATTCCATTGGTGTTGTGCGGTGACGTACCGTACCCCGAGGTCGATGACGTACATACGTCTCCGTATTCCACTGGTGTTGTGCGGTGACGTACCGTACCCCGAGGTCGATGATGTACATGCGGCACGTATTCCACTGGTGTTGTGCGGTGACGTACCGTACCCCGAGGTCGATAACGTACATGCGGCACGTATTCCACTGGTGTTGTGCGGTGACGTACCGTACCCTGAGGTCGATGACGTAGGTGCGGTACGTCTCCGTATTCCACTCGTGTTGTGCGGTGACGTACCGTACCCCGAGGTCGATGACGTACATGCGGCACGTATTCCACTGGTGTTGTGCGGTGACGTACCGTACCCCGACGTCGATGACGTAGGTGTGTTACGTCTCCGTATTCCACTGGTGTTGTGCGGTGACGTACCGTACCCCGAGGTCGATGATGTACATGCGGCACGTATTCCACTGGTGTTGTGCGGTGACGTACCGTACCCCGAGGTCGATGACGTAGGTGCGGTATGTCTCCGTATTCCACTGGTGAAGTGCAGGAGTGTGTGGCGCAATGTACCCAGACATTACAGTCAAGCAATGGAGATGTGCGCGTGTGGCAACACGTACAGGTATGTTGAAGTTTGTTGTACTCACCTTCTGCGCCGTCGTCGGTTTCTAAGTACGAGGTGGTGGCCGTACAGGATAGGGATGAGACGGACGATGGCGTTCATGTCCTGCTTGTCGCGTACCGGCGTGCGGTTCGTGCAGGAGTGTGGTTTTACGGTACTTTAGAGCTCTCGTAGAAAAAGAGCCGTACGGAGTGTGTTCTACACGGATCGTACTTCCTGGTTCGGGAGACGCGGTCTTTTTACGTCCGAACGTAGCGTGTAATGTCAGCCAACTGCAAATCGTATGGACTTTCGATTCGGACGGCGTTTTTTCCGAGCCGTACGGAGTGACGCTTTAGATTGTGATCGTACTTGCAGATTCGTTCGTGGACGCCTAAGGGGATGATTCGTACGGGGAAAAACGCTCCCAACCGCTATTCGGAGCGCTCTTTAACGGATCGGAATCGACCCCTAAATGTAGCAGGGACTTGATGGTCCTTACCATCGAAACTGCGCATAGGCTTTCTGTAAAAGAACTAGCAGAGATCTCGGTTCTAGAAGCGGCAATTCAAAATAATCAGTTAATTACGGACGCCAAAGGATTGTTAGAAAAAATAGAAAAAGAGCTACTGGAGTTTAAAGACTACACGGTGACTCAAAAAGGAAGTAAATTCGATCTAGATCAAAAAAACTTTTCACTGGAAGCAGTTTACCTGTATTTGCAACCGGACTTTTATTCAAGGCCTGCCCAAAGCCGGTTCTTCCAGGATAATCAAGGTAGATCTCGCAATAAGTATTTGATGTTTTCTGACACATCGTCATCATCGTCAGGAGGGGAGACGGATACGAACGAAACAAGGGGTAATCAAAATCACAGAGGAAATCAACAGAATCAACCACAAACATCTCAACCTTTTTTATTCAGAGGCCAACGGAGAGGCAGAGGATGCACTCACCCAAATTACCAACCATGGGAAATGCGGACTAGACATCAGTACTACAGGAGTTAGATCAATCACCTGTATTCAATTTATAGGATTGCATTTTAACAACGTCGGAAATATCAATCTTAAAGAAGGGATTATCTTATGTCCCGGTGCGACCCACTGATTTCGTTAAAATGAAACTAGAAGTTCTGGATTTTTGTCGAAAAATCCGGTTAAAAACATTTTTTGATGATACACCTGCACAAACATCTACAGAAGTAATCGGTCTTCGAAACAAATCTTCATTTAGTCCACCTGGTTTTAAAATCCCTAAAGAAGGTATTACGTTTGAGAAAACATTACTATCAGTTATAGCTTCCTTAGAAAATAAAAAACAGTATGTCAACTACAACATATCCAGAGAAGAAAAAAATGCTATTTTTTCATTAAAAAACAACAGTTCACTGGTTATAAAACAGGTGGATAAAGGTGGAGCATTAGTCCTCTGGGACATAAATAGATACAAAGAGGAAGTGAAAAGCCAACTGGAGGACCCGAGATGTTACAGGTTGATCAATAAAAACCCTACGGATGAATTGAAAAAAGAACTCTTTTCTATCCTCCAGGAAGGTCTGGATTTAAGCATCCTTGGACCCAAGGAATTCTCATTTCTTCAAAATAAACATCCAAGAACACCATTGTTCTACGTCCTTCCTAAACTACATAAGGACCAAAACAACCCTCCAGGCCGCCGGATTGCTTTGGGTTGTGCGTCGCTTATTGAACCAGTCTCAAAATACATAGACTTCTTTTTGAAACCCCTCGTTGCAGGGATTCCGGCACATCTAAGGGATACCACAGATTTTTTGAACCAAATAACATCGGTCCCTTTTGATGAATCAAGGCAGTTACTAGTAACTATGGACGTTACCTCATTATATACACAAATACCTCAGGAACAAGCTCTGGAAACCCTCACTTTCTTTTTAGATCAAAGGGAACAACCAACACGAGTGCCCACAGCCTTCATTGTACAGTTAGCTAAGTTTGCGCTACAAAAAAACTACTTCATGTTTGACAATGACTTCTACTTCCAGATCAAAGGGGTGGCCATGGGCTGCCCCTTTGCTCCGGAATTAGCAGTATTGTTTATGGGTTTGTATGAAAATAAATTCATCTATAATAATAACCCATATGCCGAACACATCATAAAGTATTTAAGATACATTGATGATGTATTTATCATCTGGTCAGGCACACAAGAGAAACTAGAAGAGTTTATGATTTGGATCAATCATATGATGGAAAATTCAGTTGGTGTGCATCCAACAAAACCATCACCTTCTTGGATGTCAAAGTTTACGCATCGGAAGGCATGTTGGGAACTACATTATTCCAGAAAACAACGGACCGAAATAAGGCGTTACATTATACAAGCCATCACCCCAGAAGCCTAAAGGAAAACCTGCCTTTTGGGCAATTTCTTCGCATTAGAAGAAATTGTTCAAATAAAGAGGAATATTTTTTCCATGCTAATGAATTGATCCTGAGACTGTCGGCCAGAGGATATCCAAAGAAACTTTTGAAACACACATTAAAGCGTGTGTGGTGGATACCACGAGAAACTTTGCTTCAAAAGAAAGTACGCACAGAACAAAAAAGAATTAATGTGTCACAACATTCGGTTCCCATGCCAACCAACTACGGAAGATGGTGACCCAAAATTAGCACCTGGTTAAAGACCTACACAGCGATCTCAATGAACCACTGCTCTTCGCTTTCAAAAAAGATAAAAGCGTGGCGCAACATATTGTCAGAGCAGCTTTGCCTCCAGCTCCCAAAACAACTCTCAGAGGCATGTTGGGACTCCCTCCAGTAGTGGGCCACCACAAATGCGGCAATTGTTCTTGTTGTGCACAGACAAATGAAGGGTCAGTCTTTATATTCAATGGAATATACTGGAAACATGACGCTTTTATAAACTGCCTGACTAAAAATGTGGTATATGGGATTACGTGCCCGTGCCCCAAATTGTATATAAGGAAGACCACTCAGGAGGTTAGACATCGGATTACACAACATAAGTCCAGATTAAGAAAAGGAACACCTAATGCCCCTCTAGTACAACACTGGATTTCAAATCAACATAAAGAGGATGACTTATGGTGGACCATAATTTCTAAGATCGAGAAGGACCCACTTGGAGGCGACATTGAAGGAAAATTAAATCAGCGTGAGGCGCTATTGATAATGAAATTCAATACAGCAACTACAGGGCTTAATGAAATTTCAGAGATTATGAAAATGAATACATGAATCAACCTTGTGAAAATGCACTCATAATTTCATAGCCTTAAATGAATTAAGCCCATATTCCTGACTAATGTCATGCTTGTCAGGCACTATCAGCCTGATTCATGTACGGGCCGTTTTGCGTGTCCCTAATAGCGATTAATAGCCACTCGCTATTGAGGAAACGCAAAACGGCATTCATGTACTTTTCGGGAAAAAAATAGCGACTCGCACGCGGGCGCTAAAGCCGTTAGCGACCTACAAAAAACGCAGAAAAATCGCTATTTCCGGCCACCTGCGATCGGGATTGCGAGTCGCAATCCCGATCGCACGTGATTGCGACTCGCAATCCCGATCGCTCGTGATTGCGACTCGCAATCCCGTGCGATCGGGATTGCGAGTCGCATTCTCGCGGGATCTGGAAAACGGGAAGACGCATTCCGAGCACCGTGATGACATCACAACCAGGAAGCAGCCAAATCCCACCCCCAAACACCACAGTGACGCTATCATTGGAGTGTTGACGACGGAAAGCTGCCGCTAAACCTCCGTTAGCGACTCCCGATTCTGCCGAAATTGCGACCGCCATGTCCAACGAACCTCTCCCTGGCCCCAGCACCAGCGCTGGCCGCAAGCGCAAACTAAAGTTCTCCGAGCAGGAGCTGGAGAACCTTATAGAAGGGGTGGTGGCCAACCACGACCAGCTGTTTGGTGCCAACTCAAGGAGGGTCCCAGAGCAGGAGAAGCGGAGGATCTGGGTGGGGATTGCCTCCAGCGTCAACTCTGTGGGCGTTGCGGACAGGTCGTTGGAGGAGCTGAAAAAGCGGTGGTACGACCTCCGGGGGCGTGCCAAGGAGAGGGTGGCGGAGCGCCTTGGTGAGGCATCAGGCACCGGAGGTGGTGGACCGACTGTCCCAACTGTCCCACCCAACACCCCCCTGGAGGACCAGGTAGAGGACACCTTGGAGAGGGAGGCGTGTGTTGGCGTGACCCCTCTGGACTCCTCCCGCCCCACCCAAGACACCCAAGGTAAGTGGCATGCGACTGCGACCCTGTCCCCTATCACCGCCCCTGACCAAATAGGCTCACTCATTGGCCCTTAGTCATGCCTATGTTGTGCATCAGGAAATGCCCTGAAGCATTGTGGGAGACGTAGTATGTCCACAATGTAGTAGTACCACAATGCGGCCAGAAAGGTTCCAAAGTGCGCAAATCCACAGCCATCCAGGGAATGACACCCAGCATGCATGTAACATCTGCACGTCTGACAGTCACATGCACCTAATGAGTATCCACTTACCCTCACAGGTGCGGATGATAGCAGTGACAGCGAGAGGCTGCTGATCGATGAGGCCCAGGAGGAGGAATCCCTACCCGATACCCAGCCACCAGCCCCTGCCGCTGCGCAAACACCAGCAGCCAGGCCCCCCACCGTACCTGCTGCAACATCTGCAGGCCCACCGGCTGCCAAGACCAGAGCCCCCACCTTACCTGCTGCAACATCTGCAGGCCCACCGGCTGCCAAGACCAGGCCCCCCACCTTACCTGCTGCAACATCTGCAGGCCCACCGGCTGCCAAGACCAGGCCCCCCACCTTACCTGCTGCAACATCTGCAGGCCCACCGGCTGCCAAGACCAGGCCCCGCACCTTACCTGCTGCAACATCTGCAGGCCCACCGGCTGCCAAGACCAGGCCCCCCACCTTACCTGCTGCAACATCTGCAGGCCCACCGGCTGCCAACACCAGGCCCCCCACCTTACCTGCTGCAACATCTGCAGGCCCACCGGCTGCCAACACCAGAGCCCCCACCAATGTGCCTCCAGTGCCTGCCGCACCTGCAACACCAGCTGCTACAACACCTGCAGCACGTCCAACAAGATCTGGGCCAGCCACATCCGCTACACAGCGGCACAACAGCAGGAGGGGCAATGGGCATCTCCATGCCTGCATGAGCGTGGAGCGGCGCATGCTCCGAATACACCAGCGCCAGTCGCAGCAGCAAGGAGCCATCCAGCTCCAGCTGCATAAGATTGGCCGCAATGTGGCGGGAGTCGGCGAGTGGATGGACCGCATGACGGCGGCCATGAACCGCATGACGGCGGCTATGGAGGACAATACTGCAGCGCTGGTGAAGCACCGCAGTGTTGCAAGCAGGCGCCACCACCAGCTGCTGAGCCGCCTGTCCACCTATAGTCGCTCCAATTATGTGTCAGCAAATGCCACCACCCAGCTGGCGCGGCGCTCGTTGACCCAGCAACACCAACTGGTCCAGTGCTGCGAGGACATTACCCGGGTGCTGGAGCACTTGACCACCGCCGTCACCGCACTGCATGCACCTGTGCTACCGGCCGTTGTGGGGGGAGACGATGCGAGTGAGGGTGCCTCGAGTGTCAGCAGCCACTCTGCCACGCAGGCCCCCCCACCTAGGCGCAGCACCAGGGCTACGCCTGGTACAGCTGCCCAGGATGAGGAAGAGCCTCACAGACGCCTGGGAATTGTGCGCCGGAGGCGCCAATGACATTGTGTCAGGGACACAGGCGCAGGCTGAAGCTAAGCCTGCCATGAACCGTCTCATGCAGTATGCAGGAATACTGCATTTTGTAAATAGTTGTTACCATGACCCTTTTTTCTTGTGAATCAAACAAATACATTTATTTTGCTGCACACATTCGCCTTGTGTAATCATTACATTTTGCATGCAATTGTGATATGTGGGGTGGTGGAAGGGGGTGGGCTAGAAATTGTTAGCTGTGATGTGGTTGCGACGTCTGTGGCCTTCAGCTGGGTTCTCCCCGCGTGCATGGTGCGCATGAGCTGGTGGCCGGTCGTCCCCCTTAGATTCACTGCCTGATATGTCAACTGGTATCCGGCGCTTGGTTGCAATGTTATGAAGCATTGCACAGACAGCCACAATGCGGCAGCACGCTGCAGGACTGTAATACATGGCCCCACCTGTCTTGTGCAGTATACGGAACCTGCTCTTGAGCAGGCCAAATGTCCTTTCAATACAGTTCCTTGTCCGGATGTGCGCAACATTGTAGCGGCGTTGCTGAGGTGTGGCAGGGTTGAGGTAAGGGGTCAGGAGGTATTCCCGTAGGGCGTAGCCACTGTCACCTGAATGAGAGGAGCAGATGTTGATTGCCTGTGCAGCGCAGTTACTTCATAGCAATGTGACATTGTCGACAAAGTGTACTTACCAAGTAGGTGTCCTTCCCCAAACTCTCCCCTGATCAGTCGTGTGTGGAGTCCGCTGTGCCTGAAGATGAAGGAGTCATGGGTACTCCCTGGGTACTGGGCCACAATGTCAGTGATGATGGTCTTGGCATTGCAGACCATCTGTATGTTGAGGGAGTGGTAGGACTTCCTGTTGCGGTACATATACTCCGTGCCAGCTGGTGGGCAGATGGCGACGTGGGTACAGTCTATGCAGCCGAGGACATGGGGAAAATGGGCAACATTATAAAATTGTAGTTTTGTCAGGTCCAATTCCTGTTGGCTCGTGGGAAATGTGATGTGCCGGTGGAGCTGGCTGAGCATGGCGTCAACAAAAGTGTGGAGGCAGCGTGACATGGTGGGCTGGGATATCCCCCCAGCAGCGGCTACTATGCCCTGGAAACTGCCGGAGGCCAGGAGGTGCAGGCTGCACAATAACTGCACATGTGTGGGCACAGAATTGTTTCGCCTTGTTGGGTGCTGCATGATGGGGTCGAGTTCTTGTATCAGCCAGGTGATCATTTCCCCATTCAGCCTGTATTTTGCATAAATCTGTTCTCTGGTTTGGCCCAGCAAGGTGACCCGCTGCCGGTAAATCCTTGCCTGCCTCATGCGTCTCCTCCGTGCTGCTCGCTGTAGCCTTCGCCGCCTCACCACCATGTACATCCCAGGCATTGTGGAACGCCTAATGCTGCTGCTGAATGTCCTTATGTGTGATTGGTCAGGCCTGGACCTGTTGGTGATTGGCTAACAGTTTTTCAAATTTTGGTTAATCATGGCTTTTATGGTTACCACCTGCTTTGAGTTGTCCTTAAATTGCGCCGCGCAAACGTGCGATTTAGCGTTTTTTCGCTAATGTATTTCTTTCATGAATGCCGATTGAGACAATATTGCGTTTCGCTATTGATTTCGCAGATTCCGTGGTTGGTCGCTATTTCCATTTCGCTATTGCTCGACTTCCCGGAGTCTGCGACTATTACAGCGTAATCGCTATTCCGATCGCTATTATTTTTTAGCGATTTCGCTATTTCGTACTTGAATGCCGATTCCGTGTTTTGCACCCGCAATTGCGTTTTCGCAGCCATTGCGGGCGCTATTTCGCTTCATGAATCAGGCTGTAAGCCACTTATAGACAAACTTATATACCTTTGCCACAATTGGCTGTTTATGTGCTTAAACAATGAGTTCCAATACAGCAACCACATGGGGTGAATCAAATTTCAGAGATCATGAAAATAAATAAATGATTTAATATTGTTAAAAGTTATTCATAATTTTATAGCTCTAAGCGAGTTATGCTCATATTCCTGACTAATGTCGTGCCTTTCAGGCACTAAGCCTCTTATAGCAACATTCACATGGACAGCATTGTTTCTCTAACAATTGGACTTAGGGCTTTATATGTGCTAAAACACTCAGCAGCACGATAACGATAAATATCCGCATTAGGCTTCATGCTTAAATTCATTTGAGACCCGCTTGATTTGCTTTTTCTTTCTTTTTTAAAAAAAAAGGATAGATTATGTGTCAGTGTCCGCGAGCATTTAATAATGCTGCGCAAACATGATGCATTTTTACACTGTTGCTTTAAGTGCTGTCCCCCATACCGTGTCATGAGATCATGTGACAGTCCGGGCAACCAATAACATAACGCAAGACTTATCGGAGTTTGAATCAGATTCCCGCGATATTGTGAGAAGCGAGAGGAAGCCGTCATGAAGGTAAGAGGCAAATTCATGCCCGTAGATACGACTCCATGGAACTCGCCGTGGTATCTCCATCTAATTCGCGGTATCCGTCTGTTTACAGGATGCTAGTTAAAAAGAAAAACGCGGCGCCCTGATTATTCTATTAAGATTTGGAAGACAAAAGCATTTCACACGCAGTAAGCAACCCTGAATGGGGCTTGTCTATCTCTTTCTAAAAGCACGAAGTAAAACGGCGCTTTGAAGCTAGACTTATAATCCCTCCTATTTTCCTCCCTAGACAAAAGCTGCCACATTTCTTGAATGGGTAAGTGCCCTGAAATGATGCACAGATGTTTGTAGTAGATTAAGTTTAACAAATGATCGCCAATGTGTTGTTTACTAAAACGTTTGTTATGTCCTTTCTATTCAGAGTGTTTCTTCATCTGAACACCATCTTCTGTAGAAGTGTTTTTCACATTAATAAGGTACGGGCAGTTGATGTTGACAGTTGGTGTTACTGGTAGTGAGGAAATTTGGTTTTTGGACCTCATATTTAAACGAGTGTTTGTTTGTCTTTTATAGATTGTTGGTCCTGAGGAGAACTCCGCAATTGGGGGGTCGAAACGCGTCGACCTGTTTTTGGTTTCTTTTGTCAATTTGAAATATAGTGTAAATAGTGTTCATTAAGCAGGATTACATCTTTAAACTTCTCGTACCATATTGAATTAATTCCTTGGATGCAAAACCATTTCTATGGACAGAGAACCTATTATTGACATTAGGGCCTAAGTGTGTATCTTTGGTATGACAGTAAATGGATGAATGTATTGGCCAGTGTGTGAGTTTGGATGTGTTGTAAATTTGTAAATTGCATTGTTTATCGAGACCTTGATGTAATGTAATATTGTATATTTGTACATGCACATAACAATTGTTGATTTGGTTATGAAAATAATTATGTTCCACTAGTGAAAAAATGAATGAATAAACTAGTGACGTAAGTAAAAAACGGACCGTTATGTTTTCTTCATATAGGTCAGCATAAATATAGTCAAGTGTTGTCCAGTACTGGCAGTTGTGTTGTTCTTTAGATGGTTATTGCTCAGCCTTGCTAGTTCAGAGTCACAACCCTGTGTCGTTTTTCTTTGTTCTAGTGCGGACACTGGTTCGCGAGGTCGTTGAGGTATAAGGGACCTTGTCCCACATTGGGAGATATCTTCAAAATAAGTATGTTCTTTTGTTGAAGTGTATGTCCACTAACATTGCCTTAAGTCTGGTGTTAGTTTGTCATTGTATTGTCGCTTGGCTGGTATGTCTGAAAGAGATACATTCTCGTATAGCGAGGATTACATCCAAAAACTAATTAGTGCACCACCTGTCTTCTCCTCTGCCACGTTAAGTGTAACAGCGAAGACCCAGAATGAATCTGATAAATTGTTCAGATTGAGAAAAAAACAAATTAGGACGGACCTCCATGGTCATTTTCTACTATTACAACTACAAGCAGGGACAATACCTACTGGGTTACAAATTAGAAATACCCCTATGGTATTTACTGATGACCCAGAGTATAAGAAGGGTTTCAGTGGAATTGAGACTAAATGTAGCAGGGACTTGATGGTCCTTACCATCGAAACTGCGCATAGGCTTTCTGTAAAAGAACTAGCAGAGATCTCGGTTCTAGAAGCGGCAATTCAAAACAATCAGTTAATTACGGACGCCAAAGGATTGTTAGAATAGAAAAAGAGCTACTGGAGTTTAAAGACTACACGGTGACTCAAGAAGGAAGTAAATTCGATCTAGATCAAAAAAAACTTTTCACTGGAAGCAGTTTACCCGTATTTGCAACCGGACTTTTATTCGAGGCCTGCCCAACGCCGGTTCTTCCAGGATAATCAAGGTAGATCTCGCAATAAGTATTTGACGTTTTCTGACATATCATCATCATCGTCAGGAGGGGAGACGGATACGAACGAAACAAGGGGTAATCAAAATCACAGAGGAAATCAACGGAATCAACCACAAACATCTCAACCTTTTTTATTCAGAGGCCAACGGAGAGGCAGAGGACGCACTCACCCAAATTACCAACCATGGGAAATGCGGACCAGACATCAGTACTACAGGAGTTAGATCAATCACCTGTATTCAATTTATAGGATCGCATTTTAACAACGTCGGAAATATTAATCTTAAAGAAGGGATTATCTTATTGTCCCGGTGCGACCCACTGATTTCGTTAAAATGAAACTAGAAGTTCTGGATTTTTGTCGAAAAATCCGGTTAAAAACATTTTTTGATGATATACCTGCACAAACATCTACGGAAGTAATCGGTCTTCAAAACAAATCTTCATTTAGTCCACCTGGTTTTAAAATCCCTAAAGAAGTTATTATGTTTGAGAAAACATTACTATCAGTTATAGCTTCCTTAGAAAATAAAAAACAGTATGTCAACTACAACATATCCAGAGAAGAAAAAAATTCTATTTTTTCATTAAAAAACGACAGTTCACTGGTTATAAAACAGGCGGATAAAGGTGGAGCCATAGTCCTCTGGGACATAAATAGATACAAAGAGGAAGTGAAACGCCAACTGGAGGACCCAAGATGTTACAGGTTGATCAATAAAAACCCTACGGATGAATTGAAAAAAGAACTCTTTTCTATCCTCCAGGAAGGTCTTGATTTGGGCATCCTTGGACCCAAGGAATTCTCATTTCTCCAAAATAAACATCCAAGAACACCATTGTTCTACGTCCTTCCTAAACTACATAAGGACCAAAACAACCCTTCAGGCCGCCCGATAGTTTTGGGTTGTGCGTCGCTTATTGAACCAGTCTCAAAATACATAGACTTCTTTTTGAAACCCCTCGTTGCACGGATTCCGGCACATCTAAGGGATACCACGGATTTTTTGAACCAAATAACATCGGTCCCTTTTGATGAATCAAGGCAGTTACTAGTAACTATGGACGTTACCTCATTATATACACAAATACCTCAGGAACAAGCTCTGGAAACCCTCACTTTCTTTTTAGATCAAAGGGAACAACCAACACGAGTGCCCACAGCCTTCATTGTACAGTTAGCTAAGTTTGCGCTACAAATAACTACTTCATGTTTGACAATGACTTCTACTTCCAGATCAAAGGGTTGGCCATGGGCTGGCCTTCGCTCCGGAATTAGCAGTATTGTTTTTGGGTTTGTATGAAAATAAATTCATCTATAATAATAACCCATATGCCGAACACATCATAAAGTATTTAAGATACATTGATGATGTATTTATCATCTGGTCAGGCACACAAGAGAAACTAGAAGAGTTTATGATTTGGATCAATCATAGGATGGAAGATGTAAAATTCAGTTGGAGTGCATCCAACAAAACCATCACCTTCTTAGATGTCAAAGTTTACGCATCGGAAGGCATGTTGGGAACTACATTATTCCGGAAAACAACGGACCGGAATAAGGCGTTACATTATACAAGCCATCATCCCAGAAGCCAAGCCTAAAAGAAAACCTGCCTTTTGGGCAATTTCTTCGAATTAGAAGAAATTGTTCAAATAAGGAGGAATATTTTTTCCATGCTAATGAATTAATCCTGAGACTGTCGGCCAGAGGATATCCAAAGAAACTTTTGAAACACACATTAAAGCGCTTGTGGTGGATACCACGAGAAACTTTGCTTCAAAAGAAAGTACGCACAGAACAAAAAAGAATTGTATGTGTCACAACATTCGGTTCCCATGCCAACCAACTACGGAAGATGGTGACCCAAAATTAGCACCTGGTTAAAGACCTACGCAGCGATCTCAATTAACCACTGCTCTTCGCTTTCAAAAAGATAAAAGCGTGGCGCAACATATTGTCAGAGCAGCTTTGCCTCCAGCTCCCAAAACAACTCTCAGAGGCATGTTGGGACTCCCTCCAGTAGTGGGCCACCACAAATGCGGCAATTGTTCTTGTTGTGTATACAGACAAATGAAGGGTCAGTCTTTATATTCAATGGGATATACTGGAAACATGACGCTTTTACAAACTGCCTGACTAAAAATGTGGTATATGGGAATACGTGCCCGTGTCCCAAATTGTATATAAGGAAGACCACTCAGGAGGTTAGACATCGGATTACACAATAGAAGTCCAGAATAAGAAAAGAGACACCTAATGCCCTTCTAGTACAGCACTGGATTTCAAATCAACATAAAGAGGATGACTTATGGTGGACCATAATTTCTAAGATTGAGAAGGACCCACTTGGAGGCGACATTGAAGGAAAATTAAATCAGCGTGAGGCGCTATTGATAATGAAATTCAATACAGCAACTACAGGGCTTAATGAAATTTCAGAGATTATGAAAATGAATACATGAATCAACCTTGTGAAAATGCACTCATAATTTCATAGCCTTAAATGAATTAAGCCCATATTCCTGACTAATGTCATGCTTGTAAGGCACTAAGCCACTTATAGCCAAACTTATATACCTTTGCAACAATTGGCTGTTTATGTGCTTAAACAATGAGTTCCAATACAGCAACCACATGGGGTGAATCAAATTTCAGAGATCATGAAAATAAATAAATGATTTAATATTGTTAAAAGTTATTCATAATTTTATAGCTCTAAGCGAGTTATGCTCATATTCCTGACTAATGTCGTGCCTTTCAGGCACTAAGCCTCTTATAGCAACATTCACATGGACATCATTGTTTCTCTAACAATTGGACTTAGGGCTTTATATGTGCTAAAACACTCAGCAGCACGATAACGATATATATCGGCATTAGGCTTCTTGCTTAAATTCATTTGAGACCCGCTTGATTTGCTTTTTCCTTCTTTTTTTAAAAAAAAGGATAGATTATGTGTCAGTGTCCGCGAACATTTAATAAAGCTTCGCAAACATGATGCATTTTTACACTGTTGCTTTAAGTGCTATTCCCCCATACCGTGTCATGAGATCATGTGACAGTCCGGGCAACCAATAACATAACGCGAGACTTATCGGAGTTTGAATCAGATTCTCTGTGAGAAGCGAGAGGAAGCCGTCATGAAGGTAAGAGGCAAATTCATGCCCGTAGATACAATTCCATGGAACTCGCCGTAGTATCTCCATCTAATTCGCGGTATCCGTCTGTTTACAGGACGCTAGTTAAAAAGAAAAACGCGGCGCCCTGATTATTCTATTAAGATTTGGAAGACAAAAGCATTTCACACGCAGTAAGCAACCCTGAATGGGGCTTGGCTATCTCTTTCTAAAAGCACGAAGTAAAACGGCGCTTTGAAGCTAGACTTATAATCCCTCCTATTTTCCTCCCTAGACAAAAGCTGCCACATTTCTTGAATGGGTAAGTGCTCTGAAATGATGCACAGATGTTTGTAGTAGATTAAGTGTAACAAATGGTCGTCAATGTGTTGATTACTAAAACGTTTGTTATGTCCTTTCTATTCAGAGTGTTTCTTCATCTGAACACCATCTTCTGTAGAAGTGTTTTCACATTAATAAGGTACGGGCAGTTGATGTTGACAGTTGGTGTTACTGGTAGTGAGGAAATTTGGTTTTTGGACCTCATATTTAAACGAGTGTTTGTTTGTCTTTTATAGATTGTTCGCCCTGAGGAGAACTCCGCAATTGGGGGTTCGAAACGCGTCAACCTGTTTTTGGTTTATTTTGTCAATTTGAAATATAGTGTAAATAGTATTCATTAAGCAGGATTACATCTTTAAAGTTTTCGTACCATATTGAATTAATTCCTTGGATGCAAAACCATTTCTATGGACAGAGAACCTATTATTGATATTAGGACCTAAGTGTATATCTTTGGTATGACAGTAAATGGATGAATGTTTTGGCCAGTGTGTGAGTTTGGATATGTTGTAAATTTGTAAATTGCTTTGTTTATCGAGACCTTGATGTAATGTAAAATTGTATATTTGTACATGCACATAAAAATTGTTGATTTGGTTATGAAAATAATTATGTTCCACTAGTGAAAAAATGAATGAATAAACTACTGACGTCAGTAAAAAACGGACCGTTATGTTTTTTTCATATAGGTCAGCATAACTATAGTCAAGTGTTGTCCAGTACTGGCAGTTGTGTTGTTCTTTAGACAATGCCAACAAGGCATGCCGTGCACTTCCATGCACAACGTGGCAGGCACCGCGCGGTGCCTGCCATGTTGTGCACGGAACTGCTATGTGCAACCCCCACCATCCAGAATCCCTGGAGGCCCACTACAGGCCCCTAACTGCGTGAACTGCCTGCCTTTCCTTGGCGGCATTACCGCCACGGAAAGGCATGTCCCCGCAGACATGCTAATATGGATGGCAGTGTCTCCCAGACACCGCCAACATGTTAGCAGCTTTTCCGCCCGGTCGAAAACAGGCGGACGGTCTGTCCGTCCACCGGTGTCCCCCCGCCATGTTAATGTGGCAGGGGGAACTTTCAGTGGGGGCTGTGGTTTTTGGCGGGTGGATCGCCACCACCACACGGGCGGTAGCAATCCGCCCGCAATCCTAATGACCCCCTATATTTTTGCAAACGATTTTAAACACTTCGATATTTCAATCATCGATATTACTTCCCTAAAATTGATATTCTTGTCCACAATATTTTGTCTGTCGATATTTCTGACCCATGATATTTTTACCTCAATATTTGTGCAAGCCGATATTTTTACATTGACATTTCGTCTCTGCACCTAAAGAAAGTAATCAAGTAGTTTATGCTCAATGCATGAGCAGAGGTTCACTATGTCCTATTCGGATAAATTGATGTGGTCCCAGGCCTTTTTTAAGAGTCCAAAGAGAATGTTATAATTCTGATAATGATCGATGCTTCAAGGGAAAGGACTTCCTATTGTTCTATCTAATTGAAGCACCCCTTTCTGGGTGTGCTCCAAAGTTTCAAGAGATGATAAGAGGACTTTCTAAGAACAATAATAATCCAATGAGTCCCAGAGACTTGAAGCAATTTTATTTACAATTTAAGGGATGCGAGGTTATTGCAGAGCTGTTTAGAAATCCTACAACATTTCTTCATCGTGTGTATCTGATGCATTGATAATTGGATTTTGCCTTTTATGACCTTTAGGGCAATCTCAGAAATAACAACCATTAAATCATAAGACACCAAGTAGGATGGCCTTGTTTTGTTGTGGCGAATAGAATTTGACATGTTGACATGGTGGCTAATTACAATACATTCCAACTTTACAAATGATAAAAGTACTCTTTAAAAGTTCTTTAGTTAGACTTTATACTTTTTTTATGGCGTGGCTAATAGGAAGATGAGATGTTAGGTGATTAATCACAATAAATATCCTATTGTACATTGTTCAAAAGTGCTTGACTTCTAATCTACTACTAAATACTAAGGCCCTTATTTCATGTTCCTGTGATGGTGGTCCGCGGAATGTCTGACTGGTGCCTGCCGCATTAGGTAGGCCACAGGACCACTGCTGGTGCCACGGATCCTGGATACTCAGCTGAGGTTCAGTGGTCGGAGGCCCTAATATGCTGGCTCTGCCGCTGCAGCACTGCCAAGCATTTTAGGAGTTTCCTCACATTTTCATGGAGGTCGGACCGCCATGAAAAGTGTGGCGATGAGGAAACAAAGAGGGCCCCTGTTGCCTCTGCGCCATGGAGTGCATGCAGGGGGGCACATGTTGTGCCCCCCTGTGTTCATGCACCCGCAGTTCCTGCAGGGCATGCCACGCAGGAACTGCCTTTGACAATCCCACTGCAGTGCCTTTTTGCAAAGGCACCACAGTGGGACTGTCACAGAACCGCCCACCAGAGTAAAAATAATGTGCATTCTGGTGGGCAGTCTATCATGACTTTGGCTGTCTTGGAGCAGGGCTGCAGCATGGCAACCCCACTCCAAGACCGCCAAAGTCATAATAAGGCCATTAGGTTTTTGGAAACACATTCAAAAGCTTCCAAGAAATAGTGTTTTCACTAGAACTCCTTTTCTCACTGTAACTACCACATGGTATTTGTTCAAGAATGTTTAAACACCAGATAAATGGAACCGAGAGTAACGGTATGGCTGTAGTAATCCCTGTAGACCAAATCCTTCTCTATGTAACAGATACATAGACAGGAGGACGATTGCATGAATACTTTTACTACCTCAAACTATCCAGTTTTGTCATTTACATCCATTTTGTTCACATGGACTATGGTGCTTAAGTTGTGATTGAGAGTAGCACTAAATTATTCAATACATTTAATTTATGAGAACTTGTTGACTAATGCTGTCTAATGGATTTTCCCGCAAGAACAGAGTAATACAACATTGGTCTCTGTACATAAACAGTTTTCTAAAAGTGGATTAAAAAATTAATAGACATTCAAGAATTTAGGAAAATTAATAGTAAAATCTAGAGCCAATGGTTGGTGTCAAGAAGAATATCCCTTTTAATATCTGTAGGTCAATGGTGTGTAGACCTCTGTAAGAACCCATTTATCAAACTCGTAATACAATGTTTTATACAGTCATAGTTACAATTGCCATTCTTTTCTACCTGATACCATGAGGCTGCTCTACAAGAATCTCACCAAGGGCCTGAATACGAGTCTGGTGATAAGGGAACCGCTGTCAAAGCAGCATCGGAAACACTGCAGCCTAGTTGGCGGCCCAAAGGCTGTATTACAATGTTGGTGGTTTGCAGAACGAAAGATCGTCAGAGCACCGCTGCCACCGCCAGTCATTTGTCGACCGCCTCGATGGTGGCATTAGAAAAGCAGCTGTCAGTGGGTGGTACAGACAGGTTCACTGCCATTGGAATTGCGAGTTGGCTTTCCAACAAACTGACTGTGGCAGGAAGACCACATGCTGGAGTCAGCGGAATTGAAGGGCTTGGGGTACACACTCACCTTATTTCCTTTTTTTCCTTTCAGTTTACCATGTGGATATCTTCCTCCAGATCCCCCTTCACCGCAGCATCTTAACCCCGAAGTGGTCAAGACTCCAGCAATGGGAAAGTATTGGTAGTAGGAATTATTTCATGTGTCATGCATATTTGTACATTTAACACTCGTTTAGTCAAAATATACATACATGCATCGACATATATTAAAAAATATTCCCCACTGTCAAACACCGCCATTGGCCCAGCGGTGTCATCATAAAACGGCGAGAAGGAGCCCACAGCGGATTTCTTGCGACCGCCCCTGCAACTTTATGTCAGTAAGACTGCCGAACTCATAATCAGGCCTTATGCCTCCATTCTTTACTGGGGACCTTAAACAGCCACAGCATGTTCAATTCTAGCAAATGTATAGAACATGCAGCCACCTTCAAGGCTATCCTAGTGCTAAGGGTTTGCTAGCCGGATGGATAGAAACATCTTATAACAGATGCTACAAAGTAAGGATTTTAGAACTTTTCTGAGGGCAAAATGGTTGCCCAGTAAGGACAAATATACCAGGCTCCCTTTCTTGGATAGTGAACCTTAGGATCAGTCAGGACCTCAAGGGATGAGAATCTCATAGTTCATAGAGGGTATTTTTTGTTGTAATGGGCACTGCAAATACTTGTGATCTGATGTGTGGAAAGGACAATGGATCTGGCAAAGAGATTTAAAATGTCACCTTTGGGGATGGGGAGTCAATTTCAACAAAGAAGAGATATGTGCTTGGTGGGGAAGGCAGAAGATGAGCCAAACTGCAGCATGTTGAAATGTCTGCAAATGTACAAGTAAAGATGGAGGCTAGGGTAAAGGGAATCATAATAGTTTAGTCAGGAAATAATATCTGCCTGCACCGCTTTTGACAGGCTCACTGCAGTGCTAAGGGGATGATCGTATTCAGAATGCAAATTTGGGAAAACAAACACGATTCACTGATCTGAGTGGATAACCAGAGATTGAGCACAGTATTATCTCAAATTCCTTACCTCATGGACACTCATGGGGGCTAAGTCGACTTCAGCAGGCCAACAGCAGGTTGACCAAAGAGAGGTGTGTTAAACCACCACTCAGACTTCTGTTTATCTGTATTGAGTTTAGAGAGCTGCTGCTCATTAAGAGGACCTTTAGTTGTGACAGTGCCAGTAGATTTCAACTGGTCGTCTTGCTATCCAAGTGGATGAGTATTTCTGTGCCATGTAGGACCAAAAGGTAAAAGCCAAAAGACCAAATGAGCTTGGCAAGTGGAAACATTAAGATGCTGATAAGGGTGGTACTAAGCAACAAGCCTTGGGACACTCCAGGTAGCAAACTCCCAAAGTTTGATTGAAAAGGAGGAAGATGGGTAGACTAAGCTCAGTCCACCAAGCACCAGGCAATCCAGGTTAGACCATCCATAGACAACCTCATGATGAGGGTGAGCTGACAGTTTGAAGCCTTGCTGTGTGTGGTCGAAATCTCATTCTATTTAAGATAGAAAAAGATTTGAGCATTCATAGTTTTTTACGAATTTTAATTGATAAAGTAAGCAATGATATATGACTACCATTTTCCAGAACACCAAGATCTTGAGCAGTTTTCTTTCACTAAGGGCACAACCATGACCTATTTGCAGTGTAGTGGGGCATCACTGTCCTCAGTGGAAGTGCTGTAGAGAATATTCAGCTCAGGACTTTTAAAATCTGCAACCAGAAATAAAATATATGCTTTAGTGAATATAAGCTTTTGTTTTCTTGAAGTAAGAGATACAATATGAGTAATACATTGAGAATTCCGTGCATTACGCTGCATAGAAACACCCTCACCTTCTTCGTGAATTCTACAGGGGAAGTACCACGGATTGGGATTTTAGAATATTATCCCCAAATTGCTCCATGTGAACAAGTGTATCAGGTAAGCCACAGAACTGATAGTCCATACAGACCTGAGGTACTCCCCTAAGAAGGGTATTGAGAAGGTAGTGCCCAGCAGTGCATTTTAAAGTACAACTTTCAACCAATGTTGGTGAAAGAGCAATATATATCTTTGGTAGTTCTGAAGGGGATCTTAAGAAATATTCCAATATTTTGTATTTTGATGGTGTTCTAAAAAAGGCTGATTCCCTAAGGAGTGGTGAGGGTCTGGCCTCAGACAGCGATGATCATAAAAAACTTCATCATCATAGGTAATACTGGATCTCTATGTGCAACAGCTGAAAATACATTCTCATTCCAGAGAAACAACACCAGCACCAAATATTCCCTAAACCAGCAAGACGGTTCACTTAAATATCAGTTTTATAGTGCAGAAAGGCAAGAATGTATTTTTTCTGAAAATAAGGTAATATGTTCCTAAATGTCCGATTTTCATTCTCTGAAAGTAAACTCAATTCCCCACAAGCAAAACCTCATACTTGTTCAAAATAAAAAAAATTGCTCCCAAATAGCAGTTTCTGTTTCATCAGATACATAAATGTACTACTAACCCATATAGACACAATCTACCTAAAATGTAATCGTAATACAACCATCTTTCAGGGACTCCTATTGTATGCTAGGTCTAGCCACCACATTTCAGGAATGCCTGAATACTTAAGAACAGGGTGGCTAGAATATGCCAATCAAGTCATTCATGCCATCAGAATTCCTAGACTGTTGCAAATATGACCAATAAGCCATTTAATATCATGGTCACCATATTGGTTAAATAAAATGCCGGTATAAACCCAAGGAAATCCATCTTATGCCATGGCCATCAAAATCCATCAAATGGCCACAATATGCCAAAACAGCACTTTAATGCCAGGGATTCAATAATGCATAAAATGCCCATATTATGCCATACAGGATCACTTTATGCCAGGGCTACTATAATTCCCAAATTTTCCCATGGGTGATCTGAAATGGTTTGATCCTGCTAAAAGCGGAACAAGGCAAACTTTGTTTTCAATTGCACATCTTCCCAACGGAAAGGAAATAATTTTCTTCAGCAGGCTAGGAATAAACTTATGCATTCTTTAGGAAAATGCATATAGGAAATCCATGTTTTCTGCATGGTCACCATAAATTTTTCCCATATTACTGGACCCCCCATGGCCAAACCCCCCAGCACGACCAGTGCGACCGGCCCAATCCAGCTACTCTCCCCGCTCCCGCCTCCCAGCTGTCCAGCCCGACCCAACCCCTACTTAATGGGGCCACTGCGGGGACTGGCAAGCAAGACCACTGACTCATTGTCAGTGAAATTGCTCTCCCTCCCTTGCAGCTCCACCATTAAGTGAGGACTTCCCCCGAGCTCCTGCACTCTCCAGTGTTGGTGTTCAATGCCCTCCTCCACCCGCAGGTTTCACCTGCGCCTCATCCCTGGTGGTCCAGTGGACCTCTGTCTCCATTCTCTTGCTCCGCTTTTTTTCTCCTTTTTTACTCGTTTTTTCCCTCACTTCTATCTCCCCCCTTCACTCTCCTTCTGGGTCTTAACCTCCATTTTCTGTTATTTTCCACTCATTTCAAGCTCACCCTTCACCCTCCTGTGTCTTTCCTCCATTTTTCACTCGTTTTTTACCCTCATCTCAATCTCCCCCTTTCACTCTCCTGTGTCCTCTGTGTCTTTCCTCCACTCTTTCTTGCACTTTTGCTGCCTTATTTTCACTTTTCTCTCTCTTTTTACCTTTTTCCTTTTGCCTTGTTTAGCCTGTTTTTCCCTGCCCTCCTGCCCCCGCGGCCCCTCCCCCCAGCACGACCAGTGCGACCGGCCCAATCCAGCTCCCCTCCCCGCTCCTGCTTCCCAGCTGTCCAGCCCTCCCCCTACTTAATGGCGGCCACGCTGCCGGGGTGCCAAAGGCTATCGCCATTGTCCACAAATCCAACCTCCACCTGAGCACACTCCCCGACGAGCCCACAGACCTGATGGAACACCTTCACTTCAAGATACTGGCCAGCCCTACCTCCACCCTCCGTGGAACCCTCATTTACTGACCCCCTGGACTCCACGGACCTTTCGCCAACTCCATTGCGGACATCATCTCCCCGCATGCCATCGGGTCCACCAACTACATCCTACTGGGAGACCTCAACTTCCACCTCGACAACCAACTGGACCCCAGGACCACATCCCTCCTGGACAACCTCCACAACATTGGACTCCACAGATCGTGACCGAACACACACACTCAGTAGGACACACCCTTGACCCCCTCTTCACAACAGGAAACTCCATCACATTCAGCCACACCACGAACTCCCATGGACTGACCATCGATGCGTCCACTTCACCTTCAGAACACACACCATCCACAGACACCAGCACCTGCTCCCAGGAAGAAAGTGGACCAGAATCAACGACGACCAGCTAACCTCATCACTCAGCAACTCTACCCCAACCATCGTGGAAAATGACAACGTCAACACCGCAGCCTGAACCCTGCACAGATGGATCTCTGACACCACCAACACCATAGCCCCCTTCAAGAAAAACAACAACACCCACGCCAAGAAATCTAGGTGGTTTACCACCGAACTTTGAGAGTCCAGACGCACTTGCCACCGCTTCGAAAAGGCCTGGAGGAATACCAAATCCACAGAAGCCCACAACAACTTCAGAGCCACCTCCAACACCCACCACCAACTCATCAGAAAAACGAGTAAAAAGCGATTGAAGACAGAATCTCCACTCATACACACAACAGCAAAGAACTCTTCAACATCATTAAGGAGTTCGCCCAACCCACCAGTGAGTCTATTCACATCCCTCCCTCACAAGACCTCTGCGACAAACTCAGGACCTTTTTCAACCACAAAATCAAGAGCATCTACGACAACTTTGACGAAGACAACCAACACACTGAACCTTTACCAACCACCCCCGACACCCTGAAGCCAGCGATCGACAACTGGACAGCCCTCACCACCGAAGACACACTGAAGACGATGAAGTCAATCCACTCCGGGACCCCCACGGACCCCTGCCCCCACCATATTTTCAACAGAGCCGCCAACACCATCGCACGGATGTTCTGCCACACCATCAACCGCTCCCTGGCAACCACTTCGTTCCCTGATGACTGGAAACACGCTGAGATCAACCCCCTCCTGAAGAAACCCTCGGCGGACCCCACCGACCTCAAAAACTACAGACCCATCTCCCTGCTCCCGTTCCCAGCGAAAGTCATCGAGAAAGCCATCAACAGCCAACTTGCCACAGTCATCAAAGAGCACAACATCGTCGACTCCTCCCAATCTGGCTTCAGAAAAAAACACAGTATGGAAATCGCCCTCCTTGCCGCAACAGTAGACATCGTACCTAAGTAGACAAAGGAGAAACACCAGCCCTTATCCTCCTCAACCTCTCAGCGGCGTTAGACACAGTCTCCCACCGCACCCTAATACGCACCCTCCACGACACAGGGATCCAAGACAAGGCCCTCAACTGGATCCGCTCCTTCCTCTCCTGTACAACACAGCGGGTCAGACTCCCCCCTTTCCTCTCAGACCCTACACCTACCACCTGCGGAGTCCCCCAGGGGTCCTCCCTCAGCCCTACCCTCTTCAACATCTACATGGCCCCGCTCGCCCCCATCGTCAGAACCTACGGACTCAACATGGTGTCATACGCAGACGACACCCAACTCATCCTCTCCCTATCCAAAGAACCCAACACCGCCAGATACAACTTTCAAGAAGGCATGGAAGCCGTCACCAAAAGGATGAAAAATAGCTGCCTACAACTAAGCACAAACAAAACGGAAGTACTCATCATGGGCCCAAACCCTGCCTCCTGGAACGACACCTAATGGCCCTCCCCCTCGGAAGTCCGCCCACCCCCGTGGACCACGCACGCAACCTGGGAATCATCCTGGACTCAGAGCTCAAAATGGACCGCAAGATCAACTCCGTCTCGTCCTCCTGCTTCCACACCCCCCGCCTCCTACGTAAGACCTTCAATTGGATCTCCCTCAAACACAGAAAGACCGTCACTCACGCCCTGGTCACCAGCAGGCTCGACTATGGAAAAGCACTCTATGCCGGAATAAACAAAAACCTCACTGCAAGCTACAGAACATCCAAAATGCTGCCGCAAGACTGGTCCTCATCCTGCCAAGCCACTGCCACATCTCCCAGCACCTGCGCACACTCCACTGGCTCCCCAATCGAAGCTAGAGTCACCTTCAAGATGCTAACCTCGTTCACAAGGCCCTCCACAATACCAGACCAACACACCTGAACAGCCGACTCAAATTCCACGCACCCCAAGGGACCCTACGATCAGCCCAGCTCTCCTACTCTGTGGTCCCCTGCACCAGAAAGACCTAATCGGGAGGCCGCTCCTTCTCCTTCCGTGCCGCCAGTGCCTGGAACGACCTGCAGCTCCACCTCAGACAGATAACATCGCTCCCCCTCTTCGCAAGAAACCTCAAAACCTGGCTCTTCGACAGAACCCCTTCTTGATGGACTGGAACCTGCAAACCCCCAAACTCCCAACTCCTTGAGACCCTTACGGGTGAGTAGTCGCGCCTAACAAACACCTGATTTGATATAATTAGATTTTTGACCCTATATTTGCTTGATTTTTAACACTGTGGATTTTACCTGTGCTAAACAAGAGTAAGGTGCCTGTGCTTCCCCTTTAAACATAATTAAATTGGTCTATCCCTGACACACCTATTTAACATGTCTATAAGTTAAATGCCTCCTATGGAATGTAGCACCTATTGTGCCATTCACAAAGTGGGCTTGTAAAAAATTGCTTCATGTCCACCCTCTGTAACGGATCACTGACATTATATCGACCACAAAAATATCGAGATACATTAATATCGAGGATAAAATATTGAGGGACAAAATATCGACTGCCTATCTTCAAACAGGTAAGTACTAAAATATCGAGTTACAAAAATATCGACAGTCAAAATATCGTTTTTTTTAAATGTCTTTAAATGAAGTTAAAACTAATATAATACTAAATATATTTAATATAAACTTAGTTAAAATTATTAAATACATTTAATATTAATAAATAATTATTGTAAATAAAAAAATATATAACATAAATAATACATATATATATATATATAAAAACATATTATTAAATAAACATATATAATTTTTTTACCGTAGTATAGCAAAATGGTAAAAATTTATTGTAACAACTCTAGTGAGTTCAACAGTAGCAAAAGCGTTGGATAGCGTAGGGGTAAAAATTACTATTCCAACTCCAAAGAGTGCAACAGTAGGGAAAGCGTTGGATAGCGTAGGGGTAACAATTACTATTCCCACTCCAGTGGGAGCAACAGTAGAGAAAGCGCTGGATAGCGTAGGGGTAAAAATTACTATTCCCACTCCAGTGGGTGCAACAGTAGGGAAAGCGTTGGATAGCGTAGGGATTAAAATTACTATTCCCACTCCAGTGGGTGCAACAGTAGGGAAAGCGTTGGATAGCGTAGGGGTTAAAATTACTATTCCCACTCCAGTGGGTGCAACAGTAGGGAAAGCGCTGGATAGCGTAGGGGTTAAAATTACTATTCCCACTCCAGTGGGTGCAACAGTAGGGAAAGCGCTGGATAGCGTAGGGGTAAAAATTACTATTCCCACTCCAGTGGGTGCAACAGTAGGGAAAGCGCTGGATAGCGTAGGGGTAACAATTACTATTCCCACTCCAGTGGGTGCAACAGTAGGGAAAGCGTTGAATAGCGTAGGGGTTAAAATTACTATTCCCACTCCAGTGGGTGCAACAGTAGTGAAAGCGCTGGATAGCGTAGGGGTTAAAATTACTATTCCCACTCAAGTGGATGCAACAGTAGGGAAAGCGTTGGATAGCGTAGGGATTAAAATTACTATTCCCACTCCAGTGGGTGCAACAGTAGGGAAAGCGTTGGATAGCGTAGGGGTTAAAATTACTATTCCCACTCCAGTGGGTGCAACAGTAGGGAAAGCGCTGGATAGCGTAGGGGTTAAAATTACTATTCCCACTCCAGTGGATGCAACAGTAGGGAAAGCGTTGGATAGCGTAGGGATTAAAATTACTATTCCCACTCCAGTGGGTGCAACCGTAGGGAAAGCGTTGGATAGCGTAGGGGTTAAAATTACTATTCCCACTCCAGTGGGTGCAACAGTAGGGAAAGCGCTGGATAGCGTAGGGGTTAAAATTACTATTCCCACTCCAGTGGGTGCAACAGTAGGGAAAGCGCTGGATAGCGTAGGGGTTAAAATTACTATTCCCACTCCAGTGGGTGCAACAGTAGGGAAAGCGCTGGATAGCGTAGGGGTTAAAATTACTATTCCCACTCCAGTGGGTGCAACAGTAGGGAAAGCGCTGGATAGCGTAGGGGTAAAGATTACTATTCCCACTCCAGTGGGTGCAACAGTAGGGAAAGCGCTGGATAGCGTAGGGGTTAAAATTACTATCCCCACTCCAGTGGGTGTAACAGTAGGGAAAGCGCTGGATAGCGTAGGGGTTAAAATTACTATTCCCACTCCAGTGGGTGCAACAGTAGGGAAAGCGCTGGATAGCGTAGGGATTAAAATTACTATTCCCACTCCAGTGGGTGCAACAGTAGGGAAAGCGCTGGATAGCGTAGGGGTAAAGATTACTATTCCCACTCCAGTGGGTGCAACAGTAGGGAAAACGATGGATAGCATAGGGGTAAAAATTACTATTCCCACTCCAGTGAGTACAATAGTAGCAAAAGTAAAAACTTCATAAATAAATATAATTAATAGAAATATTATTACCAATTAAATTTAATTTCCAATACCAATTACTTTTATTTACCAATTAAATTTTATTTAATGGACAATAATTAATTAATTAACAATTTTAATTAAATTACATAATTAATTAATTATTATTAAATTACTTCCCACCCTATCCCCCTATAAACTCACAACCCAGTACAGAAAATAATTTACTAAATATTAATTATTTATCAATTAAATATTTATAATTAATTACCAATTATATTTTAATTAATTACCAATTAATAATTAATTAACAATTATTATTAATTTACATAATTAATTAATTATAATTAAATTACTTCCCACCCTATTCCCCTATAAACCCACAACCCGCTACAGAAAATAATTTACTAGAAAATAATGATTTATCAATTATTCAATTATAATTATTTACCAATTAAATTTTAATTATTTACCAATTAATAATGAATTAACAATTATAATTATTTTACATAATTAATTAATTATATTTAAATTACTTCCCACCCTATTCCCCTATAAACCCACAACCCGCTACAGAAAATATTTTACGAAAAATTAATTATTGATCAATTAATCAATTATTATTAATTACCAATTATATTTTAATTAATTAACAAATAATAATTAATTAACAATTACAATTATATTACAGATTTAATTAATTATAATTAAATTACTTCCCACCCTATTCCCCTATAAACCCACAACCCGCTACAGATTTATATTACACAATTATTACAAAGTATTAAAAACGTACCTTATTTTCGATTTTTTTGTTGTCTATATTCTATCTAGTCGATATTATGTCTAGTCTATATTTTTGATTCGATATTTTGGCTATTAATATCGATAGTACTCGATATTTTTGTAGTCTATATTATGTCTGGTCGATATTTTGTCTAGTCTATATTTTTACCGCGATATTATGTCCAATCGATATTTTTGCATCGATATTATGTCTGTTTACTGTTCAAAACCTGGCATCAAACCAGTCAAAATAACTTTTCTTTGATGGGCAGGAAACTGCTCTTAAATGATAATGTCACCTTCTTGCCCACAAGGTAGGGTGTTTTATATTTAGTAGTAGAACAAAACATATGCAAAGTTGAAGTTGGTATGTTCCTCCAGTGACTATCCCCCAAATGCTGGCAGGGCTCTAGCCGGTTCCTAGAAGGTTGGTTCCAAGAAGGTGTCA
This sequence comes from Lissotriton helveticus, assembly GCF_964261635.1. Classification (NCBI taxonomy): domain Eukaryota; kingdom Metazoa; phylum Chordata; class Amphibia; order Caudata; family Salamandridae; genus Lissotriton; species Lissotriton helveticus. The sequence goes on from NC_136059.1 coordinate 966,520,477, forward strand.
TAGTACGAGATAGAAACTTTATTCTGTAACGTTTGACAGGGCACTGCTGAAATTCCAGGACTATATTTCAAATTTATTAAAAGTACAATTCCTTAGTGAAGTTGGAAATTTAATACATATTTAGGAAAGGTAACTATTAGAAAGTTACCTTTTCCCTGCCTGAAGCTCCTGATTGCTAATTTGAATTAGGCTTCTATCAGCTGCCAAGCAGTGCTTGGACATATTGAGTAACCGTGGGCAATGAATTGAGGTTGCAGAGATTTGTTAACTACGCATTAGATTGAAAACACGGAATTCATGCAAAAACTCTGACTACGCCGTGTAGCAGAGTTAGCTACTGCACCCACAACCCTTTGAGAAAACAACTTTACCTTTACATGCTAAAAAGCATATAACCAATTCACAAAAGTGAACTTTGAAAAATATCAGGCAATGAATGAGGTGATGATATTGGGGTCCCCCCTAACCTAGGGGGAGGACCAAGCAGATGTCTTGAACACAAAGAGCATATCATGCTGAACTATTTGGTGGTGGTCCCATCCTTCTAGGACCATCCCAAGTAAAGTTATGGGTGAAAATACAATGCCACCCAAAGGCCCAGCAAAGCATTATGGGGTGAAATTCTAGAGTGCAGTGAATATTATAGTATTAGCTCTTAGCTGAGCCGGGAGAGCCTGCTCCTTGAGGAATGTTTTGATATTGGATAGGAGGACGCCAAAATCATCACATCTCTCGCTGCTTGCTATATTTTTATTTTCACTTTTGTGAGATGACTATATGCATTTTAGCATGTAAATATAGTTAATTGTTGTTTCACTAAAGGTATGTGAGGTTTCTGTTTTATTAATTGGGATGTAATGAGTAGTGGTACTCAGCCAACTAAGCCCACCCTTAATATTGAGGTGTGAAAATTGCTCCCAGAGCAGAAACAATGCCCTGGGTGTGGGGAGGTATTTCTCTCCCCCTTGCAGGAAGACCAGTTAGGGTGGACACAGGCCTATCACTAACTTGTAAAGATGCCTGCCCTTTCACAAGTAAATGTAAGGTGAGATCGGGAGATGGAAACCCTTTGTTTCCCTAGCCAGGTTGACTCCAAACCAATGCTATCCACAGAACTAATTTTGAGTGAACACAGGTAGGGTACTAATCATTTTCCTGGCCCCACATCCGGGTGGACACATGAGCTCGGCACTAGGGAGAAAGAGTTTCCCTTTTAATTTTAGCACTAAGGGGTACTGTGTGATTGTTTGCAGTAGGGCAACAGGAGCTGCTGAGGGTTGCACCCAGGAACTTTTTCTGCATTGGTTAAGAAGTGTACAGAAATCACCCCAACCTACTGGCTAGGGTCAGCCATTAACGTGGCACTCTATGTCACCCTCCTCAGAACACTTTGTGGATCAGTGGAAGATTAGAAGAGGACTGGACCTGTTGTCTGTGATCTGAGAGCATCCCTGATGGACTGAACCTGCCCCCTTTTGTACCCAGGTGGACTTCCAGGGTCAATTGGCTGACCTCTTGTGTACTGATAGGTAAACTACAAACTGCATAAAAAGCTTATTTCCTGATGTGACCAGTTGACCATTACCAATTGGACCTGCACTGGACCTTGCTAGGGTCTCAGGTGAAGTGATTCCTGACCCCTAAGTGCTGCTCATGAGCTGCTGGGAACCTTGAAAATGACTGAGAGAAGCTACTCCAAAAACCATGAAAATGTTCGGACTTCCAAGACCTTCACAGTCATCAGGGTGACCTTGAGGCAAAGGTGTAAGATTTTGATGCATCTTGCTGGATACAGCTGGAGGCTACCCTGCATGAGGAATTTTAGGGCCAGATGTAGGTAAATCTCATTTACCGATTCATAAATACCGAATTTTACAGATTCGGTATTTATGGATCGGTAAATAGGATGTAGGTAATAATTCGGTATTTTTTACAGAATCGGTAAGATTCGGTATTTACCAATTCGGTAAATACCGAATCGGTATTTGCTATTAAATCCTATGGGCCTTGAAGCCCATAGGATTCAATAGCAAATACCGAATCGGTATTTACCGAATCGGTAAAAACCGAATTGCCAAGGGGGACAGGGTGTCACTTTGACACCCTGTTGCACCCCTGTAACTGGCTTGTGCGCCATGTGGCACACAGACATGCCCTTAGGGCATGTCTGTGTGCCACATGGCACAGGTGTACATGCACAGATGTGCACGTACATAGGGATTCGGTATTTACCATGCAATTGTATTACATGGTAAATACCGAATCCTGAAAGGCCTGAAGCACTGTTCAAAGTGCTACCTACATCTGAAAATACAGATTCGGTAATTTTACCGATTGGTAAATTTACAGAATCGGTAAAATTTACAGAATCGGTAAATTTACCGATTCTGTAATTTTACCGATTCAGTAAAATTACAGATTCGGTAAAATTACCGAATCTGTATGTTTTTTGAGCCCCTACATCTCCATAGCCCAATACCAGTCGGAAACGGCCGAAAATCGGTATTTTCGGCCGTTTCCGACCGGTATTGGGCTACCTACATCTGGCCCTTAGTTCCTTAACAAAAACTCAGTCAGAAGTTAAAATCGTTGACCAAGATGAACCCACTTATTGTGCCTGACCTGCGCTCCATCATGGTCAGCCTGAAATCATACCTAAGTCCTGGTTTACCACTTCCATATACTATCATAGGTGCTTAGTGCATTTTGAGATAGGTAATCACCCACCCCAAATATTAATCCATTTTCCTAAAGTGTAAAATAGCGACATCATCTTTAACAACGTTGTCTGGGGCATGAGAACAAGAGTTCTTTTTGTATCACATTGTCTAGCTATACAGGTCCAATCTGGAGGCACCGAAAGGTGCATGGAAGATAGGGGCAGCTACACTTATCAATTATGTCAATCTAGTGCCATCTGAGCTATAGAGGAGCAACATGTATTACAGACACCCCTCGGCTGAGTTTTACCTGACCCTGAGAGATTGGTGATTGAATGTGTTCTGGCGCTAAATGACGGTTTAGGAGGTTGGAGCAAAACGTAAAGCACTTGGAATTAGGAATCTGCTGGTGGTTTGGTTGTCTCTTTTCCCCTTCTCATCTTTGATAGTGTTGATGCTGCTCGCTGTCAAAAGCCATGTATGTGAAGGAAAATTGCTGAGGAGCAAGGCTATCACGTGCTGTGTCCTGTATGCTAGCAAATTCTGGCCAACCAGCTGCTAAAGGGAGTAGGAGTTCTAGCCTGGCGTTGGCTCATTCTGTCTATTGTTCCATTTGTGGCCTAAGAAAAAAAAACCATGACAGTTAATATGGTTTGGGTCATTTATTACGTTTTCAATACTTCTGGGAATCACGTCAGCCACTTTGTCATGGTATGTCTCTATCCATCACCACTTTATCTTTGTATTGAATCGTGTCCTTCCTAGTTTGTTAGGAGAATACAAATCTTTTCCAGGTAACCCATCTTTCATAACAAGCTCTTTTTCAGTCCCGTCCTTCGCAGAGAGAGCTTTACTGATCCCAAAACTACAACCTTGCTTCAATCACAATAAATCAAAATCACATTAAAATGCCATGCTCCTCAACCTTGCAACCCAGAAAATAAAAGACAAATGCGATGAATACAAAGAATGTATTCAAAAGATTTGTGAAGGATAAGTGTGCATTTTTAGTTTTGTTACAATGTCTGTGGGCGACAGAAGTGCTGTTGCATCATCAAGCATATTATTTCTCCAGCTTTTTTTTAATCAAGAGTACAATATAGGTAGACTGGCTGATCCCTATAACTAGGAATACTTAGGGCACCTCCGCTTTCATTAGTTGCTACAATTCTCCTAGAAATGGTGAATGTACTTAAAAGCTTTACAGCTGGAAAAGCATTCAAGCAAATAATCGAAGGCGTTTTACATTTCAGTCCACGAGTGCATAGAAAATACCTCTATATAAGGCTCAAATGCCAATAAATATCGCTCACCTGTTGGCACATCCGTTACCTTCACACATTATTCGCCTCTTATGTCTGCTAGACCACCACCTTTCAGATGCTTCGTAGATGGTATGTGTATTTCAGGTATTAATTCCTTAAATGTGCAACCATGTTTTATATTTGTGTATCGTGGCCCGAGATAAACCGAATGTAGACATTGCAGAGTAAGAAGGCTAATAACATCATGAGGCAGGACGTAATCAAAAGGTTGCCGTATTTCAAGAAGCATATGTGTGAAGTGGTTGATTAATAGTATGCATAGCTCACGTGGAAGGTTTTCTTATGAGCAGCTAATCTAATATTTACATAAGGATGCATTGCCATTGCCCACTGGCACAGGCCTCCATTTCCTACTGCCAACGCAGGGAAGCACAAGTGATTGTTCACAAGACATTGAGGAGAACCCTGACCCCTTTTGTACTTCCCAACAGCAGCAGTACGATCCTGTAGCTTTATGTGCTCAATAGAAGGGAAAGATGTCTGGTGTAATCACCAAGATGAGCATTTGAAGGCAATTCCTATTGTTCCTGGCTCCGTTTGCTCAGGGAAGGAGCCTTCTGCCCTCAACAAATTACTGCCAATAAAGATGCTAATTAGTATGGAAAACCCGATGACCACTGCAATATTACTGCTGATGACAACGTATTCTTTTGCACAGTTGACCCCTGTAGAGTGTATAAATCTCCTTTGCTAATTGTGACCATAGGCATTTTGAAAGTAAAGAGAAATGTGCGCAAAGCATCTTTGCGGCACTCATTTTCTATTACTTTCTGCAAAGATGCAAGAGGCAGTAGTAGTAGGTCTGGGAGACAAGGAGGTGGGATGCAGAAGGATGGATTCAAGGAAGAGTGATAACAAGAGATAACCAAACACAAGAAGGGGAACATTATTTCACATCCTTCCAAGCCCACCCGAAAGATCACCTACATCTGAATTAGATTAACACATGCTGAAACACAAATAACACATTAGAGCCACATTACCTACTAGTTGGTCACAAAAGGGACCCCCTCTACATAGGATAATCTATAATGTTTTGCTGGTTAACCTCCCCTTTACTCTCCTCAATCCACTGCTTGATTCTTATGAAACCAATTCTCTCCCGATTGGCTATTCCATAACGTAGACATTTCATACCCAGTAATAAATGACATAACCTCTCTATAAATGTATCCATCTTGTACCGCTATTCTGCTAAATCATCCAACTGAAAGCTACAATGTAAACCGTAATCTTTACATCAAATGTAAAACCTCAAATGTCCTTTTTCTTGCTCTCTGTGTATTAAACGTTTGCAAAAATTCTTGTTATTCTTGCACTCTTTATAAAGTGCTTGAACATTCTCTGGGATAATACCCACACCACAGTAAAACAATTAAATGAATAAATAAGGCATGTAACAGGAAAAAGTAAGGCATATGTAGATAGTACATCAGATACAACCCAGAAAATAAAGGACAATTTTTTTCATACCAGGATGTATTAGTATTTAATTAATACAATTTAATATATAATTATATTTTTATACTACTATGAAATTTATACTTTACATGTCCATATGTATTTGTTTAACAATATATTGTTTTTTATTTTAAAAAATGTTTCCAATTTGTTTTACATGCATTGTTTAACACTTGATTTTTTTGTAACATTTCTTTTGATGTCTATGAGGAATAGCCTATTTTTATTTTCAGTTAGCAGCCATTTATTTTTCCACTACCGGCATTTGGTTCTGTAATAGTGTCATTTTGAGGTAGTTTTCGTTCATGTTGGTCGTGGTTCCCTATTACTGTTCTACAGACAAGGTAAGTGTTTTAAAAAAAAAATCATTCAGGGTGTCTGAGGTAGGGGAATGTGGGTAGGTGTACTTAATGTGGGTTACAGTGCTAGTTACATTTGGTAAACTTGTTAGTGGTGGTTTGAATTTATTTGCTATGTAGTATACTGCAGTAGGCCTAACTAGACTCTGTTAGTATCAGTATGTTATTGTAGATGTAATCATGTTTTTATTACGTTTGTAGAAATGTAATGTTATAGTTTTATTGTATTTGTGATGTATACATTATGAGGGTGGATGCGTTATGTTTTTTTACAGGTCAGGAAGAAGTCAGAACACAATGTTTGCAGCTATTTTTAATGCAAAGCAAATTAGTTTGATTTGATTCAAACCAACATTATTTTTGAATTCCCTTTGATTATTTGAATTTTTCAAGTGATTTTTACTTTGAACGTTTCAGGTTTTTTGATGGTTTCCAATATTTGTGGATAACTTTAGTGGATTAAATTTGAAGATTTAATTTATGCATTTTTGAGGTTTCTTTTATTTTTATTTTTAACCTTTTTATGAACTGGATTTGTGGGGAAGTAGAGGTGGATCAAGAGCATCAGATACATAACTGTAAATACAATATTTCTATTTATTTGTGGATGAGAAATGTTAACATCTATATTTATTTTGATTTTACTGCAAGTGAACAGGTTTAGCTTATAGGTGTATATTTTAATTCATGACCTGCTTTTTAGGTTGTTTGTATTGAACCTTTTTAGTTTTTCTATGAGTATTTTACATTGAAAATAGAAATAATTTATCTTTAACTGTCTTATTTTGCACTTTGTTAATATATTTTTTATTATATATTTATATAAATATATTTGTAATTATTTATTAATATTTGAATATGTTATTGTGGTGCTGGTTTTTGTTGCATTTTAGTTGCATGTATATTGGTAGGTAGGTGCTTTTATTAGTGATTTAGCTATCATTTCTAGGTAGTCCACTCCTTTGTTATTTACAAAGAGCTTGACTTTGAATTGTAGCATTACATATGTTCCTTGATCTGTTTAGATATTTTAGACTTGATTTGGTTTGCTGACTGTTCTATCTTAGTTGTTGATGACTTTGTTCATTTGGAGAGTGTCTCTGAAATTGTAAAATGTTGGTTCCTTTCTTCATAGTGTGGCTTGGAAGGCATTGTGCCATCCATCAAATGTGTTGTTGGTTTTTGGCTTGTGAGCTATGGTGCTGTTTTAAACATTCCATCATGGAACTTGAAAGTTAGGTTGGCATCTGTTTCCAGAGTGAGACTGTCCTCCAACCAAAGTGTCCTCAAAGTAGTAATAGTTTTTGTAAAATGGGATTTGTTTAGCATGTTGTAGCAGTTAGCTACGTTTGTTGCGTTTGTTACAGGTACATATGCCAGGGCAAGTAACTTTTTAATTTAAAAAACAAACTTTCTATTGGTTGCATTAAGTACACTTAGGCCCTGATTCCGATGGAGGTGAGACTGCCACCATCAGGCTGTCGGTGGCGGCCCCACTGCCATCGGACCCTGCAGGACTTCCCGCCGCATTACAATGGCAGGCGGATGGAGGGATGAAGGCGAGACAGACCGCCATGCATCCGACAGGCTCAAGGAGCCAGTCCGACCATTTGAGGAACTACAATGCCTACAACGGTGGCATCGTTGTTCAGACTCCACCATATAGATTATAATGTTTCTTTCTGCCGGCCGTTTCTTAGCGGTTAACGCACCATGAAAGGGCAAGCGGAAAGTGACTTTGGGGGCCTCTTCCCCCTGGACCTCCGGAATGGGGTCTGGGGCACATATGGTGCTCCAGTAAAAATCCCTGCAGTGTGTGCCAGGCACCTCATGGGGCCTGCCACGTGGTGCAGGGATGTTCACAAACATGCCTCATAATTTCCCTGGTGGGACTCCCTGTCAGTCAGTCCCGTTGGCAGTGGACTGCCATCATAATCAGCCCCTTAGTGCAGATCTTTGCAGATGATTCCAAACGTTTTGGTTGAAAGGACAATAGCGGCCTTCTATGGCTGTTTGTGGGTATAGTTTAAGGTATTGTTTGTATCATTAATTAGTGGTGGGAGATGCACACCTTGTTTAACAAATTATGCAAAAAAACTTTTTGAAAACACTTCAACACAAGCGTGCTGCGGAGGATAACGCAATGTCCAAATTGCGATAAGAAACATGTATAGCAAATAACAACAAGCGAACCTGCTTAGCCTCTGCGCACTGTTGCTGATCCAGAGTGGATCCCTAAATCAAATTAATTCCAATGAAAATTCCAATAAAAAATGTTTAGACAACACAAAAAGCTGCGTTTCATATATGTATTTTATAAGTGTGCACAAATGCACTGATTAGATCTCAATGTGTCACTGTAAACATGATCAATACATGTAGATGTCTAAATTCATTTGTTCGTATGAACATAAACCAAACACTTGATTATAAGGTAAATAATACATTCCTTAAGTTTCTCTTAACGAATTTGCCCTGCCCAATGCATTTCGGGCCCCCAGGCCCTTCTTCAGGGGCGGTACCTACAAACAAGATAAACAAAATGCATGATAATCCTGTGGTGTTTGAACTGCACTTAACCTTCAATAAACAAGATAATAGACTTGCCACAGTATAGAACAATTATTCATAATAGTGATTAAACACACGTGATTGTTTCTGCATCACAATAAAAATAAGTAAACTTACATAGATTGTAATAGTGCGTTGTGATACGTTTGAGTTTGGAACACCAGTCTGGGTTGATGTTTATCAGAATGTGAGGAATCTCAATATTCTCTAAAAACGAGAATGAAAAAAAGAGACTGAAAAAAAGATAAGGTATATACAAAAATATGTGCGTGTGTACGAAAGATAACAGAAAATAATTCTGCTTACATTTACCCAACGAGGGTGGACAATGAAGAACCTGTCGATTAGAGCAAGTGCTGTGAAAACGGCGGAGGTGTCGGGGCAGTGCGCCTATTAGTCATCAGAAACGTACCAATCTGCAAAACGGAAGAATTACATGAACATGACTCCGCGCCGGGTGCACAGATAAATATTACCACGTTTTGTCGAGGATCGGTGTTACAAGTACAACACACCGCCTGAATGCATGTGGCTGATGACACAGCCGTAATTCTAAGTATGCGGAACTAACCTCGTTATGCTTGTGCGTTCTACACTGTCAGCGAAACTCCAATATACCCGTCACAGAAACCAACCAGGGAAGTTAGCCTGTAAAACATAAAGCACCTTCCATGAAAACAGGTCTACTACGCTATGCGGTACTAATCTAACGAGACGCAGTAACGGTTACCTCTCGATTCCCGAGTGTGCTCCAACACAGCTAGCGGCCCTCCGTCCAAGCAACCCCGAGTGGCGGCGGTGATTACAAGTTCAATGTGAGGCGCGACGGCCTTATGTGATGACGTCAGATGGGACGCTAAACATAGAAAACGGACCATAAGGCGGTCCGAACCAGAAACAAACATAAACGACTAAGCAGAGGGTTCAGATGGGATGATGAGAAAAAGTGTATGATGTGGTTAAAAAGAATATAAAAATGTGTGAAAGAAAAGGAGGGGCATACCGATTTCCAACACATACATATACAGACATGGTTAATTGATAAAATGATGTCAACATTAAACAACATGAGGAATTCCTAACAAATCCTGCAGCGTGGAATATAGGTGCAATGTCATAAATAACAACTTAAGTCCGCTCGATCATTGATCCCAAAAGGATCTTGAGTATTAAGACGTTTGATCCAAAAGATCTCTCTCTGTAACAAAGTTTTGGTGTGATTTCTTCCTGGGGTGGGTATCACCATTTCCAGAACCTGGAACTTCAACTGTGCAATCGTATGCTTGTTTTTGTCCCAATGGGTCGCCAGACTACTGTTGGGATTTTTGTTGCGAATTGTACTTTTGTGCTCTGAGATGCGGGTCTTAATCTTTCTCTCTGTTTTGCCCACATACAGCAAGCCACACGGGCACTTAATGGCATATATCACACTAGAGGAATTGCAATCTGCACTGATCTTAGTGGGAATCAGTTCTCCTGTATGTGGATGTCTCACCGTGCTTGTTATCATTACATTGTTGCAATGTACACAGTTAGTACATTTTCGCATTCCTTTGAAAACAGTGGTTTCAGATATCACTTTCGGTTTGATTAACTCCCTAATGTTCTGCGATCTCCTGTAGGCAAAAATGGGTCTGTTCATGAATAAATCCTTGAAATCAGTCTCATGGCTTAACAGATCCCAATGGCGATTGATGATCTTTTTTATATTTGGTGAGCTTGTGGAATATTTACTGACAAATACCTGCCGTTGGCGTGGTTCTTTAATACTTTTTTTCAACAAGCTTTCCCTCGAAATATTGTCAGTTTTGTTTCTGGCTGTTTCTATTATGTCAACAGGATATTTTTTAGATAGATACTTTGAAGTTATTGTTTTGAGGTTGATTTGCAGAGTCTCCTCTTGTGAACAGATCCTTTTTGCTCGAAGCATTAAAGAATACGGCAGATTATCAATAAGTTTCTTTGAGTGAAAACTGTTATACTGGAGTGCTGTGTTCTTATCAGTATCTTTGTGATACACTTCAGTTTCCAAAGTGTTATTCTCGATTTTGACCATTACATCCAAAAATGGAATCATAGTCTCACTGATATGGTGTGTGAATTGTAAGTTCTCATCATATTGATTGATTCGTAGGATCTTTTGTTCCAGCATGGTTCTAGAGTTGTTCCAAATCAAAAAGATGTCATCTATATAACGACAGTACATGGTCGTGTTCTCCATCCAATCTTTATCAGTCATCAAAAATGTTTCTTCAAATCTCGCCATATAGGTATTCGCATATGCTGGGGCCCCAGAAAAACCCATGGAGGTCCCCTTGTTCTGTAGAAAGAAAGCATCATTCCACTTAAAATAACTGTGTCTTAGACTGAAGTGCAAAAGTTCTAGCAAAAAAACTTTGTTCACTGGCAGATCATCCTGCTTAAGTAAAGCCCATTCTACAGCCTCTATTCCAGCATCATGCGGAATTGAGGTGTAGAGGGCTCTGACGTCTAAAGTGCACAGCAACATGTTGGGGCGAATGGTTACTTGCATGAGTTTTTGCAGAAAATGAGTGGTATCTTTGGTGTAGGAATACCATGACTGTACAAAAGGTTGAAGAAATCGATCTATATACTGTCCCAGTGGTTCGAAAATGGTCCCACACCCAGTGACAATTGGGCGAAATGGTGGATTGGAAAGATTTTTATGGACTTTCGGCAGCATATAGATTCCCGGCTGCTTGGGATATGGTGTTGTGAGGAATTGACGGGTTTTGGTGTTTATCCATTTCATTTCTTCCGCTTGATCCAAAATGATCTCCAAGGTAGATTTGAGTTCTTTTATTGGATCACAATCAAGTTTCAAATATGTGTCGGTGTCAGATACATGCTCCTCTACCTTTGATACATAATATGATCGATCCATGACCACAATGGCGCCGCCTTTGTCTGCTTGTTGGATATGAATTTCAGAATTTTCCGCCAACCCTTTCAATATCATCTTTTCAAATTTTGACAGATTCCAATAGCATTTTTTCTTAGTGTTGATTTGTTTCAAGTCTTTCAATACAAGATTCTCAAAAGCATCCAGTATTTTGTGAGAAGTTGGTGCTTGAAAGGTAGATTTAGGTTTAAATTGAAGATACTCTGCGGGTTGTGGTTCGGTGGTTTGATCAGGGAAATTCAAAAAGAAATATTTCAAGCGGATTGATCTCATGAACTTGAATAAATCAATTTCCATCTCTAACATGGTGGTTTGATAAGTTGGCACAAAATTAAAGCCCTTGTTCAAAACCTGTTGTTGCTGGTTTGAAAGTTGTTGGCTGGAAATGTTTATGATCAAGTTGGACGGGTACTCCGCAAGTTTGGTTTGGTTACCTCTTTTGCTTCTCCTTGTTTTCCTTTGGGTTTGCCTGGTGGTTGTGTTGTGTCCGCGTCCTGGGCGGAAAAAGACGTCTTAGAGGTAGAAGCCCCTGATGTGGTCAGCGTGTCTTTCTCTCCTGCTCCAGTTTCCACAACTATTGGTGGGGGTCTATTTACATTGGTGTCTCCTTCAGATGCCATGCTTTCTTGTGAGGAGGTATTGGTGGTTCTTTTTGTGAATGTTCTCCTCTGGGCATAGACCTCTGCCCACGTGTACACTTCGTTAAGCTTGTAGTCCAAAGTGTCACGTTTGTATTTCCTGAGTTTACCCTCTTGTATCTCCTTAGTGTATTTATCCATCCTCGCATTCATCTCCTCCAGGAATTTTGACCAGTCCTCTGCATCCATTCTGGATTCAAGGTTGGTTTCAATTGTGGCTATCTCCTCTGTGATCTCTTTAATGACTACTGCCAGTTCTTGTACCAGTAATAGGATAAGGTCCAGGGAACACTTATTAAGAACTGCATACCAGCGGTCCATAAAATCTTTCTTCATGTGAAATCGGAAGAGCATGGGTTTGATTGGCATCCTTAAGCCTCTGGGGATTCTTTTTGCGCGATGATGTTGCACCAATGTAGACGCATGCAGGCGCTGGTTTAATTGTCTCTTTGTTAAAAACTCGAGTTGTTTTAACTGCTGCGGCAAGCTGCTTCCTTGTACATTGAAGGATTTAACATCTTGAATTAATGAATACATTTCTGCTGTTTGTATCATTACCTGTTCAAAGTCTATTATAATTTTGTGTGGCGAGAAAGTGTTAGCTTTTACTTTGATGTGGTGTAAATGTTCATAGCAAGTTTAATCTTGTTTGATTGGTAGCAGTGCATACATTAGGTGCATACATTAGGCGTATGTTCGTTTTAAACAATTCTCCATGCATGGTGCATATCTGTGTGAATGGTAGAGGACACATTTTAAAGGTTTCACCCATCATCCACGTGTCACATTGATTTAGACTTAGGAGGTTGCTTTCTTTTGCACATATGATTATTCTTCTGTTGTTATAGTGATTGTTGTTTTGGAGAAAGGTTTCATTGTTATGTTTAGTAGTCAGGGGTTCTGGTATCTAATTGCCTTCGTCTCATTTTAGGGCAGTAGGGGTTTGACTTGTGGCTTTTATAGTACATGATATTAGTCATTATAAAGTAGAATTTGCTGGTAGCTGACCTGTTGTATGCTCAGGTACTTTAGGGAGTATGTATTTTTAAAGTTCAGAAGTGGGCTCTTGGAAATTAGTGCTTGCCTCTTGTAAATGCTGACTTATGTGCCTTACATTTACCTCTATAGCATATGGGAGTGGTTGTGTTCTCTGACTTTAATTACAATATCATTTTTCATTGTAGTCCTCCCATAACAATCATCTGCATAGCATTTATTGTAACGTTGGAATGATGGGAGCACCACTGAAGACAATGGAGTGCTCCCTGCTTCTACGGGCCGTTAAAGGTCAGCAGAGCAACATTCCAATGTTTTACAAAGGCCTCTCAGAGCTCGAGGGGATTTAAATCACTTCGAGCATCGAGAAGCCTTCGTTTTATTTGTTAGAACATTCTGCCCTCTAGTGGCAGAATGTTCTAATAGCCTTATAGCCCTTTGTAGCAGGGCTATACCAGCTATTAAAGTCCCGCTCCCTTGTTAAAGTCTCTCGGGTTTGGCTCAAGCCTTTAACGCAGGAACGGGCCTTTAATAGCCGTTATAGCGGGCTTGGAGTTTGAGCTATTAAACCTGTATGTGTATCCCATGTGTGAAAGCAATTGTTTGCCTTTCTGTAAAGAGATGAATGTGGCTCTCTCTGCCATTCTGCCTGAAATTAGTAAAATTATGTATTTATTTATTGTGTTTGCTAATTTAATTTAAACATGTATCAAATGTTTGCCATTTTACACTTACATAAATACTGTTCCTTAAAGTTGCTCTTGATTTTCCTCCGTTTGTCTTTGATCAGTTTGATGTCATTGTTAGGTGGCCTTTTCATTTCTGTTTGTGAGAAAATATTTGTTTTAGTTTCATGTTAAAGATACAGGTTTTGTTAGGTTTAGGGCGTGGTTAGGTTTTAGTGGTTATTTTATTTTTATAACTGTTTTTATTTTAGTTACTTAGAAATTGCCTTTGTCCAGGTTTATTGGAGTATAGATTTGAAGGTTTTAATGTGCAGTATTTGGTTTTAATGCATTGTTTCTATATTATCCAAGGTTTAATGTACATAATAAAAGAGAGGGTTTAATAATTCATTTATACATTATAGTTAAGTTAATTTTGAAACATACTTATGAAGATGGTTTGTTACTTTGGTGAAGTCTTTCTTCTGGATTTTCTTCATGCAGTCCGTCAAAGTGTCATTTTTTTTGCAGTTTCTAGGTTTTTCCTTTGAAAAATTGTGAGATTTAGCGCTCTGTTTTTAGTGTTCACTTAATTAGGTTTACATTTTTAATGTTTAGTTTGTTTTACAGTAAATTGCATTAGCTACTTTATGTATCATTTGAATTTTTTTTCAGTTGATTCCTAATTAGCATTTCTGTTTATATTTTAAATATGTGTGTTTGTTGGATTGTATTAATGCTACATTTGAAATGTTTAATTTATTTTAAGTATTTTTCTGTGTGTTGTAATACTTATGTTCTTGTAATAATGTTTGAGTTTTTTAACATGTGTTTATTTTTAATATGTAGGAATTATTTTATGTTTGTTGTTTTAATATATGAATAATATTTTTGGTGAGCTTGTTTATGTATTGTTAGATGTTCTATTTATTTTATTTAAAAATTGAATTAATGATTTAAAATATCATTTATTACGTATTTATGGGGATATTATTGTTGTCAATATTGGGTGTTTTGATATTTTTGATTTTGGTTAGATATTTACACAGTAGATGATATTTTCTGTTTGTATGTTTAAGCCTTTGATTTTGTTAAATTTAAATATTGTTGTCCCTTTAGTCATCGATATCTGTGTTTTCTTTTTATTGAGCATTAGATAATGATATTTTTGTAATCAATATCATATTGACAATACTTTGGGGAATCAATACTATTTCCATGATATTCTGTCATGAATCTGCCCTGCACCCACTATGAAGGCACACTTTGTGTAACCCTCCAGGTATCATAATAGATTCTTGATCTCACAGTATCAGATAAAAGGCCTAGCCTTTTGTGCACTTGCTGGATGAGTGCGCTTCCAGGGATGAACAAAAAATCAGTTTCATATGCGGTCGAGCACTCAGGGTACGGGTACTTGCCCGTTTACCATACACAGTATATGATTATTATTATTCATTATATAATTATTGTTCTGAGTTACAATCACATTCATCGGGGAAGGCCGAGCATGAGTCTGCCTCCGGTATTCTGTATGGTCTGAGGTCTCTGTAGAAGATGTGCGATGATTCCTACGTAGAGGGCATTACCATAGTCCAGTCAGCTGGTAATGAGGGCTTATGTCACAGTGCATCTTGTTTGCAGGGGTAGCAACTTGAAGATACATAGATAACAGAGCATGCACAGAGTGAGGAAGCAGGCAGACGAGATGGCGTTGATCTGTGATTTCATGCTGAGCTTGTTGTCAATGATAACTCTGAGATTTCTGGAGTGGTATTAGGGAGTGGGTGCCGGTCCTAGGTCTGATTGCCGCCTGGAGCCATTCCACGTGTTGCTGCTATTTCCTAAGAGCAGTACTTTTGTCTGGTCTGTGTTCAGCAGCAGTCAGTTGTTCTTCATCCAGTCAGTGATGTTTGTCATGCATCTGTAGAAGTTGGTTCCGGTAGTGGGGTCGTCGGTGAGTGAGAGCATGAGTTGGGGGTCATGTGCATAGGACAATATGCTGAAATCATGGACTCTGACGATGTTGGCCAGTGGGGTCATATATGGGTTGAAGAACATGGGGATGAGGGATGAGCCCTGGTGGACACAGCATGTGAACTCCTTGGGTTCAGAGGTGAAAGGTGGAAGATGGATTCTCTGGGTTTTTCCGATGAGGTAGGAGGTGAGCCATTTGAGTGCGTCCTCTTGGATGCTGATGTGGTAGAATCTTTCAATAGTGTGTGGTGGGATACGTGTTGAAGGCTGCAGAGAGGTCAAGGAGGATCAAAGCTGCTGTTTCTCCTCAGTTGAAGAGGGATCAAATGTTGTCAGTGGCTGCGTTCAGAGCAGTTTTGGTGCAGTGATAGCTGCAGAAGCTGGACTGGGAAGTGTCAAGTATCTGGTTCTGCTCCAGGTGTGTCATGAGTTGATGATGATCTTTTCAAGTACCTTCACTGGGAATGGGAGCAGGGAGATTGGCTGATCGTTTTTGAGTTCACTGGGTTTGGCAGAGGGTTGTTTCCAAGATTCAGGAAATGTTGCGGTGATGATAGAGGTGTTGAGTCCGGTGGTGAGTTCCTGGCCGATCTTCTGGTTTCTGAGGTTGAAGATGTGGTGCGAGCATGGGTCTGTGGGAGCTCCCAAGAGGATGGATTTCATGGTGGAGATGGTGTTCTGGGTAGAGAGGATGTTCCAGGTGGTCAGTGTATGGTTCATGTTAGTTACGGTGGATGTATATCCGTTAAGGAAATCCATAGGTGTGCATTGGGGTTCAAAATTTCTGCATAATGTTGGTATCTTGTGATGGAAGAAGTGGGCGATGTTGTTTTTGCTTGCAGCCAGGTTGGAGAATTACTTAACAATGTTGAAAAGTTCCTCCGGGTTGCTTGCACTGGTTTCGATGAGTGCAGCAATGGGTATCTTCTTTGTTTCCCTCAGCAGGCTTTGGAAGAGTTTGAGGGAGTTCTTGAAGTCTGCCGTGTTGGAGGTATCCTTGCAGGTGCACCATCTCCTCTCCAACTGTTTCGCTCCTTCTGAGTTCTAGGGTGCCTTTTTATAGGATTTTAACTGGCTGGTGCTCTTGATGGGGACAATGCTGTCTCTGCAACTGGTGGTACAGGCATTGAGGTTTTTCACTCCCAGTTCGAGGTTAGTGGTGGTAGTAGGGTTGGAGGTGTTGAGGGCATTCGCCCAACTGGTCTGTGAGATTTTATTCCACCTTCGGAGGCAGCATTGGTCATCTTAGGGGTGGCAGTGCGGGGGCTGGAGATGCTGAAGTGGACGATGAAGTGATAGGCTCCAACAACCTGGCACCTGCACCTGGACTCAGCCTTCTGTGAGTCTACCCGGCAGTTCCGGACTATTGGAAGAGGGCCTAAGGTGATCTGCCAGCCGCTGTGAATCCAGCGGAACCAATGCATCTCCTCTGCTGCACAGTGCAACATGCAGAACCAACACATCGCCACTGCTGCATGGATCCAAACCATCCCACTGACCTGCATGGCATCATAGTCTGTCACCTGCACACATCCTCGGTGCAGGAGGCCCTGGTATGCCTCATCGACGGCAGCCTCGATGATGACACCGGACTCTGAATTGTGGTTTCACAGCTCCTTAGAACAGACGCATCACCTCAACTGCACAAGCCAGGCTGCTCTGTTGCAAGATATCTAAGGAGGGAGCAGTGGTTAATTTAGTGTTTGCTTGTGACTTCACCCTGAGAAAAATTCACCCACCACAACAAGCAACCCAATTTCTTACAATTTCCAATTACAAATGAGGTAATAATTAAGTGCAGGGAAAGGATTATCCCAAAATGATATTATTGACAAGTTGCAAAATATATAAAGTATACATAACTGTAATACTTATCTTATGTTCTCCATTAAGTATGGTTTGTTCTGTACTGTATCATTGTTTTCTTATTTCATACTTCTTGTATCTTAGTTTAAAACACAATAAAACGTTTTGAAATAAAAAGTGAATATATATATATATTCACTGAAAAAAACATAGGTTTCACACATGTTATAGTTAGCTGGACATTTCACTCATACAAAACCATTGAAATTCCCCCGTTATAGTTAGTTCAGTTAACTATAACTCGCGCACCCGCAATGCATTGCTGATGACGTCACATATTACATCACTCATGACATGGTCAGTGACATCACTCATGACATCACTGATGACATCATCCAGTGTCTTTCTGAAAAATAAATATTTTTTATATATGTATATCTAAAGGTCAACGGAAGAATAAATGGGTAAATAAGTGTCTAAATGGATGTTTGTTTGTAAAATTGATTGTATAACTGACTTATTAATTGTATCTTAGTGAATACATGTATTAAAGAGTAATTTTAAAATATTTAAATATCTGTATCACTGTCTCACTGTCTCACTTTGTGTATAAGTGCTGCATGGGTTGGTGAGTAGCTACATGAGTGTGTATATGGGTTATTAGTTTGTTTTTTGAGTATCAGTATGAGTGTCTGTATGGTTCGGTGGGGGATATTACTTAGCGTATAGATGCATGAATGAGTGACTCACTGTTTGTATGTTTTTTGAAGACAGTATGTGTGCAGGACTGTATGGGTGGCTGGGTGTGTGTATGGGTGTGTTAATGAGTGAATAACTGCCTCAATAGTGTCTTTATGAGTAAGTATATATGTTTTAAACTAGTATATGTGAGTATTGATGTATATAATTGAGTATATGTGAGAGTGAGAGATTGGAAGAGTTCCTGTATAAATAAGTATGTGTTTCTATAAGTGATTGTTTAAGAGAGTAAGTATGTGTACATTTCTGTAGAAGTAAGTGTAGTGGTGTGTGTATAGCTGTATATGCAAGTAAATTGATAGTTTATTTGCATGTGTGAGTATGTGTGTGAGTAACTCTATGGATGAGTATCGGTGTGTAACAGGATGTATAGGTGTATGAGTACATATGATGCGTGAGTACATGTATGAGTGACTATATAGAACTGTTGGTGAATGAGTGGATGTGTATGTAGATTTTGGAATTACTGAATAGGTTGTTGTAACTGGTATCGGTATCTCCATTGTTTTGAAATTTTTAGTTTCTATTTTTGAATGTGTGTATCAAAGGTTATATTATGCTAAGAGGAGGTCTGCCACTCTTTCACAAGTATGATGTCATCAGTGATGTCATCAGTGATATCATTTGAGATGTCATGAGTGATGTCACTGACCATGTCATGAGTGATGTAATATGTGACGTCATCAGCAGTGCATTGCGGGCACGCGAGTTATAGTTAGCTGAACTAACATGTGTGAAACCTATGGTTTTTTCGGTGAATTTCTAAGGTTTTATAAATGCTAATTCCTAACTATAACGTGGCTCAAAGCTGTGGTTTTTTTCAGTGAATTTCAAAAGTTTTGTAAAATGATAAATTTTAAATGTATTAATTGTTATTTTTTATACTAATTTGCTACATTGTTTTAAATTATTTGTTTTTAGATATTTTATTTTTTAAATTACATTACATATTTTTAATATAAATTGAAAAAAATTTTTTTAAAAATATTGAAATTGTAATATTTATTTTTTTATTTTTATGTTTGTTTAATTTATATATATTTTATATAGCAGCAATGATATCCTATGGAAGGAAATTCAAGTTACTGGTAAGTACAGTTAAATTTACTTTTCAGGAGCAGTAGTGAGCTGAAAGATGCAGCACTGAGGTCTCTCCAGATAACAGGTGAGTAAATCGGAATTCCTAGTTTGGCTGATTTTAGAGGAATTTTTTAAAGTTCCAAAACTCCACACTTAGAAAAAATTCCAAGTGAAACCATTCAATGTTAGCCTATGGAAGGAAATTCAAGTTACTGTAAGTATGGTTAGAACTACTTTTCAGGATCAGTAGTGGGCTGAAAGATGCAGCGCTGAGGTCTCTCCTGATAATAGGTGAGTAAATCGGAATTCCTAGTTTGGCTGATTTTAGAGGAATTTTTTAAAGTTCCAAAACTCCACACTTAGAAAAATTTCCAAGTGAAACCAGTCAATGTTAGCCTATGGAAGGAAATTCAAGTTTCTGTAAGTATGGTTAGAATTACTTTTCAGAATCAGTAGTGGGCTGAAAGATGCAGCACTGAGGACTCTCCTGATAACAGGTGCGTAAATCGGAATTCGTAGTTTCGCTAATTTTAAAGGATTTTTTTTAAGTTCCATAACTCCACACTTAGAAAAATTTCCAAGTGAAACCAGTCAATGTTAGCCTATGGAAGGAAATTCAAGTTACAGTAAGTATGGTTAGAATTACTTTTCAGGATCAGTAGTGGGCTGAAAGATGGAGCACTGAGGTCTCTCCTGATAACAGGTGAGTAAATCGGAATTCGTAGTTCGGCTGATTTTAGAGGAATATTTGTACGTTTCAAAAATAGACACATAAACTTTTCTGGTGAAAACCACACAATAAATTCCTATGTTACGAAATACAAGTTACTAGTAAGTACGCTTAGATTTACTTTTCAGGGTCCGTACTGCGCACAAAGATGCAGCACTGACGTCTCTCGTGATAACAGGTGAGTAAATCGGGATTCGTAGTTCGGCTGATTTTAGAGGAATATTTTGCTCAATTGTGAAGGAAGGGGGCGGGGCCTGAGGTAACATGTGTGCAAACACGCCCTGTGGCGCGTTTTAGGTTGGGGAATTAATTAATTCCTCTTCAATCCAGAGGTCCCCTGTGAGCCAACTAGCCCACCAGGTACCTCCAGTATGCGCCAGGGAGCTATGTTGCAAAACTCTGCAACACAGCTCTGTGGTGCTTACTGGAGATACCTGTTGGACTAGTTGCCCCCTAGGGGACCTCTGGATTGAAGCCACAGGGCATGTTTGCACTCATATCACCTCAAGCCCCGCCCCCTACCTTCACCACTGTGCAAACGCGCCCTGTAGCATGTTCTAAGTTGGGGGATTAAGTCCCCTTGCATACTGGGGGTCCCTGGGGGCCAACTAGCCCACCACGTACCTCCAGTAGGAGCCGGGGGCTGCGTTGCAGAGAGGTGTAAAAAGGGGCGTGGCCTCATTACACCGCTCTGCAACACAGCCCCCTGTCACGTTTGCAGAGGGGGAATTAATTCCCCTTGCATACTGGAGGTCCCAGGGGGCCAACTAGCCCACCAGGAACCTCCAGTATGCGCCAGGGGGCTGTGTTGCATAGAGGTGTAATGAGGCCATGCCCCTTTTTACACCTCTCTGCAACGCAGCACCCCTGGCACGTTTGCAGAGGGGGAACTAATTCACCTTGCATGCTGGGGGTCCCTTGGGGCCAACTAGCCCACCAGGAACCTCCAGTATGTGCCAGGGGGCTGCGTTGCAGGGTATACAGCAGGAATATCGACGTGGAAATATCGACAAGCAGAAATATCGAGGTAAGAATATCGACTTTGTTAAATATCGACGAATTAAATATCGATGTTGTAAATATCGTTTTTTTAGAATAGCAGTAATATCGACATATTTAAATATCGTTGTAGTTAATATAGTTGATATAAATATCGATGTAAATAATATCGATATTATGTTTTTAATGGTATATTTTGTATATTTTTTAATAGTTCTGTTAATTATTTTTTTAAATTTAATGTTTTTATGTGAGTAATAGATGTAAAGTTGTAATACTTTTTAAATAATTTTTATTAAATATTTTAGGAGCGGGTTATATGTTTTATAGGGGATAAGGGTGGGTAGTAATTTAAAAATTGTGTGTTAAAATTATTTTTTAAATTTAAAAATGTAATGAAAATAAATTTACATTTCGAAATTTGAAATTTGAAAATCGAAATTAATTAATATATTTAAAATGTTTATATTAAATAAAATGTGTGAATGTTTTAGGAGCGGGTTGTTGGTTATATAGGGGATAAGGGTGGGTAGTAATTTAAAAATTGTGTTTTCAAAATTTATATGTAAATTTACAATTTTAATGTTTTAGGAGCGGGTTGTTAGTTATATAGGGGATAAGAGTGGGTAGTATTTAAAAAATTGTGTTTTCAAATTTTATTTGTAAATTTACAATTTTAATGAAAATAATTTTAAAATTCGAAATTTTAAAATTGAAAGTCAAAATTTATTAATATATTTAAAATGTGTATATTAAATACTATGTGTGAATATTTTATGAGTAGGTGAAAATAAATTTACATTTCAAAATGTGAAATTTTAAAATCGAAATTAATTAATATATTTAACATTTTTATATTAAATAAAATGTGTGAATGTTTTAGGAGCGGATTATTGGTTATATAGGGGATAAGGGTGGGTAGTAATTTAAAAATTGTGTCTTCAAAATTTATTTGTAAATTTACAATTTTAATTAAAATTATTTTAAAAATCGAAATGTGAAATTTGAAAGTCTAAATTAATTAAGATATTTAAAATTGTTATATTAAATACTATGGGGTCCATTAGGCCTGGCGGGGGCAATCCACCCTCCATCCTGACTAAAAACACCCCCCCCGCCATATTATCATGGCATGGTTTGCCGCGTCGGGCGGAAAGACCGTTGCGGGCCCCCAGGGACGCCGTGGGGGTGGGGGGTGCACATGGGCGGGGCCTGTCATGTTGTGCATTGAAATGCACAACGAGCATTTTTAGCAAAGCTAAAAATGCGGGAAGCGCCCGCCAATGTGGCGGGCGCATCTTAATATGTAAAACAGGACCACCGCCCTTATGGCGGGTGGTCCCATTCACGGTAGGATGACGGGCGGACAAAGTCCGCCCGTCATCCTAATGGACCCCTATGTGTGAATA
Source organism: Lissotriton helveticus (assembly GCF_964261635.1). Classification (NCBI taxonomy): domain Eukaryota; kingdom Metazoa; phylum Chordata; class Amphibia; order Caudata; family Salamandridae; genus Lissotriton; species Lissotriton helveticus. The sequence continues at coordinate 966,542,835 of NC_136059.1, forward strand.
TTTTATGAGTGGGTTGTTTGTTATATAGGGGATATGGGTGGGTAGTAAAAAAAAAATATTGGGTTAAAATTTTAAAAAAATTTACAAATAATTAAAATAAAAGAAATAAATCGAAATTTTACAATTGAAAGTAGAAATAAATAAATATATTAGTATTTTTTAAGTATAATAAAATGTGTACATATTTTAGGAGTGTTGTTTGTTTTATAGGGGATAAGGGTGGGTAGTAATTTTAAAATGTGTGTGAATATTTTATAAATTTACCATTTTGTAAGGCAAATATTGTTTAAATTCGAATTTTTAAATTTGAAATTAGAAATTATTTAATATATTTTTACATGTATATATTATAAAATATGTAAATATTGTAGGAGTGGGTTGTTGGGTTTATAGGGGATAAAGGTGTGTATTAATGTATTAAATGTGTTGGAAAATGTATTAAAAAATTTAAAAAATGAAAAATAATATGTAATTTATCATTTAAAATGTGCATGTATTTTTTTAAACAAATTTAAATAACTGAATATTTCAAAATGTGTAAATATTTTAGGTGAGTATTTTTGGCATTGTAGGGGATACGAGTTGTTAGTAATAGCCCAAATGTGTGTTGAAATTTTTAAATTTATAAAAAAATTGAAGGAAATAAATTATTTTATTTCGAAATTTTAAACATTCAATTTTAAATGTAAAAATTTAAGAAAGTAATATTTGTACTGTCCAGCATTTTATTAGAATTATGTTGATCTTGGAGTTACAATAGTATTTTTTTATGCTTTACTGTGTAGCACCTTCCCTGAGTTATGTTACATTTGGAGTTAGAATAGTAAATTATTATGTTTTACTTTCCAGCACTTTCCCTGAGTTATGTTGGATTTGGAGTTAGAATAGTAAATTATTATGCTATACTGTCCTGCACTTTCCCTGAGTTATGTTGGATTTGGAGTTAGAATAGTAAATTATTATGGGTTACTGTCCAGCACTTTCGCTGAGTTATGTTGGATTTGGAGTCAGAATAGTAAATTATTATGGGTTACTGTCCAGCACTTTCCCTGAGTTATGTTGGATTTGGAGTCAGAATAGTAAATTATTATGGTTTAATGTCCAGCACTTTCCCTGAGTTATGTTAGATTTGGAGTTAGCATAGTAAATTATTATGGTTATTGTCCAGCACTTTCCCTGAGTTATGTTGGATTTGGAGTCAGAATAGTAAATTATTATGGTTTAATGTCCAGCACTTTCCCTGAGTTATGTTAGATTTGGAGTTAGAATAGTAAATTATTATGGTTATTGTCCAGCACTTTCTCTGAGTTATGTTGGATTTGGAGTTAGAATAGTAAATTATTATGGTTTAATGTCCAGCACTTTCCCTGAGTTATGTTAGATTTGGAGTTATAATAGTAAATTATTATGGTTTACTGTCCAGCACTTTCCCTGAGTTATGTTGGATTTGGAGTTAGAATAGTAAATTATTATGGTTTACTGTCCAGCACTTTCCCCGAGTTATGTTAGATTTGGAGTTAGAATAGTACATTATTATGCTTTACTGTCCAGCACTTTCCCTGAGTTATGTTGGATTTGGAGTTAGAATAGTAAATTATTATGCTTTACTGTCCAGCACTTTCCATGAGTTATGTTGGATTTGGAGTTAGAATAGTAAATTATTATGGTTTACTGTCCAGCACTCTCCCTGAGTTATGTTAGATTTGTAGTTAGAATATTAAATTATTATGGTTTACTGTCCAGCACTTTCCCTGAGTTATGTTAGATTTGGAGTTAGAATAGTAAATTATTATGGTTTACTGTCCAGAACTTTCCCTGAGTTATGTTGGATTTGGAGTTAGAATAGTAAATTATTATGGTTTACTGTCCAGCACTTTCTCTGAGTTATGTTGGATTTGGAGTTAGAATAGTAAATTATTATGGTTTACTGTCCAGCACTTTCCCTGAGTTATGTTAGATTTGGAGTTAGAATAGTAAATTATTATGGTTTACTGTCCAGAACTTTCCCTGAGTTATGTTGGATTTGGAGTTAGAATAGTAAATTATTATGGTTTACTGTCCAGCACTTTCTCTGAGTTATGTTGGATTTGGAGTTAGAATAGTAAATTATTATGGTTTACTGTCCAGCACTTTCCCTGAGTTATGTTGGATTTGGAGTCAGAATAGTAAATTATTATGCTTTAATATCCAGCACTTTCCCTGAGTTATGTTAGATTTGGAGTTAGAATAGTAAATTATTATGGTTTACTGTCCAGCACTTTCCCTGAGTTATGTTGGATTTGGAGTTAGAATAGTAAATTATTATGGTTTAATGTCCAGCACTTTCCCTGAGTTATGTTAGATTTGGAGTTAGAATAGTAAATTAATTCATTAAAATTAAGTTAATTTTATAAACATATTTTTAATATACATTATTATTTTTGTTATATATATTTTAACATAAAATAAGTAATGTATATTTTACAATATTCATATGTTTATTTTAAACATTTTAAAATGCATAAAAAAATCATAAAAAATGTGAAAATTTCTTGTTTTGTTTTTATTCATTTTTATGGGGATTAAGTCCTATTTTTGTTTTAATGATGCTGCCATTTTGTTTTCTTTAGTTCACGTTTTAGGCTATCTACATCGTTGTTTGGGTCATTTGTGAAGACGGAACCTCGCGGTTGGGAGCTGCTTCGTGTTTGTTAATGTAAGTTTCATTTTTATTACTTTTAAGTTACTTTTAAGGAATTTATTAGTTAGTAGTAGTGTATATGTGTTGTTATGTGTGTTATTTAACTGTTTATGTAAAATGTACGTGTTATTTAAGCACGTTAGTGATAGCGTACTTTGTTTACTATCTAATATGAATGTAATGTTAATGTTTTGCATTTAAGTATTACTGTATGTATTTTAATACGTTTTATATGTTGTTTATTCGCTTTGTGGGTTTATTATTTGTTTTGGGTGGGTTCTGTATGTACTTTATTTACAGGTGCCGGTTTTGGTGAACGGATGGAATTGCTCCCGGTTTTTTTTGTTGAAAAATAAAGGAAAATGTTACTAGTGTATTTTACTAGTTTATATACATTTCTTTTTTTTCGGGATTTTGGTGCGTTTTTTATCGTGAATTATTTTCGGGTTTTTATGGTTCCGTTGTCGAGAGGATTGCTACGTTGGAATCTTTTTATACAGTTGTATTTTTTCATTTTTTGGGGTTTGTTTTCACTATGTGGATTGTTTTTTGCTTGGATTGTTTTTTAAAGCATCTATTTCGGAAAGATTCTACAGCTACAGAACCGTAAGTAATTATTTATTAATTTTTTGGGGTGGGTTATGTTTATTGGTGAGTTTGTATTTTAATTAGTTATATTATGTCTTGTGATATTAATTTCAAATTTATATTACATGACATAATTTAAGTAATAAAAAAAAGGTCTGTTTTATATATGTTTTTATGGTTTGCTATTTGTATTTTAATAAAGGATGGATTTTGCTATTAGATCTATGTATTCTAGACCTTGGATACTTGGGTACATTCTTGTTTTTTGTTGGAGGTATTCGTACATATTTATTGTTTGTTTGCTTAGTTTTGGTCCTATTTTTGTTAGAGATTTTTCAATTCTTAGTTCTTGGTAGCTTTGTTCTTTTTTGATGCATTGGATTAGGTTGTGAAGTGTTGGTTGTGCTCTTCCTATTGTGGCTTGGAAGGCATTATGCCATCCTTCTACCGCGTTGTTTGTTTTGGCTTTTTGTGCTATAGTGCTAGCGTAGACATTCCACCAGGGAATTTGGAATTTAGGTTGTCTGCGGTGACCTGAACGATGTAATCTTCCTACCCAGGTGTCTTCGAAATAGTCTAAGAAGGGAGTTATTTTTTTCATTACTGCGGTAGAAAGGACTGTCAATTAATAAATTGTAGTAATTTGCGACTTCTGTTGTTGGGACGTATGCTAGTGCTACTTTTTGATCTGGTAAGCAAAGTTGCTGTTTGTAGAGTATTCTATACTTAAGGTAGATTTTTGTAAGTGTCTCCATATACTTTGATTGTAGTGATAATAACACCCTTGTATTGCAGTGTGTGGGAAGTTTGTTAGTATAGCTTGTATCATAGCTATTTCAAAGTCTACTATGATTCTTTGTGGATAGTAATTAACTGTTAAATCTTTCATTGTTGTTAAGATTTCTATGTAGGTTGCATTTGTTTTATTTGGCAGCAATGTATAAATTAAGGGGATATTAGTTTCCTGGTATTCACCGTGGATGGTATAAAGTTGATAAAAAGGTTTTGGACACACTTTAAAAGTTCCGTCCATCATCCATGTTTCACAATTTTTTAGTTTTTTCAAGTTGTTATTTGTTGCAAAAAGTAGAATTCTTTTATCATGGCTTTGGTTATCATACATCAAGATTTTGTCTTCTTTATGGGTAATAGTATATTCAGGATATATTTTAATTTCTTGAAAAGTTTGAGATGGAGGTGGAGTTGGATCAGATGCTCTTTTAGTTTTAGCTATTAATCTTTTCAAGTTGGGGATTGAGGGTAACTGTCCTGTTACGTGTTCTGGGACTTTGGTCAATACATTTTTCAAAATTGTAGTGCTTGTTTGTTGGGAGCCTGTACTTGCTTCTCTAAGTGTTTCTAATGCTTCCCTTACTTCTACTTCGGTCACATTGGGTGGGTGGTTATGCTCTCGTACATTTATAACATTGTTATCTACAGTTGTAGCTCTACCATAGCATGCAGTTGAATAGTATTTGCTACATTTCCAATGTGTTTTGTTATCTTTGACCTTTTCTTGGTTGTAGGTATAACCCATGTAGCTGAGCATTATTTTTCCTTTTTGAGATGTTATAAAAGTAGCTCCTTCTGCCATTTCTAGGGTAGATCTGTGAAAACATATATATCTGTTTTTAGTAAATATGTAATACATTTATTTCAATGTCTTGGTTTAATTAGTAAATTTAAAATTATACTTACAATGTTGATTTTTTCAGTTTTTCTTATGTCTTTATTTCTTTTTATTGGAGTTTCACTGTTGTAATTTCTGTAGTTGTGGTAGAGAACAGTTGTAATTAATAATATTGTTTGATACTTAGTTGTTTCTCTTTTGTTATCATTTATTTAAACTGTGAGTATACTTACTTAATTTTGTAGAAGCTGTTGTTTGCGTAGATGTAGTTTGGTAGATGAAGTTTGTGGAAGCTGAAAAAATAAGTATTTGTATTAGTTGTGTATTATTAGTTGTGTATTATATTAGTATTTATTTATAGCTCAGACAATGTAATTTCATTTAAAACTTTAGTTTGCTATATCTTTATTCATTTGTTACATTTCTATGTAGGCATTGATAAGGCTGCTCATTTTTTAGTAAATTTTTTCATTGTGGCTGTTGTTGGTATGTATTTTTTGTTTAAATAAAAAAAGAGAGCAATTATTTAGTTTAGGGAGTTTAGCTAAGTTTCTTGAGGCTTTAATAGTATATAAAATGGGAGTTTACTTACTTGTGTTGTAGTATAATCTGTTGTAGTAGTTGTTCTAGGTGAGTATTCTTTTCTCTTCAGCAAAGTAAACGTTTTCTTCGAGTTTGCTCCAAAAATAGTAATTTTAGTTAATTATGTAATTGTTTTTATAGTAGTTAGTTAAGTATTTCTGCATTTTGATTGGTTTGACGACATTTATTTTAAATCCATTGGGTGAGAAGTTTAATTTGAATTTGGTATCCGTTATTTTTTAATGAGGCAGTTTTATTTGTGATTTAGTAGTAGTATATAATTAAAGATGTTTTGTATGTGTTTTATATTTATGGTTTATATTTGTAAAAATGTTTATATATGTAATGTGTTTTTAGAAAATTTATAAATTGAGTATATTTGAATTATTAAGTATGTTTATATTTATTAGTGTATTAATAAATAATTTATACATATTTCAAGTATATAGTATATTTATATATGTTTATTAAGTATTTATTTAAAAGGTAATAATAATTAAAATGCTATTTTTTGAGAGGATTGTGTATTTAATGTTCAAGAAAAATTTAAATTATTTTTGTATTCGTAAATAGGCTGTATGTAAGTCGATAATAGTGGTGTTGATATTTTTGTAGTGTCTCATGATATTTTAAGTATTTTTGATAATTTTGTAGTCGATATTTTAGTAGTTGATGTAATTAAAAACGATATTTTTTTAGTCAATAAAAAAATATCGATATTTGTGTAAATCCTTGTTTAAGTATATGGTGACGATATTTTTGTTAACGATATTATTGCGCCGATATTTTTGAAGGTCGGTGTTTTTGTTATCGATATTTGATCAGGGATACCGTTGCAGAGAGGTGTAAAGAGGCCATGCCCCTTTTTACACCTCTCTGCAATGCAGCACCCTGGCGCATTTGCAGAGGGGGAAATAATTCCCCTTGCACACTGGGGGTCCCTGGGGGCCAACTAGTCCACCAAGAACCTCCAGTAAGCGCCAGGGGGCTGCGTTGCAGAGAGGTGTTCCAAGGTCCCGCCTTTTTTTACACCTCTCTGCAACACAGCCCCCTGGCCCATACTGGAGGCTCCTAGTGGGCTAGTTGGCCCCCAGGAACCCCCAGTATGCAAGGGGAATTAGTGCCCCCTCTTCAAACGCACCAGGGGGCGTCTTTGCAGAGAGGTGCAAGGAGGGGGCGTGGCCTCCTCCTGATACCGTTTATAAAAAAAATCTACTTTTAAGAAGGGGGCTGTGTAGCCCCCGTTCTATTTCTTTTGTTTTGCCCTGGGGACCCCATCCCCCAGGGCCTACTCCCAATTCTTATTTTTTATATATTTTTTTTACGGGAAGGAGGCCACGAGGGCCGCCTCCTGTGGCAAATTCATGCCCCGGGGACCCCATCCCCCGGGGCATGGCCAACTTTTCTATTATTTTTTGTGGAGGGGGCTGCATAGCCCCGCTCCTATGCCCCCTTAAGGCCCCAGGGACCCCATCCCCCGGGGCCTGTCAATCCTTTTTTTTAAAAACATTTTTAATAGTGGAGGGGGGCGGCGTGGCCCCCCTCCTGGGCAACTTATGGCCCCGGGGACCCCATCCCCCAGGCCTGACCTCTCCATTGGGGACCGTGGGGGGGTCCCCAAGCCCCCCACAGTCCCTGCCGGCTCCCCGCATCCTGCGGGAGCCGGCATTGCCTTTCTGCTTGGGGAGCAGCTAACATGCTGCTCCCCATGCAGAAAAGCAATCGGCTTTGATTTTTAAAAGAGAGAGCAGGTTTCCTGCTCTCTCTTTCAAAAACCAAAACCAAAGCCAAGCAGTTTGCTATGGTAGGGCGGGAGCCGCGAGGCTCCCACCCTACCATAGCAAACAGAGGTGTCCCGGGACACTGCAGGAGCCGGCCCTGGGGGTGGCGGTCCCCAGGGCCATTAAGGGCTCCAGGAGGGGGGCCTCCCAACAATTGTAAAGCCCCGGGGGTTGGTGGTCCCCGGGGCTGGGGGGTCTGTCTCGGACCCCCCTATTTTAAATATTAGTGCCCCAGGGAGGTGGTGGTCCCCAGGACGTGTGGGGGACTTGAGCCCCCCTCCCACAGAGGTTATAAAAAAAATTTAAAACGAAGCCCCTGGGGATGCCGGTCCCTGGGGCTGTGGGGGGGCTGTGAGACCCCGCATACTACATAATAAAGCCCCGGGGGTGGCGGTCCCCAGGGCTTGGGAGGCCTTGGAGGCCCCCCATCATTCACATCGAAGCCCCAGCGGGTGGCGGTCCCCGGGGCTGCGGGGGCTATGTGCCCCCCGCTATCATAATAACTTTGCCCCGGGGCAGTGTGGGGAGGATTGGGCCCCCCCCCACACTTTTTGTTATAAAGCCCCCCGGGATTTAGTCCCCCCGGGGGCTTATTTAAAAAAATGCAGACCGGGTTTTTTTTTCTCCACGGGTTACGCGTACCTCCGTATATCCCGCGATTTAAAGAAAACATTTTTTGGGCCTTGGGGGCCCTTGTGGGACCCCCTGAGCAGGCCTAGGGGGTCAGGGTGTTTCTACCCTGCCCCCTTTGTGTGTTTTTCGCATTTCTTTTGCTGCTTTCTTCTGCCTCGGTTTTACCGAGGCACAGATGGCTGCCAACACTTCCTGGTTTGGAGTGTTGACGGCCAATTAGCATAAAGCTCGTGCTCGGGAAGGTACGCGTACGATACTTCGTCTATAGATATATCTATGATTTTACTTTTGAATTTTTAAGGAACTACTGAACCGATTTACACCATTTAACAAAAAGCTTGATCTGCGAACCGAACTCTACCTTTTTGCCAAATTTGCTGTAATTACGTTCATCAGTTCGGGCTGTAGCCGCAATGAAAGGTCCCAATGGAAAATTGCATGGGGAAAACATGTTTTGGGACCCCCTTTTTTCTCAGCCCCTGCTTCACGAATCACCCCGAGGAGCGGAGCAGGCCATTTTCTTGAAGAATTTCGCGAAGATTTGTCCACCGGCGCCAAAGTTATTCCAAATAGAATGTTGCGGAATTCCTATGGAAACTAGGTCCAAACTATAACTACCTACTGGCGACCGCCAGTAGGTAATAAATATATATATATATATATATATATATATATATATATATATATATATATATATATATATATATATATATATATATATATATATATATATATATATATATATATATATATAATATATATATATATATATATATACATATACATTTATATATATATATATCAATATATACTTCCCTGTGAAACCCCGAGCACGAGGGGATTTCGGGAAGTGTGGAACGAGTTTTCCGGCATATATATATAAATACATATGAACAGGAACTTCTCCACAAGAAAGAAGCAGAGACCCAAGGGGAAACCTTTGGAAGCGTTTTAATAATGGAGGTGGCGAATGCATTTCGGCTTAACTACAGCCTTCTTCAGCGCCCAAGCATCCAGGTAGTTTCGCAGCAAGCTGATGGTAAGTCCTGCCTCCTTAACTGCGATGTGACCCAGCCCGTTCCGCCCCCTGTTAATTAACAGCCCACCAATGCAGAGTCCCGGAGTAGAAGGGAGACTACATGTCCTAGAGTTCATTGTTGTGGGTCCTGGAAAGTGGTGCGTGGGGGAGAAATCCAAACCAAGTGGTAGTGCGGGGGTGCAGGGAACAGTGTGTGTAACAGAAACCAAAGTTGTGTTTTCCTGCTTGAAATTAGTCCAAATAAAGCGCCTCCTCCGGTCCTCTGTGCCACCTCAGCCACAGAAATCAGGGAAATTAACGAAGGGGGCAATTGTGATAGTGCACATAGCCCAATCGTGCAGTTAATAACTGCACTACCTCCATATCTCCTCCCGATATCCGTGGCGTGCTCCAGACCATCCAACAGTGTTGGAAAATGAGAAGAACTGCAACAGTTCGAAGCCAGTAATGTCCGGAGCCCAAAGCGAGGCGGGGGCACAATGTGGTGCGTCTCTGGCTGGCGCATTGAAATATGAACAGGAACTTCTCCACAAGAAAGAAGCAGAGACCCAAGGGGAAACCTTTGGAAGTGTTTTAATAATGGAGGTGGCGAATGCATTTCAGCTTAACTACAGCCTACTTCAGCGCCCAATACATATATATATATTACCTACTGGCGGTTTCCAGTAGGTAGTTATAGTTGGGACCTAGTTACCATAGGAAAATCGCAACATTCTATTCCTAATAACGTTGGTGCCGATTGACGTATGTTCGCAAAATTTTCAACACTTATGGCCCACTTCCGTCCACTCCTATCTTTAAAGTTTTGGGGTGAGTCGGCAAGCGGGGGCCAAGAAAAAAGTGGGGTCCCAAAAACGTGTTTTCTCCATGCAATTTTCCATAGGAAACTTTAGACACGGCTACAGCCCGAACTGCTGAATGGAATTACACCAAATTTGGCAAAAAGGTAGCCCTTGGTTTAGAAAGATCCCTTTTTGTTAAAAGGTGTAAATCCGTTCAGTAGTTTTTAAAATATTAACGGAAAAAGAAATATATATATCTGGGCAGGGCCTAACCACACATCTCATTGTGAGATCTGATTGGCTGTTAGCACTTCATCCAAGAAATGTTGGCAGCCATCTTGGGACCAATATACATGATAGCACCTTATTAAAAAGCATTGCAGTTAATAGAAGGTTTTAAGACTTTAATTACATTGTAAATTATTTGTTGATGGTACCATACTCATTTTAGGAATTGTGGTGTGTTCTAAGGTGATTTTACCTTGTGAAAAAGCCTTCTGCTGGGATATCATGTTTGAGAGAAAAGTATTTTCTCATGCTTTTCCTACAGAGATTCGGAAGGTGATCTATAAGCTAAACCGCGAGCATATTTTCTGTAAATTCACATTATCTTTCTCAGTCATGTGAGAATGAAGTCTGACATTCTCAGTACAACATGTACATACAACAAGGGCAGAGACTGGCAGTTGATTCCTTTGTGTTCTACTGCAGGTTCCCAGAGTGTTCTAAAGAACAACTAGAGCGCTAACAGTCCTAATTATGACAAACATATTGCACAACTGAAGCCATCTTAATTGGAATAAAGTTGTAACTTTTAAAACATTTAATTTAAAAAGAAACATCATTAGGGGGTTCGTTTTGCCATAGAAAGTATGATCAGTGATGCAGAAAGAACAATTAGGGCAGATTTTGAGTGACTTCTCAAAACCTCTTCTATTTCAATTCTAACATGAAGACTGAAACATGCACTTTCAATACTAGCAGCAGACTTCCCTGGTGAGCAGTAGCTTTACTACAGTGATGTAATAAGCAACTAGAGTACTAACATTCTAAATGCATGGCAAATGTGTGACACATCTGAATGCCTCCTTGATGGAATCAAAGTAAAAAATGAAAGTATTTCCTACTGAGGAGACTGTAGTAAATGAGGAAATTAGGAAACTTCATAACAAATAAGTCTCCCAAGATGGCCACCAGAGACAAAAGAGCCCATTTGTGTTACAAATATCACCCAGATGTAGCCCAAGCATAGCCCAATGACAGAATGTCCCAGAGTGTTCTAAAGAACAACTAGAGCACTAACAGTCTTCCTTATGACAAATGTATGGCACACCTGAAGCCATCTTGATTGGAATCAACTGGTAACACTTAAAACATTTAATTTAAAAAAGTAACACAATGAGGGGGTTCATTTTGCCATAGAAATTATTAGTGCTGAAGAAAGAAAAATTAGGGCACATTTTGAGTGACTTCTCAAATCCTCTTCTATTTCATAAAAACATTCTGACAGGCAGACTGAAACTTGCACTTTTAATACAAGCAGCAGACTTCCGTGGTGAGCAATAGCTTTACTACAGTGATCTAATGAGCAACTAGAGTGCTAACATTCAGAATTTATGGCAAATGTGTGACATATCTGAATACCTTCTTGATGGAATCAAAGTAAAACACTGAAAGCATTTCCTACTGATGAGACTGCAATAAATGAGGAAATTAGGAAACTTCATAACAAATAAATCTCCCAAGATGGCCACCAGAGACAAAAGAGCCCAAATGTAGCAGAAATATCACCCAGATGTAGCCCACATGTAGCCCAATGACAGAAGTGTGCAAAACACTTTATTTTTTGTGTTTTTGCAGTTTTATATAGTGCAGGCTTGTCAGTTATTGGAGTGCTTTACATGAGCATTGGTTACATCACACAAAGAACAAATTACTTTGGTTGTCAACATGGGGAGATTAAGTGATTTGACCAGAATCACAGAATGTCGAGCTGAAGCAGAAACTCCAACCTGGTTCCCCAGTTGCAAAGTCTGCAGCTCTGGAAGTAACCCCACATCCTCTCCCCTAAGTGCAACATTTAATCAAGTGGTCAACTGGATAAAAAAGTAAATATAACAAATAATTTAAAAGTGCTCTGTCGCTATTTAAAAACTCAGAAAATATGTCCTCATTTTAGTTTTTTACCGCACTAACCATAGTTTTGATGTAAATAAGACCCTCTCATATATGTAATTTCTAAAGGAAATGCTCTAGGTATTACACTTTTGATTACATCAAGATGATGTCAGGCGTTCCACACTTTTGTAATAAATATAGAATGATAGCGATCTAGTTGTTCATTAGGATACTGTTTTGAGAGGCAGAGGCCAGGGGCAGGGACTCTGAAAATTGAAGGCAGGTAGGAGGGTGTAGAGGCAATAATTTGACCACACTCGGCAGGCAGGAAGGGCAGTGGCAGCACAACAGACTATGGAGGGCAGTTGAAAAGGGGGCACGGGCAACAAGCCAACAATACAGGACTGGCAAGAGAGGCTGTGGCAATATAATAGATCTTTGTGGGCAGAAGGAGGAGGCAGTGGTAGCACAACCATACATGTCAACAGGCCCGATTCAGCCAGGAAACATCCAATGTTTTTAAGCCCAAATGGGCTTTATTTGATCTGTCTCCTGTCTAAAATCTCCTCTTTTTCATTGCAAGTCAAAGGGGAAAATCAATACCCCATTTTTTTTCAAAATCTCCCTCTTACCATGTTCAAAATAATAGTATGGTACATTGGATCATGGAAGGCAGGAGGAATTGGGGTAGGGACATGGACTCTGAAAACAAAGGACAGGAGGGACATGGAGAGGTGCACCAAACTGACCCTACAGGGCAGGCATCAGTGTTTACAGCAGCACAATACACCACACAGGGCATGCGGGACGGGAGTGCAGCACAACAATCCATAGAAAGCAATAGGGAGGGGACAGAACCATGCACATTGACAACAGAGAACAGAGGGGAAAGAGGCAATGGTAGCTAGCTGACCGTAATGGACAAACTGAAGAAAAAGCTGCAGCATAACGGACCAAGGCAGGAGGTACTATCAGGGGCATTACAATGGAACAGACAAGCCAGGAGGGAGGGAATAGGGGTCTGCACATGGAAACAGAGGACTGGGGGCAAGGGCGCAGGGAAGGAGCAGCAAGTTGACCATGGAGGTCAGGCAGGATGGCACTAGAAGCAAGACACACCATGGACAGCAACAGTGAGACTATAATGGTATACACACAGGCCATGGAGGGAAGGTGGGAGGGGGTCTGGGGCACTAGCTGACCACACAGGGAATGTAGGAGGGGCCATGGCAGCACAGAAGACCATGCATGGCAAGCGGTAGGGTAAGTGGCAGCACAATGGCTATAACAGGCAAGAAGGAGGTTGCAAGGGCATGCACAAAGGACCGTGGAGGATAGAAGGGCGGGTCAGGACCTGGGCACACACAAGAGAGTTCGGGGGAAGGGACCTCACAGCAGACCACGCAGGACAGGCAGGAGGAGCAGTTGCAGCACAACATACCAGGGAGGGCAGAAGGGAGTGGCAGTAAAATGGACCATGGAGGACAGGAGGTAGGGGATAGGGGCATGGAATGTGGACAGGTAGGGTGGAGGTCAAAGGGACAGGTTACAGTCATCGGACAATGCCAGGCAGGTGGGAGGGGAGTGGCAGCTCAAGAGAACTGAACACAGCAGATAGGAGTGGCAGGTCCATGGAACATGGTGGGTAAAAAGGATGGAGCAAGGGCATGCACACAGACATTGGAGGGCAGGGGGAAGGAGAATAGGGGCAGCAAGCTAAGGACAGAGGCTAAGCAGGAGATTAATCATGGGGCATAGAATTGGGCAATGGAGGGCAGAAGGAGTGGACTGGTACATCATGCTAAATGGAGGGCAGTGGCAGCACTTCAGACCATGCATGGCAGGAGGAAGGAGGCTAGTTCATGGATTCAGACAACTGAGGATAGGGAGTAGGTAGATGGGGCAGCAAACTAACTGTTCAGAGAAGGCGGGAAGGCCAGTGGGAGAACAACAGCCACACAGGGGTGTAATAAGGGAGCAGGGACATGGACTTGGACAATAGATGGCTAGGAGGAGGGAAGGCAGGAGCAGCAAGCTTGGGTGGGGGCAGCACAATGCCAGGCCCTGCTTCCAACCCCCACCATCCATTGTGATATGCATCTTACTTAACGTTAAAAAAAACTAGAAATTTGCTGAAAAAAAACAAAGAATACAGGGACGGTATAGTTAGACTCAGATTTCACTTATACACAACCAGTGAAATTCAGCAGTTATAGTTTGTGAGAAGTTGGCCTGGTATATGATGCTCACTAGTTCTAGTGATCACCTTGTACCATGCCAAGCAACCCTTATGATGATTGGTTGTAAGTCAACCTTATAGACCAGCTATCCTAGTAGCGTGGACAAAGCAGTCTTAGGCTAAACTCTGTAAAGGCATGTGAAGCAAGCTGTTTTACCATACACAATCCCCTTGAATACCAAATGAAAGAACACCACACAGATATATATTGAAAATATATATATATTTATTTACTACAAATATCCCCTATACTCTTTATGAGCACAGAAGCAAATGCGTTAAAACTAAACACAGTTTAAATACACAAACGTTGCACAATATGGATGGGGCCACTTAAACCATATACTAAAATAGTGGTATAAGAACCACCAATAGGAAAGGAAATAGGCCTAGGGCCTGGGTAATCGCTGGAGCTGTTCGGGACTAACAGTGAAGAAGTCGGGAAAGGCCCGCGGGACTCGGGTGCAGTGCTTAAAGTGCACGCATGCACCAATGCAAAGTCAATGGTGCGTAAAAGTTACAAAGTTACTGCAAAAGGAATCTTCCGACTGGACTAGGACTACCAAACTTTAGAGTTAGGCACTAGGAGGGTGTACCAGTGTAAGAACACCGGCGTTAGTAAGTTACCTCACCCACAGGAAGCGGGTGCACAGGTGCCAAAGTGTGTCGGGTTTCGTCACGCAGTCTGATGGTGCCTGAGGATGAAGATGCTGCAGGCGTCCAGGCGAGAAGTGTCCGGTGTGATCCAAGGATGTATTGAAGATGTGAAGACCTGAAAGCAGAGGGGACAATGTTCAGAAGTCACTAGCCAGTGACTGGCGTGGAACCAGGATGGAACCAGGCAATGTCGGGTGCAAACAGGCGATGAGGTGCAGCTTGTCTCCGCAGCCACGTGGACACAAAGAGGTCTAGGACGTCGAGGAGTCGATCACGAGCTGTCCCACAAAGGCTCTAGCTGATGGCGGTGTTGGCAACTTGATTGGAGCAAACAGGCCTTGGCTAATGCAAGTCACGCAGGAAGTGAAGAAAGCTTAATTCTCGGACCAGCAAGGTCAGAGGTGCTGCTCCTTTTTACAGGAGCGAGGGCCAGTCTGGAGCAACCAGACCAGCTGTTTAGATTGTAGATTTCTGGCTAGTATTCCAATTCATATGACACCTTACTCGACATGTTTTGATAAAGCCAAACCAAAGTTAGCAAATAACCGCGAGGATTATAATGCACTTAAGAGTATATGGTATGGCAGTATCATGGAACAGCTACAGGAAGTGGTCCCAAAAGCTGCAGACAGGTTCAGCTCATGCTAGAGCACCATCTCACATATTTCCAAGCACACTGCCTCCAGGATTGATGAGGCCTTCCATAGGAGTGGCTGATAGGAACATATGTGTCCATTTTAGGTTAGGTATAGGCATACTACACCTAAGTAAGGGGTGATTACACCGACTTACCCCAGCTGAGTGATCAGCCAGTTGTGTCAAATATGGAGGCCAGGCTAGGGGTGGCACAATACGTGCTGCAGCCCCTGGTAAGCCTTGGAACCACCTATGCCCTGGGTACTCTGGGTACACTGTTACAGGGGCCTATAAGGTGAACCAGTTCCAATTCGTAATGCACCTAGAGTGCATTGGCATTAATTTAGAGAGAGAACAGCAGGCTGTGGGTCTGATTAGCAGGCCCACAGCCACATTAAGTCATAAACCAGTGAAGCAAAAAGCAAAAATTTGGGGTGACCATAGGATAGCAGACCCTACTCTCTACATAGTTACCTGAGCTAACTATAACTTACGCCCCCACAATGTACTGCTAATGACCTCAGACATTACATCATTCATGATAGGGTCAGTTACCTCACTCAGGACATCACTCATGACATCTCAAATGAGCTGTGAATGGAATGGAACTATAATCGCTAGAACTTTATTTAGGGATAGTGTGTTTATATTAACAACCCTTTTTTTCTTTTCTTTCATGTAAGAACCATTATAATACTCAACGTGCCCTGATTAATATGGCCAATAGCCTTTCACTTTAAAGTAATGTGTAGGGCTGGGCGTAGTTTGCGAAGTAGCACTACGCGAAGTTACACAAAGTGCACTTCGCACTACGTGAGCTATGTGAGCTTCGCGTAGCACTACGCGAACTGTGCAGTACCCTGTTCGCACTGTGCAAGATGCCGTCTTCAATGATTGCACAGTGCGGACAAGCATCCAGCACTGTGCAATCATTGATAACGGCATCTTGCACAGTGCGAGCTGTAGTTTTCTGCCACTCGAGTAGATTTTACTCGAGCGGCAGCTTTCTCATTGCGGACTGGTAGTTTCTCATCGCACGCAGTCGCGAGCATACGCAACCACTCGCAATGAGAAACCTGGCCTCCCCGCATTGAGATTCTCGCTAGGAGGTTTATTTTTCACGCTCGCGATCAGCAACTTGATGTTGCTGATCGCGAACGAGGAAAAAGTCTCGCGGGATGTCATTTTGCTTGCTCGCGGTCATCAACTTGATGTTGAGGAACGCGAGCAAGCAGAAAATGACAGCTGCACTATGCTACGCTACACATGTTTGCACTGTGCTACGTGCAGATCGCGTAGTGCGAAGTAGCGCAAACTTCGCAAACTAATGCTCGAGCACCTGCTTTATTTTATCTATTAGTGCTTCCTGTTGAAGCTAACTTAGTAACTATTTCAGGATGGCGTTGGCAGCTTGCCGGCGCCATCCTAAAATAGTTAAAGGATATGAAGGGCAGGGTTTATTCTGGCACGATGGTCCTGTCACAAAAATTAAACCTCAACAGGAAGCACTTACAGATATCAATAAAGCATGTGCCCTAGTTGAAGCTCAAATTCAGTGACGCATTCATCAGCCCAAAAACAATCGTGAGCATTGTCGAGGCTGGGCATGTGTGCTTTCTTCCCAAATCTACCGTCGAAAATCAGCTGTGATGCTGGATAGAGGCCTTTGCATCCTTGACTTTCACGAGCGCAATCCCCTGGCTGTTCCTGTGACCAGGAGCTTCTTTCTCTTCATTTGCTGCTCTGATCGGTCTCTGACCTTTTATACACACCAGAGGCATGTGTGCTCGCATGGAATCCCCGCCCGTTTGGCCCCGCCCACACACTTGCGGTGTGAACCGTCTTCCCGCCATTTACCCACTATGATGGACAGTTGAAGCTCAAATTCAGTGATGCATTCATCAGCCCAAAAACAATCGTGAGCATTGTCGAGGCTGGGCAGGTGTGCTTTCTTCCCAAATCTACCGTCGAAAATCAGCTATGATGCTGGATAGAGGCCTTTGCATCCTTGACTTTCACGAGCGCAAGCGGAAAAAAAAAAAATCCGCAGATCCGTGGATTTTGCGGATCAACAATACGCAAATCTGCAAAATCCGCGGATCGTGGATCCGTGAAATCCGCCCATGCCTAAATACTAGTACAGCTACAATATTCTGTGCACTATGCATGCAGACCTCTATCGGCTATATAGCATTGATACAGTCTTTTAAATACTCAGTTAGTACCTATGCAGTCTAGGAATCCTTCTGTCTGTCCCATGCACTTGTCCATTCACCCATCCAGCACTATGTACATATCCTATCACTCTGCCAATACCTAAGCACTTATAAATTTAGCATGCACTCTCTTTGCAGCACTGAAATTACTCCAGTTATTAGTCAAATACTTAAGGAATTGCCTAGCCACTAACCCAATTACCGGTACAATGTTTTGAACACTACGCATGCAGATCTCTAACAAGTTACATACTATTAATACGCTCTTCTAAATACCAAGTTAATACCTATGCAGTATTGGAATCCTTCTGTCTATGTCATGTATTTCTCTAATCACCCATCCAGCACTATCTACGTATCCTATCACTCCGCCAATACCTAAGCACTTATAAATTCAACATGTACTCTCTTTGCAGCACTGAAATTATTCTAGCTACTAGTCATGTACCTAAGGAATGGCCTAGCCAGAAAAACTAGTACAGCTACAATATTCTGTGCACTATGCATGCAGACCTCTAATCAGCTACATAGCATTGATACAGTCTTTTAAATACTCAGTTAGTACCTATACAGTCTAGGAATCCTTCTGTCTGTCCCGTGCAGTTCTCCATTCATCCATCCAGCACTATCTACTTATCCTATCACTTTACCAACACCTAGGCACTTATAAATTGAGCATGCACTCTCTTTGCAGCACTGAAATTACTCCAGTTATTAGTCATATACTTAAAGAATGGCCTAGCCACTTATAGAAGTGCAGGTACAATATTTTGTACACTATGCATGCAGACCTTTAACCATCTACATACTATTGATACGCTCTTCTAAATATCCGGTTAGTACCTATGCAATGTAGGAATCCTCCTGTCTGTCCCATGCATTTCTCCAATTACCCATCCAGCACAGGCTACTTATCCTATTACTCCACCAATACATAAGCACTTATAATAACAGAATATTTGTTTTAGCATTTTTTGATATGTACTACTGTCAAGGTAAGATTAAGTAATCCAAACACTATCAATTCATGACTACATTCAGCTGTGAACTATGTATAATAAACCTCTAACCAGCTACTTAGTAAAGTACTACCCATGAAACCTAGGAAACCTCCTGTCTGTCCCATGCACTTCTCCAATCACCCATCCTGCACGATCTATGTATCCTATCACTCAGCAATACCTAAGCACTTATACATTCAACATGTACTCTCTTTGCAGCACTGAAATTATTCTAGTTACTAGTCATGTACCTAAGGAATGGCATAGCCAGTACAACTTGTACAGCCACAATATTGTGTGTACTATGCATGCAGACCTCTAATCAGCTACATAGCATTGATACATTCTTTTAAATACTCAGTTAGTACCTATGCAGTCTAGGAATCCTTCTGTCTGCCCCATGCACCACTCCATTCAACCATCCAGCACTATCTACATATCCTATCACTCTGCCAATACCTATGCACTAATAAATTAAGCATGCACTCTCTTTGCAGCACTGAAAATACTCCAGTTATTAGTCATATACTTAAGGAATGGCCTTGCCACTAGCACAAGTGCAGGTACAACATTTTGTACACTATGCATGCAGACCTCTAACCATCCTCCTGTCTGTCTCATGCATTTCTCCAATCCCCCATCCAGCACTATCTACTTATCCTATTACTCCACCAATAACTAAGCACTTATAAATTCACTATACACTCTGTTTGTAACACTGTAATTATTCTAGTTACTAGTCATGAACTAATGGAATGGCCTAGCTACTAACACATGTACAGCTATAATATTTTGTGTACTATCTAAGCAGACCTCTAACTTGCTACATACTATTGATACACTCTTCTAAATACCCAGTTAGTCCTCATGCAGTGTAAGAATCGTCCAGTCTGCCCCATGCACATCTTTAATCACTTATCTACCACTATCTACTTATCCTATCACTCCCCCAATACGTGAGTACTTATAAATTAAGTGGATGGGTAGTTGTGTGTGTAGACTTAGGAATCAGTGAGTAGGTATGTAGTAACTGGTATTGGTGTGTCAATGGTTTCAAATATTGTACTCTGTATTTTACAGTGAGTGATGAAAGGTTATACTAGTGTATGATGAGGTGTATCAGATTGTCACATGGATGATGTCATCAGTGATGTCATTTGAGATGTCATCAGTGATGTCATCAGTGATGCCACTGACCATGTCATGAATGATGTAATATGTGACATCATCAGCAGTGCATTGCGGGCGCGCGAGTTATAGTTAGCAGAACTAACTATAACAGAGGAATTTCTATGGTTTTGTACAAGTGAAATGTCCAGCTAACTATAACACCCCTGAAACCTATGTTTTTTTCTGTGAATTTATAAGGTTTTTTAAATGCTAATTTCTAACTATAACATCTCTGAAACCTATGTTTTTTTCAGTGAAAAAAATAAATATATAGCTGAAAATTCACTTACTATCTAAGTTGTTTAATACTCTAGTCCTACTGTGCCAGTTTTAGCATCAACTTTTAGGGTGTGCCTGTCACTGTTTTGCAAAAGATGCAGCAATCGTAGAGTGATGAGAAAGCGCTTAAGTACAATAGCGTTACAATCCTTTATCATAAACTTGGTTTATTTAGTGGCGATTATCCCGGTTTCCAAAAGAGCCCATTGGCATTTGACATCAACACACCAACATTGAGATTTGTTTCCACTGTGGGTAGGGCTGAAACTTCGTGGAACCCAATGGTGCTGAAACACAGATGAGAAATGTGTTCCACTGCAACGTGGTGGCCACCGATCGAGACAAAACTTCCACTGCACTTAAAAATTAGAACAAAGGGGTCCGTGATTTCACAGTGCTGTGGCATGCAGCCACTTCCCCTGAAGATTTGTGATGCCTGCACAGATTAAAGTTTTACTGGTTGATTTAATGTTCCCCAGGAATGGCAACATGCTGAGAGGCAGGGATGGACTGATGCAGCTGTCTTGCTGGAATTGTAAAGATGAATTCTGGATGTGAAGGAATAATTTGCACATGTATTCTAATTCGCATAACACATACATAAGCTTCCTACTCCAGATAGCAATAGAATTGTGTCCTTCAAGTCAACCTGAGAAATCTAGATATGGGAACACTTTCACACAAAGGAAAAACATAATCTTCCGTTCTTTTAAGTAAAATGTCAGTTGAAACAGCATCACTATATATTGCTTGCTAAAATAGTCAACACTCAATTCTGCTAAAAACTAAAAAAGCACCTTCAAGCAGACCAGGAGTAGCTGAAATGTAAGCGCTGCACTTTCTTTGGGACGCTTTTTCTTCTACATAAGCCTTCCTGTCAACTCATTATTTGTACTATAAGGTATCAAAAGATGTATGACACTGAGGGATAAAATATCACTATCTATGTTCTCTACCCATCATTAGTCATAGCTCCTGCACACAAGTAGGTAGCACTGTCTTTGCTCCCGATATTCTAGGCAAACAAAGTTTCCCAACACTATTGATCCTTCCTGAATCACATGGTTCAAAATTATTCATTTTAACCTTTAACATTTCCATATCCCTCAGTCTTGTCTCATTTGCTGGTCCCAGATTACCAGTCCAGTGTACCTCTATACTTTAGGGGACGATTCACAAACACATTTACGAGTACAGTAAGCAATACTGCAAGTGCACTCTTTAAAGTATTCTTACATGCCTTTGTGAATCGTCTTGTAAAATCCAACTCCATATTAGTAAGCAACAATGAGGGCTTTCTAGTTGTACTAATTAAATATGAAAATTGCCTGAATATTCTCATTTATTCCCATTTTATATTTTTGGACCACTTCACAAAGACAAGTAAAAGTATGTAAAAAGGCCAAATATTTTCAAGAATACTTATTTATTACCTTAAAATCTAAGTTTGTGCCAAATTGTGTGTTTTAACCATTAAATGAAAGACATAGCTTATCGATTGTGTAATTTATCCTGTGTACGCTTCACTGGGGCCCATTCACAAAGTTAAATGCGCACATGAGTGAATCTATATGTGTACATTTACACTTGCATTTTAAATGTACTTCTTTTGGCTATTCCAGTGTAAATTGAAATCAAATTCTAGACTTAATCAATCAATCAATCAATCATAACACTTGTATAGCGCATTACTCACCCGGAAGGGTCTCAAGGCGCTTGGGGGAGGGGGTCCGCTACTGCTCGAACAGCCAGGTCTTGAGTTGTCTCCTGAAGGCGAGGTGGTCCTGAGTCAGCCGAAGGTGGATGGGGAGGGAGTTCCATGTCTTGGCCGCCAGGTAGGAGAAGGATCTGCCTCCGACGGTGGCTCTTCGGATGCGTGGTACGGTGGCGAGGGCGAGGCTGGTGGACTGTAGCTGGCGGGCGGGCGTGTAGAAGGTCAGGCGGTCGTTGAGGTACTTGGGGCCCAGGTCGTGGAGAGACTTGTGTGCGTGGGTGAGGAGCCTGAACGTGATCCTCTTGTTGACGGGGAGCCAGTGCAGGTCCCTCAGGTGGCCGGAGATGTGGCTGCGTCGGGGGACATCCAGTATGAATCGGGCGGAGGCGTTCTGGATGCGTTGGAGTCTTTTCTGTAGCTTGGCTGTGGTTCCGGCGTAGAGGGTGTTTCTGTAGTCCAGTCGGCTGGTGACGAGGGCCTGGGTGACCGTCTTCCTGGTTTCGGTCGGGATCCATCGGAAGATCTTGCGAAGCATGCGAAGAGTGTGGAAGCATGATGAGGAGACGGCGTTGACTTGTCTGGTCATCGAGAGGGAGGAGTCCAGGATGAAGCCTAGGTTGCGTGCGTGGTCTGTTGGCTTGGGAGCGGTGCCCAGGGCTGGGGGCCACCAGGAGTCGTCCCAGGCGGAGGGTGATGGTCCCAGGATGAGGACTTCCGTCTTGTCTGAGTTCAGTTTCAGGCGGCTGTTCTTCACTTAATTGTCACCAGCCCCTGCATTGAGTAGGGGTTGAATCAAAATTTACAAGTGTATAGTTAATATAGCCAAAAAGTACCCAAACAGTAATAAATGTATTCCAGTTCGGATATGGAGTATGTCTAGGACCACACATGGCCAAACACTGATACTGCATAACCGTCCCGTAAAAAATTAGGGTCGCAGGGACAACATAGCAAATAATGTTAAAATAGATTTGTTTGTTTTTTAACATTTAAAATATATATAGCAATGTAATTTAATATTAAAAAATATATAATTAAAAAAATATTATTTTATGATAACATATTTTGATAACTTTTACATTTAACTCTTTCGATGCTGATGACGGAACCGCTCTGTCATCAGCTGCGGTGGGACTGTGCTGATGACAGAGCGGTTCCGTCATGGCCCGGCCGCCGCACCTGCGCGGCGTTCTATTGAGCAGGCGGGGCCAAGACGGAACCGCTCCGTCATGAGCACAGCCCAACCGCGGCTGATGACGGAGCGGCTCCGTCACCAGCATGCGCCCGCCGCGTGGCCGCCCCACCCCCTTAGCGCTGCGGCGAAATTGCCGCCGCAGCGATGTTGTTAAAAGTACTTTAAACACAACGTTTTATCATTTTAATACCTACTAAGTAAATACAAACATTTTAGTTTAGGTAGTATTTTCTAAATAAATCGATACAGTTATTTTATTATAATTAAATTGATGAAAAATGTAATTAATAGTGCAAAGTCACTACTAGTAACTTTTCACATTTAGGTGGAGTTCTCAACCACCGGGGCAGGGTCCTCCCCATTGTGAGGTATAGAAGTATTTTAAAAAAGTGTATTAAAATTTACATAAATGTGTAGAATAAAATGAAAAATAATGTATAGCTATTAACTTACTTTATTTAAAAGAAAAAGCATGTAAATAAAATGTTCATATTACTTAAAATGAATTAAAAAATATAGTTACAGTTACTTTTAAATATAAAATGGCAAATTCATAAAAAGCTATATCTATTGATCTACGTCTCATCACTGAATTAAATTAATATATATTTCTAAAAAGTCAAAACAAACAAATTTATTTTAATATTATTTCCTATGATGTTCTATCTTTTGTTCCTACCTCCATTAAAGCAGGTGGTGCATTAACAGTGAATGGACATTTGAGGACTTCCTCCACGGCTGACCTAAAGCACATTTACTACTTTTTGCTCCTGTCTGGCTGTATTAAGTTTAAAAGTGCATCAGGCATTAGTTTTTGTGTGATATGTCAATGTGATTCATTAGGAGAAAGCTTGCTTTACCTCTGGCTGACAAGAAGACTTCTCTGGGTGCTAAAGTAGAATTTTACCACTCAAATGTTTCCCGCTGAAAACAAACTGTTTCAGAGGAACTGCCTATGATGGCTATCAGGCCTTGTGGAACTCTTCTCAGACCCAGTATGCAGCATTTCTTCAATTTCAGTGACGAAATCCCAAGGTAAAATCTCCACAAATCACACTTAGGTCCCAGTCAGTCGTGACCATAGAATATAATTTCCACCTTACTTTTTCTTATTGCTCTAACACTGAAATATTTTTTAAAAAACAAGATCTACGTTTTCACATATTGGATTTTTTTCCCTTTGGCATCATTTTGCTTAGTAAACGTTTCTGTATATTTATAAACTGAAGTGTGAATTTTAGTGAATTGTGTCTTTGACTGTTTAGCTGTTTTGGTAATAAATACGTGAGGGCTGATTTACATGCCCTCTGAGCCACCAGTGCATCACTTTTTGTGTCATACCAGTGGAGCATTTACTGTTCCATGTTTACAAGAACAGGAAAAGCCCCCTGCATGGCTTTTCCTGTCCTTGTAAATATGGCCCCTTTTCACGCAGCATTTTGCGTGAAAGGGGCATTCCATATGTGTTGCTCTGGGTGTTCCCACACAACACCCATGGAACCAGACATATTGCCAGATTTACGTGGAATCCTAAACCTGTAAATGCGTGTGAATGCTATGCCTCCCCAGGGGGAGGCGCAAGGAGGCGCAATGAGGAGAAATGTTTTAATTTCTCCTTGTTTTTACCTCTTTCAATGTGTGCTGCATTCTACAGCACGCATTGAAAGAGGACAATGCCTGTAGTGGTGTTTTTGTGCAAGAAAGTGGCCCTTCCTGCACAAAAACAATCTCCCCACGATTGCAGGCGTCCTTGCACCATGGTGCAAGGGTGCTGGCGCATGGCAGCAGTTTGAGTACCAGGGCAGGGGGAAGAACAGAGATGCGACATATTGTTGTAAATATGTTGCATCCCTGTGCTTTGAAAGGGACTCAGTGAGGCGCAGCCAAATGTCTTGTGTAATGCACTGAGTCAATTTCTTGTAAATCTGACCCTCGGCACACATTGTTTAACTTAAGCCTGTCTGCCCTGTGCCATAATTACCACAGACTGATCTCGGGTTTGAGCTACTGAAACCTTTGACTCGGGCTAATAGGTTAATGACTTTATTAAAACGGAAGTCAGACCATTCAAAAGGGATGTCACTGATCTGATCAAGTTTAATTTTCTTACTGTGGACCTCATCAGAAGTATATCCCTTGACATCGCTACAAGCTTCAAGAACTGAGATATTACTTAGAGTCAGCGATGAACTCTTACTAAAGAATTAATCTTTACGCGTGGCATGTGGGAAGCATCGTGCAAACTGTAGTAAAACTGAGAAGCTGTTTAGGGTTTGACATGATTTTGCCTACTGTACTTCACACGGTTTATGCAGGGGCGTAACACAGTGCGGGGTGTCCTCTAGCTCCAAGGGGCCCCACGGCACTGCACTGTAGCCGGAGAGCTCCTAATTGAGCCCAGAGGGGGCCCCTCTAAGTACCGTGCAGGGAGGCCTCCTCACTTTTCGTTACGCCAGTTTGTTTATGTGAGATAATATGTTGAGGCCTGTGCTTTAGGGTTTTGTTGTTGAATACAACAGATGGTCCTAACACCAAGGCCAAATATCCTAGCTCTAAAATAACTCTCAGTGCTGTGGCCGATATATGGTAATTATCCTCCCAGCTACTCTTACCTTCCTTCCACCAGAGGACAGTCTGGTAATAACTGGATATAGTATCTGCTCCTATAGTATTAATGGAATGACCCGCCGAAAAATGATATATCTTGTAAAATTATGGTCCAGACCTATGAAGTTTGGGGGGAGAAGGAGGTATGCTGCATCACCAACTAAGTCATGTAGTCAGGGCACTAGCCATACCACTGAAGCCTTGAACTGGGAAGCAACATAAGTGTGCATGCCTATTTCATGGCTACATGTATATGTAGTTAACAAAACATAAGAATTTGAAGCAATCTGGGCTTTTCTGGATAGAGACCATGATTTCAGAATGCCCAGAGAGAGTAGTTTTAGGCCAATGTTTTCAAGAGGGGTGCTTATCTTGCGGGTGTGTTCACATACATATTGCAAATGTACTTGCTAAAGCATGGAGCCAAGGATATGAGGTGAGTATAAAAATGAGTGAGAGTCACATATGAGGCATGTTCTGGACCTTTATGTCTTGACTGAGGCCTACATGATGTGACTTCAAATAAGCAGGTTTAGCTTCTTACTTAAGTCGTATGGGGGTTGGGGATCGTGTGTTCAGCAGGAGCAGGATATAAGTGTCACTGTTTAGATCAACTGGGGCATGAGAAACCTAGTTGGAGATGGCAAAACACCCAAGATGCTGTCTTTGTTAGTTAGAGGACTGGACTAATTCCAGTCTATTTAGCCAACCCAGCTCCATTAAAAATACAAAAATGTCTATAAAAAGTTCTGAAAAACTTTGTGGCTGACTGTCTTCTTTTGCAGAGCCGAGGGAGGTTGTTTGTCCCTCCACGCGGGCGACTTGGATCCTACATCACTTGCAGCTAATCAAAACTGCAATAAATTGGCCACTTAGAAACATGACAAGTAGCCTGGGTTAACCTACTGAAAAATGTCCCACTTTATCTATTAAGGGAATTAAAACATATTTTTTAGGAGCAACGCTATGAAGCAGTCCCATTATGGCATGAAGCAGTATATACAGCATAATTCATTCATAAAGTACATTTAGAAATAAAATGCTTAATAACGATGTCTTCATTTTGTGTGTCTCTGGCCAGTGCAGACGCATCAGCAAAGGTTACCGCAACTTGAATGGAAACATTGATGTGTTTCCTTTTGCCACGAGGAGCCAGCAGAGAGGGCTGATTAATCTTTCCCTCAACATAAGAGACTGTCCACCCATCCACCGACAACAAAAATGAATGTTTTATTATAGCTGGTGACGTGCAGACTAGTTCAAATTGTGAACAAATGCCTTACCGGTTTCTTCAATCAGCCACTTATTAACCATGTGATAAAGATAGTGACATGCAATTTTCTTTTTAATTCGCCCCAGGTAGTTGGCAGGCTTACACCTCGCCTTCTCCGTTCCATGAATTCTACTGTAGCCGTCAGCGCTGCGCTGACACTGTTAAAAAAGGTGCTTTAAATGGCCCAGAATTAGCTTGAGGAGAAATGGAAGAAAAAGGCATCCCCCGTGAAGTTTAAAGATCAAGGGAGAGAAATGAAAGATTAAGCAGCAGATGAAATTATAGACAAGATAATTATAGAGCATTAAGACTACAGACGTTCAGATTTATTTTTAAAGATGCTGGCGCTCTACTTAGAAAAGCCATCACTGTGTCTTCTTGAATCACTTGTCCTCCAACTTGAACAGTTAATGTGACTAAAGAATGAAGCATGAAATTGTATTAACATTCAGGAACCAAATGCTCACTCACCCCGAGGTGCAGCACTGTTGTGACAGGGAGGGATGCGTGCTCAGAAAGGACTGAAGGGCACAGGGTTGTGGGTGAGTGAACTCAGCTCCTCTGGGACACAGGCGAGATAAGGCTGGGTCACCATCACTAGGGTAATAGTGGCTTTGTGCCTTGTCGACCATAAAAAGGGCCCATCATTAAGCAACCTAGGGGCCTATTACCAAGCAATAGCGATAATTATCGCTATGCATGGTTAGCGGCTAAAATTAAATCGCCGTGCTCTGACGATTTTTACCGCTGAGATATCTTGATATTATCAAGGTTTATCTCAAAAGCGGTAAAAATCCTGCAAAATGCATGAATGTCGCTGAAAAATCAGCGATATTCATGCATTATCGTGACAATGCTCTTAGCCATGTTATCCACCCTCCATTGGATAACATGGCTAAGAACTGCTGTGGGCAGGCGTTATCTTTTAGAGATATTCGCGCTTAGCGCGAATATTTCCAAAAGTAAGGCTTTGTTGATAATTGGAGATAGCGATATTAGCAACTGTTTCCAGTCGCTAACATCTTGGCACGCCCACTTTGCATGTCATTAGCGATAAATATCGCTGACATGCAAAGTGGGCCCCAAGATGATCGCTATCTCCAACTAGCTGTTGCTAACTGGTGTTAGCGACAGCTAGGTAATAGGGCGATAAAATTATCACCGTTTTAGCGGGAAAAAGTCCCGCTAAGGCGGCGATAATGGCCCTTGGTAATATGCCCCCTAGTCTTTCAAACCATACAATATATTGAATTTTCTTTACTGGTAGTTTAAACCAGTTTCATATTTATTATTTAACTTTCGGTATAACAATATAAAACCATGTCTATACAATTCAAGGTCTACATTAAGTCAACTTTATGTAGTGTAATTTAAAAATCTGTAACAAAGTTGAAAATAACTAACACCTAATAACATTGTAAAATGTCTAATGTAGGGAGTTTAGCTTCCTATTGTTCTATTAAATGTGTGTATATCTGTTCACTTATCACTTAACTCGATAAGAAGCGAATTTATCTCATAAGTATTTTTGTGACAATCGTTTCCAAGTTCAATATACATTTATTATATTATGCCAGAACTATAAGGAGCACAGGAAGAAATAATGTTCTTATGAATTGCTCAGGGCCCCAACCGAAATTCTACAGTCGGGGTGTAGATGTATATAGAATTTTTTTTTTTTACTGGGACCGGGTAATTTTATCTTGTCAACGATATATTTCTACCAATGGTTTTGCAATGTATTGTTATATACACAGATGAAAGTAATTTAATCCACAAAACGTTTGACTGCAGTGGTACAACCACACGTCTGAGGCAGCTACTCCCCAAGTGTCAATATAAACTCCTAGGTGTCAAATCCAGTGCAAACATAGGGGGTGATTCACAAAATCATTTATGAGTAGAGGATGTAGAGTGATAGGCGTACTCTTGTGCACTTTTTGTCAGGGTTGCACTAACCTGGTAATCCTGGTCCAGCTGGAGTGATGCTACTGTCCACCCTCCTTGAACTATCTAACAACCATGCAGAGGATGTTTAGGCCAGTCAGAAGTAGTCCCGGAAAAAGGGAAATGGGACAATAGAGAGAGAATAAGACACTACGTAGCTTCACTGTGCCTGTTCTTATTACTAGACCTGACCTACACTGTAGAGGCCCTTATATCTACAAAAATAAATAGCTCTGTCAGTATTTAGCCATTTGCCTTTTAGTTCTGCTACGACATATGACATACCTTGTGACAGACTCTATGGTTCGTGAAACCTCTATGACTTCCTAGAGCTGCATGATATATAAACCCTTTGTAATAGGAAGGTAACAATAAATGAGAGTTGGCTAGAGACTGTAATGGTCTGATAAATACATTAGCTAAATTCTCATCTAAATACTGTCTAAGATGTTTTGTTTCTATAACTGCATAATCATGATTACTTGGTACAGATACTCCGGGTTCCTTTTTTAAAAAACTTTTTTTATTGTCAGTCTTAATCAGAAAATAAATGTAGTTAAACTTACATTTAAATACTATTATATACCATACATTCAATGTTAACATCTCCGAAAAACAAAAATAAAATATAATAGCATGGACCAAAGAACAGTCATACATACTATATGGATAAACAGGAAATTTAGAGGAACAGCAGATAGTCAGTGATTAATATAAGAGAGAGAGAGCAAATCCTTCAAATTGCAATTTTTTTTTTAGAACCCTCTGATTGATCGAGCCCTCCTTGTTCTAGCTAGAGTGAATTCGAGATCATGAATTTGCCAGAACATTGCCCCCCATTCTGTCACCGCGGGGGTAGCCAATATTCAGGATCTGGCTATGCAAAGCCTGGCAGACACTATAAGTATGGAGAGAAGTTTGCTCATCCCTACATTAAAGTCTGTTCTATACCCTAACATAGCTTCCGTGGGGGTCAAATGTAGCTTGTAATCTACTCCAACTGATATTATCTGGCCCACTTCTTCCCAAAATTGTTTTAAAACAGGGCAAGCATATGTAAGATATCTGCTGATAGTAACTTACATTTAGGACATCTAGTTTTGTCATTGTTCATATTTGTCATCCACCTCATTTACTTGTCAGGCGTATAGTATAACATGCAAACTGTTTTAAACTATTGCAGTTTAAGCTCTACAGAGTGGACAGCCCTTTCAAATGTTTCTAGTGTATTGAAGATTTCAGATGGTAATACTCCAGAGAGAGCACTCTGCTCCATTTGGAAGCTAAATGCAGACAGTCATCCTCCATATCCTCACATAACCCCTGATATACAGTACAAAGCAGTCATATCCGTTCTGCCTTCAGAACAATATACAAGACAATAGGCGTACTCAATTCCATTAATGCCTTTCCATCAGTAAAAAAAATTGTCCCTCAACTGCAGATATCTAAAGAAGTGATGCCGTGGGATATCATACTCATTTTGCAAATCAATAAATGTGTGTGGCCCATTTGCATCAAACTACCCTACCATCGATATGCCAACTCTTTGCCAGATTGTAAAGGCCGAATCATGAAATACCCCAGGGTATACAGGGTTACCCCAAAGTGGGGTATCCCCATGTATTGGCTTTATAGAATACTTTAGGGCTCATTAGGATTGCGGAAGGACCGCCACCGCCAGCCCTGCGGTGGCGGTCCCTCCGTCCTCCGACTGTGTTTTCCCCCTGCCTTTGGCGGGGGGAATCTCACCGCGACCATGGCGGTCAAAAAGACAGTCTGCCACAAGACCGCCACAGGCAATCCTTAGGATTGCCTGGCTGAGCAGTCTTAATCAGGCAACCGCCATGGAAAGGCTGGCGGGAATTGGGTTTGGGGTCCCACCCTAGTGTTGGGGGAAGAAGGAGGAGGAGGTGCACTTGGGGGGTACCCCCCAACATTTCACAGCACAACGTGGCAGACATGCTGTTTTAGCATTGCGTTTGGGGGCCCAACCTTGTGTTGGGGGAGGAGGGAAGAGGAGGTGCACTTGGGGGGTACCCCTCAACATTTCACAGCACAAAGTGGCAGACATGCTGTTTTAGCATTGCGGTGGGTGGGGCTGTCAGCAGCACCCGCCACAATGTTAAATGTCAAGATCCGACCGCCATGGTGGCGGTCGCATCCTAATTGGGTGTGAGGGACCGCCGCATGCATGGCGGACGGCACCGGTTTACACCAGGATGGTGGAGGGACTTGAGTCTGTCTGCCATTCTAATGACCCCCTTAGTACAGATCTCTTGCCATATCATAGTAATATCCTTCACTGCCTCAAACCTGACTCCTTTGTATAATTAGGGTCCGTTACTCTATAAAAAAAGAGGCTGCTCTAATCACCCAATGCCAAATAATAAATAGATTTGGATAAGTTTGATTCTAATGGGGCAAGCAAAGAGTGCAAAAGCTGCCCAAAAATATAACTTGAAATCCGGAGAGTGCAAACCCCTGTGTCAAAATGGTAGTTTGAATAACCTTAATTAGCGCCTTGCCCATCTATATCCCCAGATAAAACTACCTAATTCACCCTCTAATTTCGTAAACAATGCATTTGGCACGCTCGAAGGAATCGCCTTAAAAATGTACAGAACTTTTGGAAGAACATTCATTTTTATTATGTTGCACCAACCTATAGTACTTATTGATAGCATATTCCAAAACTGTAATTTTTAAATCACAGATTTTAACAGCAATTCGTAGTTTAATTCAGATATCCCCTCATTCTAGCTCTTAAATTGACACCCAGATAAGTTGCTATGCTTACTACACCTGGAATTGGTACGTCTGTGTCAAAGTTCAGCACTACTTGCATTTTTGCTATATTCAGTTTGTAACCCAATACTGCCCAAAATGTACAGCCTCCTTTTCTAGAGCCTGGATAGCTTTGTCAGGATGGTCTGAGTAAATTGTTTGCATAAGCACTGATCTTTATTTCTCTTCCATCATATACCATAGAGCTAATCCCTACATTTCTGATTAAGGCATGCACGTAGGGTCCCAAATATAATGAAAATAAAAGAGGGGAACACGGACAACCCATTCCACATCCCCCACTGTATCATGAAATGTGATGAGGAAGACATGCCCCCATTTACCAGTTTGGCCATAGGGGATAATTACATAGCCTGTACCCATTTGTAATATAAAATTCCAAGCCCAAAGTTTTCCATGAGAATACCCATGTAACCCGATCAAAAGCCTTTTCGGTATCCAGTAAAACCATAGCACGTTTTTCCCCCTCCTAGGTGCTACATCAAATGCCACTATTGCTGTGTTTTATGTGACTTTTTGTATCCTTCCCTGGGATAAAACCTTGTTGTTACTTAGATACTATGGGCCAGATGTATCAAAGGGTTTTATCGATTTTGTGTCAATGGGAAATTGTGTTCATACATTTGGCCCTATATCTGGTAGG